>NC_060173.1:66126124-66726124 GCF_021184085.1 Oncorhynchus gorbuscha | reverse complement strand
CCCAATATTTTCTAATAGGAAATGTCCAATTCATGTATTGACTTTTGACTGAAATGGAATTTACCCCAGCCCTGCTTGATGGAGTACTTACTGAGGGATTTACAATCTCCTATGGTCCAATCAGAGCCATTACTTAATCTCACAACCAAGAGACACTGCTAATACAAATCTCAGCCAATAAAAAAAACTATCCAAATACAACAGCTGAACACAATGTAAACATCTATTGGACCAAAGCAACATGCTTTATAGTTCTGTTACATTAAGAAATAGTACACATTAACCAATGAGTCCTTGGTCATATGACAACTGAACAAGAGTGTCAATTACCGATGCTATTTGGTGAGTTCAACCCCCCCCCCCCCCCCCCTTGGGTTGTGCCGTGGCGGAGATCTTTGTAGGCAATACTCGGCCTTGTCTCAGGATGGTAAGTTGGTGGTTGCAGATATCCCTCTAGTGGTGTCGGGGCTGTGCTTTGGCAAAGTGGGTGGGGTTATATCCTTCCTGTTTGGCCCTGTCCGGGGGTATCATCGGATGGGGCCACAGTGTCTCCTGACCCCTCCTGTCTCAGCCTCCAGTATTTATGCTGCAGTAGTTTGTGTCGGGGGGCTAGGGTCAGTTTGTTATATCTGGAGTACTTCTCCTGTATTATCTGGTGTCCTGTGTGAATTTAAGTATGCGCTCTCTAATTCTCTCTTTCTTTCCCTCTCTCTGGCAGGAGCTGAGCCCTAGGACCATGCCTCGGCAAACAGCTCCGCCCCCCCCGCAGCTACTCACTTAAGCCTCTCCAGGTTCTCATTTACCCAAATCCAGATGTTCTGAAAGAGCTGCAAAGCCTGGACAAATCAGCTGGGCTTGACAATCTGGACCCTCTATTTCTCAAACTATCTGCCGCCATTGTCGCAACCCCTATTACCAGCCTGTTCAACCTCTCATATCGTCTGAGATCCCCAAGGATTGGAAAGCTGCCGCAGTCCTCCCCCTCTTCAAAAGGGGGAGACACCCTGGACCCAAACTGTTACAGACCTATATCCACCCATATTTGTCGCCAGACCCACTGGCTCCAGGTCATCTACAAGTCCATGCTAGGGAAATCTCCGCCTTATCTCAGTTCACTGGTCACGATGGCAACACCCACCTGTAACAAGCGCTCCAGCAGGTGTATCTCACTGATCATCCCTAAAGCCAACACCTCATTTGGCCGCCATTCGTTCCAGTTCTCTGCTGCCTGTGACTGGAACGAATTGCAAAAATCGCTGAAGTTGGAGACTTTTATCTCTAACGCCAGGGTAGTGGGTTCGATCCCCGGGACCACCCATACGTAGAATGTATGCACACATGACTGTAAGTCGCTTTGGATAAAAGCGTCTGCTAAATGGCATATATTATTATTATTATTATCTCTCCCTCACCAACTTCAAACATCTGCTATCTGAGCAGCTAACTGATCGCTGCAGCTGTACATCGTCTATTGGTAAATAGCCCACCCAATTTACCTACCTCATCCCCCTACTGTTTATATTTATTTACTTTTCTGCCTTTTGCACACCAGTATCTCTTCCTGTACATGACCATCTGATCATTTATCACTCCAGTGTTAATCTGCAAAATTGTAATTATTCGCCTACCTCCTCATGCCTTTTGCACACAATGTATATAGACTATTTTTTTCTACTGTGTTATTGACTTGTTAATTGTTTACTCCATGTGTAACTCTGTTCACACTGCTATGCTTTATCTTGGCCAGGTCGCAGTTGTAAATGAGAACTTGTTCTCAACTAGCCTACCTGGTTAAATAAAGGTGAAATTTAAAAAAGAAAATGAAAAATGCCTTAGGACTACCTGGCATGATGCCTCCTTGCTGTCCCCAGTCAACCTGGCCGTGCTGCTGCCCCAGTTTCAACTGTTTTGCCTGTGATTATTATTATTTGACCATGCTGGTCATTTATGAACATTTGAACATCTTGGCCATGTTCTGTTATAATCTCCACCCGGCACAGCCAAAAGAGGACTGGCCACCCCTCATAGCCTGGTTCCTCTCTAGGTTTCTTGCTAGGTTTTGGCCTTTCTAGGGAGTTTTTCCTAGCCACCGTGCTTCTACACCTGCATTGCTTGCTGTTTGGGGTTTTAGGCTGGGTTTCTGTACAGCACTTTGAGATATCAGCTGATGTACGAAGGGCTATATAAATACATTTGATTTGATTTGAGTTCAGCCATTGCAGGTACTGGTCAAGCTCAGGTGAGGGTTAAGTGCTTAAGACCTCCAGGTCAACTGGATTTTATCATGCTCTCTCACTGGGTCAAAGAGCATAAGCAGATCAATTTCCCACCAATTTGTACGTACAGTAGCAGAAGCGGTCAAAGGGTAAACCAAAATCAGGGTTGGCAACTGGTAAGCACCATGTGTTCCAGAATATTCTAGATGTAAAGATTGTATAACTTCAAGAACACTTTTTAAGATTAGAATCACCCTATTAAGAAAAGATGGTTCCAAAAAGGCAAAACTGGAACCCCTAATTCCCCGGATCTCTAATGACAGTGTTCATGCTTGTTGTTTATACTTACGAAATTAAGAGTGTATGCTAATTTGTTTGGTAGAAATCCCCAGCTGTGCACACTCGTGAAGGCTAAAGTGATAACAGTACACCATTAACACTGGTGACCTCTGTCCCCACCCTGGCACAGGATGAAAGGACCATCAGCTTGATGAAACACTGTGTCCAGAGGAAATGCCTTCATCTTTAATGACCAACCCTGGCCACATGTGACCCTCCAGCTTCCCGAACAGTCTCCCTGGTCATGTGACGTGACTCATGGTGCCTAAAGCTTGGTGTAGTTTTGGGACCAAGTCTGTGTAAGGAACATTATTGCACCTGGTCTGTTATGTCTGACATTTGGAAGTGTAGTTGTATTGAAGTTCTGTATGTATAGATACGAATGTTGCATGCATGTCTGTGTGCATGTGGTCTATGTGCTGTATAACATACAGTGGGGCAAAAAAGTATTTAGTCAGCCACCAATTGTGCAAGTTCTCCCACTTAAAAAGATTAGAGAGGCCTGTAATTTTCATCATAGGTACACTTCAACTATGACAGACAAAATGAGGGGGAAAAAATCCAGAAAATCACATTGTAGGATTTTTTATTTATTTATTTGCAAATTATGGTGGAAAATAAGTATTTGGTCACTAACAAAAGTTTACCTCAATACTTTGTTATATACCCTTTGTTGGCAATGATAGAGGTCAAATGTTTTCTGTAAGTCTTCACAAGGTTTTCACACACTGTTGCTGGTATTTTGGCCAATTCCTCCATGCAGATCTCCTCTAGAGCAGTGATGTTTTGGGGCTGTTGCTGGGCAATACGGACTTTCAACTCCCTCCAAAGATTTTCTATGGGGTTGAGATCTGGAGACTGGCTAGGCCACTCCAGGACCTTGAAATGCTTCTTACGAAGCCACTCCTTCATTGCCCGGGCGGTGTGTTTGGGATCATTGTCATGCTGAAAGACCCAGCCACGTTTAATCTTCAATGCCCTTGCTGATGTTAGGAGGCTTTCACTCAAAATCTCACGATACACGGCCCCATTCATTCTTTCCTTTCCACGGATCAGTCGTCCTGGTCCCTTTGCAGAAAAACACCCCCAAAGCATGATGTTTCCACCCCCCGTTCTTCACAGTAGGTATGGTGTTCTTTGGATGCAACTCAGCATTCTTTGTCCTCCAAACATGACGAGTTGAGTTTCTACCAAAAAGTTATATTTTTGTTTCATCTGACCATATGACATTCTCCCAATCTTCTTCTGGATCATCGAAATGCTCTCTAGCAAACTTCAGACGGGCCTGGACATGTACTGGCTTGAGCAGGGGGGACACGTCTGGCACTGCAGGGTTTGAGTCGCTGGCGGCATAGTGTGTTACTGATGGTAGGCTTTGTTACTTTGGTCCCAGCTCTCTGCAGGTCATTCACTAGGTCCCCCCCATGTGGTTCTGGGATTTTTGCTCACCGTTCTTGTGATCATTTCGAGGGAGATCGAGGGAGATTATCAGTGGTCTTGTATGTCTTCCATTTCCTAATAATTGCTCCCGCAGTCGATTTCTTCAAACCAAGCTGCTTACCTATTGCAGATTCAGTCTTCCCAGTCTGGTGCAGGTCTACAATTTTGTTTCTGGTGTCCTTTGACAGCTATTTGGTCTTGGCCATAGTGGAGTTTGGAGTGTGACTGTTTGAGTTGTGGACAGGTGTCTTTTATACTGATAAGTTCAAACGAGTGGAAGACAGAGGAGCCTCTTAAAGAAGTTACAGGTCTGTGAAAGCCAGAAATCTTGCTTGTTTGTAGGTGACCAAATACTTATTTTCCACCATAATTTGCAAATAAATTCATTAAAAATCCTACATGGATTTTTTTTTTAAATTTTGTCTGTCATAGTTGAAGTGTACCTATGATGAAAATTACAGGCCTCTCATCTTTTTAAGTGGGAGAACTTGCACAATTGGTGGCTGACTAAATACATTTTTGCCCCACTGTAAGTGTGTACATTATGTGTGTATTGGGAATATAGTGCCCTCTAGTTGTACCTCTTTCTGTTGTCTCTCCAGCTCCTTCATACGGATTTCTCTGGCCTCTGCCCTGGCCGCCCTCTTTGCTGCCAGCCTGGCCTCTGCCTATATTAGAGCGAAAGATGGGATGAATGCAAGGGAGAATGAGAAAGATTGTTAGTTTAGCATTAACACCAATATATATAAAAAGAGAAGATGTGACAAGACATCCTTTTCCTAGATAGGGCTCCTGTTCCCTAGGGCTGGAACAATTCATGTATAACGTGTAACCGGCAGATTTGGATAAAGACCGTGATGAAAATAAAACAGTCCTAACCATTTAATTCAATTTTTTTTAAATAATAGTGAAACGAACAGCTGGCCGAAGACAGGACGGCGGGGCATTTGTGCAATTGATTTTGTTTCTGCCGTAACAGACTTAACGTGATGAAACTTTGTTCTTCCTTGCTGAAATGTAGAATGTTCATTCAAATGATGTTAACTGATGGGGCTCATGCAATGTAATGTATTTTTTTGTAATGTCAGTTGAGTTGAATCAACAAATCACAGCACAGATTGATGGGTACACATCCTGCTTTTACTTCCTGCTCTGCTCCTATGGTTGACTCGCAATGGCTGCCTGTCCACCATTGACTTGAATGGGGATACCAGTTCTATTCATTCTATGTCTATGGTAGCACATTCAGTCCAGGAGCAGATGAGGAGAAAATCGATTTGAACGATTATTAACGAGACCTCGGCCATTTGGCTGGCCAATTACAGTCATCCCATGACCATCACAGCCCTACATGCAACCCTTGATAAAAAAAAAATCTATATGCAGTACTCCACATTTATATTGTGTATTCTTGTTTGTATATTTACGTGAACACATTACTTTGGGTGTGGCAATGCTTTATGTTTGCGTGTCTGTGTGTTTACGCAAGCAGTGTGTACTTGTGTGTGTTGACTCGGCTTCACTTGAGTGAGAGAAATGCTTTTTCCTTAAAAGGCTCTGTCTCAGAGGGTGGGTGAGTGACAGAGCGAGAGAGGTGAAAGAGAGCGAGAGAGAGCGAGTGTATGTGCGCAAGAGAGAGTGAGTAAGCACTTCCTTCCTGCCCCTGAGGCTGTCAGAATGTGGCTGGGAACTTGTTGCCTCTAGGCGGGGTCACTGTGCAAGCTCGACATGCACAGAATGCTATAACCCCTCCTCCCTCGCCCTTCTGCGTTTCCCCAACTGCGGCCCATTTGCCCAAGTAACAGGAAAAACTCCCATAAAGCAATGGTCTGGTACACACAAAACACACACTCCCACATGCACTGAAACATATTACTTATGCCCTGCATTTGATATATAAACATTTCAATGTGTTTAAAAAGGGCCTCCTCATTCACATTATGAGTGTGACATACAGGCAGAGTGAAAGAACTCCAAGTCGTTGACACATTCTAGACCAGTTTACACTCCACTGCCTTGAACGGTGAACTCCACTATACAGATCTAGGCCCTGTTGAAATTAGCCCTGCCTTCCTCGAAGTAATCACTGATCTCACATGATTAGATAGATTAAAGCTAGCCCCTGCCTTCAACTATTCAACATTGTGAGATCAGGGATCCCTTTAAGGAATGGAGTAAGGAAGGAGGATGCATTTTCGATTGGAATAGGGCCTTTGTTTCTGTACCAGCATACACCACTGGCAGAGGACACAGAGTCCAATTGAGGAAAGGTGGATGACGCAGTAGTGGTTAGAGGAGTGTAAATGTCAACTGAGGGGGTTAAAATAGGATTCTGGCAAGCACATAAGCCTTATTCTGCACTTGGAATCATCTGACAATCTGGAGGGCTACCGATGTAGTCTTTGAAAATATCAGGACATCTGGGACTGCTCAAACATGTTTGATTTTATCGGTACAAAATCTGCAATGCTTTGTAGTGTGAGATGTGCAACGACAAGTTAAGAGATCGGTGATTCGTAATAGATAAGAAGCCAGTGAAATGATGAGGTTGTTTCACATCACCCAGAAGGTATAGACTCTCGAGCAGGAGAGATGACTACCACCAGTATGCGTTCGTACTCGCCTTTAACCAAAAGGTAGTGTCAAATTGTTACAGCTCTGAAATTCACAAGCAATGTTAATTCAATTCAAAATGTTGGCTAGATATTGCAACTCTGTATAGCAATTGTGAAGGTCTGAAAGATTATAAGGCTGCTTTGAAGCAGAGCTCGTAGCTACGTTACAAACTAATCACATCATTGTTTTCACGAGACAGCATGGTAGGGAGAATACTCAACACCAAGTGAAGAATCTTGACCCCGTCTATGCCACATTGTTTAGAGTGCGCACCACTATTTTGGCAACACAAAATAACTACAGGAAAGACTGTTTAATGTGAGGCTCAACAATGTTAGTATTACATTTTTTTGTACCCTTTTTCACCCCAATTTCGTGGCACCCAATTGCTCTTGTCCCATCACTGCAACTCCCGTACGGACTCGTTGCTCGCTTAACCCAAAAGCCGGCCGCACCAATGTGTCAGAGGCAAAATCCGTACCACTGGCGACCGTGCATGAGCCTGGCCCGCCACAGGAGTCACTAGAGCACGATGGGACAAGACATCCCGGCCAGCCAAACCCTCCCCTAAACCGGACGGCTAATGGGTTTCCCGGGTGCGGCAACTGCTCGGGATCGAACCCAGATCTGTAGTGACGCCTCAAGCATTGCAGTGCCTTAGACCGCTGCGCCACTCGGGAGGCCCTATGATGTTAGGATTTTAAAAGTTGTGTAGTGCCTACCCAGCTTAAGGCAAAAGGGATCTTGATCCAGGAGGGGATTGAATGTCTCTGCTGTAACGAATATGCTTGATGTTGACATCTACCCACTTAGCTAGCAAGTTAGCAAACCAAATGCAAAGCTGCAGCCCTGAACTGGATATAATTTCACACATCTTAGATGTATTATAGTTATACTTAACTTTTAAGCAGAGGTGTAGCACACACCCCCACAGCCTCTGGTATTGAAAATCATACCACCGTTATATTGAAATATACAGTATACCGGGGTATCGCCCAAGCCTATAGGTATTTTGTTAGCTCCCTGGGGAGAGTATCAGTTACATAGTCAGAGCTCAGTAGGATGACATTTCATGCTAGCTCGAGCCTGAGGGCAGAGGTTTCCTTGTGAGCCCTGTAGTATAAGCAGTTGTCATTTCCATTAGCCTAGCCTCTTGCTCCTACCGTCTTATAGGCAGAAGCTCAAACAGGATGTACCTGTGACAACTAGTCAACGCTGATCTGACCAATCGGAATTCACGCTTCAAGATTGTTTTGCTCATGCAGACTGGGATATGTTCTGGGCAGCCTCAGAGAACAACAACCTATACGCTGACTCTGTGTTTGAGATGTTAAGGAAATGCATTGGATATGTTGTACCCACTGTGACTATTAAAACCTACCCTAACCAGAAACCATGTCTGGAGGGCGGCATTCACGCGAACCACCGCATTTAAACATGGAAAAAGGACTGGGAATATGGCCGAATATAAACCGTGTAGTTTTCCCTCCGCAAGGCAATCAAAACAAGTGAAATGTCGGTATAGGGACAAAGTGGAGTCACAATTCAACGTCTCAGACACAAGACATATGTGGCAGGGTCCACAGGCAATCACGTATTACAAAAAGAAAACCAGCTTCGTCAAGGACACCGACGTCTCGCTTCCAGACAAACTTAACACCTTTGCCGGATTTGAGGATAATACAGTGCCACCGTCATGGCCCGCTAACAAGGACTGCACCCCCTCTCTCTCCTTCTCCGTGGCCGACATGAGTAAGACATTTAAACACGTGTTAACCCTCGCAAGGTTGCCAGCCCAGACATCCCTAGCCGTGTCCTCAGAGCATGCGCAGACCAACTGGCTGGTGTGTTTACAGACAAACTCAATCGCTCCCTATCCCAGTCTGCTGTCCCCGCGTGTTTCAAGATGGCCACCATTGTTCCTGTACCCAAGAAGGCAAAGATAACTGAACTAAATGGCTTCCGTCCCGTAGCACTCACTTCTGTCATCATGAAGTGCTTTGAGAGACTAGTCAAGGATCATATCACCTCCCCCTTATCGCCCCAACAGGTCCACAGACGATGCAATCGCCATCACACTGCCCTATCCCATTTGGACAAGAGGAATACCTATACTGTACTGTTCATTGACGACAACTCAACATTCAACACCATCGTACCCTCCAAGCTCATCATTAAGCTGTAGGCCCTGGGTCTGAACCCTGGGTCCTGGAATTTCTGACAGGCTGCTCCCAAGTGGTGAAGGTAGGAAACAACATCTCTTACTTCACTTGACTCAACTCCGGGGCCCCACAAGGGTGCATGCTCAGCCCCCTCCTGTACTCCTTGTTCACCCATAACTGTGTGACCATGCACAACAGTAGTGGTCTTGATTACCAACAATCATGAAACAGCCTACAGGGAAGAGGTGAGGGCACTGAGTGTGGTGTCAGGAAAACAACCGCTCACTCAACGACAAGAAAACAAAGGAGATTATCATGGCCTTCCGGAAACAGCAGGGGGAGCACCCACCTATCCACATTGACAGGACAGTAGGTGGAAAGCTTCAGATTCCTTGGCATACTAATCACAGACAAACTGAAATGGGCCACCCACACAGATAGTGTGGTGAAGAAGACCTCAGGAGGCTGAAGAAATTTGGCTTGTCACCCAAAACCCTAACATTTACAAATGCACAATAGAGAGCATCCTGCCGGGCTGTATCACCGCTTGGTACGGCAACTGCACCGCCCTCAACCGCAAGGCTCTCCAAAAGGTGGTGCGGTCCACACAACGCATCACCGGGGGAAAGCTACTTGCCCTCCATGACACCTACAGCACCCGATGTCACAGGAAGGCCAAAAAGATCGTCAAGGACAACAACCACCCGAGCCACTGCCTGTTCACCCCGCTACCATCAAGAAGGCAAGGTCAGTACAGGTGCATCAAAGCTGGGACCGAGAGACTGAAAAACAGCTTCTATCTCAAGGCCATCAGACTGTGAAACAGCAATCACTAACTCAGAGGCTGCTGCCTACATTGACACTCAAACCACTGGACACTTTAATAAATTGATAACAAGTCACTTTAAACCTTTTGGGATAGGGGTCAGCATTTTCACTTATGGATGAATAGCGTGCCCAGAGTTAACTGCCTCAGACTCTGTCCGAGATGCTAATATATGCATATTATTATTAGTATTGGATAGAAAACACTGCCGTTTCTAAAACTGTTTGAATTATGTCTGTGTATAACAGAACTCATATGGCAGGTGAAAACCTGAGAAAAATCCAACCAGGAAGTAGGACAGCTGAGGTTTGTAGTTTTTCAAAGCTTGGCCTACTGAATACACATTGAGATATGGATAAAGTTGCACTTCCTACGGCTTCCACTAGATGTCAACCATCTTTAGAAAGTAGAATGAGGATTCTACTATAAAGCGGGGCTCATGAGACCTCTGAGTCAGTGGTCTGGCAGAGTGCCCCGGTCTCATGACAGGCGCTCCCGACAGAGTTACCTCTCGTTCCAGTGCTTTTCTGAAGACAAAGGAATTCTCTAGTTGGAACATTGATGTTTTGTTTGACATATTTCTAAAGGACTGTAACGGAACTTTGAGTTTTTGTCTGGACGAAGTGCCTGCGCCTCATGAAGATGGATACTGGGCTGAACACGCTAACAACAAGTGGCTATTGGGACATAAATGATGGAACAAATCAGTCATTTATTGTCAACTGGGAGTACCTTTGATGATCTTCATCAGAAGGCAAGTGAATATGTATGGTGTTGTTTCTAACTTTGTTGATTACAAAATGACAGATATTCCTCTGGCTGTTTTGGGTTCTGAGCGCCGTTCTCAGATTATGCTTTTTCCGTGAATAAAAAAATCTGACACAGCGGTTGCATTAAGGAGAAGTCTCTTTAATTCTGTGAATAACACTTCTTTATTCTGTATCTTTTATCAAGGTTTATTATGATTATTTCTGCAAAATCACTGGATGTTTTGGAATCAAAACATTACTGCACCTAAGGCGCCAATGTAAACAGATTTTTGGATATAAATATTTACATTATCGAACAAAACATACATGCATTGTGTAACATGATGTCCTATGAGTGTCATCTGTTGAAGATCAAAGGTTAGTGATTAATTTTATCCGCTAGCGGAACGCCTGCCCTAGAAAGGCTAAACAACACCACTAATAATGTTAACATATCTTACATTACTCATCTCGTATGTATATACACTATACCTTATACCATCTATTTCACCTTGCCGTTCGGCCATCGCTTATCTACATATTTTTATGTACATATTCTTATTCCATCCCTTTAGATGTGTGTATTAGGTAGTTGTTCAATTACTTGTTAGATATTACTGCAATGTTGGAACTAGAAGCACAAGCACTTCGCTACTCACATTAACATCTGCTAGCCATGTGTATGTGACCAAAACTAGTTTGATTTTGGGAAATGTTGATATTTTGTCAAATTTTCTTTCTAGTACTTTTTGTATTTTACAGATACGATGAAAAAATATTTATCCACAAATGGCCATGTCTACTATAAGTCTAGTCCTGGAGTGTCTTAAGGTGAAACGGAAATATTTAGGCTGACTTGATCCAGTATCTGGAAAAATGAATCTGTGATATGCAAATAAGACCATATTTAAAGACATCCCCTAATTTGCATATTTGAATACAAAAAAAAGTATTATATTTGTGTTCACATTCAACTAGTAAAAGTAAGACTAGTCCAAACTCTTCTCTGTACTGGCACCCCAATTGTGGAACCAGCTTCCCTCTGAAGCTAGGAGAGCAGAGTCCCATCTTCCGAAAGCACCTGAAACCCTACCTCTTCAAAGAGTATCTTAAATAATCCCACTCACCTCCACCCCCCCCCCAAAAAAAAATATACAAATAAAGAATCTTGAAACTTGCACTTGACTATAATGTTGCCAAACACTTGTTTCATGGTCCTACTGGCAGAAAACCAATGTTTATTCAAGTACTTTAACTATTAGAAGGAAGTTAGAATGCTGACTCATACAGTGGTCATGTCTCGCAACCAGCAACACACCCTTTCCTATACCATTTAGAGAGAACAACATGCTAAGAAGTCTCCCACCCCATCTTTCTATTAGGGTTTCACGTTTACGCAAAAACAATGTAGTCCCACAGACACTAGGGTTGCACAGTATACTGAAACTTTTGTACTTTTTCGATACTAGAACAAACTGTTCGGTACTAGAATTTGTTACTTTGGGTAATTCCATCTGTTTTCTGACAATTATGTGTAAGGTTACTCAGTCGAGCAGTGAATTTCAAACAGAGAGTCAACCACAAAAGACCAGGGAGGTTTTCCAATGCCTCGCAAAGAAGGGGACCTATTGGTAAGAAAATCGTTGCTTGAGCCCAAGGGGCCAGAGTTCAGACAATGACTATCACAGTGAGCATGGTGAAGTTACTAATTACACTTTGGATGGTGTGTCAATACACCCAGTCACTACAAAGATACAGTCATCCTTCCTAACTCAGTTGCCAGAGAGAATATTGATAACCAACAAGATGTCCCTTTGATACAAAGCCTACATACAGTCTACTACTCAATGGGGAGGGCATGAACGGCAACACCGGGACACAGTGCCCTCCGCTCCCGCTTGACAAGCAAGTCCAAACTCAAACAGTATGGTAGCTACATGTACGGTAGTTGTGTGGTAAGAGACAGTTAAAACATTTTTGTAAAAGTGCTCAATCAAAACTTTTACCTATAGCAGAGCACTTGACACACCCACTCCTTTACAAACGCCCACTACTTTTCTTTCGAACCACCTCTGGTCAACAAATTAGGATCCCCCCTCAGATATTAACATTTTATATTCATCCACTGTCTGCCATGATGTGATAACCTTGTCGCTGCTCTCTGTGGGCACTGATTGCTAGTGCATATGTGATGTTGGTCAGTATAAACCGAACGCAACCTGGATATATATGGTCCAGGAATCAGAGTATGCGAACGCGAGTAGATTAACTTAAACAACGGTTGGGTCATCTTGGAAGCAGTCTCCAGTTCTTATTGTATCTTAGTGCTTGAGCCTCAAACTGACTGTGGGTGAATGACATCATGGGTTTTAAAAAGAGACTGCGCACACTTTTTTAAAAGAAGAGTGCTTGTTCTATGCAAATGTTGTTGACCAGTACAATAAAATATGTCCAAAAAGGAAGGGATAACAGATAGGTATTCATCTGTAGCCCCATGAAATCAGCCAAAACAAGCTCAATAACGCATGCACAAAGTCCCATTGAATATGCATTCACCTGTATTGTGAATAGGCCTAGGCTACATCATGATTTACCCAGTTTATCAATAGACTAGAGATTTACCATTCAAATAAAGGATTACCATTGCTTTATCAATCTCCATAAAAACAAAGTAAAATTGATTGTATATTTGAGTCTTTAATGCATACATTTAAAAATCTCAAAAAGGTAATGATATTGAACTCAGAAGATCTGTCTGGATCAAGTGCCATTCTGTGACTTTGGCTAATACACTTTTTTTTTTAAACGTGGTATCGTTTTTGTATCGAGTATCGTGATGATATCAAGTACTTTAGTACTAAACTTTGTATCGAAGTAAAAAATCTGGTATTGTGACAACACTACCAGACACATACCTATCCAACAAAACCTGCTTCAAATAGCAGGTATGACAACATAAAGTCTCTTACCTGGTGCTACTAAATACCACATCTAACTGGGCCAGGGAAGAGTGACAGAGAATGAATCTCTTTCTCCACCCGCTGCTCCCCTTCTGCACAGCTATATTTAATGACCTACATGGACCCAAGTTCCATCAAAAACGCTCCAATTGGATTTCATTAGAGTGACTGTCCTCTGGAGACCCAGAGGTAGTTCACTGCATCAAATGGGTGATGTTGACACACCTCTGAGCCATTCCACAAAGTGCTGCAGGAACCATAACCTTGCCTGTCGCTCAATTGTCTACTTTTGGTGTGAGATCCAAAGTAGATGCAAAAAGGTATTGTCGATGGGTTCAAGGATGCAGGGAGAACATTAAGATGGGCTGCACATAAACATGCTGCACATGAGATGGGACCTGGGGAAAAAAACATGGTCAAATAGGTGGGCAAAGTGAGTATGTATGGAGGGTAGGGCTGGGCGGTATCCAGATTTTCACACCATTACTATAACCAGCAGTGCACACAAGGGGTGCTTTCTTTCCAAACATAAAAAAAACAAAACATTTAGACAGCAGTGATCCTGATCCAGGAGAGGATTGTCTCTACTGTAAACAAGAAACTCTCTTGCATGCTAGCCACTTTCATTTTTGGTACGGTATTAAATCTTACCATCGGTATTTCCAAATACCCCGTATATGGTATATAAAGTATACCACCCAGATGGTATCATTTTCAAAAACGTAATGTCCCCAAAAAGTTGACCATTTAATTTTAATAATGTGAATATTTGTAGCTACTTAAGTAAATACCTGTAGTCAACTTGTGCAATTACGTTAGGAGAAAAAGCAGATCACGTTCTTCATTTCCCCATCAAATTGTTTTTCATTATGAAGCTTAAAAAGTAGTCCCAGTCACACTTTCTTTGCATGCAAACAACGACTCGAGAAAGCAAATCTATTTACAGTATGGAATTCAAAAGTAAATATTTGCCAGCTAGATATCTTAGAACTATTAATTAACTGCCTGAAATGTGCTAAATGCTCTGCAGTTGTGCATATTGTTTGCTAACTTAGTAACTAGTTATATTTAGCTTCAAGCTTTTCTTGGTAACAGCAGAGAACACTCTCCTGGATGAAGAGCTTTGCTGTCTAATATTTGTTTTGTGCGTGAAGCTAAATGAGTAGCATTTCATTCCTCAACTTTGATCAACAATTCATAACCTGGTGGTTGGTGATCCCACAACAAAAACAATACTAGAGTGCCAAGGAAGATCAGCAAAACCAGAAGGCACCATGGCTCTCAAATGAGGCCCTGCTGCCCTCAGTGCCTTGCCGCTGGTTCTAGGGGCAGGGGAGTTGGCCTGGATCCCGTCATTCTGATCCCATCGCTGACCGCTCTCAGAGTGCAGAGCCCTTATCGCAGGTCTCAGTGCCACCCCAGTTGAATGCCATTCTGGCCGGGGCCCCCAGTGAGGCTCACTCCCAAGCCCCTCCACCCCGACTGCCAGCCAACCAACATGTCCGGGCATTATCAAAAGGCAGAGGGCGCTGACAGACTGGACAAAGAGAGGACACAGAACAACTCCGATATTTGAGTGGAGGTTAAAATAACTTGGGAAAATGAGGTCCAACCAGAAATGGATTAAAGCAGCAGAGTATCTTGATTGGAACAGTCAAGAGTATAATTATAACCTGCTTTAGGGACTATTTCTAAGACCCACATTGATTACCAAGTATAGACGTACTGGTAATGCTATAAACTTGCACAAGCTCTGTTGCTTTCCAACAGGGTGTGGGCTCTGAGCAGGCACTAACAATGACCTAGCAATAGCATCCCAGCAGGGCCAAGTCCCGGCCTATTCTATGCCCACAGACAGAGTGACTCAAGGTTCTATGCCAGACACTAAACAAGAGACCGCGTCACACACAGACAAGGAGTATTATTGTCTAAACAACCTTTTTAAATGACCAAAATATGGCTGAGTAGAGACGTAGCCAGATAAGAGTCAGACTGACTGAAAAAAAACAGAGCCAGGGTACACAACATGGGACATCCAAAACAAAGTGTCAGTCACTGAGCACAGAGGTTTGAAATAAAAATATTCTCTCACATGGTTTCGTCACAGTCAAATAATTAATTCTGTGGATGAAAAAAATAGCTTTGTAGGGAAATTGTTATATTTAATATTTTTAAGTTTATGAAATAAAAATACTCATGATATACCATTCGTCTAGTTCTGTGGAACGTACAACCCACTTGAAACATGCGTTGTTGAACATTAACAGCATGCAGATCGGCCTAACAGTTAGGCATGGCTGGTATGATGGTTAGGCCTGGTCTAGGGTAGGATAGAATGTGCAAAAGTACTGCACAGGCCCCTGGATCAGAGGAAATGGAAAATAAACTGACAGCTGCCCCCTGTTCTTCAATGACAGAACATGTCACCTGAGGCCTTAGCCCCCCCACCACACACACACACACACACACACACACACACACACACACACACACACACACACACCACACACACACACACACACACACACACACACACACACACACACACACACACACACACACACACACACACACACACACACACACACACACACGACCAGCTGCCACTTTCTCAGCTCTTCAGAAAAACTGGTCAGCAGCTGTGTGCACGCGCGAGTGCACAAGGGTAAAATAAACAGTTTGCTTCAAGCTTCCTTCAAGGGGGCAGTGTAATTCAATCTGTGAAATAGTCCAGTGCAATTTACAAAACTAGACTGCAGTGAAAATAATTAAAGCAGTTTTTGATGAGGTTCAGTGGAACACTAAAGTTTACTCTGGCATCCAAGCATGGTCACAAGACTGCTTACAAAAATATCTCACCTGTTTTCCAAATTTGATAGCACAGTCACCTGCAGACAATGGAGCTTACTTTAGAAAATTCTCCAATGCGTGGTATGATACAGTCGGTAACATGAAGCTGGCATGTTAGTATTTGGCAGAAAAGCTGTTGTGGATACTGTGGAAGAGGCTGCAACCAAGGCAAGCA
This sequence comes from Oncorhynchus gorbuscha, assembly GCF_021184085.1. Classification (NCBI taxonomy): domain Eukaryota; kingdom Metazoa; phylum Chordata; class Actinopteri; order Salmoniformes; family Salmonidae; genus Oncorhynchus; species Oncorhynchus gorbuscha. Next base: position 66,709,791 of record NC_060173.1, on the reverse strand, counting down.
TCACCAAGCTAAAAATTGTTTTGGGAAGGTCGTCCAGACGTTTCTCATTGGTTCACGCAGTATGGGCCACCCTGTTGTCCCTGAGGAGAAACAAAATAACTCAGTCTGGCTTTTCATTTTAGGGTAGGGAGGAAAGACCGAGTGGCATTAGATTTAAGGCAGTATCGGTTTACATTGCAACACTAGGGATGTAACGATTCACAGATAAACATTTCAATTGGTCGCATAAAATACGACTGCATTGGTCCACGGACCCCAAATCGATCCAAATGTAGCTTACATCGGTCCGAAAATCTATTCAAACATTAAGAATTGCCGATTCACATTTTTCGCTCATATTACTTTTTCTACATTCCAAAAATCAAAGTTAAAAAAAAACTGATGCATCCTCTCCTTCAGTGTCAAACTAAGCATGTAACTATGTTGACAGTCATTGATCAGCATGCAAAATGACTTGTAGAACAACCCTAGGAAAAATCTGCCCAGCTTCGTGCACTGACCAACGTAGAGTAGGCGGCCTGTTCCTGAACGTGGAGAAGGCGTCCTGTTTCTGATCTTGCACCTTTAACATTCAAATGCTAAAATGGCTTGCACGATATTAGGCTTTATTAGTCGAGTGACTGAACAAAAATATAAACACCACATGTAAAAAGATCCCAGACATGTTCCATATGCACAAAAAGTTCAAATTTTTGGTTTGAATTTGTTTACTGTTGGTGAGCACTTCTAGTTTGCCAAGATAATCCATACACCTGACAGCTGTGGCATATCAAGACGCTGATTAAACAGAATGATCATTACACAGGTGCACCTTGTGCTGGGACAATAAAGGGCCACTAAAATGTGCCGTTTTGTCACAAAACAATGCCACAGATCTCAAGTTGAGGGAGAGTCCAATTGGCATGCTGACTGCAGCAATGTCCACCAGAGCTGTTGCTAGAGAATTGAATGTTAATTTCTCTACCATAAGCCGCCACCAACGTTGTTTTAGAGAATTTCGCAGTGCATCCAACCGGCCTCACAACCGCAGACCACGTGCAACCATTTCAATTGACTGATTTCTTTGAGCTGTAACTCGTTGAAATTGTTGCGTTTATATTTTTGTTCAGTATAATTTTTCTAGGTTAATGTTATCTATGCGCTGTTGAAAATGGTGTTTTAACGGAATAAAAGTAAGATACCAGAGATACAACTCATCTGGCTATACCTGTTGAAAGGGGCTTTACAATAGATTTTATTTTGATTGTTCAGGTTCACCGTCAGCAATAGGTTTGGTAGTTTTGCTTTAAACAATGTACAGTGGGGCAAAAAAGTATTTAGTCAGCCACCAATTGTGCAAGTTCTCCCACTTAAAAAGATGAGAGGCCTGTAATTTTCATCATAGGTACACTTCATCTATGACTGACAAAATGAGAAGAAAAAAATCCAGAAAATCACATTGTAGGATTTTTTATGAATTTATTTGCAAATTATGGTGGAAAATAAGTATTTGGTCACCTACAAACAAGCAAGATTTCTGGCTCTCACAGACCTGTAACTTTTTTCTTTAAGAGGCTCCTCTGTCCTCCACTCGTTACCTGTATTAATGGCACCTGTTTGAACTTGTTATCAGAACTTGCACAATTGGTGGCTGACTAAATACTTTTTTGCCCCACTGTATGTACAGTACATGGCTACCTCAATTACCTCGTACCCCTGCACATCTTTTCGGAACTGGTACTTTATATTTTCTAAGCATTTAAACTGTTTGTCTATCTATCTATCTTTCTATCTACACCTGATGTTTACGAAGCGTTTGACAAATCAAATTTGATCTGCATGTTGGGGTAACTCGCCAAAGTATTAGTATCAATCCACACAGGAAGTTACTCAAACTTGGTACTACAAGATATGGTGTAAAAACAAAAGATTGGTAAGGGGAAGCAATTTGAGAGTGGATTTTTTTTTGGGGGGGGCATTTTTGTTTTCCCCACTAGAATCACTGCACATTGGTGTAGTGTGCACAGAGGTATTCAGTGATGTGTTCAAAACACCAGTCTCAACATCAACAATGAAGAGATGACTCCGGGATGCTGGCCTTCTAGGAAGATTTGCAAAGAAAAACCCATATCTCAGACTGGTCAATATAAAATAAAAGTTGGGCTAAAGAACAGAGACTGGACAGAGGAACTCTGTCAAGAGGCATCCCACAGTTGCCTCTTCACTGTTGACGTTGAGACTGGTGTTTTGCGGGTACTATTCAATGAAGCTGCAAGTTGAGGACTTGAGGCATCGGTTTCTCAAACTAGACACTTAATGTACTTGTCCTCTTGCTCAGTTGTACACCGGGGCCTCCCATTCCACTTTCTAGTCTAGTTAGAGCCAGTTTGCGCTGTTCTGTGAAGGGAGTAGTGCACAGTGTTGTGCGAGATCTTCAGTTTCTTGGCAATTTCTCACATGGAATAGCCTTCATTTCTCAGAACAAGAATAGACTGACAAAGTTTCAGAAGAAAGGTCTTTGTTTCTAGCCATTTTGAGCCTGTAATCAAACCCACAAATGCTGATGCTCTAGATACACAACTAGTCTAAAGAAGGCCAGTTTAAATCAGAACAAGTGTTTTCAGCTGTTCTAACAATTGCAAAGGGGTTTTCTAATGATCAATTAGCCTTTAAAATTATAAACTTGGATTAGCTAACAACGTGCATTTGAAACACAGGAGTGATGGTTGCTGATTATGGGCCTCTGTACACCTACATAGATATTCCATATAAAATCACCCGTTTCCAGCTACAATAGTCATTTACAACATTAGCATTGTCTCCACTGTATTTCTGATCAATGTGATTGTTGTTTAGTGGACAAACAAAATGTGTTTTTCTTTCAAAAACAAGGACATTTCTAAGTGACCCCAAACTTTTGAACAGTAGTGTATATTTGACATATGTATCTGAAAGCATAATTGATGTTGGAACATTGACATTTTGACCTTACCCAGGCCTCCTTTAAGACTCCCTAATGTTTCATCTGTATGTGCTACAACACCATTTTAATTGTATTTTTTTTTAAATGGGGGGAGTCTATGAAGCTTTACTGCATGCTCTATAATACAAGTAGTATTTTGATTTCAATAAACATGTTCGTATATCAACTTAAAATAAACATGAATATTGAAAATAGAAATGTTTTTCTTCATTTGGCAAACCTTTCTATATATTGATGATCCCATTTCCAGAGCAGGATCTTTGCTAGTTTTTTTTCTTCCCTTTTGATTTTTTTTAAATATTCAAAACATACAATATACTTGCAGTGAAGCCGCTCAACAACTACATCGTACCAGTCATCCAACAGATTCCTATTCAGAGTGACACACACAAGCATCCAGCGTCAATGCCCTGCTCAAGGGCACATGGACCGATCTACGACCAGGCCAAAAATGTGAACCCTACAAGATCCTCCCACAGTTCCCCAATAGCTGTCCCTCAACAGTTCGAGACCCCTTCCACAGTACCCCCAAGAAGAAAAATAAAAAATACAATTAATTCCATTCCCTACCCCAAAGAACCCCCCAGTGCACAAACAACAGAGAGAAAAAAGGAAAAAGACAAGAAGAAAACAATGCAAAAAATAAATAAAACAAAAAGACATCAAGGTCAACTAAAATCATGACAGCAATGCCAACTGTATATGTTTGTGTGCATGTCTGGCACTATTACATGGATGTGTGTGTTCTTGTGTGTTTATTTGAATGAGAGTGTGTGTATATGCATGTGGACAAACACCTGCACGGCATCAGCCTCAGGAAAACCGGCATTAGTTGTAAAAACACTGCCCCTCAGTGTCATGCAAATGTACTTTTTAATTATGTTTTATTTTGACTTATCTTTGACCATCATTCTATCACCCACACCGCAACTCAACTCCCACTTGTATCCAATTCCACCTACCACCCCTCAGCCCATCCCATCTAGTTCTGCTGGCCACCCACTTCAGATTTCTACGCAACACATATCTTTCAACTATGCGGTGATGTTTAACGTACAATTTCAATCACAGATTGCGAGTTGAAGATAAATACTTTTACAGCATTTTCAGCCATTCCTGAACCTGAGACCAGAAACCGGCTACCTGAGGGCAATACCAAAATAAATGGTCTATTGATTCTGTATCCTCACAACAAAATCTGCAGAGATTTGATTATTTTATGCCAAATATTTAATATTTTGTTGGTGGCAAGAATTCTATATAATCATTTTAGCTGAAAAGCATAATGTCTTGAATCTTGCATTGTTTTATATATCAACTCATACACCCTGTACCATGGAATCATCAAAAATCTCTCCCCAACTATTTCACAATCTGTATGGCACAGTTGTCAACATCCTGGACCTCAAATGAAACTTGTATACGGTCTTATTTATGCTATTTTTATTCCTCTGCCAGTTTTGATCTTTAATATTGGGCAGACAGACCAGTTCCCTACCTCCTCCCGCTGCCACCTGCCTGTAATCAATTGGTTGTACTCTTGGATTGAGCAGACCTTTCTGTACAATTCTGATAACTCCATGAAGGACATAACCATCCCAATATCATTTAAGAACAAAATACCCTTTTCAAACATGTTTCCCATAAATACAGGTATTTTATCAACCATCACATTTGAGTTCTGCCATAATATTTGTTCTCTTTTCAGGGGGATGAAATTGAAATTGTAGCCTGCTCTGCAATGCTTGTTTGAAAAAGAAAGATACTTTGAAAAAAGTATCATTTTCAATTAATCAAAAACTGAGACATGGCAACCTGCACAAAGGCCATTCTTAAACAATGGATGACCTTTTCTTAGTAATCTCCTTGAGAACCATTTAGGGTTCAAATAAAACTTTTTAATGAGTGAAGCTTTTAGAGAGGTTTAGTGCTTTTATATTTAAATCTCAGCCCACCCAATTCATATTCAATATATAGATAAACAAGACAAAATGTGCCTATCATCCCAGATAAAGCAAAATATGTTTTGCTCATATGATCTGAAAAAGGAATCATCAGGAGTAGACTGCACCATAAGTAAGTGAGTAAACAGATCTGACTAAGAAATTAATCAGGGCCATTTTGCCATAAAAAGACAGGTATTTACCTCTCCATTGTTGCAGGGTCTTGTCCAAGTTTTCTATTGAAATTCATTGTGGAGACCTTATTTATATATTTTGTGATATGAATAACAAGTGTCTACTTCACCATCAGCCCATTTTGTAGGTAAACTGCAGGATAATGTAAAAGTTGTATTTAAGGATCCAATACGTAATATTATACACTTATCATAATTAGGTTTTAGTCCAGAGAGTACAGAAAAGTTGTCTAGACCTTCAATGAGACATTGCAGGGATCTAGCTTGCGGACATAATATAAAACTTGAGTCATTGGCATACATGGACACCTTTGTTTTGATTTCTAATCCTCTAATGTAGTTATCGATTTTAATAGCTAGCATTTCGATGGCCATAACAAATAGATATGGTGACAGTGGACACCCTTGTTTAACTCTTCTTGACATTTCAAAACTCTGAGAAGTAGCCGTTATTTACGATTTTACACCTGGGGTTGCTATACATTTATTTTTACAAAAGAATTACCGAAATTGAAAATAATCCAGGCATGTATAAATAAAATCCAGTCTACTTTATCAAATGCCTTTTCAAAATCCACCATAAATACCATTTCCGGCTTCTTATACGTTTCATGATGTTCTATTATTTCTAGTAGTTGTCGTATATTATCTCCAATATATTGTCCATGTAAAAAGAAACTCTGATCAGGATGAACAATACCTGGTAAAAACCCTTTTAATTCAGAGTGCTATGCATTTCGCTAGTATTTTTGCGTCACAACATTGAAGTGTAAGGGGCCTCTAGTTTTTTTTAGATAGCAAATATAAAGACCCAGTCTATCTGGGTCTTGTTTTAATAATAGAGAAATCAGACCTTCCTACTGAGTACCTGGCAGACTACCATTTCTATAGGAGTAGTTAAAACAATCTAACAATGGATCTTTTAGTATATCAAAGAATACTTGATATACCTCTACCGGTATGCCATCAAGCCCTAGGGTTTTTCCAGACTGAAACGATTTAATAGCCTGAGAAAAAGCTCTTCCTCTAATTTGGCCTTTGCATGGATCTTTCTGTACATTTGTTAATTTTCCATTTTTTAAATATTATTTGGAAACAATTCCTTTCCCCATAATCTTCATTCAGTGGGAGAGGATGAGACAGAAAAGAGAGTGGGAGAGGGTTACATTTATTTTGTGAGGTAGTCAGATCTTTCATTTACATTTACATTTAAGTCATTTAGCAGACACTCTTATCCAGAGCGACTTACAAATTGGTGCATTCACCTTATGACATCCAGTGGAACAGTCACTTTACAATAGTGCATCTAAAACTTAAGGGGGGGGGGGGGTGAGAGGGATTACTTATCCTATCCTAGGTATTCCTTAAAGAGGTGGGGTTTCAGGTGTCTCCGGAAGGTGGTGATTGACTCCGCTGTCCTGGCGTCGTGAGGGAGTTTGTTCCACCATTGGGGGGCCAGGGCAGCGAGCAGTTTTGACTGGGCTGAGCGGGAGCTGTACTTCCTCAGTGGTAGGGAGGCGAGCATGATGGAGTGTTGTTCCTCCATAGCATAATGTTGTTGGTACGTCGATTTCCCTCAGGATCTCTTTAGCATCCAGGTTGGCTCTTTACTGCAACCAGTTGTTTTACGAAAAGATAACAATGAGTCTTTCCCACAACGACGACAACAGGTGTCTGTAGTACAGCCAGCTAACACTCACAACAACAAAAAAAAGGAACAAACTTGCAGTCCCAGCCGCAAAGCTAACCGCGTCGTGGAATCCTTAGCAACAAGCCTTAAGTTGTGATTAAAATCGATTTAATTAAAATGTTTTAATATAAAACAACAAAACGAGTGTAGACAGTACAATGTTCTTTTGTGCACTGATGACATACCTCTGCTAGTTTTAAAGTTATGGCCCATTTTATACATCGAAATTGGCAAAGTAGGTAATGTAATCAATAACAAAAGGGCCAGTGACAGGCATAAGCAACACGAGCAGTAGCTAAGGGCCTCCAGCCCCTAAGGACCGCGACCAGTTGGGGTCTCAACTTACTATTGAGAGTAAGAATAGTAGGAGGTGAAATTTCTAAATTTGGTTGTGCATCAGCAGTTTCTTAGTCACTGACAGTCACTCAATTAGCCATGTCATCTAACAATTTTTAGATTGGTAGTTAGTCTAGCCAGCTATCATGGCCGAATACCGACCAGGCACACAGGGCACCTGAACTCCAGAGAGCCCCCATTGATTGTGTTAGTCATTCTCACTCAGATATCATATTAACATGGCATAAGTCATTACACAATTTGTAGAAGTGCAGGAAATGTGTTATAAAACTGCAACATTTCAAATCAAAGTTTATTGGTTATATACACAGATTTGCAGATGTTATTGCAGGTGCAGCGAAATGCATGTGTTTCTAGCTCCAACAGTGCAGTAATACCTAGCAATAAAAAAACACAACCCAGAAAAATACATTTCAGAACGAGCAATGTCAGAAATAGATGCAGTATATAAAATGGTGTGTTTTGTATGTCAACATCATTTTAAAAAAGTGACCTGTGCTCAATGACTACGTACATAGGGCAGCAGCCTAAGGTCCAGGGTAGAGTACCAGGTGGTAGCCGGCTAAAAGTGACTTAGGCTAGTGGTGACTGTTTAACACGCTTTGATGTACCTGTAGTGTCTCCGCCTTCTGTATGGTAGCAGGGTGAACAGGCCATGGCTCAGTTAATTGATCTTCTTGGCCTTACTGTGACACCAGGTGCTGTAGATGTCCTGGAGGGCAGGCAGTGTGTCACCCTGGTGATGCATTGGACTGACCCCACCACCCTCTGGAGAGCTTTGTGGTTGCGGACAGTGCAATTGCTGTAACAGGTCACGATACAGCCCGACAGGATGCTCTCAATGTTGCCTCTAGAAGTTTGTGAGTGTCTTAGGGACCAATCCACATTTCTTCAGCTTCCAGAGGTTGAAGAAGGGTTTTTCCACCAACTTCAACATGCTGCCTGAGAGAAGGGACTTTTTCAGGTTGTCAGTGATGTGCACACTATGGATCTTGAAGCTCTAGTCCCCCCACTGAGGCCCCGTCAATGTGGATGGGGTGTGCTCTCGCTTCCATCTCCTGTAGTCCACGATCAGATCCTTTTGTTTTGTTGACATTGAGGGAAAGGTAATTTTCTTGGCACCGCTCTGCCATTGCTCCCACCTCCTCCCTATAGGCTGTCTCACCGTTGTTGGTAATCAGGCCTTCCACTGTTGTGTCGTCAGCAAACTTGACGATTGACTTTAGGCTTGGACAGGATCCAGATTGTGATATAGTACCTTCATACCGACCTTGTGCCGATCCCGGCATACATCTGGTAAAAACGCCATTTGAAGGGGTGTCATTTTCAAACCCCACTGAGCTGCTAATCCGAAGGTTAGCAATGGTAACAAGTACACTAAAACAAAAAAGTAAAAAACAGAACGTGCAACAAGTTACAGTTCATATAAGGAAATGAGTCAATTTAAATAAATAAATTAGGCCCTAATCTATGTATTTCACATGACTGGGAAAAAAATATATGCATCTCTTGGTAACAGCTAAAAAACCACGTTCTGTGGTTGTGAGACCGGTTGGACGTACTGCCAAATTTCTCTAAAATGACATACAGAAATTAACATTCAATTCTGGCAACAGCGCTGGTGGACATTCCTGCAGTCAGCGTGTCAATTGCACACTCCCTCAAGACTTGAGACATTTGTGGCATTGTGTTTTGTGACAAAACTGCACATTTTAGAGTGACCTTCTATTGTCCCAGCACAAGGTGCACCTGTGTAATGATATGTCATGTGTACCCATATTGCTTGCCACTTTTCCATGTGAAGAAGAAACCACAGACTCCATGAAATTACCTGATCCTTCTAAATATTTGCTAAGTTGATTTTGTGTAAGATGTCTTTGAAAAAAGGGTGGCTCAACTTACTCCTTTGGCTCAACTTTACCAACCCTCCCCTACTGTTAATTATTGACATGTCATTTCTTCCTTCTTACCAACCAATCAACAGTGTTCCCTGGGTTTAGAAGCGAATAAACAGGAAGGTATGTGTGATAACTATCTCTACGGGCCCTGTGTGTGAGGTCATCAAGAGGAAGCAAAAGCACAGTGCCTCAACATCCTTTTATGGAAACTTCCCTTTGAGGGTCAGACCAGGCTAGGTTAACCGAACCCACTCGTCCATGTCTAAACATATGAAGAAATATTTAGAGAATTAATGTTTACATATCCATGTTTGTGTAAACCTCAGTTTGCTTCTTTAGTTGGCATACTTTTTAGCTGAGCCAATGGATTTGGAAATGCTGAAGTTGAAACAGGAGTGAAATGACAACTCATTGTTCCATAAAAGAAGGGTATACTTTTAAAAAAGAAAATCAAGTAGTTTAGAAACATGGCCTACTGGTAACTGGTGCATGCATGCATTTGTGTATATGACACAATGTAGCCTAGATGTCTGTGTATATGCAGTTGTAAAATTAATCTCTGCATTTGTGTGTGTTTATGTTTGTGCGTGACTGCGTACACACACGTGTGCATAGGACTTTTAAATGTGCCAATTATCTGGCCTGCCCCATTGATTACAGTGACATTTTCTAAGATGTGGTTTGTGCCCCTCCTAACTTCAAGGTACCAGACTAATCTAAACACTTGATTCTCCACTCCCCTTGGTCAGTCACCTAACGTTGACAAGGCAACTTAATCTGCCACTTACTTTGTCTCTCGACCGCAGTGAGACAAAACACAATAACGTCAACAGAATTCTCGACAACCATCAGCGCTGATAGAGGATTTCATCCACAGATGTTGAGCAGACTACAGTTTTGTAAATTAACAGAGTCGATATGCAGTTGATACTTCAACATTTTAACTATTCAACCCTTACCATGTACCTATGTTTGTCCTCGGTTGTTGAGTGCCTTTTTTTGCTGACATCCATACTTTTTAATAAAACGTTAATCAAATGCAACCACCGACTGTTTCCATGTTGAGATTCAAATTGGCACATGCACATTTGCGCTGAGTTGCCATTTTAGAGCAACAGCAATGAGGAAACAGTATGGATTTCAGCAAACAAAGAAAGGCATGCAACAGAGGACAAGCATAGGTACACGGCAGGGACAGTCGGTGCTGTTTAAAATGAGGGAAGACGATGACCGCCTTGCACACTCTTGCCTGCATCTAGCTTATCTAGGGTGTAATCATTAGTGCATAGGTACACGGCAGGGACAGTCGGTGCTGTTTAAAATGAGGGAACACGATGACCGCCTTGCACACTCTTGCCTGCATCTAGCTTATCTAGGGTGTAATCATTAGTGCAGTTGCAAACGAGAGCTTCTATTGGACAAATTCAGATATTTTATCACCCTTCCTTTGCTTCCATTTTTCAACAGAATAGGAATGAATACACCCCTGATGACAGCACAGTTCACTTTCATAGTAACCACATACAACCAGCAAATCATGCTGTTTGTATAATTCCTTCTCGCATACATCTACGTGCTCTCCTCTCACCTTTTCCCTATGCTTGTGGACTTCAGTGCACAATACAACAGCTGTCTGAGACCAGGTGGAAAAAAACTTCAAGCCAAACCTTCACACCATAACCGCTAACCTCTACACACAGCCTACTTCATTGTCACCATATTAGCTAATGTTATTTTTCAACAGCTAGCTACTAAACCTTATGCATTAATAAACCCGCTACAATCCTGCAGTACAGTAAGCAGTTACACCGGCAGGCCCCAGTGGCAATAAATTAATAAAACCAAAAGCTTACATTGACTTGGAAAAGTTCCAGTGTTGATAGCCATAGCCAGCTAACTAGCTATCATAGCATCCTTCTCTGTTTGAGCAAGCTAAACTAGCTAGCTGCATTCACTAGCTAGGTAAGTGAAAAGAAATACAGCTAGCTCTATTGCTCATACTTCTTCATTTTGGAAGACATTTGTTTAACCATTGTCTGTCTCTGAGTCAACTACTCAACACTAGCTAGCTGAAGATCCTTTGACTGGGTTGGCAGTTAATACTGCTAGAGCTCTGATCGGATGGAAAAATTGCTCCAGAAGTTGTCATAATTACTGCATTAGTCCATGGAAGGGGGTGAGAACAATGAGCCAATTGTACCCAGAGGATGACGGAAACTAGCTGTCTTCTGGCTACACCATAGTGCTACCCCAGAGAGTGCTGTTGAGGCTACTATAGACAATGTGTTTTAATCGTTTATTTGGTGACATGTGAATATATTTAGTATAGTTTTATCCGAAAAGGACACCTATGAGATGTGTCACAATTTATTTTTCTGAAATTCACTGAGGATGGTCCTCCCCTTCCTCCTCTGAGGAGCCTCCACTGGTACATGGTATGGTTTAAGAATTTAAATTGTTAAAGTATCGACTCCATAGGGACTCAGAGTTGGAGGTTCATGTAAAAATACATATAAACTCTAGTGTGCGCTCAACTCTGTGGATTGGGGTACTTGGCAAGACAGGAGGATGCTCTACCCTGAGGATGCCCGTCCACCGCTGTCGTGAATGCTAGCCTAATGCAGCAAAGAGCAATTCAAAACATGCCGGTTTCTAAAGAAAGTGTCAGGCAGGTGCAGCAGGACGAATGGGAACTTATTTGAACCCTTCTCTGGGTTTGAATGGTGTCATATTTCCTCACCATCACTGAGAAAGAACATCCCAGTAAAGTGTGGGGACTGCTGCAGTCAATCAACCTCCACTACTGTGAAGCTTTCACCTCCTACAGACATAATCCAGTCATATCCTCCAACAGTAAGAGGACAAGTATTCAATATACATGCTTTCGTATTCACACTTTTTCACTATTTAACTCCAACTACAGAATATAGGACACATATACAGACAGTTTAAAAACAAGGTCACAATGTGACTAATTTTAACTTGAGCTATAATCCCTCAATTAGGACATTCAATTCAGCTTCTAAACACTGGGAACAAATCAAAATTAGGCTAGCATTTGATGTCTAACCCAAGGTTGCTATGTAGATTTTACAGGCTGACAATGCATCAAGAAATTAGTTCACTGCAGACATTAACATGGAATAGCCTACATTAAACAGGTGGTGATCCCAGCACACTGTGGTGAACTCTTACCAGTAGATTCATGCAAACTTCCCACAGGCTGAGTTCCAGGCCTGCCAACACAGCACTTGACATCCAACACCACACTAGGGGAATCAACATAGCTGGGAGGGCAAATGGAACTGAGGTGAAAGAAGACAGTGGAGCTACTGCACAATTAACTCATCTTCTATCAAATGCCCTCTAGCTTCTCTTGACAAGGTGATCGATACATGTTTTAGGATCATCTGACAAACAAAACACTGTGCTTAACTAATCTAACACCTCTGTACACTCTGCACGTGCTAAATCACTGTTTTGTTTATTGAATGTATGAGGTAAGTCCCTTTACATCCATATTCATCTTCTAATTCCAAGGAGTCAATGCCTCCTTAATCATCAACACTGTGTACTATTCAAAGACTCAACTGTGAGGACACGTTGCGTGTATTTTTTTTACTGCTTTCATTTCCATATCCCTCCCTTTGGTCTGAAGAATGCTCTTGAGTTTCTTGTATTGAACACATATTGGGCTCGCTGTTTGTCATCCATTAAATTTGACTAACTTCCTTAGGGTTACTTAGGTGCCGATACGATACGCATTGGGATTCTATATGTAGTGACTTGATACTGTGATTTTCTTGCGATTTGATGTTCCAAACATGTTGCTCGCCATACGTCTGCTGCTGAGGGACAAAAGTGAGGTTTGATCAGTCATGGAAATAAAAGTGCTGAAAACATTGTCTCTCTTATTAAAAATAAGGATGGAGAACAAGTTATGAAGGAAAAAAATAGAGTTTTGGTGCAGGTACAGCCAACTACTGCAAAAATATTGCTATATTGTCAAAATGATATGTCGTCAAAATATGTATCCAGAAATGTAACTGTATAGCAGTTTTCCCCCGAACCCCTACTGTTCGTGTGGATACGTTTTCAATGGTTAATATTAGTAACTGATGTAGCCATAAGATCTACATCATTAATGGCATACAAAGAGAAGTTTAATTCAGATCAACTGCCTCTTAGTGTTAGTTTATAAGAATAACGTGAAAAGTTGGAGTGATGCAGCCTGGCAGTGTTAGTGCCAGGGTTAATCTTTCAAATGCACCATTGAATTAAACACATTTCAACATTTATTAACTTTTACCAATGCAAGATTATTGGTGCCAGAAATCCTTGTTTGAATTATTATATTGAAGTGTTTGACATTGGCAAAAAGTACAGAATTACAAGTGTGCAAACCTCCTGAGCCAGAACATTCCTTCCGACTGTGTGGTCTCCTCTCCCTTGTCCATACTAAGTCAAGGATACACATATTATAACCATACATTGAAACTTTTCCTAAACCTAATACTGCTCTGCACAACAACCCGTATAGAAACAAGATACAGTTGAACCACCTCAAGCTCCTGATGCCTTGAAGCCTACACTTAAAAAGGCTCCATTACCACAGTCATTTGCCATGCCTTTTCCATGGAGTGGCCATTTCCAGTTATCTATTGGCATGCGCCATTAGACCCCCACCCCCTGCGACAGACCCAATCTGAAGGCAGGGTGCAGTAACAGCTGATCTTTAGGGCCTTTCTATTTTTAAAGCCTGTGTTGCAGAATCGGTCTGCTCATCAGGACTGACATACCATCCTGTCAGAGGGCTGCCATTGTGGGACTCGACCCAGCCTGCACTTAAAGGCACAGTATTTCTCTAACTGTGTATAGCAGTTACAGTCCTTAAACTACAGCAAGCTGTCCACTGACAAAGTGTTTTTAAACACTCAGGAAATGTGCAAGGGCAGCTGTGGGGAACTGCCCCTTAAAAATGTACGTATCAAACCCTAAAAACTACAAGCAGACATCACCAACTACAGAATGTTCTCCCCACTGCACATGGTCTACAGCAAGCAACAATGACTAAACTTCAAGAAAGTGTAACCCCAGACAAATACCCCCAGACTGTAAAGTAAAGAGCAATCTGCTAACTTGATACCAGAAAATGATAACAGTCAGATAGCCAACTGCTACTGACTTGGCAAGGGTAATCATGAAGCAACAGTCACTAGTGAGTCAGGTGTCTGAGGTGAGATGCCCATTTGATGCAACATCCGGAATGAGTCTCAACAGATTGCACTTCCTTCCATTCAACAGTGCTGGTCCTACCCTGGGAGCATAGTGGTAAAGTAAAGTACACCCTCTAGAAATGTACTACTGAAATTGCCTGAGCTGTATCACATGTAAGACAGTGACTCAAGATACTTGTCTTTTACAGCATGATAGGACTGTTTAACTAGAACTATAAAAAGAGTGTGTTGGCACACTCAGGAAGTCACCATATGGAACTGCATTTCAAGGGCTACATTCAGCCTGCGTGCATCACACTTCAAACAAAGGTCTCGAAGACCCAGAGTTTATAGTTGAAACATGAAAGCAGTGCCCTTTCACCCCACAAATTAGTGGCCTGAGGCATCACACTTCATGCAAACATGTAGACAATGCAACATGTTATTTCAGTATAAGACATTGAATTTTGGCACTGTATAGTTTTTAGCCAGTAGTTCTTAAAAGTAGCGCTCACGAGCCAAAAGTGGTCCCCAAAAATGACCTACTATGTCACATGTGCACCACGTCATTGCGCTCGCTCTGCTGTGTGTACATGTGCATGGGTTTTCCACTAAGTTGTTGGGTCTGCCCTGCAACCTCATTGGATAACGCTGGGCAGGCCTGGGCCAACCTTTCACTATGCAACCCAGGCCCCCAGTGCCCAGTCTGGAGTGTGAAGTCAAGCTCTGCTGGTCGGCTACTCTGCCCTACCACTCAAAAGGCAGTAACTGCTCATAGTGTGGAAGTGAGAAAAAATGCTTTTATTTACCTTGGTATCACAGTAACTTTATGCAGTAACTGCTAACATGACCCCAATTTTCTCCAAAACACAATAGAGGCAGGATACTTGTCCACATGATTAAGCATGTATTTCATAATGTAGCAAAAATGACATTGCTCATTTTGTCTAAAAATTAGTTAGTTACCGCCTTTTTGCTTGGTAGGGCAGTACTGTGTAGCAACCTAACGGTGCCAAAAGCGCAGATCTGCCCTAGAATGCCTATGTAAATTAAGATTGCCAGAATGGCCAAACCCCCAAAAATGTACAGATGTATTGAGTCCAAAAAGGTGTTTATTATCAAGATCAATCTCCCACAGTGAATTATTTTGAAGTCTGCTACAAATTGAGACAATTAAATAGTGATCCATTCTGACTAGTACATTTGTCGTCACACAGGTCCACGTGCTGATAGAGACGAATCAACAACAAAAAATATTACACTATCCAGTACAAGTCAAAAGTTTGGCACTGGCAATGTATCATATGTCAATGGACACTGTCCATTTCCAATATCTTTAAGCAGCGATTTACCATCACCAAATGGACAGGCTGAAATCAACACCAACGAGCAAGGAAGAGGAACCACTATCACTGCTCGGGGGTCTCGAGTTCAACAAGCATGACAATTGTTAAATTGATGAAATGCCCAACATGTAAAATTCCTGATAGCAATATATTACAATGGGCATTTACGAATGGACAGTGTCCAAAATTATTTTTCCAGTGCCAAAATTTCCTACTGCAATTGGACAGTGTTATACAGTCGAAGTCGGAAGTTTACATACACCTTAGCCAAATACATTTAAACTCAGTTTCACAATTCTGACATTTAATCCAAGTATTAATTCCCTGTTTTAGGTCAGTTAGGATCACCACTTTATTTTAAGAATGTGAAATGTCAGAATAGGAGAGAGAATGATTGATTTCAGATTTTATTTTATTCATCACATTCCCAGTGGGTCAAACGTTGACATACACTCAATTAGTATTTGGTAGCATTGCCTTTAAAATTGTTTAACTTGGGTCAAACGTTTTGGGTCGCCTTCCACAATAAGTTGGGTGAATTTTGGCCCATTCCTCCTGACAGAGCTGGTGTAACTGAGTCAGGTTTGTAGGCCTCCTTGCTCGCACACACTTTTTCATTTCTGCCCACACATTATCTATAGGATTGAGGTCAGGACTTTGTGATGGCCACTCCAATACCTTGACTTTGTTGTCCTTAAGCCATCTTACCACAACTTTGGATGTATGCTTCGGGTCATTGTCCATTTGGAAGACCCATTTGTGACCAAGCTATAACTTCCTGACTGATGTCTTGAGATGTTGCTTCCATATATCCACATGCTTTTCCTTCTCATGATGCCATCTATTTTGTGAAGTGCACCAGTCCCTCCTGCAGCAAAGCACCCCCACAACATGATGCTGCCACCTCCATGCTTCACGGTTGGGATGGTGTTCTTTGGCTTGCAAGCCTCCCCCTTTTTCTCCAAACATAACAATGGTCATTATGGCCAAACAGTTCTATTTTTGTTTCATCAGACCAGAGGACATTTCTCCAAAAAGTACAATATTTTTCCCCATGTACAGTTGCAAACCGCAGTCTGGCTTTTTATGGCGGTTTTGCAGCAGTGGCTTCATCCTTGCTGATCGGCCTTTAAGGTTATGTCGATATAGACCTCGTTTCACTATGGATATAGATACTTTTGTACCGGTTTCCTCCAGCATCTTCACAGGGTCCTTTGCTGTTGTTCTGGGATTGATTTGCACCAAAGTATGTTCATCTCTCGGAGACACAACGCGTCTCCTTCCTGAGCGGTATGACGGCTGCATGGTCCCATGGTGCTTATAGTTGCGTACTATTGTTTGTACAGATGAACGTGGTACCTTCAGGCGTTTGGAAATTGCTCCCAAGGATGAACCAGACTTGTGGATGTCTCCAGACTTGTGGAGGTCTTGGCTGATTTATTTTGATTTTCCCATGATGTCAAGCAAAGAGGCACTGAGTTGGAAGGTAGGCCTTGAAATACATCCACAGGTACACCTGCAATTGACTCAAATGATGTAAATTAGCCTATCAGAAGCTTCTAAAGCCATGACATCATTTTCTGGAATTTTCCAAGCTGTTTAAAGGCACAGTCAATTTAGTGTATGTACACTTCTGGCCCATTGGAATTGTGATACAGTGAATTATAAGTGAAATAATCTGTCTGTAAACAATTGTTGGAAAAATGACTTGTGTCATTTACATTTACATTTAAGTCATTTAGCAGACGATGTCCTAACTGACTTGCCAAAACTATAGTTTGTTAACAAGAAATTTGTGGAGTGGTTGAAAAATGAGTTTTAACAACTCCAACCTAAGTGTATGTAAATTCCGACTTCAATTGTATTGCCAATATATTGCTATTGGAAAGTGTCCATTACACATATGATACATTGCCAGTGTGAACATGCTATTCTGCAATTGGACAGTGTCCATTACCAATATATAAGGACTTCACATTACAAAATGGACATGCTGAAATTAACAAGTAAGTGTAAGGGATAAGATACACTATGAATAAAGGCCCATTGGCAATATATTGCTAAATGGACAGTGTCCATTACCCATAATATATTGACAGTCTCAACATGTTATACTACAATTGGACACTGTCCATTGCCAATATATTTGAATTGGGATTTACTGTCACAAAATGGGCAGGCTGTAATCAACACTAATGAGAAATTTTGACTTATGATCAAACATGATTAATAGACCTTCTAGGCTGATTCAGAACTTAACATACGGATATATACCATTTGGTCATTATATAGGTCATTTGGACATGATTCACCGACTTTTGGGTTTAGAACCTGACTTCCTATGATCATATGCGACAAGTGGACATTTTTCCCATTTGGAGTATTATATGCCTGATATGGACATAACATAGGCCTTATGGATAAAATCAGATAAGGTGAAACTATATCCTTATGGCTCTTTAGTAATGGATAATTAATAAACAATTCCAAATTTTTCAAAAACGGCGCTGACGCACTTACCTAACTAATGCTTGTGGGATAAAAGCGTCTGCTAAATGGCATATATTATTATTATTATATTAAATGGAAGCAAGTCTTCGCAACAATGTTCCAACATCTAGTGGAAAGCCTTCCCAGAAGAGTGGAGGCTGGTATAGCAGCAAAGGGTGGACCAACTACATATTAACATCCATGATTTTAGAATGAGATGTTTGACGAGCAGGTGTCCACATACTTTTGGTCATGTAGTGTAGCTAGCCCTCTCACTCACACAAGCCAGTCATAGAGGAAGGTTCATCCAGCCATAATTGTACCAAACATGTAGCTAGGATGCTATTGATACTCATGTCAGAGAAAACTAGACTGATCTATCAAATGGTTGGGTGGTTCATGAAATCTAAAGTCGCTAGCTATCTGTCATGGTAAATGCATATCAGGGAACATCAGTTGTCGGTCTAGCCAACTATAACACGTTCAAAAGATTTATATATATATAAGATATATATATATATATATATATATATATATTTTTTTTAAATCACTAATATTCTATTGCCGGAGCTGGGTGCAGACATGCCAGATGATCAAGCATACAAAAGGCCCTTGGCGTCAGGTAAGGTTTGATTTGGACCAGCAATCTTTTGTTGATTAAATGTTTCCCACGTTGTGTCATATATGGACTCTGACAAAATATTTGTAGGCTTAGTTTCATAATGTGCTGGCCATTTACCACTGCTCCAGAGTCCAATGGCAGCGAGCTTTATACCACTCCAGCTGACACTTGGTATTGCGCATGGTGATCTTAGGCTTGTGTGCGTGCGGCTGGTCAGCCATGGAAACCGATTTCATGAAACTACCGACGAACAGTTCTTGTACCAACTAGAGATTTTTTTAAATTAAGAGCAAATTCTTATTTACAATGACGGCATACCGGGGAACAGTGGGTTAACTGCCTTGTTCAGGGGCAGAACAACAGATTTTTACCTTGTCAGCTTGGGGATTCGATATAGCAACCTTTCGGTTACTGGCCCAACGCTCTAACCACTAGGCTAACTGCTGGACTTAGTGGCTAATTGAGGTAAAACAGTAATTCTGCTCATAGATTATGCATGTATTAACTACACATTGAAACATCCAGCCCAAAGCCAGAGGTTTTAAAAATAATGACATAGTTAAACACAATTCGCCAAAGTCCCGGCGCATGCCTTTAAGAATTAAAATGTACATTTAAAATAAACAAAGAGTTGAGGTATGATAACAAAGGGACTGATTAAAAAAAACATAGGCCTATAGATCACACACCTATCTTATTACAGTGCATGGAGAAAATGTTCTGCTAAATTGAAAAGAAATTCCAGCACACTGGAGATCTTGATGCTCCACAGATATAATGGATCTATTACAAACGATTTTAGTCTCAATAGTACTTCATCAGGGTTTAATCTGTTTAGCATCAAGATCACCAGTTTCTTTTGAATTTAACACAAAGAGACAGGAAGTGCGGGTCCACCAGGAAGAGTGAGTGTGCCAGTCACAACATGAGTAAGGCACGACTTCAGCACCTGTCAGAGAACCAACAGCATATCACTGCTGCCAAGACTAAACCATACTGGGAAGGGATTATTGCAGGTTAGCACATGTAATACAAAATGAAAGTGAAATAAGAAGTTAGTGCTACATGGCCACAAACAGGATAAATGTGATCATTGCCACCTGCTCCAAGAACATGTAACCTAGTCTACATTAATCAAGGGAAATATATACATCAGTGCTTTTGTGCACACAAAGTAGGATTAAAACTATACAGTGAGTTAGCCAATGAATTAGTAATTGACACACAATTTGTTCTTTGTGTTGGGCACGTGTCTGGCACGGAACAGGCACAATTTAAATTTGCAACCAAAGCAACAATGAAATGTAAATTTACAAACCTATAATTTGTCTAGACTGCTAGAGAAAAGCAAACTAATATAGTATGAAAATGACATTTTCACTTTTGGGGTCCAGTGAGCTATACTTTATTTCCTCGTGCGCTTATTGTGTCAAAAATTTATATTTCTGCCGCTGGGAGAAATGAAGGGAACAAAATGAGGGTGTAATTATAGAAATACTGAGTAGTGGAAGTTGAATGGAAGTGCAAAGTACTTTCGTATGGTTCTCATCTAAAATACGTACGTACCTCTCTTGATATGAGATTAAGGGCATCATCCTCGGCCGTCGACCTGTCCTTATTGGGGTTTCTTTTTCGTCCGGTGCCCTGAGTCCCCATGTCTTGGTTTCTGACCGATAATTAGGCTACTGGTCCAATTCGTTGAACGTAGAAGACAAATCCAAAGCACGTCGAGGAAAGTACTACTGTCACAATGTTGGGAGCAACATTTGTCGAATCATAAATTCGTTACCGCGCGCGACATTGATCATGGAGTTACATCCGTCTTCAAGACCTCTTCCTGTGTTGTTCCTATCCAAACGCTAAATTGCAACTTTGTGACAAATGTTTGCCTTCGTTTGTATTGAATCCGCAGATTTTTAACACCTGTTCTTCCCAGAAGAATTCACAAATAGTTGAGTGCTTCATAAAGATACGTTGACTGACAATACATCTATTCAGATATGGAATCAAAATGATTTTATAGCCTATGTAATAAAAAGATATTACATAAAAATACAATCAAAAAAAAAAAAAACTTGGTGAACACGCTTGGAAGGAGCCACGATGCTGTCAAAGTATCCTAAAGTTGAGTCGGTCCCGGATGAGGACATGATCGAAATACGGGGCTCACGCAGCCTTCTCCAACCGCACTCTCTCACACCCTCTCCGCTATTTTTAATGATGAGTGGTAAGAGCTAAAAACAGAAACCTTATCTTGTAGGCTTCTTCTTAAAGGCGTAGACTATGACTAATAGATCTGCATATTTCACAACAATATTATATTTGATCCACATATATTTAAAAAAACTGGACATAATATATGTTCTGTAGAACATTACCCTTTCCCTCCATGTTCATTCAATTAAGTTCCTATGAAGTATCAACGTGATTGGGGTATTTGTATTTTCTTGGAATTATATCATGTGCTTTCCAAGTAGTATAATATTCAGATTGTAGACTAGCAATAAACTTCCAAATATGGTTGGTAATATTATGGTAATTTAAATTCTATTGAGTCATGGTTGTTGCTCCATAAGCCAAACTGTTGCCTAAATGTTGATCCGTGTTACCTATAGGAAGTCTGATAAACTCATTGTCTTGATCATAGACGTGATAATACCCAGACAATAACATATTGAGAAGTGTAGTTAAAGTTATTGGAACCCGGAACATTAACCACGTTTCACCCAGTTTTTATGACAATAATAATCATACCCATCATGCCTTTTTATCATACCTATAAAAACAAAATGACAGCTGCGACGGAAAGAGGAAGTTTCGGTACAATTTTATCATTTGTTCGTTCGACATGGTGGGATCTTTTTGTGTTGGTAAAATTAATTGTTCAAGAAATTCCGGTGGAAACGCTTTTTTTGCACAAATATTGATAACATATCGAAGTAAACTTGGGAGACACGGTGATGATATGGTGTTCGGTCATCCTACTACGACTCGGTAAACCATGCCGTTTATTAGACTAGAGATGAAATCAATTATGATTAACTTCCCAGACGGTGAAAGTGCACAATGATGAGCTTGATGCTACTTTCCAATAAATATCGAGGGTCTTATCCGGGTGACAATGATCGATGCTTTGACTACCGTTTGACAAAGAAAAATATTCTTGCTCTTATCCAAAATAATCTCATAATGCAGACTAAACTACCTGCACAGCCTACCTACACTGTACTTACTCTATTTGCGAGCTGTTTGCTAGAGCTATCCGTAGAGTTGAAAATGCGATTTAAAAAAAACGTTTTATTCGGTACACTTGTGCGAAAAACTACATTTAGTGTGCACAGTCGTCACGCACTGATTTGTATCCGCAATAAATGAATTAGGCTGAAACACCACTGGTGAGAATTCACATTTTCTTAATGCGAATGTTTCAATATTCGCATTAAAATGTGTCGCCAATTGGATGGAAACCTAGCTACTGTCCTGGGTGTCCTCAAACTTGGAAACCTCTCAAAAAATGATAACTCTACTTGGCATACAAGCAATGACTCCCTCTGGTGTTAGCCACATGTCTTGCAAGGAACCTGAGAGATATCTCGACTAGGGAGACTACAGGGTTGACCATTCTTAATCGTTTAGCAATAAACAAAAAACAGTCATTTTATAGTGTACTGGTTTTGATGTTCCAATTGTGACAGGGAGAAGGTGTATCCGCTACATTACCTTGTTTAACGAAGTCTTCAAATAAATAACCGAATACAACTAAACCAAAGATAACTAAACCAAGATAGACCACAGCCTGTCGTTTCCAACAGGATTAAATGAATCAGTGGGCAGAGTAGGCAAGGAGGTGTGCAGAGCCAATCACGAGCTAGCGAGATCCTATTGCTGCGTTCTAGTATTAATTGCATATTTCCGTTAGGGAACGCCGACTCTGTGAAACGCTGGTATGCAATTATGTCAATTCACCCTTGTACTCCTGAACAAAGCGCTGTTTAGAACATTTGGCAAAGGTTAAAGTCCACTCTGTTCAGCATGTCAACAACCATTTCAACAGTAACATCTGATACCCCAAATATTTATTTTACCGTCTCCACAATAACCTTCAACCTGGCATTTCTGCTTTCCACAACCCGAGTCGTATTGATAACCTTACCAATAAAAGCCATGAAATCAACGTTATTCATTATCAAAGTGTCATTTGACACTGCACATTTATGAGCATAAGATTTCTGAACAGGCCTCAAAACCATGCCAGGACAATCAAATCATATCAAATTTTATTTGTCACATGCGCCGAATACAACAGTAGACCTTAGAGTGAAATACTTACTTACTACAAGCCCTTAACCAACAATGCTTTAAGAAGTTAAAGGAAAAATATGTTAAGTAAAAAACAGACGTACATTTTTTTAAATAAAGTAACAAATATTTAAACAGCTGGAGTAACATAACAAAAGTGAGTCTATATAATAATAATAATAATATATGCCATTTAGCAGACGCTTTTATCCAAAGCGACTTACAGTCATGTATATACAGGGGGTACTGGTACAGAGTCAATGTGCGGGGGCACCGGTTTGTCGAGGTCATTGAGGTAACATGTACATGTAGGTAGAGTTAAAGTGACTATGCATAGATAATAAACAGAGAGTAGCAGCAGTGTAAAAGAGGGATCTGGGTAGCCCTTTGATTAGCTGTTTAGGAGTCTTATTGCTTGGGGGTAGACACGGTTAAGAAGCATTTTGGACATAGACTTGGTGCCCCGGTGCCGCTTGCCGAGCAGTAGCAGAGAGAACAGTACATGACTAGAGTGTCTGAAGTATGACCATTTTTAGGGCCTTCCTCTGACACCGCCTAGTATAGAGGTCCTGGATGGCAGGAAGCTTGGCCCCACTGATGTACTGGGCCTTACGCACTACCTTCTGTAGTGCCTTGCGGTTGGAGGCCAAGCAGTTGCCATACCAGGCAGTGATGCAACCAGTCAGGATGCTCTTGATGATGCAGCTGTAGAACCGTTTGAGGATCTAAGGACCCATGCCAAATATGTTCTGTCTCCTGAGGGGGAATAGCTTGTCGTACCCTCTTCACAACTGTCTTGGTGTGCTTGGACCATGTTAGTTTGTTGGTGATGTGGACACCAAGGAACTTGAAGCTTTCAACCTGCGCCACTGCAGCCCCGTCGATGAGAATGGGGGCGTGCTCGGTCCTCCTTTTCCTGTAGTCCACAATCATCTCCTTTGTCTTGATCACGTTGCGGGAGAGGTTGTTGTCCTGGCAGCACATGGCAAGATCTCTGACCTCCTCACTATAGGCTGTCTCATCATTGTCGGTACCACTGTTGTGTCGTCTGCAAACTTAATGATGGTGTTGGAGTCATGCCTGGCCATGCAGTCGTGGGTGAACAGGGAGTGCAAGAGGGGACTGAGCACGCACCCCTGAGGGGCCCCCGTGTTGAGGATCAGTGTGGCGGATGTGTTGTTACCTACCCTTACCACCTGGGGCGGCCCATCAGGAAGTCCAGGATCCAGCTGCAGAGGGAGGTGTTTAGTCCCAGGGTCCTTTGCTTAGTGATGAGCTTTGAGGGCACTATGGTGTTCAACGCTGAGCTGTAGTCAAAGAATAGCCTTCTCACATAGGTGTTCCTTTTGTCCAGGTGGGAAAGGACAGATGATTGCATCATCTGTGGATCCGTTGGGGCGGTATTCAAATTGGAGTGGGTCTAGGGATTCTGGGATAATGGGGTTGATATGAGCCATGACCAGCCTTTCAAAGCACTTCATGACTACAGACTTGAGTGTCACGAGTCGGTCATCATTTAGGAAGGTTACCTTAGTGTTCTTGGGCACAGGGACTATGGTCGTCTGCTTGAAACATGTTGGTATTACAGACTCAATCAGGGACAGGTTGAAAATGTCAGTGAAAACACTTGCCAGTTGGTAGGGTCGTGTCACAGGGCAGCTCGCAGCTGTGCTTCCTTTTGTAGTCTGTAATAGTTTGCAAGCCCTACCACATCCGACGAGCATCGGTGCCAGTGTAGTATGATTCAATTTTAGTCCTATATTGACGCTTTGCTTGTTTTATGGTTTGTCGGAGGGCATAGCGGAATTTCCTATAAGTTAACGGTTAGAGTCCCTCTGCTTGAAAGTGGCAGCTCTACCCTTTAGTTCAGTGCGGATGTTGCCTGTAATCCATGGTATCTGGTTGGGGTATGTACGTACGGTCGCTGTGGGGACGACATCATCGATGCACTTATTGATGAAGTCAGTGACTGATGTGGTGTACTCCTCAATGCCATCGGAAGAATCTCGGAACATATTCCACTCTGTACTAGCAAAACAGTCCTGTAGCTTAGCCTCTGCTTCATCTTATCACTTTCTTATTGACAGAGTCACTGGTGCTTCCTGCTTTAGTGTTTGCTTGTAAGCAGGAATCAGGAGGATAGAATTATGGTCAGATTTGCCAAATGGAGGGCGAGGGAGAGCTTTGTACACGACTAGAGTTTTTTTTCCCTCTGGTTGCACATTTAACATGCCGGTAGGAATTAGGTAAAACGGATTTGAGTTTCCCTGCATTAAAGTCCCCAGACACTAGGAGCGCCGCCTCTGGATGAGTGTTTTCCTGTTTGTTTATGGCCGTATACAGCTCAATGAGTGCGGTCTTAGTGCCAGCATCGGTTTGTGAAAAATACAAAATAACTATTGGTAAATAGTGTGGTCTACAGCTTATCATGAGATACTCTACCTCAGGCGAGCAAAACCTCGAGACTTCCTTAGATTTTGTGCACCAGCTGTTGTTTACAAATATACATAGACCATCACTCCTTGTCTAACCAGAGGCCACTGTTCTATCCTGCCGAAAAAGGTTAAACCTGCCAGCTGTATGTTAATCATGTCGTCGGTCAGCCACAACTCGGTGAAACACAAGATATTACAGTTTTTAATGTCCCGTTGGTAAGATATACTTGCTCGTAGTTCGGCTATTTTATTTTCGATTGATTGTACATTGGTTAATAGGACCGATGGTAAAGGTAGATTACCCTCTCGGTGACAGATTCTTACAAGGAAGCCTGACCTGCGTCTTCGATACCTCTGTCTCTTTCTCCTGCGAATGACAGGGATGAGGGCCTTGTCTGGCATCTGAAGTAAATCCTTCCCATCTGAGTCGTTGAAGAAAAAGTATTCCTCCAGTATGGGGTGAGTAATCTCTGTCCTGATATCTAGAAGCTCTTTTCGATCATAAGACACGGTGGCAGAAACATTATGTACAAAATATTTTACAAATAATGCAAAGAAACATGCACAATTGGTTACAGGATCGTAAAACGGCAGCCATCTCCTTCGGCACCAATCAAAAGCACTAGCCTTGATAGTAGGTCCAATACAGGTATGTCAATGTAAGCTCCATCAGTCCGCACTGTAGTTCTACCAATCTGTTTTACGGCCTCTGCATATGATACATCATGACTGATCCTATATCTCTGAGCATCTCTATCCTTTCTCTGTACCTGGCATCCACCAAATGCTGCAGGTGTTCTCCCCCAAAATAAGCCTCATATTGCTTCCACATTCCCCATAATCATGTTCCCCTCCACACTTGGCACATCGTTTCTTTCCTTTACACTGAGCAGCTGCATGTCCCATTCTTTAGCATTTAAAAACAACACAGTGCATACGGGCCAAATTCTCAAACAATGAAACTAAGGAATCCTATCTGTACTTTTCTCAAACCTCAGCATCACTGATAAGTTTTCACTTCTTTGACCCACTTTCCTTCTGATCAACCTTTTGGCCTCAATCACTCTGCCCCCCTTCAAATTTTCTTTAATATCACCCGTCAACATATATATTGGGACCCCAGTGATCGTTCCATTCAAACTAGCATAAATACCAGGGACACAGCTTTTAATCTTCTTCCCATTAAGCTTTTCCATGGCTACCACACAATATTAACAATCTACCATTTCCAATGAACCAAGCTAATTTCACTTCACTTGCCTCTTTCTCTACGGCATTAGTTAGTCGGATAGGGTGTAAGTGAGGCCCTGTGGTCTCAAACACTATCACCACTTTCCACTCCAACACATCATTACTCTTGCTTCCTACCTTTGCCCTCTTCATGCTTTCTTTACTCGACGCTCCACTGCTTTCTGTATCATGATCTCTCTTCTTCCTATGTCTTTCCAATATCGGCAATTGCGGTCCTTGACCCTCATCCTCCCGCTTCATACCATCAGAACTGAGACCTATATTGTTCTCATTCCAGCACAGCTGTAGCTTCACCAAATCTTTCTAAATTTCCTCCATTTCGTCCGCACTTCTCCCCACCATTTCCGACCTCCAAGACTCTCTCACACTCCCCTTCTCGCCATTCACCATCTTGACCGATCCATAGACTATCCGTCCACCCAGCAAGGACCCCAACTCGACCATCTGCTGGACACAGGGAAACACCAGGCATTTATTCACAACCCCCCGCCCCTCACTAACCTGCAGCACCTGGAACTAATCACAATCTCTCCTCCTTCAGTCTTCTTCTTCTTTGGACTTTATATGGTAGTTGGCAACTATCTTTAAGGTGCATTACCACCACCAACTGGACTGGAGTGTGGACCTCAGTTCATCCTTCAATCACCCACGTGGGTATATGCTCCTAAAAACCAATGAGGAGATGGGAGAGGCTGGACTTGCAGCGCATCAAACTTCACAAATAGAAGCAAGTTTAGTGCCTGGCTACCGGACGTTCGTTGACGCGCGCGAGCAGTGTGGGTGCAATGATTGAATAACATGCATGTGTACATTTATTTTGCAATGCTGTGGTCAGCATACCAAACATTGTCCTTCAGGCCAAGATATTATTAGGTTTTACATAAATCTTTCTTAACAAACCACATAAGAAATCAGGCCATGCATTCCTGCAGGACATGATGGTTGTGTTAAAGTTGTTTTATTATAATCAACAATAAAGTAGTAGCCAGTGAAATGACTCTCTTGTTTTTTGTATTTCTCATTGAAATAAATGTAATTGTCAAGCTATATGTGTATGATGCATTTCAACACCAGTCCAGCATCCCACGTGACAGTGGGTATTTTGAAAAGCATGATTAAGTTTCAATTCCTTTATTTTGGTGTCCTATGCAGAAACCAAAGTAAAGAAGTAAAAGTAAAAGTAAAGAAGCAAAGTTTAAAAAAAGGCCATATCCCATATTTATCACAATTGCAACACTGCTCTTGTAGCTGCTCTCTGTCTCTGGGGAAATGAGTCTTGTTTTTGCTTTAGCACTTGTATTGTCTTTATCTTGACCTCTTAATTACCGTTTCTTCAGATAGCAGAATTTTTATTTGCTTTACCCTTTTACAGCCTAGCTGGTGTGAGGGGTGTACGAGTCAGTTATATTGTGGTCTGCGATCCAACGTTGGACTTTGGTTTGATCTTCACCTATAACAAGATAAATTAGAGGACTAACCTTCATAATTCTGTAAGATTTTACTAGTTTCACATGATTGATTTAACCGTCTTGTGTACTTGTGAGTTCTGAAGCTGAAACTACAACACCACATATTTGGATTCTATGACCGCTGGCTTTGTCTGTACCAGCAACCGTGGAGTATCCTGTGGGTGTCCCTCCTCTCTGGATGGAGAAGAGAACTCAAAGGAGGGAATCAACAGGGCCCCGGTCACCTGGGCCAACAACTCCAACAAGAGACACCAGGACAATACGGGTGAAGATGGTGCTGTTGGGAAGCTCTGGGGTGGGGAAGTCCAGTCTGGCAATACGTTTCAGCAAGGATGAGTTTAAAGGCACTTTACCCACCGTAGGCTGTGAGTACACATATACGTGATATAATTCTGTGTCATTAGTAGTATTAGGGTGGATACAAGTGTATTGGTATCATATGCATGGCTATTACAGCATTATGCTCCTAGTGCCAAAGGTATGTATATACTTCTGTGGCATGTTATTTCAGCTGTGCACTTTTAGCGTTTTTCAGGAGCTTGTTTTTTCATATAGTAGTATCTTATTTCATAGCCCTAAGCTAAGTTGTCTCTCTGGTATATTTTGTCAAGAACATTGTTGCTCTGTTGTTATTTGAATACAAGATGGCTTCGCAGTCAGACATCAGACATCTTTGTCTTGTCTCGTGTATATATATTTTTATATATTTTTCTTCGCATTCTTTTTAATATTTTTCCTAAACCTCAACTTCAAAATACTCTCCTCTGCAACCCGCCTCACCCAATGTGGTGTGGATCTGTTTTTTTTTGTAACGTATTTCTATTTACCCCCGAACTGGAATACCTCAACTGAATCTAGCTAGCTAACTAGCTACCAGCTATCAGTCAGCTAATCACTGCTAGCGGTCATCAGCTAACCTTTAGCTCGGAAAGCTCTCACCAGTTCGTACAACACTTTTCAAACCAGAGCATACCGGACCTATTTTTCTCTCCATATCCCCGGATTCTTACCACAAACTCTGAACCCTTTCATCTGGATCATGGCAGCTAGCTAACCGCAACCCGGGTTGACTACTCCTGGCTAATGTTTCCGTCCCTGGAGCAAGCACCAACTAGACTGGGGCTAGCCCATGCTAGACCCATCTCCCGGCTAGGGCTCCTGGGATCCTGAAGCCCACTCCTCGGCTACAATATCCACACCCCTTCTACTGCCGGTACGGGGCACGGAACCCTGCGGATCCTTCACGACTGGAATACCAACATAATCTGCACGAAGATCCCAACAGGCCCCTCAGGCTCGACGCCCCGTGAAGGCCCATTCTGCTAACCGTGGCCTGCTAGCTATCTATAGCATATTGGACTGTTAGCTGATCCACCGGCCAGTTTCTTTGACCACTACCCATTTTGCCAATTGGACTTGGACCCCTCTGCTCCTTGGAACCCTACTAATTCCACGACTGGTCTATAGACGTCAACGCACGAGGAGGCAAAAACAGACTTTTCCCCCATCGCGATGTCCCTCTAAGGCCCTTATGCTAGCTTGCTAGCCCCGGCCTGCTAACTTTCTGAATCGCCGTGTCCCCAGCCAGCCCAACCACTCACTGGACCCATACAATCACTTGGCTATGCATGCCTCTCCCTAATATCAATATGCCTTGTCCATTACTGTACTGGTTAGTGATTACTGTCTTATTTCACCGTAGAGCCTTTAGCCCTGCTCAATATGCCTTAACCAACCATGTTGTTCCACCTCCCACATATGCGATGACATCACCTGGTTTAAACATCTCTAGAGACTATATCTCTCTATATATTACTCAATGCCTAGGTTTACCTCCAATGTACTCTCTTCCTTCCATACCTTTGTCTGTACATTATGCCTTGAATCTATGCTATCGTGCCCAGAAACCTGCTCCCTTTACTCTCTGTTCCGAACATGATAGACGGCCAGTTCTTATAGCCTTTAGCCGTACACTTATCCTACTTCTCCCCTGTTCCTCTGGTGACGTAGAGGTTAATCCAGGACCTGCAGTGCCTAGCTCCACTCCTACTCCCCAGGTGCTCTCATTTGTTGACTTCTGTAACCGTAAAATCCTTGGTTTCATGCATGTTAACATTATTCACTGCTTTAGCACATTCTGCCAACCCGGATGTCTTAGCCGTGTCTGAATCCTGGCTTAGGAAAACAACCAAAAACCCTGAAATTTCCATCCCTAACTATAAACTTTTCCACCAAGATAGAACTGCCAAAGGGGTGCCGTGTAATCTACTGCAGAGATAGAACCCTCCAAGTTTCTATCTTCCTTTCCAGGTCTGTACCAAAACAATTCAAGCTTTACTTCCTAAAATTCACCTTCCCAGAAACAAGTCTCTCACCGCTGCCGCTTGCTATAGACCACCCGAAATTGTTGCAACCCCTATTACTAGCCTGTTCAACCTCTCTTTCATGTTGTCTGAGATTCCCAAAGATTGGAAAGCAGCTGCGGTCATCCCCCTCTTCAAAGGGGGACACACTCTTGACCCAAACTGCTACAGACCTATATCTATCCTACCCTGCCTTTCTAAGGTCTTCGAAAGCCAAGGCAACAAACAGATTACCGACCATTTTGAATCCCACCACACCTTTCCCCGCTATGCAATCTGGTTTCAGAGCTGGTCATGGGTGCACCTCAGCCACGCTCAAGGTCCTAAACGATAACTTAACCGCCACCTGCCCAACATCACTACTTTGACATAGAATATGTTGACAACTACAAATACCTAGGTGTCTGGTTAGACTGTAAACTCTCCTTCCGGACTTACATCAAACATCTCCAATCCTAAATTAAATCTAGAATTGGCTTTCTATTTCGCAACAAAGCATCCTTTACTCATGCTGCCAAACATACCTTGTAAAACTGACCATCCTACCAATCCTCGACTTTGGCGATGTCATTTACAAAATAGCCTCCAGTACCCTACTCAATAAATTTGATGCAGTCTATCACAGTGCCATCCGTTTTGTCACCAAAGCCCCATATACTACCCACCACTGCAACCTGTATGCTCTCATTGGCTGGCCCTCTCTTCATACTCATCGCCAAACCCACTGGCTCCAGGTCATCTACAAGACCCTGCTAGGTAAAGTCCCCCCTTATCTCAGCTCACTGGTCACCATAGCAGCACCCTCATGTGGCACGCGCTCCAGCAGGTATATCTCTCTGGTCACCCCCAAAACCAATTCTTTCCTTTCTCTCCTTCCAGTTCTCTGCTGCCAATGACTGGAACGAACTACAAAACTCTCTGAAACTGGAAAGACTTATCTCCCTCACCAGCTGTCAGAGCAGCTCACAGATCACTGCACCTGTACATAGCTCATCTGTAAATAGCCCATCAAATCTACCTCATCCCCATACTGTATTTATTTATTTATCTTGCTCCTTTGCACCCCAGTATCTCAACTTGCACATTAATCTTCTGCACACCCTACTATCCCAGTGTTACATTGCTAAATTGTAATTACTTTGCGACCTTGGCCTATTTATTGCCTTACATCTCTTATCCTACCTCATTTGAACATGCTGTATATAGACTTTTCCACTGTATTCTACTGAATCTGCAATAGGTAAGCAGCTTGGTTTGAAGAAATCAACTGTGTGAGCAATTATTAGGAAATGGAAGACATACAAGACCACTGATAATCTCCCTCGATCTGGGGCGCCACGCAAGATCTCACCCCGTGGGGTCAAAATGATCACAAGAATGGTGGGCAAAATTCCCAGAACCACACGGGGGGACCTAGTGAATGACCTGCAGAGAGCTGGGACCAAAGTAACAAAGCCTACCATCAGTAACACACTACGCCGCCAGGGACTCAGATCCTGCAGTGCCAGACGTGTCCCCCTGCTTAAGCCAGTACATGTCTAGGCCCGTCTGGAGGTTTGCTAGAGAGCATTTGGGTGATCCAGAAGAAGATTGGGAGAATGTCATATGGTCAGATGAAACCAAAATATAACGTTTTGGTAAAAATTAAACTCGTCGTGTTTGGAGGACAAAGAATGCTGAGTTGCATCCAAAGAACACCATACCTACTGTGAAGTATGGGTGTGGAAACATCATGCTTTGTGGCTGTTTTTCTGCAAAGGGACCAGGACGACTGATCCGTGTAAAGGAAAGAATGAATGGGGCCATGTTTCGTGAAAACCTGCTTCCATTGACGATGAAACGTGGCTGGGTCTTTCAGCATGACAATGATCCCAAACACACCGCCCGGGCAACGAAGGAGTGGCTTTGTAAGAAGCATTTCAAGGTCCTGGAGTGGTCTAGCCAGTCTCCAGATCTCAACCCCATAGAAAATCTTTGGAGAGAGTTGAAAGTCCATGTTGCCCAGCAACAGCCCCAAAACATCACTGCTCTAGAGGAGAATAATTATTTTCCACCATAATTTGCAAATAAATTCTTAAAAAGTCCTACAATGTGATTTTCGGGATTTTTTTTCTCATTTTGTCTGTCATAGTTGAAGTGTACCTATGATGAAAATTACAGGCCTCATCTTTTTAAGTGGGAGAACTTGCACAATTGGTGGCTGATTAAATCCTTTTTTTGCCCCACTGTATTTTTTTCACAAGGTTGGCAAACTGGCCACTCTCATTTAGCATTAGGGATGTGGATTAAAGTTTGAGTAACATTGTAGTATGTCATTGTGCTTAACCTCAGGGATCGAGTTGAAGAATGTTGCCTGTTAGGGTAGGTTACTGTATGTCTTCATTCTACCTGGTGTCACAGTATATTCTGTCCCCCCAGGTGCCTACTTCACCCAGGTGGTGTGTCTGAGTGATGTCACATTTCACTTTGAGATCTGGGACACGGCGGGACAGGAGAAATATCACAGTGTTACCCCGCTGTACTACAGAGGAGCCCATGCAGCCCTGGTGGTGTACGATATCAGCAAACGAGTAAAACTAACACACAAATGCAAACACACAAACACAAACTGTAACTTTTTCACTCATCATTATTCATGATAAATGTAGAACTGTCCTTAACCATGGTAGCATCCACATTAATGAGAAGTGTTTAGAAATATATTATATTTATATTTACACTAAAGGTGACTGCAAAATTACACAATACATTATTTATTTGTTTTGGGCACAACATAATCTGAAATACAACCAAAACAAATAGCTAATGCATCTAACAAGTTTGTAGAGCCACAAAATCATTGTGTGCTAGAAATATGGGACCAAATACTAAACTTTTGACTGCTTTAATACACACAAGTGATTTTGTCCCAATACTTTTGTTCCCATAAAATAAGGGGACATTGTACAGAATGTGCTGTAATTCTGAAACGGTTCACCCGATATGGATGAAAATACCCTCATATTAAAGCTGACAGTCTGCCCCTCATAGTCATTATACACACTACCGGTCAAAAGTTTAAGAACGCCTACTCATTCTAGGTTTTTTTTTTTTTTTTTACTATTTTCTACATTGTAGAATACAAGGGAAGACATCAAAACTATGAAATAACACATATGGAATCATGTTGTAAACTAAAAAAGTGTTCAACAAATCAAAATATATTTAATATTTGAATTCAAATAGCCACCCTTTCCCTTGATGACAGTTTTGGACACTCTTGGCATTCTCTCAACCAGCTTCATGAGGTAATGCCCTGGAATGCATTTCAATTAACAGGTGTGCCTTGTTAAAAGTTCATTTATGGAATTTCTTTCCTTAATAAGTTTGAGCCCATCAGTTGTGTTCTGACAAGGTAGGGTTGTATACAGAAGATAGCTCTATTTGGTAAAAGACCAAGTCCATATTATGGCAAGAACAGCTCAAATAAGCAAAGTGAAACAACAGTCCATCATTACTTTAAGACATGAAGGTCAGTCAATACAGCAAATGTCAAGAACTTTTAACGTTTCTTCAAGTGCAGTTGCAAAAACAATCAAGCGCTATGATGAAACTGTCTTTCATGAGGACCGCCACAGGAATAGAAGACCCAGAGTTACCTCTGCTGCAAAGGATAAGTTCATTAGAGTTACCAGCCTCAGGAATTGCAGCCCAAATAAATACTTCACAGAGTTCAGGTAACAGACACATCTCAACATCAACTGTTCAGATGAGACTGTGTGATTCAGGCCTTCGTGGTTGAATTGCTGCAAAGAAACCACTACTAAAGGACACAAATAAGATGAAGAGACTTGTTTGGTTCATGAAACATAAGCAATGGACATTAGACTGGTGGAAATTTGTTGTGGAAATCTCCAAATTTGAGATTTTTGGTTCCAACCGCTGTCTTTGTGAGACGCTGTGTGGGTGAACGGATGATCTCTGCATGTGTATTTCCCACCATGAAGCATGGAGAAGGAGGTGTTATGGTGTGGGGGTGCTTTGCTGGTGAAACTGTCTGTGGTTCAAGGGACACTTAACCAGCATGGCTACCACAACATTCTGCAGCAATACGCCATTCCATCTGGTTTGGGCTTAGTGGGAATATAATTTGTTTTTCAACAGGACAATGACCCAACACACCTCCAGGCTGTGTAAAGGCTATTTGACCAAAAAGGAAAGTGATGGAGTGCTGCATCAGATGACCACAATACCCCGACCTCAACCAAATTGAGATGGTTTGGGTTTAGATGGACCACAGAGTGAAGGAAAAGCAGTCAACAAGTGCTCAGTATATGTGGGAACTTCTTCATGACTGGTGGAAGCTGATTGAACGCCAAGAGTTTGCAAAGCTGTCATCAAGGCAAAAGGGTGGCTATTCGAAGAATCTCAAATATAAAATATATTTTTTAGTTACTACATGATTCCATATGTGGTATTTAATAGTTTTGATGTCTTCCCTTGTATTCTACAATGTAGACAATAGTACAAATAAAGAAAAACCCTTGAATGAGTAGGTGTTCTAAAACTTTTCACCGGTAGTGTAAATGCTGCAGTACAGAGCCAAAACAACAACAAATGTGTCACTGTCCCAATACCTCTGTCACTCACAGTGTGTGTGTTTAGGAGAGCTTCATAAGGGCCCAGATGTGGCTTCGGGAGCTGGAGAAGCACTATATTCCGGCTTCCACCGTGATGGTACTAGTAGGAAACAAGGGGGATCTTTCAGAGCTGCGCCAGGTGACATTACAGGTACTGTACTCACTGTATACAAACAACACACACAAATACACACTCATGCATAGTCACACTTGCACCAGCCCCTATAACTCACCACATACACTGTACATATTACAGCAAACAAACACATTCACCCAGGTTGTAGGGAGACTCAGTCATACATACACAATGTCCCATGTGGATATTAACGGTACTCCTATATGATGATCAATCTGACATAGACATCCCTTCCCCCACCACACACACACATACACATTGTACTGTACTTTCACATTGGTCACCACATGACAGCAGTGCAATGTACCACTCATATTTGATTAATGCTTGATCCTCTCTATTCATTTCATAGGAAGGGCATAGTCTTGCCGTTGACAGAGGCTTGCTTTTTATGGAGACCTCGGCCAAGTCAGGGAATCAAGTCAGTGAACTGATGCTGGCTATTGGTAAGTAGTCAGGCACTCTAGGTGTGAAAATATTTCTCAATTTATGTTCTTTGATATTCATAATTGTGACAGCTTTGAATTTGTATCTCTGAAGATAGACCACTAGAGGGCAGCAGATAGACAAGCATATATTGTTCATATTTCTTATAATGGAACAATATGGTCGATACAGAAAAGTGAGTAAGCAACAATGCTTGGTGAGACATATCACATGTATTTATAAAGCCCTTTTTACATCAGCAGATGTCACAAAGTGCTTTACAGATACCAAGAATAAACCACAAACAGCAAGCAATGCAGATGAAGAAGCACGGTGGCTAGGAAATCACCTAGAGGGGAACCAGGCTCTGGTGGGTGGCCAGTCCATCTGGCTATGCCGGGTGGAGATTATAAGAGTACATGGCTATTAAGGCCAGATCGTTCTTCAAGATGTTCAAAAGTTCCTAGATGACCAGCCGGGTGAAATAATAATCACAGTGGTTGTAGGTCAGTAGGTCAGTGCAACAGGTCTTAGGAGTAAATGTAAGTTGGCTTTTCAAAGCCAAACATTCAGAGGTCAACACAACAGGTGCGGTAGAGAGAGAGAGAGAGAGAGAGAAAGTTGAGGACAAGGTAGCACGTCCGGTGAACAGGTCAGGGTTCCATAGCCGTAGATAAGGTTCCATAGGACTCCATATAAGACAGGAGAATTACATCAACCATAACTCTAGCCCCTCAGCACATAGACTATTGTAGCATAGATACTGGAGGCTGAGACAGGGGGAGGTCTGGGGATACTGTGGCCCCCGGACAGGGCAAACCAGGCAGGATATAACCCCACCCACATTACCAAAGCACAGCCCCCACACCATTAGAGGGATATTATCAGACCACCAACTTACTACCCTGAGACAAGGCTGAGTACAGACCATTAAGATCTCCTCCACCGCACAAGCCCAAGGGAGTGCAAAACCAGACAGGAAGATCACGTCAGTGACTCAACCCACTCAAGAGACGCATCGCTCCTAGGGACGGCATGGAAGAGCACTCGTAAGCCAGTGACTCAGCCCCCGTAATAGAGTCAGAGAATCCCAGTGGAGAGTGGGGAGCCGGCCAGGCAGAGACAGAAAGGGCGGTTCCTTGCTCCAGTGCCTTGCCTTTCAGCTTGGCACTCCCTGGTCTGACTACACTCAATCATAGGACCTACTGAAGAGATGAGTCCAGACCGAGTCTGCGTCTCTCACATGGATAGGCAGACAATTCCATAGAAATTCAGCTCTATAGGAGAAGGCCTGGCTTCCAGCTGTTTGCTTCACACGCATTTCTGTTTTGTCCATGTTGAAAAGTAAAACATTTGCCATCCATTTGCCATTTTTAACAATGCTTTTTTCTGATTAAAAACTAGTTCATTGCATCCGCCGTGGAGCCCAGTTTCATAATATGACCATATTTACCAGCTGCTTGCCATAGTTTATGCATGTCTGTCTATTTCGGCAAATATCTCGCAATGTGTATATTTAGATTTTTTAAAGTCGGATGCCATTTTCTTTTTTTTCTTTCTTAATTTTTTTTTTTACCCCTTTTTCTCCCCAATTTCGTGGTATCCAATTGTTTAGTAGCTACTATCTTGTCTCATCGCTTACAACTCCCGTACGGGCTCGGGAGAGACAAAGGTTGAAAGTCATGCGTCCTCCGATACACAACCCAACCAAGCCGCACTGCTTCTTAACACAGCGCCATCCAACCCGGAAGCCAGCCGCACCAATGTGTCGGAGGAAACACTGTGCACCTGGCAACCTTGGTTAGCGCGCACTGCGCCCGGCCCACCACAGGAGTCGCTGGTGCGCGATGAGACAAGGATTTCCCTACTGGCCAAACCCTCCAGAGCTTGGGCGCAAACCCAGAGTCTCTGGTAGCACAGCTGGCGCTGCAGTACAGCGCCCTTAACCACTGTGCCACCCGGGAGGCCGGATGCATTTACATTACATTTACATACATTTAAGTCATTTAGCAGACGCTCTTATCCAGAGCGACTTACAAATTGGTGCATTCACCTTATGACATCCAGTGGGACAGTCCGTTAACAATAGTGCATCTAAAACTTAGGGGGGGGGTGAGAGGGATTACTTATCCTATCCTAGGTATTCCTTAAAGAGGTGGGGTTTCAGGTGTCTCCGGAAGGTGGTGATTGACTCCGCTGTCCTGGCGTCGTGAGGGAGTTTGTTCCACCATTGGGGGGCCAGGGCAGCGAACAGTTTTGACTGGGCTGAGCGGGAGCTGTACTTCCTCAGTGGATGCCATTTTAATCAAGAGAATCTCCTCTTTCTAATTATGTAAATCTGGGCAGCGAGCTCGGTTGTCATCGTTCACTGAACCAGAAATAATCAGACATTTTCATTTTTTCCCTATTTTCTCATTACCTAGACATAAGAACAGGTGTGATGTTGTGGTTGTGGTAACTAACACTGGCTGTGGAAGTGCTGAGTGGCATATAGAAGGATGCGGTGTGTGTGTGATCCCTCTCTCTCTCAGCCCACAGGGTGAAGAGGTGTACGAGTGAGCATCAAAGCGGTCTGACAGAGTGGCAGGAGACAGAGTTTGTGAACCTGCGCCGCTCTGAGACCCTACAGCACCCTCTTGCATCCTGTTGCCCCTCCATTGGACCCTAATGTGTGTTGTGTGTGTGTGTCTGATATTTTTGTGAGGAACTGTATGTTCAAAGATTTAAGTTTAAGACAATGACTTCTCAATGACCCAAGATCAACAAGTTAATCCCCACCATTGTGACAATGAGTTGTCATAATGCTGCATCAAATGTACGTTATCTGAGGGGCGTTGGCAGACACAATGTAAGTAACTTAATTTATGTGCCCCCAATTGCACCGGATACCTCTGTTTATCTTACAGCTATTTTATGCAGTACTCATGTGCCTATGAGCCAGAGTTACAATGTTAGCACTGAGGTGGTGTGCCTTAGTAGGAAGTCCACTGTGTGCAGCTCACCCTGCACTATCAGCTCCAATATAAATAACATGAGCAAGTCTACTGCTGATAAGCTTCCCAGTAAAGCATTAAAAACAATTAAGCAACCCAGAAAAGTGCTAGAAATAGTCAATAACGTTCTTGTAACAGGTGACATCTATATTCTGACTGGCTCTGAAACTCACTTAGATAATACCTTTGATGATACAGTGATGGCAATACCTGGCTATAACATCTACCGAAAATACAGAAATGCCAACAGGGGTGGTGTTGTGGTCTATATTCAGAATCTCATTCCTGTAAAACTTAGAGAGGAACTGTTATGCTGGGGAATGAGGACCCAAAAGCGACTTAACGAAAACAGAGTCTTTATTCCAGTATAAGACAAAAGTAGTAATCCTGGATATAACAAGGAGAAAACAAAACAGGAAAAACTTAAATCCACTCGTAGTAGCGAGGACTGACTGGAGACTCGACCATAGACTGCAGGTTGCTTAGGGAAGACACCGACCGTAGCAGACTAAGACACCTGCTGACACGCAGCATCTGAAGAAGACAAAACACGACAGGGCGAGACCAGGACACAGAACAGCGAACATCATACAAGGATCCGACAAGGACAGAAGCGGAAAACAAGGGGAGAAATAGGGGCTCTAATCAGAGGGCAAAATAGGGGACAGGTGTGAAAAGAGTAAATGAGTGAGTTAGGAGAATGAGGAACAGCTGGGAGCAGGAACGGAACGATAGAGAGAAGAGAGAGAGGAGGAGAGAGAGGGATAGAAAGAGGGAACGAACCTAATAAGACCAGCAGGGGGAAAC
This sequence comes from Oncorhynchus gorbuscha, assembly GCF_021184085.1. NCBI lineage: Eukaryota > Metazoa > Chordata > Actinopteri > Salmoniformes > Salmonidae > Oncorhynchus > Oncorhynchus gorbuscha. Next base: position 66,670,275 of record NC_060173.1, on the reverse strand, counting down.
GAACAGAAGGGAAAGCACAAGGACAAGACAATATATGACAAAACATGACAGGATCTCATGTTAAATCTTGTTGAAGTAAAATGGCTACTAAAGCCCATTCTTGGGGGAAGCTGCTATAGACCACCAAGTGCTAACAGTAAGTATCTGGATAATATGTGTGAAATGCTTGATAATGAATGCGATATCAACAGAGAAGTGTATTTTCTGGGTGATTTAAATATTGACTGGCTTTCAGCAAGCTGCCCACTCAAGAAATAACTTCACTGTAACAAACTGTAACCAGTGCCTGCAACCTGGTTCAGGTTGTCAGTCAACCTACCAGGGTAGGTACAAATAGCACAGGAATGAAATCATCAACATATATTGATCACATCTTTACTATTGCTGCATACATTTTCTTCAAAGTAGTATCCAAATCCATAAGATGTAGTAATCGCAATATAGTAGCCATATCTAGGAAATCCAAACTTCCAAAGCCCGGGCCTAATATAGTGTACAAGAGGTCATATAATAAGGTTTGTTGTGTTCCTTACGTTGATGATGTAAAGAATGTTTTCTGGTCTGTGGCGTGTAATGAGGAGTAACCAGACGCTGCCCTTGACACATTTATGAAATTTCTTATTCCAGTTACTAATAAGCATGCACCCATTAAAATAATTACTGAAAAAAACAGTTAAACCCCCTTGGATTGATTAGTAATTGACAAATTGTATGGTTGAGACGGATGAGGGAAAATAAATGGCAAATGGGTCTGGCAGCCCAATCAATTGGCAAACGTACTGCAAATTCAGAAATCATGTGACTAAACTAAAATAATAATTTAAATAATCTATACTATGAAACAAATAAAATTATATTAAGAATGATAGTAAAAAGCTTTGAGCACCTTCAACTAAATGTTGATTCATTGAATCAGATGGCCCATTCATCACAAAACCCACATGCCAGGAACAAATTCTGACACTACATATCCAAGTATATCTGACCAAATTATGAAAGACAAGCATTGTACTTTTGAATTCTGTAGAGTGAGTGTGGAAGAGTTGAAAAAAAATATTGTGCTCTATCAATAATGACAAGCCACCAGGGTCTGACAATCTGGATGGGAAATTACTGAGGAGAATAGCAGGCGATATTGCCACTCCTATTTGCCATATCTTCAATTTAAGCCTGCTAGAAAGTGTGATGTCATGCCTGGAGGGAAGCAAAAGTCATTCCGCTACCGAAGAATAGTAAAGCCCCCTTTATTGACTCAAATAGCCAACCAATCAGCCTGTTACCAACCCTTAGTAAACTTCTGGGGAAAAAATTGTGTTTGACCAGATACAATGCTATTTTACAGTAAACAAATTGACAACAGACATTCAGCACGCTCATAGGGAAGGACATTCAATCACAGCACTTACATAAATGACTGGTGATTGGCTGAGATAAATTGATTATAAACCGATTGTGGGGGCTGTTTTGTTAGACTTCAGTGCGGCTTTTGACATATTCAATCATAGTCTGCTGCTGGAAAAACGTAGGTGTTATGGCTTTACACCCACTGCTATATTGTGGATAAAGAGTTACTTGTCTAACTGAACACAGAGGGTGTTCTTTAATGGAAGCCACTCTAACATAATCCAGGTAGAATCAGGAATTCCTCATGGTAGCTGTTTATGCCCCTTACTTTTTTCAATCTTTACTATCAACATGCCACTAGCTTTGAGTAAAGCCAGTGTGTCTATGTATGCGGATGACTCAACATTATACATGTCAGCTACTACATCAACTGAAACAGCTGCAACACTTAAAAAAGAGCTGAAGTTAGGTTCAGAATGGGTGGCAAGGAATAAGTTAGTCCTAAATATTTCCAAAATTAAAAGCACTGTATTTGGGACAAATCATTCACAAACCCTAAACCTCAACTACATCTCGTAATTTGTAAGTCGCTCTGGATAAGAGCGTCTGCTAAATGACTTAAATGTAATGTAATGTAAATGTAATGAATAATGTGTAAATTGAGCAAATTGAGGTGACTAAACTGCTTAGGAGTAACCCTGGATTGTAAACTGTCATGGTTAAAACATATTGATACTACAGTAGCTAAGGAGCATTCTGTCCATAATAAAGCGTTGCTCTACCTTCTTAACAACACTATCAACAAGGCAGGTCCTACAGGCCCTAGTTTCATTGCACCTAGACTACTGTTCAGCAGTGTGGTCAGGTGCCACAAGGAGGCACATAAGAAAATTGCAGTTGGCTCAGAACATGGCAGCATGGCTGGCCCTGAAAAGTAATTGGAGAGCTAACATTAATGATATGAATGTTAATCTCTGTAAGAAGTGTTGACAAGCTGAATGTACCGAGCTGTCTGTTTAAAATACTAGCACACAGCTCAGACACCCATGCATACCCCACAAGACATGCATACCCCCCCAGAAACCAGGAGGCGCACAGTACTACATAGTGTCATGACTACATGGAACTCTACTACACATCCGGTAACTGATGCAAGCAGTAGAATCAGATTTACAAAACAGGTAAAAATACACCTTATGGAACAGTGGGGACTGTAAAGGTAAAGATAAAGGTAAAGACACACACACGCATACATTATAATATTGTTGTATGGTGGTATTATACATTTTGTATTGTAGTTATGTAGTGGTGTAATAATGTTATATGATGTACTGTTTAATATTTTGTTGTATATGTAATGTAAGTGCTTTAATGTGTTTGGACCCCAGGAAGAGGCAGCAGCTAATGGGGATGCCTAATAAATACAAAATAGACCAAGTCACTCAGCTCTGTCATACCCTCACATGGTCTCTCCTATCATTGCTATGCAGATGACACTCAACTACTTTTCTCCATTCCCCTTTCTGACACCCAGGTGCACATGCGTGCCTGGCAGATATCTCAGCTTGAATGTCGGCCCACCACCTCAAGCTCTAACTCGACAAGGCGGAGCTGCTCTTCAACCCGGGGAAGGCCTGCCCACTCAAAGACCTCTCCATCACAGTTGACCGCTCCCCAGTGTCTCACTCCCAGTGTGAAAAGAACCTTGGCGTTACCCTGTCGTTCTCTGCAAACATCAAAGCAGTTCCTGCAGGTTTATGCTCTACATCATCCGTCGAGTACGACCCTACCTCATGCACGAAGCGGTGCAGGTCCTAATCCAGGCACTTGTCATCTCCTGCCCAGACTACTGAAACTCGTTGTTGGCGACAGAATGCTGCAGCCCGCCTGGTTTTCAACATTCCCGAGTTCTCCCATGACACCTCGCTCCTCCGCACACTCCACTGGCTTCCAGTCAAAGCTTGCATGCACCACAAGACCGTGATACTTGCCTATGGAGCAGCAAGACGAACTGCCCTCCCTACCTTCAGGCCATGCTCAAACCCTACACCCCAACCTGAGCACTCGGTTCTGCCACCTCTTGTCTCTTGGCCATCCCACTCCTATGGGAGGGCATTTCTCGCTCAGCCCAGTCCAAGCGCTTCTCTGTCCTGGCACCCCAATGGTGGAACCAGCTTACCTCTGAAACTAAGACAGCAGAGCCCCTGCCCATCATCCAAAAGCACCTGAATTGCTTTTGGAATTACTCTTTGAAGATACTCTTCAAAGAGTATCTTAAATTATCCCTCCCCCACAAGAAACATTCCTGAACCACCCTCCTTCTAGCTCTGACTTTACTGATAGCAAGTTTACTGATAAAAAGTGTACTTACTATGCCTGTCATATGTGGTTGCCCCACCTATCTTAAAATGAATGTGTTAACTGTAGGTTACTCTGGATAAGAGAGTCTGCTAAATGACTAAAATGTAAATGTAAAAATATATCAGCATAGGACTCTTTCTTTCACAATGTTTTTCACAAGATACTCAAACAGTATTTTTTTCAGAGGATTGTTCCAAGTTTCCAACAGTGTTGCATCTTATTTCTTGCTGATTGAAAACATGGTTGTGGGTTGTGTTCATTAGGGCAGGCAATGTAAAATGTTTAAAAACTTTTTTCAGGGATCCTGGGTGGCGCAGCAATCAAAGCACTGTACTACAGTGCTGAGGTCCCACTACAGCCTGGGGTTCGATCCTAGTCTGTGTCACAACCGGCCATGACCAGGAGCCCCATAGGACGGGGCACAATTGGCCCAGCTCCGTCTGGGGTAGGTAAGGGTTTAGCCGGTGGGGCTTTACTTGGCTCATCATGCTCTAGCAACTCCTTGTGACAGGGCTGGGCGCCTGCAAGCGGACCCCGGTTGTCAGTCGAATGGAGTTCCCTCTGACACATTGGTGCGTCTGACATCCGGGTTAAGCGAGTAGGGTGATAAGAAGTAGGCAGCCAGGTGGGTCATGTTACGGAGGACGCATGACTTGGCCTTTGCTTCTCCCGAGCCCATTAAGGAGTTGGAGAGATGTGCCAAAGGACCTAATTCGGGAAGAAAAAGGGGCAAATAAACATAAGCTTGTGGCCATACCACTCTGAACACGCTTGTTCAGGGTCGGGCCAGCTTGTACTGGGACAGGAGACCGCCTGGGAATACCAAGTGCTGTAAACAAAACAAAAATTTTGTGATGGAAAAATGAAACTTGCATTTCTCGTTGGATAAATTAATCCAGGTAATCCGTTTTCTCCCATTTGGTCCTGAATGAGCATGGCCCGGGTCTTTATTGTGTTACAGAACTTGAGACAGAAACTTAGGGCTACTTGCAGTTCTATGACAATATGAGTGAGATATCTCACTTAATGGGGATTTACTCAGGCGTATTCTCCAACGGAAATACCAATCCCACCATATGTTGGAGACAGACAGGTCAGGTGGTGAATGAGGTAAGCCACTTTCTGTCAGGATTTGGCCAGGGTTGTTCCGGTTTTTGGTCACTAGATGCCCCCATTGTGCCTTTTGACCTTTTGTTTTCCCTTGATCCCCATTATTATTTGCACCTGTGCCTCGTTTCCCCTGATTGTATTTAAACCCTTTGTTTTCCTCAGTTCTTTGCTCTGTATTTGTATGTTAGCACCCAGCCCTAGTACTCTGTGAACTCTTGTTGATCCCGGTAGACTCTCTTGTGGAATTCTGTTTTTTGTTCTTGTTTATTTATTTTTGAGTATCTTTTGAGGCTTTTTTATGCTATACCTTCCACCTTGTGGATTTACCTTTTTGTCTTGGAGGATTACCTTTGTTCTTGTGGAATTCCTTTTGACGTTGTGGAGTTACATGTTTTCCTGAAGAACTTCACTTTTTACTTCATTAAATACACCGTCTCAAGTACTGCTGTGTCTGCCTCATCTTCTGGGTTCTGTCGACTATTCGTGGCTCAGTTGGTTAAGTGACTGTTTCTCACTCCGGAGACCCGGGTTTGTAACCGGGTCCTGACACTTTCCTCTTCATAAGACGCCATTTGCCCTGCCTCTGGTCATTCTCAAGCGTGCCTCTCTTTCAAGCAGGGAAAAGTGGTAAGATATCTCACTCATATTATCATAGAATCGAGGTTATGCAAGTAACCCTAAGTTCTACTTAAAACATACTATCATCTCTATATCTCACTTTATGTGGATATAAACTCCTCCCGTAACACAGGCATTTCCTCCGAAGCCAGGATATTCCTAACAATAACACCCATCAGAGGTCTCAACACTGAAAGTATGCGCCAGCAATGGATATGGGACATCCACTCAGTAAGACCTCATAAACGTATGATAGGTGGCCTAAAAAGCCCAATACTCTCGCTCCATCCAAGTAAAAGTGCAAAGCGCATACTGGACACAAACAGAGGAGATGCGAGGGGTGGGCAACCACAAGCTCTAAGGTGAAGCAAGCATAGTTGTCACTAACCTTGGACATCGAAGGTTGGATCGGGTAATAAGGTTACTTAGGAAATCCCCTGCTAACAGTAGGCAAGAATGGTGTACTTTCACCTTGTGTAGCTCAATCATTCATTTTGCTGGCAGGTAGATGGTAAAGAGGCCAGAAGGAGAGGTGTTACCTCTCCACGCGTTCCACCAGCGGTCCGGAAGCCCTAAAAAGGCTTCCAGACTAGGTGCAAGCGATGCCCACTCTCTATCAAAAGAAAAGCAGAGGGTTTAACCCAACTATATGACAGGCTGAGATAGTGGTTTGAATGGAGCTTCGCAGTGGAGATCTTCCCTCTGTCCTGAAAAGGTTATGTGATGAAGCATTAAACGCCCAGGATACAGAGCATTAATAAATGATCTGTTCAGGCCAGACCACTTCTGAGCGTAAAAGAGGGGCACTGGCACTCTGGATGCTGATGATCCCGAGTGGCTGGTGTGTCTCATTCAATCTTTATCTCTCACGGGTCACGCCCAGAGGGTCATGGCATGGTTGAGGATGGTAGATTTCTCTGTGCGTATGGGTCTGAGGATCAAATCAATCCCAGTGTAACTGCAACTGCCAGGGCTGGTTGTAAGCAAGAGAGTGATCTCCGCAACCAAGGAATCCCTGGTCATCGAGGGGGCTCAAGGAAGAGGGATAAGGCTATTTTAATGGAGTGGAGAGAGCCAGGCATGGAGGAGGAATCACCCTAGTCAAAGTGTCAACGCTTCCATCCTTTTGTCAACAGTATGTGGGAACGGAGCCTCCAAACAACCCTCATAGGGTTGTCATTTCTAACAGACTGTGGAATCACTCTGGATAGACTCTCAGAAGTCGATAACACCGCAGGGACTGAGAGTGTCCCAGTTAACTGGGGTATCTTGCAATGCGTCCAGGGCATATGAGCATAGTGTTTTTCCATACCACTGCTCTGTGCACCTGGTTTCATGGGGACAAAGAGTGATATATTTCTGGGGGCAGACTGGTGTAAGAGAGACCTAAGATGATGACATAGCATGGCAGCAACACAACATGACAACATGGTAGCAACACAACTTGGCAGCAGCACAACATGGTAGCAGCACAAAACAGGGTACAAACATTGTTTGGTGTACTATATGAGAGAAGCAAGCTGGCCAGTAGTAGCTGGCTTTTCGGAACCCTCGAGCCACCAGCGCAAGGGCGAGAGGTCATGAGTGCCTGGCTAACCCTGCTTTCCAGTTGACTACCTCATGAAGCTGATTGAGAGAATGGAAAGAGTGTGCAAAGCTGTCATCAAGGCAAAGGGTGGTTACTTGGAAGAATCTCAAATATATTTGTATTTGTTTAACAATTGTTTGCGTCACTACATGATTGCATATGTGCTATTTCATAGTTTTGATGTCTTCACTATTATTCTACAATGTAGAAAATAGTAAAATAAAGAAAAACCCTTGAATGAGTAGGTGTCCAAACTTCGGAAAGTATTCAGACACCTTGACTTTTTACACATTTTGTTACGTTACAACCGTATTCTAAAATTGATTCAATATTTTTTGTTAGCAAATTCATTAAAAATAATAAACAAATTCCTTATTCACATAAATATTCAGACCCTTTGCTATGAACCTCGAAATTGAGCTCAGGTGCATCTTGTTTCCATTGACCATCCTTGAGATGTTTCTACAACTTGATTGGAGTACCCCTGTGGTAAATTCAATTGATTGGACATGATTTGGAAAGGCACACCTGTCTATATAAGTTCCCACAGTTGATAGTACATGTCAGAGCAAAAACAAAGCCATGAGATCGAAGGAATTGTCCGTAGAGCTCCGAGACAGGATTGTGACGAGGGACAGATCTGCGAAAGGGTACACAAAAATGTCTGCAGCATCGAATGTCACCAAGAACACAGTGGCCTCCATCATTCTTAAATGGAAGAAGTTTGGAATCACCAAGGTTTTTCTTGAGCTGGCCGCCCAGCCCAACTGAGCAATTGGCGGAGAAGGTCCTTAGTCAGGGAGGTGACCAAGAACCCAATGGTCACTCAGACAGGGCTCCAGAGTTCCTCCGCAGAGATGGGTGTCACATCTGGAGAAAACCTGGCACCATCCCTATGGTGATGCATGATGGTGGCAGGATCGAGGCAAAGATGAACGGAGCAAAGTACAGAGAGATCCTTGATGAAAACCTGCCCAGGACCTCAGACTGGGACAAAGGTTCACCTTCCAACAGGACAACAACCCTAAGCACACAGCCGAGACAATGCAGGCGTGGCTTAGGGACAAGTCTCTAAATGTCCTTGAGTGACCCAGCCAGAGCCCGGACTTGAACCCGATCGAACATCTCGGGAGAGACCTGAAAATAGCTGGTAAGCGACACTCCACATCCAACCTGACAGAGCTTGAGAGGATACGCAGAGAAGAATAGGAGTAACTGCCCAAAATACAGGTATGCCAAGCTTGTAGCATCATACCCAAGAAGACTCGACGCTGTAATCGTGATATTTCCGTTTTTTATTTGTAATACATTTATAAAAACTTATTTTTGCTTTGTCATTATTTGGAAAAAGTCAAGGGGTCTGAATACTTTCCAAATGCACTGTATTTGTGTGTTGGAGTGTCAGTGTAGAATGTGATAAATGTCACGATCTGCCTCTGCCTCTTCTCTATCATTGCGTGTCAGATTTGTAAAGCTTTGGGATGCTTGGTGACATGTCCTTTCCTTTTGCCTCAAAGCTGATCAAACTGGTCCCGGAGCCCAGCCACAAAATCTCTCCAGGAGGCCACCAAATGTACAGCATTAGACAGTACCAATTTTGGACTGCCTGAAGGGTTGTGCTTGTATTCTGAAAACGTTGGAGTATTGTGTTCCACAAGTTACAGAAAAAGCTGACTCAAGTTTATCCATTCGGGTATAGAGCGTATTGCATTTGGCTATGCCGGATTAAGTAATATAACATGTCATTCTGTAAAATAATTTCTCTGTATTTAATATTACCTGATTAAGCTAATCAGGTAGATAATTAACTAGAAAGTCAGGGCACTACGAAAGAATGTTTATAGAGCTGTTATCTTCTGAATAAACTCTTAAAGACCTGGTAATCTTTTACATCAATAGCAGTCAATACTTAATCATCACCTTGTTTAGTCTCATCTGAAAGTGGTACATTCTTGATTATCTTCACGAACCCTGGCTAACAAGTTGAATCAGCAATATTTACTAAATACCTAACGAATCACACGGAATCCCATATACCGAATGGATCATACATTGATTACAAATTGCAATAAAGGAAAACGTCCCTGGTGGACGGAACAGATACGATGGCTGATTACACAAAGTGAGGGGGTTGGGTTTGAGTGAAAGAGCAGGAAGGGAGAAGGGAGAAGCTATGCTATCATAAATACAGTATCTTATGTATTCTAAATTACCGCCCATTTGGAAAAGGAAAATGCAATAAATATTTACTCTGAGCTCTGCTTCAATAGGTTGGTGGTGGATGGAAGGCCGTGTTGCCCAACAGAGATCTCCCTTGTCATTTGAAGAGTGTCCCTGGTGGTAAACTGAATATGTTGTAGTAACCTCGTTGTGTGGTAAACGGGATACGGGATAGGTCATCCGTCCTTTCCTAGCCCACGTTTACAGTGGCTGCTGCTAACTCTATGGCTAGGAAGTATCACTTCTGGTGTGAATAAGAGTTCAAAGTTCATGCCAAGTTGCCATGCTATATCCTGATGCTATATTCTGGCTGGTCTAGTCGAAATTCATCCTTTCGGCATGGAGGTCGTCACCTTCACATTGAAATTCAATGCTAATTTTGTTAGGTTCTTGCTGAGGTTATCTTAGTTCTGTAGGTGGTCTTTGTCCTTCTTACATAGGGCTCTCACCCTAATGTACCCGGAACAGCTTATTATCTGAACACTTTCAACATTGGACTATCGCCCTAATGTCATTGGAACAGAAAGGTACATTTTCGTCAAGGAGGGGAGAGAAGGGTGTGTTTCATAGTTTATAACCAATGTCGCTTCACATGGGCGGGCCACTGAGTGAGCAGAGCTTTAACCTTATGAAAACCCAATTCTCTCATTTGGAAGCTAAAATTACATTTAATCTTTTCACAAGTAGTTTCAAATGTAAACATTTAAATTGCACAACAATTCAATGTGAATCTGATAACTAGAATGTGTAAACTTTCCAAGATACAGTTTATGTTGTCCTTTCATCTGCCATTATGTCTCAGATGCCAACTGATCTGAAATCATATTCATTGAGTACCTACGTGTCACGGCTTCTAGGAGTAGTGGGTGGAGGAGTCAGGCGCAGAGAGCAGGGAAGTTCAAAACGTGGATCTTTATTCCAAGAACAGAGTAACGGTCACGCCACACACAAGGGTGCATAAATACCCAGTTCTTCAAACAGGACTAAACTGTCCGGAAAAACGGAATCCACAATAATCCACACACCATGAACAGAAAAACAAGCCCGCACAAAACCCGACGGGCCTACCGGGTTTAAATACCCCAAAACAAAACCCAAACAAGAAACAGGTGAAACTAATCAGGCAAAATTAACTGAAACAGAAAAGGGGATCGGTGACAGCTAGTAGGCCGGCGAAGCCGAGCGCCGCCCGAATAGGAAGAGGCACCATCTTCGGCGGGATTTGTGACACAACGTATGTTTTCAACTGGCTGGATTACTGAAATATGGTTCCTTTCCCCTCACCTTTTGATGTTCCCAGACTCTATGTTTAACAAAGGCTTTTCAAGAGTCCTTCGGTAGAGTCAAAATAGAGGAAAGGGAGAAAGGTATTTATGGGGGGTCATAAACCTTACCCACAGGCCAACGTCATGACACAACCATCAGTAAATCCCATAATTTGAAGGTGTACACAACCAGAGATACAGTAATGTAGGTCTCCTGTCCTTCATGAGATCACCAAATTAAACACACTCGTCATGACTTTCCCTTAAGTGTCCACGGACCACTCCCACATTCTCAAAAATAGAAATATTGTTGAATTATTCAAACTTGATGTCCAAGTATCTCTCTGTGTTCCAGTTTACATTCCAAACTCGAACATTACAGAGCATAGGGGCAGCGTATTTTATGACCGACTATAACACAGCCGGCTTCCTGCTCTCCCCCTCTACGAGAGAGAGCACGCTGTAGAGCGGACCCACTGTAACTGGAGAGTTATGACAAGTTACACAGGAGAGTTATGACAAGTTACAATCCTAATGCCTTCCCTCTGTGGAGAACCCCATGTGGCTCCTAAGTGTATATATAGTCTTCTGCAGCCTTCTCTGACACTCTCCTCCTTCTGGTGCCATGATATCTGACTGTAGAACTCTCTCACCTCCCTGACTTTAGCCAGCCGATCCCTGGTTTGTTGCCTTGTCGGCGTTCCAATTAATCCCAAAGGTGTTCGATGTGGTTGAGGTCAGGGCTCTGTGCTGACCAGTCAAGTTCTTCCACACTGATCTTGACAAAACATTTCTGTATGGACGACCTCGCTTTGTGCACGGGGACATTGTCATGCTGAAACAGGAAAGTGCCTTCCCCAAACTGTTGGCACAAAGTTGGAAGCACAGAATTGTCTAGAATGTCATTGTATGCTGTAGCGTTAATATTTCCCTTCACTGGAACTAAGGGGCTTAGTCTGAACCATGAAAAACAGCCCAAGGCACTATGCATTCGGGCAGGTAGCGTTCTCCTGGAAATTCAGATTTGTCCCTCGGACTGCCAGATGATGAAGGGTGATTTGATTTTAGGCTTGTGTGTGTCTGCTATGCCATGAAAACCCATTTCATGAAGATCCCAATGAATAGTTATTGTGCTGACGTTCCTTCCAGAGGCAGTTTGGAACTCGGTAGTGAGTGTTGCAACTGAGGACAGACAATTTTTACGCTCTATGTGCTTCAGCACTCGGTGGTCCCATTGTGTGAGCTAATGTGGTCTACCACTTCGCGGCTGAACCGTTGTCTCCTAGATGTTTCCACTTCACAATAACAGCACTTACAGTTGACCGGGGCAGCTGTAGCAGGGCAGAAATTTGACAAACTGACTTGTTGGAAAGGTGTCATCCTATGATGGTGCCACATTGAAAGTCACTGAGCATTTCAACAAGCCAGTTCTACTGCCAATGTTTGTCTATGGAGATTGCATGGCTGTGTGCTTGATTTTATACACTGTCAGCAACGTGTGTGGCTGAAATAGCAGAATCCAATCATTTGAAGGGGTATCCACATACTTTTGTATATATAGTGTATCTAGCCAATCAGCTACAGGCAATTTCCTGCAGGTTTGGACCCAACCGGATGCATCCGTTTTCCAGTGGAAATGGAAAAAGAGCCTGATGCGACTTCCACTTTTGGATTTGAACAACAAGACACTCCATCTTAACTCCTCCTCCATATTTACTGGGTTGGTTCAACAGTGCAGAAGAGAATCTCTTCCAACAATTCTTATGCTGTAGCCCTTTATACTTTATCACTTGTACGGTGTTCCCTACTACTTTAATCCTATGTTACTAGTATTTATACCCTAGTAATCGTTATACCTTGCACACATTATTAACTGTCTAATAATAGGGGGTGTCGAGGGAAAAAAATGAGCCAGTGTTAAAAATGCCACGGACGATTTTTGGTCCAAGTCCGGCCCTGAACCTCCCTGTAAAATGACTGTAATATGAAGCGTAACTAAAAATGTTGTCCAGAAATGTTAGCGGTTACAATTTAGAGTCAAAGCCAAGACAAATGCACATTATGCGACAGATGTACTGTATGTAAAGAAGAGCAGAATTCACCATGACACGCTAGTTTCTAAATGTTTTTATTCAATCACATCACTTCTTAATATACAAACAACAAGGAGAAATAAAGAGGCAAAACAAGTTTCATGATGTATTTAATCCGTTCGCCAGTCTTTGTTTTCCATGTTGGGAACACAGACTATGTGTGGCGAGGGCCAGCCTTTGGATTCTCCCGTTCGTCCGTCGCCCAAAACGTCCTACTGGTCGGATCCCTCGTCCTGTGTACCACGAGGCATTGATGTCTGGATCTGAGTGTCACAAATATTTTTTTTTAAAGGAAAAATAGAAGACGCATAACCTTTCTGAAAATAAATAATGACGTCAACGTTGGGGGAGCTTGTAACAGAATCTGTGGGGTGAAAGCGACTGTGGGAGAAGTTAGAAGAGAAGGAGGGGAGTGTGCACAAGAACATGGTAGGAGAGAGTGAGTGTGTGAATGCGGTCCAAATAATGAAAGTGGCGAGAGCGACCATATGACTTTATAGTAAATTAGTTTGAGTTAAAGGAAAGATAAAGAGTAAAGAAAGACAGAGATGGGAAAATAACATACTTATCTCCATGGATCTCTGTGGATACCCAACGTGTGTCTTGGATAGAGTCCGTGAGAGCAGTAACATGAGGGCGTAGAGCACCGCACACACCCTCATGGTCATCATACAGATGTCGATCACTGAGTCCTCGGCTGGGGCAGACGTCAATCTGGAACAATAAAGTTTTACTTTAGAATTGAATTCTGCTAAATGAGCATAGGTTCATAGAAAGTAAATAGCATTCATCATGCAAATAATAATATCAATCATTGATCAACCAGAACCAATTAACATAACTTTATTGATTATAAAGGTGCTATCGAATAATGTAATATATAATATAATAATATATGCCATTTAGCAGACGCTTTTATCCAAAGCGACTTACAGTCATGTGTGCATACATTCTACGTATGGGTGGTCCCGTGGATCGAACCCACTACCCTGGCGTTACAAGCGCCATTCTCTACCAACTGAGCTACAGAAAGACCAATGTGTTCATTGAATAACAATCAGAAGATACAGTACAACAGAATACCAAACTCCTAGGACATGTCTGTCTTCTGTTGCCAAACTATCATAAGCGCAATACACTGACTACTAAACCATGCATGAAACAATTCTGTAAACATTGCATGGACTTACAAGAACATAACACAATACCCTAAGTGTTGAAAACATTGGGAACACTCGCTCTTTCCATGACATAGGCTGACAAGGTGAATCCGGGTGAAAGCTATGATCCCTTATTGATGTCACCTGTTATTTCCACTTCAATCAGTGTGGATGAAGGGGAGGAGACAGGTTAAAGAAAGATTTTTTAAGAATTGAGACAATTGAGACATGGATTGTGTGTGTGTGTGCCTTTCAGAGCGTGAATGGTCAAGACAGGGTGCATGGGGTATGATAGTAGGTGCCAGGCACACCAGTTTGAGTGTGTCAAGAACTGCAATGCTGCAGGGTTTTTCATGCTCAACAGTTGTGTATGAAGAATGGTCCACCACCATAAGGACATCCAGCCAACATGACACAATTGTGGGAAGTATTGGACTCAACATGGGCCAGCAATCCTGTGAAATGCCTTCCACACCTTGTAGTCCATGCCGACGAATTGAGGCTGTTCTGAGGGCAAAGGGGGGTGCAACTCAATATTATGAATTTTAGGTTGGAAAAATGTTGGTTGAAAAAAAGACAAAATGCCTTTATATTGATTTCTTTTTGCAAATCCAATCAGTTTTCCATGTTGATTCAACGTCATCACATAGATTTTTGGGGGGTTCAAATGACGCAGAACCATCATTGATTCATCCAGTTTTTGCTATAGGACTTGGCTATGAAAATGATTGCAGTGCTTCTAAAACACAATTTTAAAAATAGCATTGGTAAATCCTGGGGATAGACTGGTCAAGGAGTTCACTTGACATCAAATATGCTTCAGGCGTGTAGAAAAAAAGAATCAAATTTGCTGAAAATATAACATCTATTAAAATAAAACATCTTAAGAGTTAATTCAAGGGAATTTAAGAGTAAAGAATAGAAGTGAAAACTTACAATGTGGAGAAGAGCCAAGTATGGCTTTAGGAACCTCAGGCTTCAGGTTGTCCCTCTGCTTGAATGGAGAATCTAAAGAGAATCTTCTGTTCCGATGGCTAGCTACTAGAGTGTAAAAAGTATGATAGACCAGAGTTACTCAGTGTATTTAGTCTATGGGTCTAGGGAGAGCTGTCTTGGCATGCCTCTGCTTATCCTGTGCGGTGGATGGAGTTGAGGTGTACGGCTGTAGTGGCGAGTCATTCAGAAAAGGACCTGCTCTGGAAGTAGGTTTATATCCACACAGAGGGGATGCTGATGTCACATTGCACGCACACACACACACACACACCTTGTATCTACATTGTGTCTCATTCCACTTTTGTGTACATGGATATTAAACATTGACATCTTTCTCATGAGCCTGTTATTACTTGAGGCAAGATAATAAAACAATTTATTTCTCGTTTTCATGCGTCCTACTGTATCTGTACATTTGGTGACGCTACGCACATTAGCTGGCTAAACCTGACCTTACCCTACCACTTAACAAACCCTAACCACTCGTTAGCATTCATAAAATGATAGACTTTACCCTAACCACTTGCTGCATGTTGCAGTTTTATAAATAGGTATAAATGAAAGTTTAGCAAAAAAAAAAAAGTAATGTGTGGTTGAGAGGTGAAGTCACACATGCATATTCTCATACATTCACACAAAGCCAATCATGAGCACATAGATGACTCACATCCTCAGTGACACCTATATCGGCATCATCTGAAATTAACAAGATATACATGCAAAACCATGAATATGCACAAACTATACAATGGTCTGAATAAATGAATAATTCAAAGGCAAGGTATGCTTGCTTTCTGTAAATAGCTATGACCACAATCCTCCATTCATGGTCCTACTTTAAATCTTGGAATAAGGGGTGAGAAAATGGAGGGGCGCAGCATATGGAATATTTTATGTCCAGCAAGGGGATTAGGAGAGTTATTAATGTTATTTAACTACATTATGACGAGCTTCCATAATGTATTTAAGGGTTTATTTAATAGAATGAGTTGTGCAATCCCACTCCTTCTGCATTGTATGTTTTATTGGATAGAGTAGAGTGCAGTTGACAGCTTGACCACCCAGGCCACACAAGTGCAATGTGGGTTGTGCAGATTTTGTCTTGACCATAATGGGTGGTCCCATATAGATAGGACAAGAGTGAAACAGTATGTGTTGCGCAGAGTAATGTGTGGTAGCTATCTGTAATGGAATCCCTGCAGTGTGTCTACGTGCACTCGCAACAGGCATTCAGCTCGTTCAGAGGCCATTTCATGACAAAGCTGGTGATAACGACATGGAAAACATCTTAGTCTCACACCAGTGGACCTCAGCGAGGTCTTTCAGAGGGATCTTAGTGAGAGAAAAAAATCATTTTCGCTAAGGCAATGGGCGGGCACGTGGCATACTTTTCAATAAGCAGCCCGAAGAAAACTAATATCCTAAGAGTATCTGATTCCGTCCCTATGTCAAAGGAAATGTCGTGATCAAAATATCGCCGTGTTTTCATAGACGGAATGAATCCTATGTCTATGGTTAAATTATGACGAGATAAGTCTCCATCCGCAAGAAATACAAAAAACTTTACAAGGCTACAAATAATTATTGGTGTGTAAACCTGTGGCTGAATAATAAGACCGATGAGGAAACATATGTTGGGAGGAAAAAGTAGTTGTTGAAATAAATATCATTGACCTTGAATTGATTGAGTCATGAATTACAAAAGTGGAGGCGTGAATAAAAGACAAACACAAAAACATTGACTTTGTTTACATTTTAATTAGTACAATGTCAAAGGTGTTACTTGGCACTATAGTATTGGAAACATGGTTCATATACTTTGTAGTGATGTTCACACTAGGATATCTACTAATAAATATAAAATAGCAATTAATGGTTCATGCAGAGGATACAAATTCATTCAAATTAATTCATTCAGATGACTACAAATGTACAGAGCAATTCAGAGCAATTCAGTAGTAGAAAAGCGTCTATTGTACTAAAAACTACATGAATGATACTTTACTGTTTAACATAGTACAATAGCGGCAATCAGTTCTAAGCTCTTGCATCATTCACGCACCCATGTTTGTGTGTATATCCTGAATATATGCCCTAATATTCCAGCATCAAATTGCTGTATCTATTTGAACAGTCTCCTACACTGACAAAATTAAATGTCCCTCTATTCCCTTTATAGTGCACTACATTAATGGTTAAATAAATACAATTAAAATAACTACTTTTGACTGTAACCCCATAGGACTCTGGTCAAAATAAGTGCACTACATAGGAAATAGGGTGCCATTTGGATGCATAAAGGCCCGGCGTAATGAGAGGGCCCTTCCAAATGAAATATTGAAATACTGATGATTTATTTGACCGAGACGAACGCCGACAGAAAGACGCTTCGATCTCAGTTAAAGCATCCGAGCGAGCGAAACAGCGTTTCTCTGTCTCAGTATGTGTAAACCATGTATCTGATGCTATCTGGACCAAAAGAGTATGGCATGTCATACTATTTCTGTCCACACAGCATCAGATACATGGGCAACATATAGAGGGGCGCTGTTTCGCTCGCTCGGATGTTTTCTCCTGTGATACAGCTTCAGCAGAGAGGAAGTGGCGAAGCGTGAGGGCTCCTTCTTGCCATAATCTGTCCAGTATAAATTCAATGCGTTTCTATGGGAATACCTATTGTTAGGTTGGAGACATGAGCAACTCGTCATCATATACATATCTCTAGTTTCAGCCTCTTGCTAATTGGTAAGGAAAGTTGGCGTGTGCACAGTTAAGATGCTGGATTGCCCTAAAGTAAATGCATGTTTCTCCCAAATTATATAATTACTCCTGTGTAAATAAATTAATTCAAAACACTTCACCAGGGAGCATGATTTAGCCACAGAGGATAATTCGCTTCTTTAAAAAAAATAGCAATGGATTTGTTCAAATCACAACGGCTGTCAGTGAAAAGCGTCTAAAAATGTGTCTTGAGTATAATTTAAAATACTGCATCAAAAAAAATGGTAAGGGTCGTGTGGCAAAAATATGGTACGTCTCTCTC
This sequence comes from Oncorhynchus gorbuscha, assembly GCF_021184085.1. Lineage (NCBI taxonomy): Eukaryota > Metazoa > Chordata > Actinopteri > Salmoniformes > Salmonidae > Oncorhynchus > Oncorhynchus gorbuscha. The sequence continues at coordinate 66,652,477 of NC_060173.1, read as the reverse complement.
CAGAATACATGCATATGTAGGAAAGTGCCTATTTGGCAATGCCTTATTTCTGATTAAATCACCACGTAACGTTACACCACACATTTTTTTCTTCATATCACACAAGTCAACAAAGTGTTTTTTTTAAACATCCATTGCGAATGATTGTTCGTCAGTATTTGAAAAATCTTCCCAACACTCCCAGCCTCGATAATCAAAGTCATTGATTTTGATACATGAAAACGTTATTATTGAAAATGTGCGTATAAAAATAATCAGAACTGTTACGCAGAAACTGGTAGGATAAATAGTCAGCTTCCCCGAACTTGAAACCCACGAGCTGCGGATGGGCTTTACTATTACACCAATAAAAAAAAACTGTGAACGTGCAAGCATGTGCACGCATGAGGTCCCGTGAAAACAACGGGCCCGCCTATGGAAAGCAAAGGCAGTCCAAATGATTTGTTCTGGCGCCTGGTCTGGACGCAGACCATCACTCAATCTCTTGTCCCTTGATGTCAGAAAGCATATAGACTGGAACCCAATGGAGAACCATATGTGCCTCCTGGAATTGGTTTATCAATTGACCACTGAGATTTGGTTTCTACAAAGTATATAATATATATAATATATGCCATTTAGCAGACGCTTTTATCCAAAGCGACTTACAGTCATGTGTGCATACATTCTACGTATGGGTGGTCCCGGGAATCGAACCCACTACGAACCCACTACCCTGGCGTTACAAGCGCCATGCTCTACCAACTGAGCTACAGTGTCCCCATGAACCCTATGGAATGAAGCCTATATGAGAAACAGCTGCAATTATCTGGAGAAAACCCTACATATAATTGTGTAATCTGTTAATAGTGAAGTTAATAAAGCTTTGCAACAGGCTCATTCAATAGTAGTACAAACATGAGATTACAGTTAATGTACTATGGATGTCTAAGTCTAGTCATAAGTACATTTTAATAAAGTTGGCAGTTACATCATTGCTATAATGTTTAAAAAAATGTTTTTTTACTGTTCAGCAAATGCATTAAGACATTGTAACATGAAGCATAACATTTCACATTCTTGAATATAAATAATATTAGAAATAATATTGGGTAAATGTCATAAACAAACAGAGAGATAATGGCATTATTAGGTTCAGTTCACAATAACGTATAGCCAATGAAATAACTTGACACAAAATGGACTCCTGCTCCAGCAGATTCTCTGTTATAAGAATCACTTTACTCAGTTACAAGATGCTCAACTTCCTCCTCAATGACCCTGTGCCATTACTGGTTTCTGCAGAATGGAGAGAGTGAGAGTGAGAGAGAGAGAGAGTGAGAAATGGGGAGGAGAGGGAGAGAATGCTTTGATTCCATTTGAGAGTGATTGGACGATTATCCCAAACATGACTGACTTATAAAACTGGGACATTGGGACACAAGAATAGTTCAAAATGTGTCACATAAATACCTTTGATGCTTAGTTGTTAGGTCAGCTGAAAAAAGACTGGGACCACAAATTGTAAATCATGCCGATGATTATAACTAATATAATTTAGGGCCACCTAAAATAGGCTGAATAACTAACTATACCTAAGAGGTCGATGAGAAAGTGTTGTGTGTGTGTGTGTGTGTGTGCAGTATTCCTCCCACACATACAGCGATCTCATAAAACTCTTGTAGAAGTCTGGCAACTCAACGCATACAGCAATCCTCCACTAAGAACCCTCTTAAACCGAACTAGGGGTGTAACCACGTTTTAAATCAACACGAATAAGAAATACATTTTGGCATTGAACAGCACCACAAACAACATTCCCTTCCTCGCCTCTTTCCTCATCCCTCCCTATTCTCTGTCTCTCATCATATTCCTCTTATCAGCGTTCAAAGCATGTGTCACTGAAATGGCGGCAGTGCAAAACAATCGAGGTCGATTTCTCTATGGGATAGAGAACGTCGTTGAGCGCACCACAGTGTTTAGAGCCTACACAGGCAACTGACGATGAAAAAAAGTGAACAAAGGCTCAGCCAGAATGACTCTAAGCCTCACCACCCTGTTCTAATGACTATGCAATGTAGAAATAAGTGCATGATTATACCTCTGCAGCCTTCCATTTGGATCCCAAACAAGAGAAACAATGTTTTGATTCTTAGATCCACACCATTTTATGAGCTCCGGTAATGAATTGATTACCCAATGTACCCAAACAACAGAAACCCAATCAACACACAGATTAACCAAAACCAACCACATGTGGAATAAACCCAGAGAGTATGAAGGAGTATGCCAACAAGAGAAACACCACACAGAGCAACCAGTGCTTAATTTGCCATAGAGCTGTAGAGTAGAGGACTTGCAAAAGTTGCACACATTGGGCAACATTTTGGTAACCTAGAGTCCGGGAAAAATGTGGCCTTTTATAAACACATTTCATGCAATTCTACATAATTTTAGATGACTGGAGACTGGAGATATTTTTTAATACCTCACAAATGATCAATATGTCATGCTACTTTGACACTGACATACTGAGAATCTGAGATCAATAAAAACAACCTTGTCTTGAATCCATCAATAGCCTAGACCTAGGTGTGTGGTGGAGACACATATCGTAGGCTTCAATATGAGGAGGAAATTATAGTCCTAAAAAAAGCTTTTCCATTTCACCGACTCACCCAATGATGCACAGCTCACTCAACGCTGATGGCTAACACGCTCGTGCCCAAAGCTTATCTCTCTCGTTTTACTTTGTAAAACAATGTTGTCCGCACAATATGCCGAGTTGGAAGGGGATCATTTGGTAGTCTACAGACAGATTAGTCTTCTCTTTTCAGCAGGGTCCATTTGTTTTCCAAACTGTTTTCCCGCAATTGTATTTGAACTATTGCGAAAGGCCTGTTTTGGTTGCATGCTGTTCACTGACAATTTTGCCACGCATTCCCGACTGTAGGCATGCCTAGAGATTGGCCTACACATAATCCACAGCTAGGCATTTAAAAAGAAGAAGCTGTTCACTGACAATGTTGCTGAGTATTCCCGACTGTAGGCATGCTTAGAGATTGGCCTACACACAATCCACGGCGCAGCTGTGGCTAAATTATAGGTCTACTCATTTACATACATTTACATTTAAGTCATTTAGCAGACGCTCTTATCCAGAGCGACTTACAAATTGGTGCATTCACCTTATGACATCCAGTGGAACAGTCACTTTACAATAGTGCATCTAAAACTTAAGGGGGGGTGAGAGGGATTACTTATCCTATCCTAGGTATTCCTTAAAGAGGTGGGGTTTCAGGTGTCTCCGGAAGGTGGTGATTGATTGACTCCGCTGTTCTAGTATTCAATATTATTTCATTTCTTTCTGAACAGACAGCATTAATTCTATAACTGTGGCAAATGTATTTCAATTTGTCATGGGTGCTGCGGCACTTCCAGCACCCTTCCATGGATTTGATTCTATAAAGAAATAAATGAAGTGCAACACTGGAGAGATGAGAGTTGCAGGCTCATGTCTATCAGAGCAGAGAGAGGGAGATGGATTATAGAAAGTGAATCTCATTTCAGTTCTGTGAGAGACACAGACGCGCTTCTCTCACCACAGCAATGGCCACGCATTGGTCTATTAAGGCCACAATGTTACGCAAACCATAGGCTAAACCCGGGCCGGCCCAACGCAAATCAATTCTTTGTATATCAGGCGCGTTTTCACATTATGTTTTTTAGGGGACAGGAGAATTACAGAGGAGTCAACTTGAATTAACTTTAATAGCTTTTATTATAATTTTTACATTGAAAACTGATTGTTTTTCATGCCATGAAAGGTACTGTACCACATCCTGGCAAATGGGATCCGAAACAATACAGTCAGAAACAGAGGTGCTGGATCCGGCACAATTTAAGCACTGAGAGCAACCACAAACCAACAACAGGCAAGCCAACCCAGCCTGTATAAGCCCAGTGTAACCAACCACTGGTGAACCCATCACCAGCCATCCTGAGACTGGGTCGTACTCCACATGATGTGGTGCCCTGCAGCTGAGGCCTTCCCACTGGGTCAGGGAGCCGTTGTTGAATGACTGACTTCCTCTGAAACTCTTCCTCTTCACACAAGTTGCGCCCCAATGTCTCCTTCCTGAAGTGTGCACTTGTTCACTACTCCCAACAAGTTTAAAACATTGGATTGGTGCAGGCATGGGCTAGAGTGAGTTTCCATATACCACTAATTTCCTTTCAAATCCATGAAGGAAAGTGAACAAGTGCACTTTCCTTCATGAGATTATTAGAAAGCAACCACCGTATAAAGTTGTTTGTAACCTCTCTATAAAGTGTTTTTGGGGTCCCCCACAAGCATGTCTTTTCTCATGTAGGGAGGTTTCCGGTAGCGTAGTTCTAGATCTGTTTGTGCTGTCCTGCCAACTTCAATCACCATAGGAGTTTGCAAGACAGCACAAACAGATCTGGTTCCTGGTGACACATTAGTTCAACTGTAGCCCTCACTCTGACATAGTGCTGTCATAAACGTTTGATAATACCCTTCACTACATGACATTATGACGATCAACCAGAAACATATGATAATTGACATACTATAAACCTGTAACAATGTATGACACGGTTATGACTGTCAAAAGCATGGGAAGTGTTCCAAAGTTTCTTGGCCAATTGGTACACTCAGGAATGAGCTCTGCAATGTTTCTCAATCCTATCATGTTCTAAGTGAAACAAGGTTTAAGACTTTAGGGTTACGAGCCCCTGGAGATTCTGCAAGCGCAGCATTTTCGGTTCTTACTTGTTGGAAGGTCATAGGCACTTCTTCTTTGGGGAGGGACGGTTGACTAAAAGAAACAAGAGAGAAGAAAAAATAATGCTATTGTGAAGAGGACCCTGGACGCACATGAAGACTCAGCAGTAGTCTGATTCAAATTAGACACTGAGACTTTCCACACTCTGTCTATGCTCTGTTATGGTGACATGGGAGTTGATCTGTAAAAAAAGTAAACACGCTTGTTTCATCTCTTGGAGAGTGCCTTGTAATCAGTCTATATGGCTGAAAATGTCACTTTAAGAAAAATACACATATAACACGATGTTTTGTTTTCCATAGTATTACGCAATCTACACATGAGGGTCCTGTTTTCATCCAAATCATGAATAAGTACAGAGATACTCAAATGTGATTTTCACAGGTCCCAGGCTCTGCCCACCTTACCTTTCTCCTGGTCATATCCACAGACATCCCAGCAGCACTCAGGGCAGCGATCTTGTTCTCGATGTCTGTCACCTTCAGGGGAAAAGGACATTTACTCAATGGCCCTGTGTCTCCTGGACCCAGATTAAGCCTGCTTTTGGACTAAAAAGGTAGCTCAATAAAACATCTCCATAGAAAGTGTTTTTTTCGTCCAGGAACAGATGATTTTTAAAGACCTTTTCTGAACAATGTGCCTCCATGGTTTGAGGTGTATGGCTTGAGATATGCTGGTTGCCCATCTCTAACGGTTGACTACACTAAGGGGCAGTGGTGCGGATCCAGGCATAAGCTGCATAATCGGTTGCTTAGGTCCTGATTTGTACGGGTCCAGGTTTTGCAGCTCTTTCAGAACATTTGCTATCTGGATTTGGGTAAAGGAGAACCTGGAGAGGCTTGGGCGAGTAGCTACGGGGGGGGGGCGGAGCTGTTGGCCGAGGTTGGAGTAGCCAGGCGGAAGGCATGGCCAGCCGTTGAGAAATGCTTGAAGTTTTCGATAATCATGGGTTCCGGATCCGAAGTAAATATAAGAACTTTAGAAAAAAAAGCAGATCCGCCCTACATTGGGTGAGTCGGGTTGCAGGAGAGTATTTCGAAGTTGAGGTTTAGCAAATTTTTTAAAAAGATATGCGAAGAAAAATATGTAAAAAACGATATATACAAGGGACACAACACGACAAGACATCCGACTGCTACGCCATCTTGGATTGTTTAGGTTACGTGATTGACTGCCTGCACGTGCCATTTGTATCAATAAATCACTATCAGAAAATGTTTTGTGTGGTATTATTGATATTACTATTTTATTCACATTTTTCAATTACCGGTGATCTGTCGACCCAAAGATGCTATAACAAAATGAGGTGAGTAAGGGTTCAAACTTCTTCCATCATTCTTAAATGGAAGAAGTTTGGAACCACCAAGACTCTTCCTAGAGGGAGGTGTACCAAGAACCCAAGAACCCGATGGTCACTCTGACAGATCTCCATAGTTCCTCTGTGGAGGACAACCAACTCTGCAGTTCTCCACCAATCAGACCTCTATGGTAGGTTGACCCGAAGGAAGCCACTCCTCAGTAAAAGGCACATGACAGCCCGCTTGGAATTTAGGCATCTAAAGACTCTCAGACCATAAAAAACAAGATTCTCATGTCTGATGAAACCAAGATTGAACTCTTTGGCATGAATGCCAAGCGTCACATCTGGAGGAAACCTGGCACCATCACGATGGTGAAGCATGATGGTGGCACCATCATAATGTGGGGATGTTTTTCAGCGGCAGAGACTCCGAGACTAGTCAGGATCGAGGGAGAGATGAACGGACCAAAGTACAGAAAGATCCTTGATGAAAACCTGCTCCAGAGAACTCAGGTCCTCAACCTGGGGCGGTGGTTCACCTTCCAACAGGACAACGACCCTAAGCACACAGCCAAGACAATGCAGGAGTCACTTAGAGACAAGTCTCTGAACGTCCTTGAGTGGCCTAGCCAGAGCCCAGAATAGAAGCCGATCTAACATCTCTGGAGAGACCTGAAAATAGTTATGCAGTGATGCTCCCCATCCATCCTGACAGCGCTTGAAAGGATCTGCAGAGAAGAATGGGTAAGACTCCCCAAATACAGGTGTGCCAAGCTTGTTGTGTCATACCCAAAAAAAGACTCAAGGCTGTAATCGCTGCCCAAGGTGCTTCAATAAAGTCATTAGTAACGGGACTGAATACTTGAATAGATTTTTCAGTTTTTCTTGATTTATAAATTAGCACAATGGGATTGTCATTATGGGACATTGTGTGTAGATTGAGGGGGAAAAAAACGATTTAATCCATTTTAGAATAAGGCTGTAACGTTACAAAATGTAGAAAAAAACCTATGGGTCTGAATACTTTCCGAACGCACTTGTCTTTCATGTCAAACCTAGACTTTCAAATCTCTTATCCCTCAATGTTTGACAACTGTAATATTCACATTATTTCTGAGCCTTTATCAGAATCCCACAGTTCAAAGCATGTGTTTCTAGGCGTTGTAGATTTGAAACCAAAATGTACTTTGAGGGTACTATACAATATTATGTGTTTAGAACATTTCACTGGAGGGTGTCAGAGTTCAACAGGTTAGTAGTCAAAAGTGTTGTATTTGGTCCCATATTCCTACATCAAGCTTGTAACTCTACAAACTTGGAAGCATTTGCAGTTTGTTTTGGTTGTGTTTCAGATTATTTTGTGCCCAATGTAAATTAAATGGTAAATAATATTGAGTAATTTGAGTCACTTTCATTGTAAATAAGAATATAATATGTTATGAATGAATCCTAATTAATGAGTGAGGAAGTTAGAGGCATAAATACAGAGTTGTAAGACTCAAGTCACATGACTTTGACTCAAGTCACAAATATGATGAGTTGAGATTCAATTTATTTTATTTTCTATTAACTTGAGACTTAATTTGGAGCATTAAGACTCGACTAACTTGAGACTGATCACATGAATTTACCTGGCCAGGTTTTGTACCGTTTTGTCACAAATTCAGTCAACGTAGCATCGCCATTGCAAAAAATCTTGCAAAATATTGGCCCATGGATTGAACCCGAAACCTTTCACTTTACCTAAGTCGGGTGGGCTAGCGAAAAGATTGCTGATTTCGTCAAATTGTAGGGAGATAGGATTGCCATAATAAATAAACATGCGGTTCCAAAAAGTTTTGGTGATCAAGAATATTAACTGTTTGCAAGCTCACCAATGAAGGGGTATCAAGCAACAATTACTAGCATACGCCTACTGGTCTTTTGGTATCTCAAAATTTACAGAAATGTATCATTTTATTTTTTATTTACTTGAAGTATTAAGCGTGCATTTGGAATTTGTTGTTACAATGAATTATTACTGTGGCGAAGAAGCACCATAGACTTTCTCCAAACTCCCACTGTCACTCCTGCTCCCTCCCTCCAGTGCTCGATGTTGCCGGTCTACTAACCACCGGTCCTGACAAGCCACATTGCGCACATCTGGCAACCATCATTGCGCACACCTGCTCCCCATCGTTAAGCAAACCTGGACTTCACCAGTCTGATTACTCTCCCTTCATATAGCCTTCAGTTGTAATGGATTTCCTCCTCTTCGTCTGAAGAGGAGAGGCGAGAAGGATCGGAGGACCAATAAGCGGCGTGGTAAGTGTCCATGGTTCTTTTAATAAGAAATACTAAACATGAACACGAATGAATACAAAAACAATAAACGTGGAACGAACAAAACCCAAAACAATACCGTGTGGTTAAAAACACAGACACGGAAACAAACACCCACAAACAAACAGTGACGCATGCCACAGCTTACAATGCCTGAAATGGTATTTGACATATCAGCTAACCACCTATGTTATAGCAATCGGTCAGTCAATGACACAGTTGATGACATGGCTTGCAACCATTGGTTGATGCATGCACTGTCTGAGCAGGGGAACGCAACCTTTATGTATGCTATCTGATTAAGGTCCTGTTGGACAGATTTGATTTGGTTTCTCAAGAGGAGGCTGTGCCATCTTCCCATTTACCTGTGTCCGTTCAGATAGGAAAGGGTTTTAAACCTGATACAAGCTATTTATTTCGGGCTATTGCACGTAGCTCCCTTCAGTAACCACGAGCACAACCGTTCCTTGATTTTAACTGGCGGCTTTATTCTGTAGTTTTAGTCAGAATTATCACCTTCCGTGAGAACTATAAAGTAAATTAAAAATACAGTTAAGCACACTCTTACAACCATATCTTACCAGTGACTTATTAGCTTGGTATAACTCTGAAGTGCTTACATACATAACAGTTTAACCGGCGTTATAACGGGTTCAAGATTAAACACATGAATAAAGGAAAAATACCTCATTGGCTGCTTTTTACAGAAGGGAGGAAATCAAACTTCACACTTATTATTCCTGGCATGAATTCACACTTCATCCTAACATACACTCTTCAACCTTTATGAACTACACCCGACGACATGAAAACTTAGCTAACGCAGCGCAGGATTGCCTTCCCTCCAAAAGTGTGTTGCTACAATAAGGATCCTCGTTACAACAGTATTAGCTACGTAGTTCCGCTTGTATTATCATTTCCCCCGCACAGCGGACACGTAAACAATTCAAACAAAAGACAACAACATAACCTGTAAGTCTAACTGTCAGTTACATGTATATTTGGTAAATCTACTGGTATATCTTGTATTATATGGATCTTTCACCATTGGATCACCAAGACCTGTAAATATATCTACACTCTGAGCACGTCAACCTGCCTTGCATTCTGCTGATTTCATGCATGGTTTCTAAATGGTTCACCCGATATGGATGAAAATATGCTCAAATTATAGCTGACAGTCTGCACTTTAACCTTGTAGTCGGTGTATCATTTCAAATCCAAAGTGCTGGAGCACAGAGTCAAACCAACGAAAAAAGTGTCACTGTCCAAATACTTTCGGACCTCAGTGTAAATTGACACTTACCTCGCTCACTGTGCTCTGTACTGTGGCAGCGGCCATCGCCACCTTGCCTTCCAGCTCAAACAGCTCTGTGGTGGTGGTGGGACGGTAGCGGGGCAGAGAACTGCCCTCACGGAGGCTCCTGGAATGTCCTGTTGAAAAATAGGCCTACAGAGAAAGATTGGGACGTTAAATGAACGATGTAAAATTAATATAACCTTAGGCTACCCTAAAATCCACTTTAACACGAAGGCCTTGCAATGTTCACCACCTAATTGTACTGGAATTAGTTGTTCGTAATTGCTATCTTTTAACAATTCTGCCAATGATGAACCAATCTGCATCTATGCAACATGTTCTGATACATCTGCACATCTATAGAGGACATTAACGGCCGAAACTTCTTGTTTTTAATAGTTGTGTACATATAAATTATCATGTTTTTAATTGTGAGAGTTGCTCTTTTTCCTTCTCAGTGCTCATACATTTTTATCACATAACACGTTGGTTGAGCGCCTTTTACTACTCTCTACATCAAAATCAAATAAAGAAATGTTTGGTCGCGTACACAGTTTAGCAGATGTTATAGCGGGTGCAGCAAAATTGTTATCTTACTAGCTCCTAACAATGCAGTAAAATGTCAAACAAGTATAATTTTAAAAAACAATGACAAGAAATAAAAAAATGTCAGAACGAATCTAATTAACAACCCAAATTGCATTAACAGTAATCAAATGCAATCTATGCTTATATACACTGGATGAATTTACACAAGATATGCTAAGAATATGTACAGCAGTACATATCAAAATAAATAAATATACGGTGTGTGTATAAACAGTGTAACTAAAATGCAATGTACGGCAGTAGAAATATTAGAATGAGCTGTCGATACAAAGTATAAAACGCTGAGGCAAAATGGATAGAATTTCAGGGAATTCGCTTCTTGACCACCCCGTTCATTAGAACGTTAGAATGGGCATGGTGTCGAAGTCAGTGGATAGATCTAGGAGGATGAGAACAGAGGAGGCAATCAGCTTTGCGGTGTGGGCCTCTGTAAGCGTCTTTGACACAGAACAGCAGTCCCTGTTGAATGACCCATCTTGACTGGTTAGGGTCAAGAATAGAGAAAGACAGTAGTTCTGAAAGATAGCAAGAGAGTTGGTCAGAGAAAGCACACGAGTGTTTTAGAAATAAGAACATACTGGTCTGTAGTTTTTGATATCAGGGGAGTCAAGTGTTTGTTTCTTGAGGAGGGGAACAACTTGGGCCATTTTGAAGTCATAGGGGATGCAGCCAGTGGTCAGGGGTGAGTTGATGAGGGAAGAGAGGAATGAGAGAAGGTCTCCAGATATGGTCTGGAGGAGGGGATGGGGTCGAGCGGGAAGTTGTCGGGCAGCCGGACAACACTAGTTGCAGAACTTAATCTGGAGCGAGAGGTGAGAGAGGTCAGGGTAGGCGTAGGGTAGTTCTGTGTGAGTGGGACCAGTGGACTTAATAGGCTGAGTGAATGAGGAGCGGATGTCATCAACCTTCTTTTCAAAGTGGTTGACAAATTCATCCTCAGAGTGGGAGGAGGGAGGGAGTGGAGGATTAAGGAGGGAGAAGTGGAAAATAGTTTCCTAGGTTTAGAGGCAGAAGCTTGACATTTTGAGTGATATAAAGTGGCTTTAGCATCAGATACAGAGGAAGAGAAGGGAGTAAAAGGATGATAGGTCCTCCAGGAAGTTTAGTTTTCCTCCATTTTCACTCAGCTGCCCACGGCCCTGTTCTATACGCTCGCAATGACTCACTCAGCCACAGAGCAGGAGGGGAGGGCCGGTCCGGGAGGAAAGGGGATAGTGCGAGACATAGGATGCAGAAAGGGAAGAGATTAGTGTTGAACGAGTTGAATCAGGAGAATTGAGGGGAGAGGATTTAGCAGAAGGGAGAGATGACAGGATAGAAGAGGAGAGTAGTCAGAGAGAGATAGCGAAGATTGAGACGGCGCAAGACCATTTAGGTAGGGGCTGAGTGGCTAGGGTTGGAGGAGACAGAAAAGGAAACAAAATAGTGATCAGAGACCAGATTAGCCTCTAGTAAAGATGAAGTCAAGCATATTGCCTCCCTTGTGAGTGGACTGGGAAAGTGTGAGGTCAAAAGAGGAGGGGAAAGAAAGAGTTGGAAAGAAATTAATCAAAGGCAGACGTTGGGAGGTTGAAGTTTCCCAGTACAAAGAGCTGTAAGCCATCGACAGGAAATTAGCTTATCAAGGTGTCAAGCTCATTGAGGAACTCTAAGAGCACCTGGCAGGCAATAGATAACAACAATGTTCATCTTGAGTGGACAATTGACAGTGACAGTATGGAATTCAAATGAGCAGATGACAGGTAAGATATTGAGACAGTGGTTTGGAGCTTCCTCGAACCACTCCGCAGAACATCTCGGCAGAACCGTATTAGTTTTGGGACAAGACTGCCACTGACATGACTGCCGCCTACAGCTGCCACTAAGAAAACATGGGACACTAATTGATAATTGCCTTACAGAGGTGAAGAGCACACCTCCCACTAATTACTGATTGCCTAGGAGAGGAGAAACCACTCCCCCTCCAATACAGCCACTGATTAAAAAAACAACAGTCGCAAATTGCCCTTCCACTTAATCCTGATTGATGTGCCAACAATCATCTGCAAGTTATGAGCAGTCCACACAGCAAGTACTGGAAAGACACAGCACTTAAAGTAGATGGCCCTAGTTAGCAAATAGACAAAGACAACAACAGATAAGTAAAATGTTTGTCTAAATCATTCCTGGAGATAGGAGTCCTCTAGCTACACAAGGACTACCACTATAGTCATTCTATCACTGTTGTATCGTTAGCAAACTTGATGATTGAGTTGGAGATGTGGGTGGCTACGCAGTCATGGGGGAACAGGGAGTACAGGAGGGGACTGAGCACACACCCCTGTGTTGAGGATCAGCGTGGCAGAGTTGTTGTTGCCTACCATCATCCCCTGAGGTCAAAATCAAATCAAATCAAATGTATTTATATAGCCCTTCGTACATCAGCTGATATCTCAAAGTGCTGTACAGAAACCCAGCCTAAAACCCCAAACAGCAAGCAATGCAGGTGTAGAAGCAGGTGGTATAGGGCAGTATGCAGTGCAATGGCAATTGCGTCGTCCGTGAATCTGTGGAGGCGGTATGCGAATTGTAGTGGGTCTAGGGTGTCGGGTAAGGTGGAGGTAATATGATCCTTAACTAGCATCTCAACACACTTCATTTTATTTATTTATTTAACCTTTATTTCACTAGGCAAGTCAGTTAAGAACAAATTGTTATTTTCATTGATGGCCTAGGAACAGTGGGTTAACTGCTTTGTTCAGGGGCAGAACAACAGATTTTTTTTTACCTTGATGACAGAAGTGAGTGCTTCGGACCAATAGTCATTTATTTAAGTTACCTTCACTTTCTTGGGTACAGGAACAATGGTGGACATTTTTAAGCAATGGGGGCAACAGACTTAGATATGGAGAGATTGAATATGTCCGTTAACACTCCAGCCAACTAGTCTGCAGATGCTCTGAGGACATGGCTTGTGATGCCGTCTGGGCCGGCAGCCTTGAGTGGGTTAACGCTTAAATGTCTTTCTCACGTCGGCCACAGAGACCCGGCACACAAGGTCCTTGTGAACGGAGGGGCCCACACTGGCGGTTCGTTGTTGTTTTCCTCAAAGCGGGCAAAGAAGGTGTTTAGCTTGTCCGGTAGACAGGATTTGGTGTCCGCAACATGGCTGGCTTTCCCTTTATAATCTTTGTCTGGAGTCCCTGCCACATGCGTCTCATGTCTGAGCCATTGAATTGCGACTCCTCTTTGTCTCTGTACTGTCGTTTTGCTTCTGATTGCCTTATGGAAGTCAGAGCTGCTCTGTTTGTACATGTCCATGTCCTACCTGTAGCAACTGATTATTTTTCTATTCACTTACTGGCTAAGATAAACTGCACTATTAGACTTGCTCACCAAAGGCTACAGGTGGATAAGACAAATTCTAAGATATGAAAGACACTTCATTTTTTCTGAAAAATGTATCTATCCAGCATAGTGTGTCACACATACAGTACAGTACACGTCTGGTGCTTTTGCGGTTTTAGAGTCAAAATCATATTGGCTAGATGTACTGTATGTCCTTCTTTTCATTAAGTTGCTATTCATACATTACTTTAGCCATTGAATCAAACCCAGATGACGCGTTTCTAAAAAGGTGCTGATGAGAAAGAAAGAGGTCTATTAGGGTAATGCCTGACCTTTGAACTTCTGTTCTGTTTCTAAGGTAACACATGCTTTAGAAGTTCAGTAATGAGCATCTTCAATATCTGAGCACAAAATGTCCACCATTCTGGCTTCACATTTTGAATGAATAGATGTGGCTGCCCTAAAACATTGAATGGTTTTAACTTCAGGTGTTGCATGGTTTTTGATTTTGATGGCTTCACATCTTAATGTTTGTTCACTAATGAGCCTTTACAACTTAACGAATAGATACATTGTGTGTGCACACAAATACCTGTTCCAAAAAGTTGGTGTTTTGTGTCATTGGGTGTTAAATGACATGTTTGAATAAACACCTTATCACACTTTAATATAATTTATGGTCAGGTGATAATAATGAGTTTCAATAAAAAAATGTCAAAAATATGTTGAAAAACCCATTTTCAAGAGAACATGATTGAAATCTGTATTTAAACAGTTTTGAATTTGCAGCAGTGACCACTTAAAGGAAATATGTTCCCTGTTCTGCCAAATGTTCAATAAATCTGTTAGAAACGAGCTGTTTGAGAAGGAACATGTAAACAGGGATGCTCAGCAACTTGAATAATGGCTGATCATGCACTTCAGTGAAGTGGCTGAAAAAGCTATTCTCCAGCCAATGATATCCAGTGAAAAAGGGTAGAATAGATCGCTAAAATACTTCAGGATTAAAAGTAAAGGCAAAACCTACACTGCAAAAAAAGTATGTATTGATTCAACGTACAACTATAAGGGAACTAACTAGCTGCAATAGAATTGTTTTCTCAACAAGATTTCACAAAAAAATGAAAAGCATTGCAGCTGGTTGCCTTACAATTGTACATTGAATTTCTGCTAGTAAGTTTATATATCCATAACACAACGCAGGTGTGACGCGTTTGCTACAATAGGCATGTTCGTTTACAATATATGTGTGCGCATGTTTGTAATGTGTGCATATGAGTATTAGTTTTGAATTTTTTGTAAACTTACATGCAAATCTTCCAATGACTCAAATATCTCAGGTCAGGTTTCAGTGCATTGGAGATGTGTAATAGGATGAAATTGAGGTGGTTCGGTGAAATAATATGATGAGTAACTTTGCTTGAGACCTAAAGATTTGCGTTAGCTCCCTGAGCTATTGCCTTAGCTTTAGCTCGACGGGCTAACAATCTTGTGGCCCAAAGATGACTGAGGGCAAACCCAGTCGGTCACCCTTGCGTTTCTCTACCTGTACTTCAGAGGGCTCCTGCAGTTCATCGATGGGTGGGCTGATCATGATGCCCGGTCTGGAGGAGGGTCTGGAGAGGGACCCGGATGGGCTCACGTCCCCCCTAAGGCGCCTCCCCCACCCTGGGCTCTCCTTGGGGGATGGGGGTCTCTTGGGTTCATCCTCCTCCGAGGACAGACCCTTGTCACTGATGTTGCCCGTCAGCTGGTCCAGCTTCTGTCTCAGCTGCAGTTCCTCCAGGTCCACCTCCTCCCACTGGGGCAGGGGAGAAGTACAAGACTGGCCCTAGGAAAACACAGAATGGGGAGAAATTAGTCATCACTTATAAATATGGTTATTTTGTTTGTTTAATTTCATTACACAATGGCGTAATGTTTATTATGTTATGGACAAAAAAAGCATTCTTGTCCCCCACAATGAGGGGATGAGGGGACAGAGGATCTGAGGACCTGTCTCCGTCTATTAGTACGTTCGTCACACGTGATATCTCAGACAGCACTGACCAATTTTGACGGCACTTGGGTGAATGATGCGTCTGAACATAGAGATCCGGCATTTATAAAATTACACTGATTGGCCAGATGATGGCGCTATAACAAGCGATTGAAAATGCTAACTTTGAAAGGTCAGGCCTCTCACCACGTTTGACCTAAAGTCGTGAAATTCGGTACGTAGGTCCCTCTCCTGCCACAACAGCTTCAATGAGCCTTTGAATTTAATTTATTTGGGGATAGATTTTGGGATAAATTATTGGCATAGATTGTACAAGTGGACCTAAACCATGCCAGGAAAATGCACCCCACACCATAACATATACTTTGTATAACTCATTTACTCAAGTGATTTTATTTTATTTTGGTAGTTACTGGTATGTCTAGTCGGAAAGGCAGCAGTTTGGGCAGCATGCGTGCCAAATATACAGCTTGTTGCACTGTGGCCATAGAAGGCTTTTGGAACCTCTTACTCCCGCAATGTGACTGTTAAACTCATGGGTACACTAGCAATGGCTGCAAGTCCTGACTTGAATGCGAACTGTCATCTATGGATTATATTTCTGTTTTTTTACCTTTAGTTTTTCCCCCCCTCAAAACAAAGTCCCTGGGCGCTGCATCATTCGTGTGGCACGACATGGTTACTGTTGCCTTATTTGAAGTTGCGTTACTTGCTATACCAGTCAAAAACGCATCTATATATTTTTGTTTAGAGTTGAGCATGGCAAATAATTCAATAATAATAGAAAAAGAAGCAGAGACACAAAAGTAATTCAATGTAATCCAGTCTGACAGAGCAATGGACTACACAAACTTACTGTATGAACCCCCTTTATTAATACAATAAAATCCTGCTTTTAAAGGTGAAGACACTATTACCATAACAATAGTACAAACTAAAAGTCTTAAATAAATCATAGCAAATATTTTTGACTTTTCTTTTGTCAAGGAAATTTGAATTTATCAGAGGGTTGCTGAACAGATAGACTACTGTAATAACTACATAAACATAGGCCTACTGCAGATTTATTATTTTACAAACAATTCTTGACAGATGTTTATAGGGATGAATAATATTGTATAGTTGTGTAACCAGAAGCCAACATTTTTCAAACGTCCAAATGTTTTCTTGACTTTGTACGGGAGATGCTTTACAGATGCTTTGCAGATCCTGCTTTCACAAAAATGTTTACTGAACAATAATTAATGTAATAGCGCATTAGCCACAAAAAGGCAAAGCATGATTCATTTTGGAAGCAAAAAAGAATGAGCAATCAAGCTCAAAGCCTGCCTTGTTTATAGTGAAGTGTTTTGAATTGAACTTAATACACATTTTCAAAGGTCTGCTGGTTTTCCCCTGGCAACTGACGGCTTGGACACGAGGTCTCGGAAGTGTCGATGCAAAAATGATCTCAGACTTGCGTGACAAACCATTAATCATGAGCTTTTACTGTATATGGCTCCTCTTCTCTCATTAACAAAGGGTTAGAGTGAACCTGCTTTCAGGTATAACATTCATGAGACAAAAGAGCTTTTGAGCATACCAATAAGTGAAAAACATAGAGCTTTAGAACCGACTGGTGTAGAGCACGGTCCCAAAAATTGTTCTTTGTACAGTCTCTAGGGGTAAGGCCCTTTACCTGGTCATAGGGGGATGTCACTTTCTGTTCCAGACGGTTCAGTAGTTTCTCAATGACCGACATGCGTCTGTTCAGCTCAGTTATCTGCAGCAGAGAGACACACACAGAGACAAGGAAAGGGAGGAAAGAAGAGACAGGAAGACAAAATACCCATTGTGACTGTATGGTATGTGCTGTAGTGTAAAAACCTGCACTGTGTATAAAATTAAAGCACAAGCTTCAGCCATGGGTTTTCAGCAATCGCTCCTGTAAATTGGACAGTGCAGTTATATTAACAAGAATTTAAGCTTTCAGCCGATATAAGACATTCCAAACATGCTGAGCTTGAGCTTAATGTACCAATCAAGTTGTGAACAAGGGAATAGAGACTTTTGTCTCAAATACCAGTAATCTTGAATCTATGATACTAGAACATAGAACACCCCTTGACTTATTCCACATTGTTGTGTTACAGTCTGATTTAAAAATGGATTACATTTAGATTTTGTGTCACTGGCCTACACACAATACCCCATAATGTCAAAGTAGAATTATGTTGTTTGAAATTTGTACAAATGAATAGAAATTGAAAAACTGAAATGTCTTGAGTCAATAATTATTCAACCCCTTTTGTACAGCAAGCCTAAATAAGTTCAGGAATAAAAATGTGATTTACAAATCACATAATGAGTTGCATTGCCTCACTCTGTGGGCAATAATTAATGTTCAACATAATTTTTTAATGACTACCTCATCTCTGTACCCCACACATAGAATTATATGTTTAGGTCCCTCAGTCAAGCAGTGAATTTCATTCACAGATTCAACCACAAAGACCAGGGAGGTTTTCCAATGGCTGGCAAAGAAGGGCACCTTTTGAGAGAATGCCAAGAGTGTGCAAAGCTGTCATAGAAGCAAAGTGGCTACTTTGAATCAATATAAATATAAAATATATTTGGATTTCAACAGTTGTTTTGTGTTATTTCATAGTTTTGATGTCTTCACTATTATTATACAATGTAGAAAATAGTAAATAACTTTGACTGGTACTGTGTACGTATATGTATATATAAAGCATACATTGAGTATCCCTTTGAGCATGGTGAAGTTATTAATTACACTTTGGATCCAGTCACTAAAAAGACACAGCTGTTCTTCCTTACTCAGTTGTCGGCGAGGAAGGAAAACACTCAGGGATTTCACCATGAGGCCAAAGGTGGCTTTAAAACAGTTAACAGAGTTGAATGGCTGTGATTGGAGAAAACTGGAGGATGGATCAACAACAGTGTAGTTACTCCACAATACTAACCTAAATGACAGAGTCAAAGCACATACAGAATAAAACAATTCAAAAATTTGCATCCTCTTTGCAACAAGGCACTAAAGAAAAACGGCAAAATATTAGGCAAAGAAATGAACTTGATGCCCTGAGTCCATTGTTTTTTGGGCAAATCCAACATAACACATCAGAGTACCACTTTACATATTTTCAAGTATGGTGGTGGCTGCATCATGTTATGGGTATTCTTGTCATCAGCAAGGGAGTTTTTTGTTGTTGATAAAAATAAATGGAATAGAGCTAAGCACAGGCAAAACCCTACAGAAAAAGCTGGTTCAGTCTGCTTTCCAACAGACACAGGGAGACAAAAATCACCTTTCAGCAGGACAATAAGCTAAAAACACAAGCTCCAATATACACTGTAGTTGCTTACCAAGATGACATTGAATGTTCCTTAGAGGCCTAGTTAAATTTTTGATTTAAATCAGCTTGAAAATCTATGGCAAGATTTGAAAATGGCTGTCTAGCAATGATCAACAACCAATTTGACAGAGCTTGAATAATGTTTTTAAGAATAATGTGCTACTATTATACAACCCAGGTGTGCAAAGCTCTTTAAGTGTGGTCCTGTGTAGCTCAGTTGGTAGAGCATGGCGCTTGTAACGCCAGGGTAGTGGGTTCGATCCCCAGGACCACCCATACGTAGAATGTATGCACGCATGACTGTAAGTCGCTTTGGATAAAAGCGTCTGCTAAATGGCATATATTATTATTATTATTATAAAGACTTACCCAGAAAGACTCACAACTATAAATCACTGCCAAAGGTGATTCAAACCTTTACTGACTCAGGGGTGTGAATACTTATGTAAATTTGATATTTAATTTTCAATAAATTAGCAAACATTTCGAAAACCTGTTTCCCCTTTGTCATTATGGGGTATTGTGTGTAGAAGGGTGAGAAAAAATATAAAACATTTAATTCAAGCAGTAAAACAACAAAATGTGGGATTCATCTAGGGGTATGAATACGTTCTGAAGGCAATGTATCTGAAGCAGTGGGTTCCCACCCAAACCAATAAATTCTGAAAAACACTTCCACAATTATTGAGAGGTCCAATTTTAATGAATGGGTGCTATTTTGATCCACAATGCTTTCTGCATTTTATGTATAATGAACAAAAAATATAAAAGCAACATGCAACAATTTAAAAGATTTTACTGTTCATATAAGGAAAATCCATCTGTAATAAAGCCCACAAAAGGGCTTTATTACAGATGGAAATACTTCTGACAAAGTTGGGAGCACAGAATCATTTAGAATGTCATTGTATGCTGCAGAGTTAAGATTTCCCTTCACTGGAATTAAGGGGTCTAGCCCGAACCATGAAAAGCAGCCCCAGATCATTATTCCTCCTCCACCAAACTTTACAGTTGGCACTATGCATTCGGGCAGGTAGCGTTCTCCTGGCATCCGCCAAACCCAGATTCATCCGTCGGACTGCCAGATATAAAGCATGAGTCATCACTCCAGAGAATCGCTCCAGAGTCCATGGTGGCGATCTTTACACCACTCCAGCCGACACTTGGCATTGCGCATGGTGATGTTAGACTTGTGGGCGTTGCTTGGCCATGGAAGCCCATTTCATGAAGCCCCCGAAGAAAAGTTATTGTGCTGAAGTTGCTTCCAGAGGCAGTTTGGAACTCTGTAATGAGTGTTGCAACGGAGGACAGACGATTTTTATGTGCTTACGTGCTTCAGCACTCTGGGGTCCCGTTGTTGCTCCACTTCACAATAACAGCACTTACAGTTGAACGGGGCAGCTCCAGCAGGGCAGAAATTTGACAAACTGACCCGTTGGAAAGGTGGCATCCTATGACGGTGCTACGTCGAAAGTCACTGAGCTCTTCAGTAAGGTCATTCTACTGCCAATGTTTGTCTATGGAGATTGCATGGCTGTGTGCTTGATTTTATACAACTGTCAGCAACGGGTGTGGCTGAAATAGCAGAATCCACTAATTTGAAGGAGTGATCACATACTCTTGTGTATATTTAGTGTATCTACAGCACCAGTTTGATTGAATCCAGCTCTTGATTTGAAAACACAAGATGAATGCCTAGTCTAGCAGTACACAATAGACAGATCATATGCCAGATGAGCTAACATAGACACTGAGAAAGGCTTGCCATTGGCTGCCGATACGAGTTTGGAGACTGATACATAGATTGATGTCATGGCCTCTTTTGATCTCTGACAAACACATGTTGCTCTACTGTCTCCTCTGTGGTTGACTGAGCTGCTCTCTTCTTCTCAACATCTCCCTAACATCGCTAGTGTTGCCCAGATGTGAGTCTAATTTAGCATGACACAGGATATCTCAATATTTTCTAAG
The DNA here is from genome assembly GCF_021184085.1 of Oncorhynchus gorbuscha. NCBI lineage: Eukaryota > Metazoa > Chordata > Actinopteri > Salmoniformes > Salmonidae > Oncorhynchus > Oncorhynchus gorbuscha. The sequence continues at coordinate 66,631,503 of NC_060173.1, read as the reverse complement.
GTGCGAATGAGAGAGAGAGTACAGCTGGGATTGAGAAGATAAAGCTCTTTGACATTGCGACAGACGACTGTCTTAATGCCCTTTTGTTTTGTTTTTTTCTCTGGCCTGATCCCCTCCTCAGTGATAGATGATCTGATCGTTTCGGGAAACATTCATATTTGCTAAAATGTTTATTTAAAAAAGACATGTTGTGTTATGTCTCCTATCTTCTGATAAGTAACTCGATACAAGTAGTGAAATAAGCTATATGTATGTTGTGGAGAGGACATTGATTGATTGATTCAATGATAAACTGATCAACTAATTAGTTGAGTGTTTTTGCTTGATTTGACAGACATAAACATGACCATGTCAATAATTGTACATGTACAGTGCCTATCATAAGTATTCACCTCCCTTGGATTCTGTCACATTTTGTTGCATTAAAGTGGGAATTAAACGGATTTCATTGATTTTTGGTCATTGATCTACACAAAATACTCCATAATGTCAAAGTGAAATGAAAATTGTAAGGTCTCTCAGTCCAATAGTGAATTTCAAGCACAGATTCAACAACAAAGAACATGGAGTTTTTCAAATGCCTCGGTAAGAACTGTTACGTTCTCACTTTAAAATGTGCAGTTTTGTCACACAACACAATGCCATAGATGTCTCAAGTTTTCAGGGAGCGTGCAATTGGCATGCTGACTGATGGAATGTCCACCAGAGCTGTTGCCAGAGATTTGAAAGTTCATTTCTCTACCATGAGATGCCTCCTCCAATGTCGTTTTGCAGATCACATGAGGGGGGCACACGTGACACCGGCACATTTTGGAATTCTAACACCTTAAAACATTGTGTCTGAGCTATATGATTCTTTATCATTGGATTAAACTATTTGTTCTGCATCCATTGTACAATTAGTCTGTGTGGTTAACAGGGGCTGAGCTAAAGAGGTGTTTGTGAGACAAGTGTGGATCCCAAAGGTTTCCGGTCCGGGTCTTTAAAAAAAAAGATGCCTGCTATCTATGAAAAGCTGAGACTCTCACAAACATGCACGATTTGCTCTATGACGCTCACAAGCTACATGAGTGATTAGAAGGGGTTCTTCTATATAGAAGAGCATTGTTGATCCCAGAACTTAGTGTCTATAATACTGAATTAAGCTCACATAGTTGCTGTCACAAACGGCAAATTCTACACATTTTTTTACGAACTGGTTGGATATTAATCTCTGAGAAAACAATTTCTGTACTTACAGCATTCATATTAATTCATTTTTGTCAGGTTTTTGCGTTGGATGACCTTATTTTTTTGTATTGACGTTTGTGACTAGATTTCCCATTTGAATTTGATATACCATTTCCAAGATAATTTTTTTGTACATTTTCTAAAAGTACATACTCAGAGCTTAAACATTAAATATCATACACTGCAGTTGGGGGAAACATGCTTATTTAAAAAGTGATAAACGTGCTATTCCACCTTGTAGACAAGTACCAGAAAACCCCCTGAAGTTTTTCACACTTGCTCGAGAGCTCTTTTCTTGAGTAAGCCCATTCAGCATCGTCCATACCCTCTTAAGCTTTAGTTCGACACATCTCGTTAAGTATTTCCGTCAGGCCATGTGCTAAACTGAGTGATTAAGGTAGTGTAGGAAACAAGTGGTTGAAGTAGTAACCTAAAAGAAGGTACATCTCCAGGTAAACATACACTTTATCTAGTCCTTGACCTATATCCTAACATGTTGTTCTTCACATTGTTTCTGGTAAATACACTATATATATACATATATATATATATAAAACTATACACTATATATATATAACAACAAAAAATATGTGATGATGGGCCGATAGACAGGGCCGCCTTGTTTCTTGTTTAGCTCCTAAGCAACTTTATAGTATTATTTTTAAATGTTCTTTCTCATGTTATCAGCCCAGAATTTTGTTTTGTATTATTATATACAGACTGAAATAACTTTTGGATATCAAAGAGGCAGTAACTCACCAGCATCTTGACCAGGAATATGACTTTCCTAAATTGGAACCTTTGTTTGTACATTCCAAGGCGATTGAACTTATACCAGACGCCGCCGGAGAAGAAGTATTCGGAGTGGACTTTTAGTCTGACTCAGGAGGCGTGCACACCCTCCACCGCATCAGACTATATTACTCGCTTATGTTCAGTCCCTGGACAATAAAGTTGAAGAGCTCAGGGCGAGGAATCTCCTTCCAGAGAGGCATCAGGGACAGTAACATGCTCTGTTTCACAGAATCATGGCTCTCTCCAGATATACTGCCCCCATCCATACAGCCAGCAGGGTTTTCAATACAATGTGCGGATAGGGATAATGAACTCTCTGGGAAGAAGAAAGGCAGAGTTGTATGTCTCATGATTAACTACCCATGGCGTGATTGTGGTAACGTACAGAAACTCAAGTCCTTTTGTTCAGCCGACCTAGAATAGCTTGTGCAAACTGGACACTGCATATCCTGAGGCCGCATTTTTTATAGCTGGGGACTTTAATAAAGCAAATCTGAGAAAAACGCTACCAAAGTTATATCAACACATTTCCTGCAGTACTCACACTTCAAAAACACTCAACCGTTGTTACTCTCTGTTCCGGGATGGCTGCAAGGTCCTCCCCTGACCTCCCTTCGGCAAATCAGATCACGACTACATTTTGCCCCTCCCTTCCCATAGGCAGGAAGTACCCGTGCTAAGGTCTATTCAACGCTAGTCAAGACTGTTTTGATCTCGAGGACTGGGACATGTTCCGGGTTGCCTTTGAGAATAACACTGACACGGTGACTTCAGCGTACAGGGGATGCTGTTCACACTGTGATGATTAAAACCTGACCAAAAACCGTAGATAGATGGCAGCATTGAAAGTGTGAACCACTGCATTTAACCACGGCAAGGTGACTGGGAATATGATTGAATACAAATATTCTAATTATGCCTCGGCAATCAAACAGGCAAAATGTCAGTACAGAGACAAAGTAGAGTCACAATTCAACGGCTCCGACACGAGACATACAGTGCCAGTCTAAAGTTTGGACACAGCTACTCATTCCAGGGTTTTAATTTATTTTCACTACTTTCTAATTTGTAGAAAAAGGGTGAAGACATCACATCTATGAAATAACACATATGGAATCATGTAGCAACTCAAAAAATGTGAAACAAATCAAAACAATAATTCAAATTTTAGATTCTTAAAAGTAGCTACCCTTTGCCTTGATGAAAGCTTTGCACATTCTCTCAACCAGCTTCATGAGGTAGTCAACAGGAATGCATTTCAATTAACAGGTGTGCCTTGTTAAGTTAATTTGTGGAACTTCTTTCCTTCTTAATGCATTGAAGCCAATCAGTTGTGACAAGGTAGGGTGGTATACAGAAGATAGCCATATTTGGTAAAAGACCAAGTCCATATTTTGTCATGAACAGCTCAAATAAGCAAAGAGAAATGACAGTCCATCACCACTTTAAGACATGAAGGTCAGCCAATATGGAACATTTCAAGAACTTTGAAAGTTTCTTCAAGTGCAGTTGCAAAAACCATCAAGCGCTATGATAAAACTGGTTCTCATAAGGACCGCCACAGGAAAGGAAGACCCAGAGTTAGCTCTGCCGCAGAGACGCAGAGTAGGTGAACGGATGATGTCCGCATGTGTGGTTCCCACCGATAAGCATAGAGGAAGATGTGTGATGTTGTGGGGGTGCCTTGCTGGTTCACCGTCAGTAATTTATTTACAATTCAAGTCACACTTAACCAGGAAGGCTACCACGGCATTCTGCAGCGGTACGCCATTGCATCTGGTTTGCACTTAGTTCCACTATCATTTGTTTTTCAACAGGACAATGACCTAAAACACACCTCCAGGCTGTGTAAGGGCTATTTGACCAAGAAGGAGAGTAATGGTGTGCTGCATCAGTTGACCTGGCCTCCACAATCACCTAATCTCAACCCAATTGAGATGGTTTGGGTTGAGTTGGAACGCAGAGTGAAGGAAAAGCAGCCAAATATGGGAACTCCTTCAAGACGGTTGGAAAAGCATTCCAGGTGAAGCTGGTTGAGAGAATACCAAGAGTGTGCAAAGCTGTCATCGGGAACACATTATTCCATTTCTGTGAGTAACTTGTCTGTGGAACTTGTTCAGTTTGTCTCAGTTGTTGAATCTTGTCATGCTCATAGAAATATTTACACGTTAATATGTTTACATGTTAAATTTGCTGAAAATAAACGCAGTTGACAGTGAAAGGACGTTTCTTTTTTTGCTGAGTTATATATATATATATATTTTAAAACTTTTATTTAACTAGTCAAGTAAGTTAAGAACACATTCTTATTTACAATGACGGCCTAGGAACAGTGGGTTAACTGCCTTGTTCATGTACAGTTGAAGTAGGAAATTTACATACACCTTAGCCAAATACATTTAAACTCAGTGTTTCACAATCCCTGACATTTAATCCCAGTAAAATAAAATAAACTCTCTGTTTTAGGTCAGTTAGGATCACCACTTTATTTTAAGAAGGTGAAATGTCAGAATAATAGTAGAGTGAATGATTTACTTCAGCTTGTATTTCTTTCATCACATTCCCAGTGGGTAAGACGTTTACATACTACACTCAATTAGTATTTGGTAGAATTGTTTTTAAATTGCATAATTTGGGTAAAACGTTTCAGGTAGCCTTCCACAAGCTTCCCACAATAAATTGGGTGAATTTAGGCCCATTCCTCCTGACAGAGGTGGTGTAAATGAGTCAGGTTTGTAGGCCTCCTTGCTCACACACACCTTTTCAGTTCTGTCCACACATTTTCCATAGGATTGAGGTCAGGACTTTGTGATGGCCACTGCAATACCTTGACTTTGTTGTCCTTAATTGGAAGTATGCTTGGGGTCATTATCAATTTGGAAGACCCGTTTGCCACCAAGCTTTAACTTCCTGACTGATGTCTTGAGATGTTGCTTCAATATATCCACATAATTTTACTTCCTCATGATGCCAACTATTTTGTGAAGTGCACCAAGCCCTCTTGCAGCAAAGCACCCCCACAACATGATGCTGCCATCCCCGTGCTTCACGGTTGGAATGGTGTTCTTCGGATTGCAAGCCTCCCCCTTTTTCTCCAAACATAACGATGGTCATTATGGCCAAACAGTTCTAATTTTGTTTTCTCAGACCAGAAGACATTTCTCCAAAACGTACAATCTATGTCCCCATGTGCAGTTGCAAACTGTAGTCTAGTTTTTTTGTATGGAGGTTTAGTAGCAGTGGCTTCTTCCTTGTCGAGTGGCCTTTCAGGTTATGTCGATATCGGACTCGTTTTAATGTGGATATGCAGTGGGGCAAAAAAGTATTTAGTCAGCCACCAATTGTGCAAGTTCTCTCACTTAAAAAGATGAGAGAGGCCTGTAATTTTCATCATAGGTACACTTCAACTATGACAGACAAAATGAGAAAAAAAATCCAGAAAATCACATTGTAGGATTTTTAATGAATTTATTTTCAAATTATGGTGGAAAACAAGTATTTGGTCACCTACAAACAAGCAAGTTTCTGGCTCTCACAAACCTGTAACTTCTTCTTTAAGAGGCTCCTCTGTCCTCCACTCGTTACCTGTATTAATGGCACCTGTTTGAACTTGTTATCAGTATAAAAGACACCTGTCCACAACCTCCAACAGTCACACTCCAAAATCCACTATGGCCAAGGCCAAAGAGCTGTCAAAGGACACCAGAAAGGGCATTGAAGATAAAACGTGGCTGTGTCTTTCAGCATGACAATTATCCCAAACACACCGCCCGGGCAACGAAGGAGTGGCTTCGTAAGAAGCATTTCAAGGTCCTGGAGTGGCCTAGCCAGTCTCCAGATGTCAACCCCATAGAAAATCTTTGGAGGGAGTTGAAAGTCCGTGTTACCCAGCAACAGCCCCAACATTAGCTTAGCTAACATTAGCTTAGCTAACATTAACTAGCTAACATTAGCTAGCTAACATTAGGCTTTAACTAACATTAGGCTTTAACTAACAATGCAAACAACTTTATAACAAAATGATATACAAACAATACCTGTACATGAAGCTAACGTTAGACTCTTACCCAAATACATGGATGGATGCTTCATGGCAGACTTTTTTGATGAAAAAAGCTGCAATATGTAACTTGGGCGACCTGACCAAGTTCACACACAAATGTGTGTTATAAATCTGTCACTCATTGGAAGCAAGTCTAAGAAGCGGTACATCGGTTCTATATGCGCTATTTCTATGTTTCCCGTTCTTAAGTCTGGTGTCTCGTGGGAAGTCTATGTTGAAGTATTCCTGGAGGGATTGATGCAATTGTGGTGGGAACCACAAAGCCACTTCTTTTGAATGCCCGACAAGGATGAAAGAGAATAAGGTGGCCAAAGTCAGTGCTGTTCAGAGCATTTCACATGCAACAGCTGTTAAAAGGGTTGAGGGTTTGAATTATGCTCCTGAAGAGTCAATGGTGGTGGGTAGGCCAGCATTGCGGCTGCAGGGTTTGCCTTTCACCAGCAGGACCCTGACATTTTAAAGGTTAAGATGGTGGACTTTGTGTCTTTTATAGCTATGGTGATTAATGGCACTGCCAAGGTGGAGAGACGGTCCAGGAAAATCTATATCATTGTGGATGCGGCTGAGCGGTTCCTGGGACTGAAACATTTCTCGGCGTTACATGGGATATTGGGGTGGCAGGGTGGCCTGGTGGTTAGAGCGTTGGACTAGTTACCGAAAGGTTGCAAGTTCAAATCCCCGAGCTGACAAGGTACAAATATGTTGTTCTGCCCCTGAACAGGTAGTTAACCCACTGTTCCTAGGCTGTCATTGAAAATAAGAATTTGTTCTTAACTGACTTGCCTAGTAAAATTTTAAATTAAAAAAATATTGCCAAAAAGCTGTACCACCCTCTCAGGCCCTAGAGCTTGAGTATGGAGATAAGAAAGAAGATTGACAAAAGCAAAAACTCAATGTACTATTTTTATTTAGGTGGATTAAGTTAAGTTTCGCTATCACGTACGGATTTTATTTTTTACATCGTTTTGGTTTTTCAACCAGTCCAGCTGGTGGCGGCTATACACGCTGCTTTTTTGAAAGATGGCACGTAGTAGAAATGCAAAAGTGTTGCTCTCCACTTTCTGGAGGACCGAATTTTGAAATCAGCGGAATGAAATGCCAATTGGAATTAGAGTATGATAGCTAAGGAGATAGAGACAATTCTGGTGTTTGATTGCAAATATGCAGACGGAGTCAAAATGAGAACACTGAAAGATGTTGTATGAAACACCTGTCTCCGGATTACATCTTCAAACTAATAGCATCCCTGGCATACGAGAGGGAGAAGCGTCCATCCAGGTATACGGGTAAGATAGTCTATCTAGCTACATTTTCAGATATTATACCTTTTAACTTTGTCAGGTATTCATTTTCATTTTAAGTTAAAGTGTACTGTTAAGCTAGCTGGCTATCGTTAGCTGGCTGGCTCGCTAGCTAATGTTACGTGTATGATCTGTGTAGTAATATTATTTGTATCTTAGAGCCATTTGCATTGCTAGTTAAAGCCTAATGTTAGCTAGCTAGCTAACATTGAACCTGGTTGGTTAGATACCTGCAGATTCATGCAGGGTAGTAATGTTATGATTTGGGATTATGGTTCATTGTTTAGCGAGCTAACTAAATGTCTAAAGAAAAGACTCCACTATGCAAGTAACCATTTCAGTACACCTTCTGTATCCTGTGCACGTGACAAATAAACATCGATTTTATTTGATATAGTATGTGTTTACCAGAGACGGTAATGTGAAGAACATGACCTGCACTAAAGTCAAATTAGGATATAACGTTAGGCCAATGAGACAGTGTCCAAGTTCACATGTGAATCCTTAAAGAGATGGGTGGAGCTAAGGCTTTAGAGGGTGTGAACGATGCTGAATGGGTGTCAACAAAGTAGAGCTCTCCAGTAGGTTTACCAAAACATTTTAGCAACCAGGAAACAATTCAAATTTTAGCAAACAGGAAATGGCGTAGCGATTTCTCTATAGTACATCTAAGTAAAAGGTTTTCTGTTATTTGCGTTTCTTCTGCTCAGTTTTCTTGGGAAGTTGTGTCATTTCGCTCCAGTTCACACTGACAGTGTACCATCACTATCAGAAAACTCTGCAACGTCTGGTTCAATGACAATGTTCTTGTTACCCAAGTCAAGGATTTGATCCTCATCTGATTCATTTTCCGTCTTAGAGAGTCAGCTCGTCTTCCTCCAGAAAGAAGTAAATCACAACATTCTCAACAATCAAGGCTAGCCAGGAAGAATCCTTTGTTTCTCCATGAAAAATAAAACTAGCTAGTAACAATTTATTTTTCATTCATATTGACAGATCACCTATGAGTTTGTTATTGAGGCACATGAAAGTACACATGTTTAATAAGGCGTTTCTGCCCCCCGAAAAAATATCCTTTGAATTAGGAATGTCGGATTTACAGCACACTTGAGAGATCCAGACACATTTGTCAATAAAACAGATGAATGCAACTGTTTACGTCAAATTGTTTTGTGTTCTACTTGAAGCCTTGGTTGTCCTGAAAACTTAGTTGTGAGGCTAAATAGGGGTTGGACATGCAGATAATTGAAATGTCGATTTTTGCTGGAGTCTTGGGTCTGATAGGGTTAATCCCACTTTGTAACACAATAAAATGTTAAGAAATCCAAGGGGGGGGGGATATTTAGGATAGGCACTGTAAAGGTCGGAGTCAGTAGTAACATATGAATATGATGCAATATCCTCTTCTCCATATCTCCCTTCTAACAGCTGTGTCTCCACTCCATGTGTCACACTGATGTTGTTCCCTGTGTTGGTGGGGACCCTGGGTGAATGCTTGCATGAGAGTTTCAACGGAACTCAGCTCAAGCGATCACTTCCCGTCTATGTTACAGAACCAACATCCACTCTAAAGACAAGAGTTCAACGATCATGCAAGATAAAACACTCAGGTTGTGTTTACACAGGCAGTTCAAATCTGATATTTTGCCCAATTATTGACTCGAGCTGATCTGATTGGTCAAAGACCATTTAGTGGGAAAATATCAGAATTGGTCTGCCTGTGTAGACACAGCCTTACATACACTTAACCTGGCAAGACGGTTGGTCTCAATGGATGGTTAACTATTCATTATAGACATCCTGCAAACCTAGTTGGAGTCCCATGGTGTTTGTAGGTGTGTCATTTCCAATGTCATATACATCTGGCGGAGTGGAGCCCCTACGTGTGTCTGTGTCCTTTACCTGTGGCGGTGCCCCGTGGTTGAGGCTTTCCTGTGAGGAGAAGTGGCTGTGACTACGTCGGCGCGACGCCAGACGCTGGTACTGGCGCTGGTACTCTTCCTCTTCCTCCGAGTCCTCCAGGCCATACAGTTGTCCGCTGCTGCGAAGGTGCCCGTTGTTGGCACTGCCACACGAAGACTGGCTCATCCTGGACAAGGATCGTGCCCGCATCATCCAGTTCTCTGGGTACGGCACCTCGTCTGTCCGGATAGAGAGTTCATAGACGGGGGGGCCTAGTGAAGTTATTATTACGGAATCCATGTTCATGTAGAAAAGAGCAAGAGATGTTGTACCTAGTGTAATAATGTGTACCTTTTGGGTGATCCGTTATATTCTACTTCTAGCAGAGTGCATTCTTGCCAGAGTGCATTCTTGGTTCAAATAGTATTGGAGTACTGGAATACCATATTGAGTGCCAGATAGGTTGGATTTGCACTTTTTGGACTATTCTATTTTGCTCCAGGAAAGCTCAATCAAGCACAGCAAGGGTTGCAAAGCTACCAGTAATTTATCAAAGTAATCTATGGCAATCTATGGTAACTTTGGTCATTTGTACATAAATACATTTTTTTTAAAGTTATTCATATATAGTATTCAATTTTTATATCTATGTTCATATTGTCCATGAGTTTTGGTTCAAGACAAAATTGCCTAATTCATTTAAAAAGCATCTAATAAACAATGGCATTGTTTTCAATGAGATGCATCACTTCAATGTATTTACTTTTTTCACAACTGCCACCAGTTTGCCACCAAAACATTGGTTGTAAAAAAATATTTAATGTTGAAATCCTAATATTAAATCATTCATTTTTTAAATTTAAAAATCATCAAATTGTATTATTTTATATATTTTACGTGGCCACAGAGGGCCAGAGATAATCAGAAGTGATAATCTGAAGTACCCGAAAATGCCACTAGATGTCATCTGTTAAAATTCATTTGAAAAACTTGAACGTTCCCAAAGTTCTGGTAGTGTAATGGTAAACTTAAAAAGTTACAGTAATATACCCTCCCTTTGCAACCCTAAGAACAGCTAAGGCATTTAGGCTTGACCCTTGGCGCCATTGTATGCATGTACTTTGTGTCCTAATATCAATGAGCACATACACTTCTTCTATTGTATATATTAATGCATGTTAGTGGGGGAGTACGTCTAACACACATGGTGTAGTCCTCACCGAAGCGGGCCGGCTTGTCCAGCAGACTCATCCGGCGGCTGTGGAGGACCTCCGTGTTGAAGTCGGAGTGTCTCTCACCCTGCTCCTCCAGGATCTGCTGGAACATGCAGGCCATGTCGGCCTCGGCTGTCAGGGACTCCCGTGTGCCGCCCTCCAGACTGCTCTGTGGACTCTGGAGATATCACCACCACCATGTCAGTAATTCTCTAGGCAAGATTATTTTAGAAAACATTTGTTTTTCACTAATGTTTGTCATCGTGCCATTGTGGTGTTTTGAGCCCGGCTGTGCTAATTACAAACAAGCGCGAAAATTAGCTACCTTTAACCGTTCTACCAGAGTTTCACTGCGATTCTGCTAGTGGCCTGCGTCTATCAAAAATGATGCTGTGACCAAAGATTATCAGAGGGATTTGCAAACTGATGGGAAATCAATTTCCAGCTCTGAAGTGATGTAACAACCTAATGTTAGCTAGCTTGCTAGCCTAGCTGGGTAAGTCAGTTAGCGAACTTAACATCCTGTATTAAACCCTGAAAGCCATCAGCTAAGTTAAATCAAATAGCTATCTTTTGGCATACACAGTCAATCAAGGTAGCTTATGCCATGATACTGGTAATTTACTCATTGCTAGACTGTTAGCTACCTTCAGCAGATTAAACATGTTTGTTTGTTCTATCTTTGACTGACATTAGCTAACATTAGCTAGCTAATGTTAGTCTTATTTGGTATCTCAATTTGGTAGCCAACTATTACACCCTTGTTTGGAAAACACTCAATTACGAAACATATACTTTTTGAAATTGCTCTCTGTTTGTGGGTTGGTAGCAATGATGAATGTGTTTAAATCATCTATAGTTGGTTTGCTGACAATATTGAAATGTCCATGTTAGGTATGCTAAGCTAGCCAATCTAATAGAGATCAATACAATTAGTGGGGTGGCTAGATTGTGTATGGTTCTGTACTCTGTTGTAGGTGGTACAGAATCGGATTCCACCAACATGCGCTTCTAACCCCTAGCTCTGCACAAGGTGAAGGTAAGTTAGACAACATATTTACAAGCTAACGGTTAAAATAGCTGAATGTACAGTAAGCATGGTATCAACAGAAATTGGGTAGTGTTTGTATGGTTTGTGTTTGTTATGGGTAACAGGTGTTTAGAGGTAGCCTGAGAACCACAGAATACCTTCCAGACCATGTAATCAATTTAGTCTACCCCTCTTCTCTTTTTTACCCTTTCTTTTTGTAAAAATCACGTTATCTGGAGTCATTCCACAGTGCCCTGCTAAAAAATAACCCAAAGCGGGGGCATTTTGGGTACACAAGCATGAGGGAGTGGACACACCTTGCTGTTCTCAAGGGGCACTGAAAGGTATAACATGAAGACTACAATAGTAATGTCACAACCAACTCATTCTTCTGTCTGCAGATTCTCAAAACACAGCACAAAGACGAGTCTAAGAATAATACAAAAAACAAAAACATACAAACAATATATACAATAACAAATAAAACATTGTAATAATAATATATTGAATGCATTAACAGAAATAAACATAACCAAACAAACATTGTAGCTTAGAAATTATGGTAATTAATGGTAAACCTACTACTGGTGATACTGACTCCTGAACATCCCCCCCCCCCCCCATTTTACGCTGCTGCTACTCTGATTATTATCTATGCATAGTCATTTTAATAACTCTACCTACATGTACATTTTACCTCAATCACCTCGACTAACCGGTTCCCCTGCACATTGACTTTGTACCGGTACCCCTATATAGCCTCGCTATTGTTATTTTACTATTGCTCTTTTAAATGTTTTTATTTATTTCATCTTTATTTAACCAGGTAGGCTAGTTGAGAACAAGTTTTCATTTGCAACTGCGACCTGGCCAAGATAAAGCATAGCAATTCGACACATACAACAACACAGAGTTACACTTGGAATAAACAACACATACAGTCAATAATACAGTAGAAAAATAAGTCTATATACAATGTGAGCAAATGAGGTGAGATAAGGGAGGTAAAGGCAAAAAAGGCCATGGTGGCGAGGTAAATACAATATAGCGAGTACAGCACTGGAATGGTAGATTTGCAGTGGAATAATTTGCAAATTACAAATAGAAATAATGGGGTGCAAAGGAGCAAAAATAAATAAATAGCAGTAGGAGAAGAGGTAGTTGTTTGGGCTAAATGAAAGATGGACTATGTACACGTGCAGTAACCTGTGAGCTGCTCTGACAGATGGTGCTTAAAGCTAGTGCGGGAGATGTGTTTCCAGCTTCAGAGATTTTTGCAGTTCGTTCAAGTCATTGGCAACAATTTCGGCAGATAATTTTAGAAAGAGAGGGTCCTTACTCATTTGTAGGGGTCAAGATTTTGCAGCTCTTTCAGAACATCAACTATCTGGATTTGGGTGAAGGAGAAATGGTGGGGGCTTTGGTGGGTTGCTGTGGGCAGTGCAGGGCAGTTGACCGGGTTAGGGGTAGCCAGCCATAGAGAAATGCTTATTGAAATTCTCAATTATAGTGGATTTATTTCTGCCTTAGAGCAGTGGGCAGCTGGGAGGAGGTGCTCTTATTCTCCATGGACTTTACAGTGTCCCAGAACTTTTTTGAGTTAGTACTACAGAATACAAATTAATTTTAGGAAAGCTAAGGCTAGCTTTTTACATTTACATTTACGTCATTTAGCAGACGCTCTTATCCAGAGCGACTTACAAATTGGTGCATTCACCTTATGACATCCAGTGGAACAGTCACTTTACAATAGTGCATTTAAATCTTAAGGGGGGGGTGAGAAGGATTACTTATCCTATCCTAGGTATTCCTTAAAGAGGTGGGGTTTCAGGCGTCTCCGGAAGGTGGTGATTGACTCCGCTGTCCTGGCGTCGTGAGGGAGTTTGTTCCACCATTGGGGGGCCAGAGCAGCGAACAGTTTTGACTGGGCTGAGCGGGAACTGTACTTCCTCAGTGGTAGGGAGGCGAGCAGGCCAGAGGTGGATGAACGCAGTGCCCTTGTTTGGGTGTAGGGCCTGATCAGAGCCTGGAAGTACTGAGGTGCCGTTCCCCTCACAGCTCCGTAGGCAAGCACCATGGTCTTGTAGCGGATGCGAGCTTCAACTGGAAGCCAGTGGAGAGAGCGAAGGAGCGGGGTGACGTGAGAGAACTTGGGAAGGTTGAACACCAGACGGGCTGCGGCGTTCTGGATGAGTACGCCGCAATTTGGTGAGAAGGGAGGTAAAGGAAAAAAAAGGCCATGGTGGCAAAGTAAATACAATATAGCAAGTAAAACACTGGAATGGTAGTTTTGCAATGGAAGAATGTGCAAAGTAGAAATAAAAATAATGGGGTGCAAAGGAGCAAAATAAATAAATAAATTAAATACAGTTGGGAAAGCGGTAGTTGTTTGGGCTAAATTATAGGTGGGCTATGTACAGGTGCAGTAATCTGTAAGATGCTCTGACAGTTGGTGCTTAAAGCTAGTGAGGGAGATAAGTGTTTCCAGTTTCAGAGATTTTTGTAGTTCGTTCCAGTCATTGGCAGCAGAGAACTGGAAGGAGAGGCGGCCAAAGAAAGAATTGGTTTTGGGGGTGACTAGAGAGATATACCTGCTGGAGCGTGTGCTACAGGTGGGAGATGCTATGGTGACCAGCGAGCTGAGATAAGGGGGGACTTTACCTAGCAGGGTCTTGTAGATAACATGGAGCCAGTGGGTTTGGCGACGAGTATGAAGCGAGGGCCAGCCAACGAGAGCGTACAGGTCACAATGGTGGGTAGTATATGGGGCTTTGGTGACAAAACGGATTGCACTGTGATAGACTGCATCCAATTTGTTGAGTAGGGTATTGGAGGCTATTTTGTAAATGACATCGCCAAAGTCGAGGATTGGTAGGATGGTCAGTTTTACAAGGGTATGTTTGGCAGCATGAGTGAAGGATGCTTTGTTGCGAAATAGGAAGCCAATTCTAGATTTAACTTTGTATTGGAGATGTTTGATATGGGTCTGGAAGGAGAGTTTACAGTCTAACCAGACACCTAAGTATTTGTAGTTGTCCACGTATTCTAAGTCAGAGCCGCCCAGAGTAGTGATGTTGGACAGGCGGGTAGGTGCAGGTAGCGATCGGTTGAAGAGCATGCATTTAGTTTCACTTGTATTTAAGAGCAATTGGAGGCCACGGAAGGAGAGTTGTATGGCATTGAAGCTTGCCTGGAGGGTTGTTAACACAGTGTCCAAAGAAGGGCCGGAAGTATACAGAATGGTGTCGTCTGCGTAGAGGTGGATCAGGGACTCACCAGCAGCAAGAGCGACCTCATTGATGTATACAGAGAAGAGAGTCGGTCCAAGAATTGAACCCTGTGGCACCCCCATAGAGACTGCCAGAGGTCCGGACAGCAGACCCTCCGATTTGACACACTGAACTCTATCAGAGAAGTAGTTGGTGAACCAGGCGAGGCAATCATTTGAGAAACCAAGGCTGTCGATTCTGCCGATGAGGATGTGGTGGTTGACAGAGTCGAAAGCCTTGGCCAGATCAATGAATACGGCTGCACAGTAATGTTTCTTATCGATGGCGGGTAAGATATCGTTTAGGACCTTGAGCGTGGCTGAGGTGCACCCATGACCAGCTCTGAAACCAGATTGCATAGCAGAGAAGGTATGGTGAGATTCGAAATGGTCGAAATGGTAATCTGTTTGTTGACTTGGCTTTCGAAGACCTTAGAAAGGCATGGTAGGATAGATATAGGTCTGTAGCAGTTTGGGTCAAGAGTGTCCCCCCCTTTGAAGAGGGGGATGACCGCAGCTGCTTTCCAATCTTTGGGAATCTCAGACGACACGAAAGAGAGGTTGAACAGGCTAGTAATAGGGGTGGCAACAATTTCGGCAGATCATTTTAGAAAGAAAGGGTCCAGATTGTCTAGCCCGGCTGATTTGTAGGGGTCCAGATTTTTCAGCTCTTTCAGAACATTAGCTGAATGGATTTGGGAGAAGGAGAAATGGGGAAGGCTTGGGCGAGTTGCTGTTGGGGGTGCAGTGCTGTTGACCGGGGTAGGAGTAGCCAGGTGGAAAGCATGGCCAGCCGTAGAAAAATGCTTATTGAAATTCTCAATGATGGTGGATTTATCAGTGGTGACAGTGTTTCCTATCTTCAGTGCAGTGGGCAGCTGGGAGGAGGTGTTCTTATTCTCCATGGACTTTACAGTGTCCCAGAACTTTTTTGAGTTAGTGTTGTAGGAAGCAAATTTCTGCTTAAAAAAGCTAGCCTTGGCTTTTCTAACTGCCTGTTTATAACGGTTTCTAGCTTCCCTGAACAGCTGCATATCACGGGGGCTGTTCGATGCTAATGCAGAACGCCATAGGATGTTTTTGTGTTGGTTAAGGGCAGTCAGGTCTGGGGAGAACCAAGGGCTATATCTGTTCCTGGTTCTAAATTTCTTGATTGGGGCATGTTTATTTAAGATGGTTAGGAAGGCATTTAAAAAAAATATCCAGGCATCCTCTACTGACGGGATGAGATCAATATCCTTCCAGGATACCCCGGCCAGGTCGATTAGAAAGGCCTGCTCGCTGAAGTGTTTCAGGGAGCGTTTTACAGTGATGAGTGGAGGTCGTTTGACCGCTGACCCATTACGGATGCAGGCAATGAGGCAGTGATCGCTGAGATCTTGGTTGAAGACAGCAGAGGTGTATTTAGAGGGGAAGTTGGTTAGGATGATATCTATGAGGGTGCCCGTGTTTAAGGCTTTGGGGGGGTACCTGGTAGGTTCATTGATAATTTGAGTGAGATTGAGGGCATCAAGTTTAGATTGTAGGATGGCTGGGGTGTTAAGCATGTTCCAGTTTAGGTCGCGTAGCAGCACGAGCTCTGAAGATAGATGGGGGGCAATCAGTTCACATATGGTGTCCAGAGCACAGCTGGGGGCACAGGGTGGTCTATAGCAGGCGGCAACGGTGAGAGACTTGTTTTTAGAGAGGTGGATTTTTAAAAGTAGAAGTTCAAATTGTTTGGGTACAGACCTGGATAGTAGGACATAACTCTGCAGGCTATCTTTGCAGTAGATTGCAACACCGCCCCCCTTTGGCAGTTCTATCTTGTCTGAAAAAGTTGTAATTTGGAATTTAAATTTCAAAATTTTTGGTGGTCTTCCTAAGACAGGATTCAGACACAGCTAGAAAATCCGGGTTGGCAGAGTGTGCTAAAGCAGTGAATAGAACAAACTTAGGGAGGAGGCTTCTAATGTTAACATGCATGAAACCAAGGCTATTACGGTTACAGAAGTCATCAAAAGAGAGCGCCTGGGGAATAGGAGTGTAGCTAGGCACTGCAGGGCCTGGATTCACCTCTACATCACCAGAGGAACATAGGAGGAGAAGAATAAGGGTACGGCTAAAAGCAATAAGAATTGGTCGTCTAG
The DNA here is from genome assembly GCF_021184085.1 of Oncorhynchus gorbuscha. Classification (NCBI taxonomy): domain Eukaryota; kingdom Metazoa; phylum Chordata; class Actinopteri; order Salmoniformes; family Salmonidae; genus Oncorhynchus; species Oncorhynchus gorbuscha. The sequence goes on along the minus strand of NC_060173.1, from coordinate 66,614,571 downwards.
AACGTCTGGAACAGAGAGTAAAAGGAGGTTTCTGGGGGCGATAAAATAGCATCAAGGTATAATGTACAGACAAAGGTATGGTAGGATGTGAATACAGTGGAGGTAAACCTAGGTATTGAGTGATGAAGAGAGAGATATTGTCTCTAGAAACATTGAAACCAGGAGATGTCATTGCATGTGTGGGTGGTGGAACTAATAAATTGGATAAGGTATAGTGAGCAGGACTAGAGGCTCTACAGTGAAATAAGCCAATAAACACTAACCAGAACAGCAATGGACAAGACATATTGACATTAAAGAGAGGCATCCTTAGTCGAGTGATCAAGAGAGTCCAGTGAGTGGAGTGGTTGGTTTGGGGGTCACGGCGATTTAGACAGCTAGCCAGGACATCGGTAGCAAGCTAGCATAGGATGGAGGTCTGTTGTTAGCCACCTCTTGCGTTCCGTCAGTAGATTAGTGGGGTTCCGTGTGGTAGAGGGGATTAGTCCAAATCACACAAAAAAAACAAAAAAAACAACAAAAAAACAATAGATATAGTTATAGAGGCCCAAGAAGAAACATAATAATAATAAAAATAAATAAATTGTCCGATTGTCTATTCTGAGAGCAGCCGGTAAGACAGCTAACGGTTAGCAGGCCGCAGATGGGCGTTCAGGTAACGTCGCGACGGAGGAGCCAGCCGGATCTCCTTCGGGTAGATAACGTCGGCAGTCCAGTTGTGAAGGCCCGGTGGGGCTCCGCGTAGGCAGTAAAATGGGTCCGGATAGGTGACTGCAGCCCAGGAGTGATTGACGGAGCTCAGGAGTGATTGACGGAGCTCAGGAGTGATTGACGGTGCGGGCTAGCTCCGGAGTAATTGATGTTTGCTCCGGAATCGACGAGAGCAGATAGACACACGGATAGCAGCTAGCTAGCTGTGAGATCCGGGAATGAATGTCCAGAGAGCAGTTGAAATCCAAGGACATGGAGAGAAAAATTGTGGTCCGGTATGTTCCGTTCCGAGCCGCGCTGCGCCGTACAAAACTGGCGATAGATTTGAGCTAAAGGATAGCTGATGACCACAAACCGTGGTTAGCTGAATACTAACGATACTAACTATTTGCCAGTAAAGAAGCTAACTAGCTTCTGAACTAGCTTCTGGTTAGTTTCTGGCTAGCTTCTTGGAGTTTCTGGCTAGCTTCTGGCTAGCTTCTTGGAGGATTGCAGATTTGAGGTAAATAATACTTATTTATAAATATAAATTGGTGAGGCGGGTTGCAGGAGAGTGTTTTGAAGATGAGTTGATGGAAAATAAAAATAAAATGTATGTGAAAAAAAAATGAGGAGAGAGATATAGTCTCTAGAGACGTTTAACCCAGGTGATGTCATCGCATATGTAGGAGGTGGAACAACATGGTTGGCTAAGGCATATTGAGCAGGGCTAGAGGCTCTACAGTGAAATAAGACAGTAATCACTAACCAGGACAGTAATGAACGAGGCATATTGATATTAGAGAGAGGCATGCGTAGCCAAGTGAACATATGGGTCCAGTGAGTGGTTGGGCTGACTGGGGACACGGAGATTCAGACAGTTAGCAGGCCGATGCTAACAAGCTAACAGTTAGTAGGCCGGGGCTAAACAAGCTAGCAGTTAGCAGACTGGGGCCGGAAAGCTAGCAGTTAGCAGACCGGGTTTGCAAGCAAGCAGTTAGCAGGGGCTAGCAGATCGGGGCAGGCAAACTAGCAGCACTTTAATTATTTGTTACTTTTATTTAAGGTATTTTTCTTAACTGCATTGTTGTTTAAGGGATGTAAGTAAGCATTTCACTGTAAGGTGAATGTGACAAATAACATTGGATTTGACTGATGTGCCATCCATGTGGCCTCTGCAAGAGATTAGTCCACTCAGACAGGCGTGAGTCAGACGGGTGTCTAGTGTGCCAGAATTTTTATAAATATATTAGCCACTACTCGAATAAAAAAATATCAGTCGACCAAAACCAAACAATCGACCAGTTGACTAAATGGGGTCAGCCCTACCAATTAAAACCAATTAGTGTAAAAACTATCAGAATTGGGCTGCCTGTGTAAACTCAGCCAGTGTGGCTCAGCTTAAGACAATGACGAACACACAGCAGACTGCTGAGGGGAGGATGGCTCATAATAAATGTCCGGAATGGAGCAAATGGAATGAGATTTGATGGATACGATCTTTGAAATCGTTGCATTTATATTTTTGTTCAGTGTAGAGCACTAAGACTATCTGTTTATCCATGGATAATTCCCTCAATTACCTCGACTATCCTGTGTCCCCCGCATATTGACTCTGTACCAGTACACCCTGTATATAGCCCCTGTATTTAGCCTACTGTTATTTTATTGTTGATACTTAATTATTTGTTATTTTTCTTTACTTTTTTAAATTTTTTTATATATAAATATATATATAAAAAATTCTCCCCAGTTTATTTGAGTAAATACTTGCTTAACATGTATTCTTCTTATTGTTGGTTAACCTGTTGTATTCAGCGCATGTGACAAATACAATTTGATTCGATTTGATTTGATGAAGTGTGGCACCAAAAGTCTTACTAGTATTACCGGCTTAGTACACAAGGGGGCGCCAAAAAACTTAAAATAACTTTGGGCATCTTCCTAGAATGCTAACAAAATTAGCACAAGTAATATAGAATTTCAATGGAGGTTGCTAATGGGCACAAACGAAAATAAACTATTTACAGAGACAGGCAATCTAGCTCATAAAGTTGTACATATATAGGTAAGAGTTACCAAATGTCATTTTTGTTGAATTTGGACATTTACAAGCGAATGTAATTGAAAGACATTGTGCACATTAACAAAGTTTTGAAGCAAGCTTATCTGCTCTGAAGTAGCATGTGTACACACTGTGTCTGTCTGGAGTCCCTAGGGCAATGGGCCTGCCTGCTCTGCTTGGAGCAGATGGGGGAGGAATAGACAGGCTGAGAATGGAGAGAAAAAAAGGCAAGCAAATCAAAAGATGTCAGTGGCAGCTGTATAGATAACTAATTCAAAAGGCTTTGACTTCTCAAACACAGGAGAAAGCTTACACAATATGATGCCCCATCACCTTATTCAGTCAGTAACTTACTTAGATAACTAGCAAGTTAAACTTAGGAGTTGTGTTTAATGCATAATTCTTAATTTTTCACACGGGAAAAATATCAAACGAGTAAGAAATACATTACTGCGCTTTGTAAACGCTGATCTAAAATGCTTCTTATTGTAATTTCTGCTCTGCATCAGACTAACTTTGTGCATCTGTTGCACTTCTCCCCACTTGGATGAGAATTCACCGAATGGGCATTCTGTCAGCCGACAGAATGTAGCTTTTATCTTCTACTTGGTAGGCCTACTTTTTTTCTCGGTATAGCCAGCCTACTTTTTTCTCAGTATAGCCAGCCTACTTTTTTCTCGGTATAGCCAGCCTACTTTTTTCTCGGTATAGCCAGCCTACTTTTTTCTCGGTGTAGCCAGCCTACTTTTCTCTGGTAAAATTCCAGATGAACTTTAAACAAAATATTAGGACATGCAGCTGGCTACATTACTTCTATGATGAACAGAAAAATGATGGCCATGCATCGTTTTTGCAAGCTCAATGTGTGGCTGCCAGCCAAATAACTTTGCACTTCTGTTGTCATTTAATGAAAATGAAGTTTTCTGTCAAATGTGTTGCACTAATGTATTTTCTGTGAAGGAAAACTATAGTTGCACTTTCCTGCTCACTCTATTAAAGCAAAAAAAAAAAAAAAACTCTGTTGACTTTCAATATAAATCATGTCCCCTGCCAATACACAGCTGGACTCACCCGCTCCCGCTTTCACCCTTTGTGCTATTTACAAACATATGACTGGTTCAATTGCTCTGGGGAATTATGGTAAGCTTCATAATGGAAAATAATGTGACAGGTGAAATGAGGACTGTGGTCTACTTTATCTCCTAATGTATTGCACAAGTTGACACCAGGTATTTACTTCAAAAGTAGCTACAAATACAACAACATATTGAACAACTTCAAATAAAAACTTAATGTTATTGGTTTATTGAAAAACCATCCCCTGGCTATTTCAAATACCCAGGTATATAGGCCCTGAAAATTGTCAAAGATTCCAGCCACCCTAGTCATAGACTGTTCTCTCCGCTACCACATGGCAAGCAGTACCGGAGCGCCACGTCTAGGTCCAAGAGACTTCTAAACAGCTTCTACTCCCAAGCCATAAGACTCCTGAACATCTAGTCAAATGGCTACCCAGACTATTCACATTGCCCCCTCCCCTCTCCACATCACTGCCATTCTCTGTTTTCATCTATGCATAGTCACTTTAATTAACTCTATGTACATACTACCTCAACTAACCGGTGCTCCTCCACATTGACCGGCACCCCCCCTGTATATAATGTTATTTTTTTACTGCTCCTCTTTAATTACTTGTTACTTTTATCTCTTATTCTTATCTGTATCTTTTGAAACTGCACTGTCGGTTAGGGGCTCTTAAGTAAGCATTTCACTGTAAGGTGAAACTACTACACCTGTTGTATTCGGTGCATGTGACTAATAACATTTGATTTGATATATAAGGTATACGGCCCAAGCCTATTAACAACAGTTACAATAACTAATTGACAATAAACTAAAGCAGTCAGGATATTGTACCTTCTTACAATCCCTTGTATTTACAAAGTGCAGACCTGTTGCTCACAAAAAATGCCATGTTAGCCCTAGCACATAAAGTCAAGTGGTTTAGATTGGTCTGGAGATATTTTGAGCCTCCCCTAGGGTATCTGGCTGGTACAATGTGATTGTTTTATTGAATCAAGCTCAAATGTGTTCCAGACTTGATAGCGCAACTCAACATTCACAGTTAAGAATTATTTTCCACTTTGAAAGCGAAACCAGAGGAACCATGCTGACTAGACTGCATGAATAAAACAATAGATATAGAAATATGGCCAATTTAATATAGTTACTGGATTAAAGTTCATGCCAAGAAAGACACTACTGTGTGTGTGAGTTTGGTTTTATTATCCTTGTGGGGACCAGAAGCCCCGACAAGGATAGTAAAACAAGTAAAATTAAAACTATTTTAGGCATAGCGATTAGTGTTAGGGAAAATATTATTTTTTAATGGGAATCAATTGTTTGGTCCCCACAAAGATAGTAAAACAAACATGTGTGTCTGTGTATGTATTTACGTATGCATTTTTATTTTTACAAGCCAGGGCTATGAGAGAGTCTAAGGGAGACAGAGGACTTTCTCTTCCAGTCAGTACCTGACAGGATTCTTGTCGAGACAGAGAGAGGGTGGAGTAGTTAAGGTCCAGACCGAAGTCGACGGGGTGCACAGTGAGCAGTCGCTTGGTCGTTTTCATCTTCAAAAGAGTAGAGATAAAGACATCATCACACATAGAACCAGGAGAGCGGAGAGGAGACAGGGAGGACACCAAAGATGGGTAAAGGCAGTGAGTAGTGGCAACTCTCCACTAATAAGAACTACTGAGACACACTCAAGAGCCCCGGTTCCCCTCCAGAGCTATTGAGGGAGCTCAAGATCGAGAACCTTATACCTGGAATGCAACCTTTCCTCTTAATGTGTACCCCAGTGGGGTTAGCATTGGTCCAATAAGCATTACCATGCTGACATGTTTTTTAGGAAGATGATCCTTTTACTGAATGTGACAACAGATGTTTGTTCTTCTTTCCAATACTGTACGAGTCAATAAGGCTCAGTTGGTAGAACACAGCACTTGCAATGCCAAGGACATGGGTTTGATAAGTGTTTGCTAAATGACGGATATTATGCAGGCCATGCAAATGCATTATTCCCATGGCTCTGGGTGGGCTGCCATACGTTGAATGACAATGAGGACGACGTTCCCTGAGTAAATATCACCATTTGATGTAAATATCACCATAAGTTTGTTGCTGTGGTCATTTATGGGAGATGGTGTCACATTTCCTTTTTTGGAATAACAAAGGATCACCATATGCTAAACTGAGGCTCTTGAATGTTGGATTTGAGTTGTTTCAGAAATGAACAGTACATAAGCAGAAAAAAACATTTCACCCAACTACACTGGCTCATGTCAGATTCAAATGACTTGTTCTGCTCACACCACTTGAGGGTGCTGTCCCTCTCTATCTTTCCCAAGGTAACCAAAGCAGGAAATGCTGGAAAGACCATGCTAAAGTTGTGGTCATAAACATGAAAACAGAAGTATTCACTATCACTTCAATTGCAACAACAAAATTAGGTTTAAATCATAGGCTAAATGGACATGGACTAGCAAGTGTCTTCACTGACATTTTCAACCTCTCCCTGTCCGAGTCTGTAATACCAACATGTTTTAAGCAGACCACCATAGTGCCTGTGCCCAAGAACACTTAAGATAACCTGCCTAAATGACTACCGACCCGTAGCACTCAAGTCTGTCGCCATGCAGTGCTTTGAAAGGCTGGTCATGGCTCACATCAACACCATCATCTCAGAAACCCTAGACCCACTCCAATTTGCATACCGCCACAACAGTGCCACAGATGATACAGTCTCTATTGCACTCCACACTGCCCTTTCCCACCTGGATAGAAGGAACACCTATGTGAGAATGCTGTTCATTGACTACAGCTCAGCGTTCAACACCACAGTGCCCTCAAAGCTCATCAATAAGCTAAGGACCCTGGGACTAAACACTTCACTCTGCAACTGGATCCTAGACTTCCTGACGGCTGCCCCCAGGTGGTAAGGGTAGGTAACACATCCGCCAAGCTGATCCTCATCACAGGGTCCCCTCAGGGGGGCGTGTTCAGCCCCCTCCTGTACTCCTTGTTCACTCATGATTGCATGGCCAGGCACGACTCCAACACCATCATTCATTTATCCAAGATGGCGTAGCAGTCAAACGTCTTTGTCTCGTCGTGTCCCGTGTATATATCTTTTTTCTTCGTATATATTGTTTATACACTGCTCAAAAAAATAAAGGGAACACTTAAACAACACAATGTAACTCAAGTCAATCACACTTCTGTGAAATCAAACTGTCCACTGAGGAAGCAACACTGATTGACAATAAATTTCACATGCAAAATGACCTCCAGCAGGCCACAAATGTACATGTGTCTGCTCAAACGGTCAGAAACAGACTCCATGAGGGTGGTATGAGGGCCCAACGTCCACAGGTGGGGGTTGTGCTTACAGCCCAACACCGTGCAGGACGTTTGGCATTTGCCAGAGAACACCAAGATTGGCAAATTCGCCCTGTGCTCTTCACAGATGACAGCAGGTTCACACTGACCACATGTGACAGACGTGACAGAGTCTGGAGACGCTGTGGAGAACGTTCTGCTGTCTGCAACATCCTCCAGCATGACCGGTTTGGCGGTGGGTCAGTCATGGTGTGGGGTGGCATTTCTTTGGGGGGCCGCACAGCCCTCCATGTGCTCGCCAGAGGTAGCCTGACTGCCATTAGGTTCCCGAGATGAGATCCTCAGACCCCTTGTGAGACCATATGATGGTGCGGTTGGCCCTGGGTTCCTCCTAATGCAAGACAATGCTAGACCTCATGTGTCAGCAGTTCCTGCAAGAGGAAGGCATTGATGCTATGGACTGGCCCACCCGTTCCCCAGACCTGAATCCAATTGAGCACATCTGGGACATCATGTCTCGCTCCATCCACCAACGCCACGTTGCATCACAGACTGTCCAGGAGTTGGCGGATGCTTTAGTCCAGGTCTGAGAGGAGATCCCTCAGGAGACAATCCGCCACCTCATCAGGAGCATGCCCAGGCGCTGTAGGGAGGTCATACAGGCACGTGGAGGCCACACACACTACTGAGCCTCATTTTGACTTGTTTTAAGGACATTACATCAAAGTTGGATCAGCCTGTAGTGGGGTTTTCCACTTTAATTTAGAGTGTGACTCCAAATCCAGACCTCCATGGGTTGATAAATTTGATTTCCATTGATCATGTAAGTCGCTTTGGATAAAAGCGTCTGCTAAATGGCATATATTATTATTATTATTATTATCATTTTTGTGTGATTTTGTTGTCAGCACATTCTACTATGTAAAGAAAAAATTATTTAATAAGAATATTTCATTCATTCAGATCTAGGATGTGTTATTTTAGTTTTCCCTTTATTTTTTGGGGCAGTGTATTTCTAACCTACTCTCCCGCAACCCACTTCACCCAATGTGGTATAGATCTATTTTCTATACTTTAGAACGGGAACCCCCAACAGAAGCTAGCCAGCTAACTAAGTCAGTTAGCCACTGCTAGCGGTCATCGGCTAACCTCAGCCCGGACAACTCCTGTCAGTCTGCACAGCGCGATTCAACGCAGAGCATATCGGACTGCTTTTTCTCAAAAACATCTACCACATCTCTGGATTCCAACCGCAAGCCCTGAACCTTTTCACCTGGATCATTGCAGCTAGCTTGCTGCTATCCGAGTGGCTACTCCTGTCTAACGTCTCTGTCCCGAAACAAGCACCAGTTAGCCTGGAGCTAGCCTCGTGCTAAGCCCATCTCCTGGCTAGTTAAAGAAGTCCATCAGCCAATTACTTGGGCTACAATACATATTTTGCCAATTGGCCTGGACCCTTTTACTGCCTACACGAAGCCCAGCCGATCAATCACAACTGGTCTACCGACGTAAACGTCCGAGGGGGCTTCAACAGACTCTTCCGTCACGACGTCCGATAAGGCTCCTTCTGCTAGCCTGCTAGGCCAGGCCCGCTAGCTGTCTGAATCGCCGTGTCTCCAGCTTGCCTAGCTACTCACTGCACCCTATGATCACTCGGTTATGCATGCCTCTCCCTAATGTCAATATGTCTTGTCCATTGCCACTTTAATTAACTCTCATGTACATACTACCTCAACTAACCGGTGCTCCTCCACATTGACCGGCACCCCCCCCCGTATGTAATGTTATTTTTTTACTGCTCCTCTTAATTACTTGTTACTTTTATCTCTTATCCGAATTTTTTGAAACTGCACTGTCGGTTAGGGGCTCTTAAGTAAGCATTTCACTGTAAGGTCTACTACACCTGTTGTATTCGGCGCATGTGACTAATTTGATTTGATATGTGGTATTACATTTCTAAACTTTGACACAATGGCCCATATTCACAAAGCATCTCAGAGTAGTAGTGCTGATCTAGGATCAGGTCCCCTGCTTTAATAATTAATTATTGTTTAAAAGGAAAAACTGATCTTAGATCAGCAATCCTACACTAAGATGCTTTGTGGATATGGGCTCGCGCGCCGCCCCCCGCTGTCCATGTGATCTTATTCATTATGATCTAAAAGACAAAACTAATCCTAGATAAACACTCCAACTCAACACTGTAAATATGAGCCAATGATTATTGTGTCAGCAGACAATGAGAGAAAGTGCTTAGTTTTGGTTATTCATTGTGATTTGGAACTAAACAACCAATCTAGACTGTACAACAGTCATAACAAAAACCAGCAGGAGACACTTCAAGGTCTCTCTCACACTTTCTCATACACTTGACGTTTCTGGGGCTTGCGTCCCAAAAGGCAACCTATTACCTATGTAGTGCACTACTATTAACCGGGGCCCAAAGGGCTTTGGTTAAAAGAAGGGTTTTTGGGATACAACCTGGGACTCTTTAATGTGTGTCATGATCTATGACAGCCTGGTATTTATTTATCAATAATGCACCGGGCCAGCGCTGACTCTGCAATGCCTTAACCCTGACCAGGTGCTCATCAGGGTTAAGGGTCAGCAAAAATGACCAGATATATAAATCATCTCAACTGTTAAACTTCATGAAGGGGCCTTGCAGAGTGGTTTAAGGCAATGCATCGAGGTGCTAGTTGTGCCACTAGAGATTCTGGGTTCGAGTCCAGGCTCTGTCGCAGCCGGCCGTGACCAGGAGACCAATAATTGACCCAGCGTCGTCCGGGTTAGGCCGGCAACAATGTTCTTCTCCCATCGCGCACTAGTGACTCCTGTGATGGGCCGGGCGCAGTGCATGCTGACATGGCACGGTGTTTCCTCTGACACATTGTTGCGGCTGGGCATTGTGTCAAGAATCAATGGTTGGTTTGTGTTTCGGAGGACGCACGGCTCTCAACCTTCACCTCTCCCGAGTCCGTACGGGAGTTGCAGCGATGAGACAAGACTGTAACTTCCATTTGGATACCACGAAATTGGGGAGAAAAAGGGGGTAAACATTTTGTTTAATAAAAATAATAATATAAATGAGGATTTAATTATTTATTTTTTAATATAAATAAAGATGAGTGATTCTATGGTTTAGATCGCCTAGCTTACGCCAATGATACAGAAGCTGCTACATAATATATATAATATTTATGCCATTTAGCAGATGCTTTTGTCCTAAGAAACTTATAGTCACGCTTGTATACATTTTACATATGGGTTGTCCTGGGAATCGAACACAATCCTAGCAGTGCAAGTGACATGATTTACCAACTGAGCCATACAGGACCACATAGCTTTCACGTAGGACCAATTAAATGACTTATGGTTGATAGCCCATAGTTTAGGAAAGGATGAAATGTTATAAGGGGCTGTACAAACATGTCCACTTTTTGAAGTCTGAATTCGCCTTTACTTGCACACAGGGATGTCTCAACCATAAACATAAGGTGTCTCTAACACTCAAGAAGACCTGTACAAGCAACTTAACCCTCATACTACCAACATATTATACATACATGGATTACCAACTGGGATCATTTTGACCCCAAGAAGAAACTATTTGAAAAAGTAACAATCATAGCCAAATATCAACTTCATTCTTAGAAAAACATAAGTGGAAATCATTTTATCAGAAATAAAGAATAACCAAAACAGACTTATTTCGGCTAAATTACAGGTCATTTGTATATTCTGTCAAATGAAAATATATATTTCCCTGTACATTAAATAATGTACAGCTTTTGGTAAGACTTTATTTGGACATGCCACCTGTAGAGACTATCAGTAACATTTCAACTAATTATCTACTAACCCTAACCTAACCTTAAGCCTTACCCTAACCGTAACCTTAGGAAGCAGTTGCTTATCAACGAATAGTATGACCTGATGATCTGTACAGCATCTACAGATGGACTATCCAAATAAAGCCTGACCCATCTTTTTTTCCATATTACAAATCAACATATGCACTAAAAAGATAATTTGATTGATTTGAAATGAAACAGTAGGGAGCCGGTCTCGAACCCTCAACCTTCAACCCCAAGGTCTGGAGCGCTGTCGACTGTGCCGTAAAAGCATGCTTGAGCGGTAGAGTTGATTTCCGCGCTTATAAAGCCAGGGTCGTTACACTACTCCCTCCTTTCAAAGAGCGTGTCCTCGCGCTAGCTTGCGACTCTACGTCTTACAGGAAAGCGCTCACCGGCCAAGCACACGCACTGTCGTGGATGCAAGGTCCGATCCCTTCTGACACTAATGTAATGAAACAGCAGGGAGCAGGTCTCGAACCCTCGACCTTCTAGCCCGAGGTCTGGCGCGCTATCGACTGTGCCGCAAAAGCATCCTCGAGCGGCAGAGTCGATTTCCGCGCTTATAAACTCAGGGTCGTTGCACTATTATCATTTTTGGGGCGGTACACCAACATTTTTTAATATACTTAATTTTATTGACAAAAGTGATCCATCCATTGATCGCGAGAGGAAATTACAAAGAATATGCCTTTGTTTTCTTTATTTACTTACCCCAAAGCCAGCTGTCAACCTATGGCAGGATGATTCAAAAAGCATGCTCAAACTAAATGTTATAGCAACCCAAATATCATATCAACACGTTGCATATATAGAATATTTGAAGATATTTTGGGAATTCTGGTATTTATATAACATTTACCGTAGAAAAACTATTTTTCTGAGAATACACACCAATACAGCACTATGTGTACATTTAGAGGGTAGCTGGTAATTATGTCCCCAGATAAACTTAGATTCAAATAAAGGTCCTATTTACCAAATTACTATAGGCTGAATTAGGTGTTTTTGGCTGGGGACAAAATGACCCCAAAGGACTTTTCTTTCTTCTTTCTAATCCATTTGAATACAGAAACACTAAACAATGATTTAGTTTCGTTAAGAACAAGTTGATTGACCAAGTCATGAAATATTGGAAGAATTGATAAACCATCTTTGGGCTATGATAAAAAATATGCCTCTGGGGTCAAAACACCCAGTCTGTAGTATGAGGGTTAAAATAAACATATAAAACTTAAGACATAAAGCAGGTACTGTAGAGAAACTAGGTTTTCATTTGTGTATACATGTTACTATGTGTCAAGGTCTCAATGATTCAGCGTGGATTACCATTGAGAAGACCCAGCCACATTTAAAATGATATACTGCTGTATGCACACTAATGAGTCACTGTTCATTTTACATTTTGTGTTTGTTTTATGGATATGGAACGTACAGTATAACACAAATAAACGTTTCCCATAATTGTTCATAGGGTAAGGTTGCACATGTGTGTTCTAGCCTAGCACAAGCACAACAGACTCAACTATTCCTCGTGACCCTGTTAGTTGAATCGCAGGGCTGGAATAAAAATGTGCAACACTCGGGCACACCCGAGGACCCAAGCTAAGAAACACTGCCATAGAGGGATGTCTTCTACCCACCAACATAAACAGTCAAGGACACAATTGACTGATTAACACTATAGGGCCAACCCGAACCATACTGTGCTGGCTCTGATATTTTCTCTCACATTGTCCTTTCGCGAACAGTTCCAGCAACTTTGGTGTATGTGAACCCAGGCCAGCCCAGTATAGTTTGGCTTGGCTCGGTAGTGTGAAAAAGGTAAGACTGTAATTCAAGAAGTCAGGAATTGAGAGTGGGCAATACCATTCTGTAGTGTCGTCCATCTGCCATGGTGTCCATGTTGTTCTCATCGTAGAGATCTGATGAGGAGGGAGAAGTGTCTCGTGTGAGTTACATTTTTTTTTTTCAATTCCATAAGACTTCAATTATCTCTCAAAAAGCAACTGTGCTGGGCAAAACAGTGCACGTTTAAATACATTAAGTACATGCATAAACACATTACATAATAAAGTGCCTTCAGAAAGTATTCACTTTTCCACAATTTGTTGTGTTACAGCCTGAATTTAACGTTGATTACATTTAGATTTGGTGTCACTAGCCTACACACAATACCCTATAATGTCAAAGTGGAATTATGTTTTTTGAGCCATTCAATCCCTTTGTTATTGCAAGCATGAATAAGTTCAAGAATAAAAATGCGCTTAACAAGTCACATAATAAGTGGCATGGACTCACTCCATGTGCATTAATAGTGTTTAACATGATTTTTAAATGACTACCCCATCTCTATACCCCACACATACAATTATCTGTACGGTCCATCAACTGAGCAGGTCATTTCAAACACAGATTCAACCACAAAGACCAGGGAGGTTTTCGTGGTAAAAGAGGTTAGTGATGTTTGAGCCTGTTGTCGGGACCGGCCTGCGGCATATTTTGCAGAGGACGGTTTGTGGTCGGTGTCAGACTTTTTATGCCTAAACCACGTCTGTGCGACCGAAGTAGCCCCTCTTTTAGGTACGAGCTCCGTGTCTCCGTGCTCTGTGTCACATTCACTCTCGTCAATGTTTGTTTGTGTTGCAAATTTCCTTCTACACGGGAAAAATATTGCCGTAGTGTGACTTGCGACACAACAAAATAAACGAAAAAATAAACGATAGAAAAATGTCTATAGTTTTACATCACACAATATACATCTTCATATTGCCCAGCCCTAATGTACAGTGCCTTCAGAAATTATTCATAGCCTAGACTTATTCCACATTTTGTTGATAGATCCTCAATTCAAGATGGATTAAATATAGATTTTTTTGCGGCTTCAATCCTCTCCAGCAGCTGTTAGGAAGGATGCCTATATCTTTGTAGTGACTGGGTGTATTGATACACCATCCAAAGTGTAATTTATAACTTCACCATGCTCAAAAGGATATTCAATGTCTGCTTTTTTTTACCAATAGGAGACTGACTACGCAAGAATCATGCGAAACAGTACAGTCGAGTGCTCAAAACAAACCCCCGACTCAGACGTTGCAAGAGGCTTTTGCCCACAGCACACCATATGGCAAAGAATCAAAGATGGAAGGAGAGAACAGCTGCCGTTACAACTTACATCTGCAAAGACATGGCCTCAATGTACACAGTTGAGAAACTGGGTTTTCATGAGTTGGTGCTAACACTCAACCCAAGGTACCAAATGCAAATTGATATGTGAATAACATGCAAAACTGGCAAGCCAACTCCCCCCCCAAAATAATATATTTTAGGCCTTTATGTCATGCAGGTGAATGAGGACCCAAAAGCGACTTGGCGAAAACAGAGTCTTTAATCCAGAAAAGTAATTCTACAAACATAAGACATAATTCCACTCGTAATGACGAGAACAGACTGGAGACTCGATCAAGAACTGCAGGTTGCCTCGGGAAGGCACTTGAACCTAGCAGACTCAGACACCTGCTCTCCACGCAGCATCTGAGGAAAACACGACAGGGCGATACACAGACACAGCACGGTGAACAATAGACAAGGATCCGACAGGACAGGAACGGAAAACAAGGGAAGAAATAGGGACTCTAATCAGGGGAAAAGATAAGGAACAGGTGTGGGAAGACTAAATGATTGATTAGGGGAATAGGAACAGCTGGGAGCAGGAACGGAACGATAGAGAGAAGAGAGAGAGGAAGGGAGAGAGAAAAAGGGGAACGAACCTAAAAAGACCAGCAGGGGGAAAATGAACAGAGGAAAAGCAAAATGACAAGACAATCTAAGACAAAACATGACACTTTATTTATTTTGTTTGCAAATGTGGTTGAAGTGTTTTCTATTTACCTTTTTAGATTTTATACATTCATATTTTATATTTTGTTACATGCTTAATTGAAAATGTGCAAAGGTTTTAAATAAAAGGAGAACTAATCAAATATGACTAAGTACCTTTTATTTGTTGAGTATAATTCAAAATGCAATAACAAATAAGCCTTTACATGTGACCACATTTTATATAAACAATTTATTCATTGAATTTACAGAAAATGCTGTCTGTGTGGGTGGACCAATTCAGTTTGTCCGTGATGTGTACGCCGAGGAACTCAAAACCCTCTCCACTACTGTCTCGTCGATGTGGATATGGGGGTGCTCCGTCTGCTGTTTCCTGAAGTCCACAATCATCTCCTTTGTTTTGTTGATGATGAGTGTGAGGTTATTTTCCTGACACCACACTCTGAGGGCCCTTACCTCCTTGTAGGCCGTCTCGTCGTTGTTGGTAATCAAGCCTACGACTGTAGTGTCGTCCGCAAACTTGATGATTGAGTTGGAGGCGTGCATGGCCATGCAGTCGTGGGTATACAGGGAGTACAGGATTGGGCTCAGAACGCACCCTTGTGGGGCCCCAGTGTTGAGGATCAGCGGGGTGGATATGTTGTTACCTACCCTCACCACCTGGGGGCGGCCCGTGAGGAAGTCCAGTACCCAGTTGCACAGGGCGGAGTCGAGACCCAGGGTCTCGAGCTTGATGCAGAGTTTGGAGGGTACTATGGTGTTAAATGCTGAGCTGTCGTCGATGAACAGCATTCTCACATAGGTATTCCTCTTGTCCAGATGGGTTTGGGCAGTGTGCAGTGTGGTTGCGATTGCATCGTCTGTGGACCTATTGGGGTGGTAAGCAAATTGGAGTAGTTCTAGGATGTCAGGTAGGGTGGAGGTGATATGGTCCTTGACTAGACTCTCAAAGCATTTCATGATGTCGGAAGTTAGTCGGAAGGTAGTCGTTTAAAAAAAGTTATTTAGTCTGTCTGGGAGCAAGACATCCTGATCCGTGATGGGGTTGGTTTTCTTTTTGTAATCCGTGATTGACTGTAGACCCTGCCACATACCTCTTGAGTCTGAGCCATTGAATTGCGACTCTACTTTGTCTCTATACTGACGCTTAGCTCGTTTGATTGCCTTGCGGAGGGAATAGCTACACTGTTTGTATTCGGTCATGTTTCTGGTCACCTTGCCCTGGTTAAAAGCAGTGGTTCGCGATTTCAGTTTCGCGGGAATGCTGCCATCAATCCACAGTTTCTAGTTTGGAATGTTTTAATCGTTGCTGTGGGTATAATATCGTCAATGCACTTTCTAATGAACTCGCTCACCGAATCAGCGTATTCGTCAATGTTGTTGTTGGACGCAATACGGAACATATCCTAATCCACGTGATTGAAAAAGTCTTGAAGCGTGGAATCAGATTGGTCGGACCAGCGGTGAACAGACCTGAGCGCGGGGGCTTCTTGTTTTAGTCTCTGTCTGTAGGCTAGAAGCAACAAAATGGAGTCGTGGTCAGCTTTTCCGAAAGGAGGGCGGGGGAGGGCCTTATATGCATTGCGGAAGTTAGAATAACAATGATCCAGGGTTTTACCAGCTCTGGTTGCGCAATCGATATGCTGATAGAATTTAGGGAGTCTTGTTTTCAGATTAGGCTTGTTAAAATCCCCAGCTACAATGAATGCAGCCTCAGGATACGTGGTTTCAAGTTTACATAGAGTCATATAAAGTTTGTTCAGGGCCATCGATGTGTCTGCTTGAGAGGGTAATATACGGCTGTGATTATAATCGAAGAGAATTCCCTTGGTAGATAATGTGGTCGATATTTGCTTGTGAGGAATTCTAAGTCAGGTGAACAGAAGGACTTGATTTCCTGTATGTTGTTATGATCACACCACGTCTCGTTAATCATAAGGCATAAGGCCCCTCTTCTTACCAGAAAGATGCTTGTTTCTGTCGGTGCGATGCGTGAAGAAACCAGCTGGCTGCACCGACTCTGATAGAGTCTCTCGAGTGAGCCATGTTTCTGTGATGCAAAGAACGTTACAGTCTCTGATGTCTCTCTGGAATGCTACCCGTGCTCGGATTTCATCAACCTTGTTGTCAAAGAGACTGGACATTGGCGAGTAGTATGCTAGGGAGTGGTGCCTAGTGTGCCCGTCTCCGGAGCCTGACCAGAAGACCGCTTCGTTTGCCCCTTTTACGACGTTGTTGTTTTGATGATGAGTTGATGTTGCTCTTATATTGAGAAGTTCCTCCAGACTGTATGTAATGAAACCTAAGATTACCTGGGGTACCAATGTAAGAAATAACACGTAAAAAAAAAAATACTGCATAGTTTCCTAGGAACGCGAAGCGAGGCGGCCATCTCTGTCGGCGCCGGAAGTTGATTTGATACGTATCATTATCGGATTATGAAATTACCTATATAGGGATATGAAGTTTTGGCCATATCGTCCAGCGCTACTGTACGTAAAAAAAAACATTATCATATTAGCAAAAACTAATTTAGCATTAGCGCAAATGTGCTTTTCTTTTCTATGTTGTAGCTGTATAGTTTTGTTTCTTTTTATAGCTCTCTAAATAGATACGGTAATGGAAATGCAGGAGCTAAGTGAACTTTTAAGAAACACACGTCAGAGAGCAAAACATATGGTGCTTCTGTCTGCCAGCACGAAAGCAGCACAAGTAGGTAAAGTGTGAGCACACAATGTGTTTCTCAGTCTCTTTTTATGAGTGTGTTTATGAGTGACTTGCTTTTCTCAGTAACATTTTGTTCTACTGGATCCTGCGCTTATTGAATCAGAGGACACAAGGAGACAGGGAGAGGAAAAGAGAGAGAGCGAGAGAGAGAGAGGAATAGAGAGAGTGAGGGGAAAAAAATAGATGCTAAGTGGGAGAAGATTTAAGGATGAGCAGCTGCTCTGCTCAGCAAAAAAATAAACAACTAAAAACTGAAAGATAGTAAAAGTTAAGATCGTGCAAATTAAGTAATGGCCGTGCAGCAAGCAAATGGCACAGTAGATGCTTAAAACACACGTGCACATGCTCACACATGCTATCACACTCATGCACGTGCACACACACAAAAAAAATACACCAAGTTGCCCTCTAATAAATTCCACAACACTCTAATTGACCTAAAACGTCCCGGACTCGAATACCTCTGTTGGCATACCAATGTGCGGTGGTGTAAAGTACTTCAGTAAAAATATTTTAAACTACTAGTTCTTTGGGGTATCTGTACTTTACTACATACAGTTGAAGTCAGACGTTTACATACACTAAGGTTGGAGTCATTCAAACTAGTTTTTCAACCACTCCACAAATTTCTTGTTAACAAACTATAGTTTTGGCAAGTCGGTTAGGATGTCTACTTTTGCGCATGACACAAGTAATTTTTCCAACAATTGTTTACAGACAGATTATTTAACTTATAATTCATATATCACAATTCCAGTGGGTCAGAAGTAAACATACACTAAGTTGACTGCCTTTTAAACAGCTTGGAAAATTCCAGAAAATGATGTCATGGCTTTAGAAGCTTCTGATAGGCTAATTGACATCATTTGAGTCAACTGGAGGTGTACCTGTGGATGTATTTCAAGGCCTACCTTCAAACTCAGTGCCCCTTTGCTTGACATCATGGGAAAATTAAAAGAAATCAGCCAAGACCTAAAAAATAAAAAAAATTGACCTCCACAAGTCTGGTTCATACTTGGGAGCAATTTCCAAACGCCTGAAGGTACCACGGTCATCTGTACAAAAAAATAGTACGCAAGTATAAACACCATGGGACCCACGCAGCCATCATTCTGCTCAGAAACGAGACGCATTCTGTCTCCTAGAGATGCGACGTACTTTGGCGCGAAAAGTGAAAATCAATCCCAGAACAACAGCAAAGGACCTTGAAGATGCTGGAGGAAACAGGTACACAAGTATCTATATCCACAGTAAAACGAGTCCTATATCGACATAACCTGAAAGGCCGCTCAGCAAGAAAGAAGCCACTGCTCCAAAGCCATAAAAAAGCCAGACTATGGTTTGCAACTGCACATGGGGACAAAGATCATACTTTTTGGAGAAATGTCCTCTGGTCTGATGAAACAAAAATAGAACTGTTTGGCCATAATGACCATTGTTATGTTTGGAGAAAAAGGGGGAGGCTTGCAAGCCGAAGAAGACCATCCCAACTGTGAAGCACGGGGGTGGCAGCATTGTGTTGTGGGGTGCTTTGCTGCAGGAGGGGCTGGTGCACTTCACAAAATAGATGGCAACATGAGGTAGGAAAATTATGTGGATATATTGAAATAACATCTCAAGACATCAGTTAGGAAGTTAAAGCTTGGTCGCAAGTAGATCTTCCAAATGAACAATGACTCCAAGCATACTTCCAAAGTTGTAGCAAAATGGCTTAAGGACAACAAAGTCAAGCTATTGGAGTGGCCATCTCAATCCCATAGAAAATTTGTGGGCAGAACTGAAAAAGCGTGTGCGAGCAAGGAGGCCTACAAACCTGACTCAGGTACACCAGCTCTGTCAGGAGGAATGGGCCAAAATGCACCCAACTTATTGTGGGAAGCTTGTGGAAGGCTACACAAAACCTTTGACCCAAGTTAAACCATTTAAAGGAAATGCTACCAAATACTAATTGAGTGTATGTACACTTCTGACCCACTGGGAATGTGTTGAAATAAATATAATCTGAATCATTCTCTCTTCTATTATTCTGACATTTCACATTCTTAAAATAAAGTGGTGATCCTAACTCACCTAAAACAGGGAATGTTTACTTGGATTAAATGTCAGGATTTGTGAAACTGAGTTTAAATGTATTTGGCTAAGGTAATGTAAACTTCCGACTTCAACTGTAAATTCTTGTCAATGTTAACTTTTACTTCACTTCATTCCTAAAGAAAATATTTTACTTTTTATTACATTACATTTTCCATGACACCCAAAAGTACTCGCTACATTTCGACAGGAAAATGATCCAAATCACACATTAATCAAGATAACATCCCTGGTCATCCCTACTGCCTCTGATCTGGAGGACTCACTAAACACAAATGCTTCGTTTGTAAATGATGTCTTAGTGTTGGCGCGTCCCCCTTGCTATCTGTCAATAAAAAATCATTTTACTTTTGATAATTAAGTACATTTTAACAGTTCAATTTACTTTTCATACTTAAGTACATTTAAAACCAAATACTCAAAATACTAAAACTCAAGTAATATTTTACTGGGTGACTTTCACTTTTTATTGAGTGATTTTCTATTAAGGTATCTTTACTTTTACTCAAGTATGACAATTGAGTACTTTTTCCACCATTGCCAATGTGTCGGGGTGTGACAGGCTAACTATGTGCCAGCCAACCCAAAGGGCGCTTGGTAAGTGGCCAAGCTACAATGCCCACGGCTCTGCCTAGAGCCGCGGTCTTTTTCAATCAAATAAATGTAAATGAAGTTGTATTTAATATTTTACCTTAATCAGATTTCCTAAGCCATAACCAAATTGTGCTCTGGCTAGCTGGTAAATATCTATGTCTGTCAGACTGCGCTTATCTAAACGATAAAAATACATCCACTTTAAACATTACCTAATAGGTTTTAGGGTAAAATATGAGACAAGCCGTTCTTGGTAGAGTGTCTATGGAATGACACTGGACAAAGCCATTGTACTTGA
This sequence comes from Oncorhynchus gorbuscha, assembly GCF_021184085.1. Taxonomy (NCBI): domain Eukaryota; kingdom Metazoa; phylum Chordata; class Actinopteri; order Salmoniformes; family Salmonidae; genus Oncorhynchus; species Oncorhynchus gorbuscha. Next base: position 66,594,008 of record NC_060173.1, on the reverse strand, counting down.
TAATTGTGCAGAGACACAGAGCTCTACTTACTGTGGCTTTCGGGCATGCTGTGTGTGTCATCTTCACGAGGCTCTGGGAGGGAGAGACAGAGGGAGAAAGTCTAACTATCTGAGGTAAAATCAAACAATTCAAAAGAAAGGCCCCTGACGTCATCAGTAATGATGGTCCTTTTGTAAATAAATGCACAATCAGAGATAATCTTGATGACATAACATAAAATGTAAAGACACACTGTTGCTTTAGCTGCTAAATTTCAATGTATGCTCATATGTGAAGAATGAGACTTGTACTGTGCATGTGTTAAGAAACCTTATTTAGTTTTGCTCCTCAACAGAATGGAAAGTCTCAACATAAGTTTTTGTAATAGTCTCTCTGTACACCAGAAGACAGTGGTGTGGGATTGACACCCTCTGAGCTTTGGGGGCCTCATGGACCACTGTCAGATAGGATTGTGTGTTTGTGCACATGCACACTGTTCTGGCGTATGCAGCATGTGTGTGTGTGTGTGAAGCAATATGTCCACATTGGTATGTGCTTGCATGTGGACTCTGTATAGACTGTGTATGCATCTGTTTGTATATGTATTTGTATTTGTAGGTGTGGGTGTTTCTGTGTATATCTTTCCATGTGTACATGTACATTTGCCTAAATGTGTGTTACTAATTTAACAAAAAAGCAAAACCGGTGTCTGTTCTCTTTTGCCCTGTATCTGGCCAATTGAACTCTGCAGGATTGGATCAACCATAGACATGACATTTCAGACACAGAGCAAGACGTGATCATGCAATCACACAGACTGCTGGATCCAGCCAACCAGCTCCCTCCTCGTCCTACCCACAATCCTCCATAGTGACTTAACTCTTTTCCCTATAATTCATATTTGCATGATTTCCTTTTCCTTTAAGCAATGTCACAAACTCATCAGGGCCAAGACATCGTAGGTCTCATCGTTTTAAAGATGCCTTGGGTGTTGCTAGCAGGTAAGCTCCATTGTATAGTTAACATCAGGCAAATAACATGTCAGTTTTGCTTTGATTAAACCCGATCGTCACTGCGTTAAACTTTAAACATGTCAGACAAACATACACAAAGCGTTTCATTGCTATGTCAATAAGTCTGGTAACGTAGGCAACGTCCGGAACTGACCAAGTCATATAGGGACCAACGGAGGCAAAGTTTCTCTAACATTGTTGGTCAGTGGAGGATAAAATGGCACGACATTTAGACTGAATCCAGGCCTTTGTGCTCCAGTACTCTTAACACGGCTCCACACACAGTTGTAGGAAGCCAGAAAAACAGAAAAGATGGAAAAGATTAAGTCCCTCTGTCCTATTTGGCAGGCAGCTCCCTGAGAAGGGCTTACTGACTGAAAAGAGAGAAAGAAAGAAAAACTTATTTCCTATGATTCAGAATTCACAGAGTGGGACACATTAGTCATGTGTATCACTCCAGTCAAGTTTGCATGTAAATCTTCCACACACCCGAAAAGCACTATGCAAAGATGGGTAAAATGTTACTTTAACAGATTACAAAAGCTCCCGTGTTAGATATCATGCAAATGTTGGATTTATAGAGTGTAAATGGTAAGTTGAGATGGGAATTGGTTTAAAATGTGCTTTGGTGACATTTAAAATGCCTGCATAGGCTGTTATAAACACCATCATTTTATGAGTTGTGTTTACAAAAAATGACGACCAGTGATTGAAATCATTTCCGATTCCAGAGTTAACATGGTGATGCATACACCGCAATACTGACATGGCCTGACATTGTAATCATTCTGGGTGATATTTTCTATACCATAGATGCAGCCTACAGTAAATACATTCCATCCACCATGACAAGAGGTTATTAACATCCAGCCACTGTATAAAGCTTTTCATTTATTGTGTATTTAGAACAATAAGCTTCAGCAGATCTTGAGCAACAATAAACTCCCTACTGTACCTAGTGGGCTCCATAGCACTGCTGCCGTGTGCTACGGGGTTTCCTAAGAGTTTATACAGGGGTGATGGGGTCTCCTAAGGGTTTGTTCAGGTGTGGGCATGGAACCCATAGTACCCACCTCTCAGGTCACTCTGGGAGGCGCTGAGATCGCCACTCAACCTCTTGTAGAGCGAGCGCATCACCTTGGCACTGCCAAAGCGCTTGAAACGGGAGCGCACATTCTCATGGTACCACTCCAAAGTGCCAATCTTGAGGACCCTGAGAGAGAGAGAGAGAGAGAGAGAGAGAGAGAGAGAGAGAGAGAGAGAGAGAGAGAGAGAGAGAGAGAGAGAGAGAGAGAGAGAGGACTTCAATGATGACTGGCTATACAGACAGATGGATGGACAGAGCAAGGACAGACATTGACAGATTTAATAGATAAACACTAAGTTACTGTATGGCTCCAAGGTTTAAATCTGAAGCAGCTATTCTAGGAGTATGTTATTGCTATATGTTGAGCCTTTTTTGTTGTTGTACATTAACGCATCACTATGTCAAGGGAAATATAGTATCCTTTCTAACAAAGATATCTACATTAATAGTTTTTAAAACATACCTTATCCTGGGTATGGGCTAAGTTGAGCACACCTACAAATGTATATACTGAATCAAATATTACCACAGCCTTTTTAAAACCCATGTCTATCTTTATTTCCCAAACACAATTGAACACAAAATCAGAATCACTTTGTCTTTTAGTCATTTTAAGCATCTTTTAACACAGGTTTAAAACTTATCATAGGCTTAACACCTAACAAACACTTGTACTGTTTTAACACTTTTAACATAGGCCAGGCCATGGTGTTACCTCGTATCCCAGTGATAATGCCTTGCATTTAAACCTGGGAAGAAAACACTTCAATTTGCTCAACTTTCCATTGGCTCAACTTGCCCCACAGCAAAGCTTTTTTACTATATTAGCCTAAAAAGCTACAAAGATGCACTTTCATGTTATGTTTAGGACTTCATATTGAAGCTTATAGATACACCAACTGATGTATAGAACAGTTTACAAAACTACAGTATTTACTTTGGTTCACATACAAGAATCATGAAACCTGTACCCCAAATAATTCATTTGATGGTGGAAATCAGTTTTTTGGACCTAACTTGTTTACCACTTTTTCCCCATGTGATTTTTTCCTTCACAGAATGCATGAAATTATGACCTCTTCCAAAATATTTGTTCATATTATTAATTTTGCGTATAGTTTCCTAGAAACAAGGGGTGTCTCAACAAACCCTTAGGCTGAACTTACCCCACTCTCCCAAGTGAGTAGGGTAAGCATTTCAGTACTTGGATCACACACAGTATGTTAGATATACAGTATGCGAGTTTGCAAAATGCATCAGACCAGGTGTGTGGGAGATTTGTCAGAGGGATGGATGGATGCCCTCAGACCTTGAGTAGGAATTGGGAGAGGAACTTTATATGAAAAATACAGTGGTTCCTCCTTTAAAAGTTGCGAGCTTACGCCGCAGGACTTAGAGGTAATTTGTGGTTTAGTACCGTACCCTGCGTCACCACTTCATTGCTCCAGAACAGCACAAGGGGGAGTTAGAGCACTGATTATGCTTTTGGGTCCTACTGTGTCTCTAACTGACAATGAATGGGCGACATAAACCTAAATAGAAACTGATAATTCTGCACGACTTCAGCATTACTTACTAAACCTGTTGTTACACAAAGGTTTTTATTATTTTATTTTGTTAGGATTATTTTGCTCTTACTGTAATACTGTAGACCACTCCCAACCGGTCATGTTGTACAGCGCTTGAGTGGCGCAACAGTCTAAGACACTGCATAGCAATGCAAGCTGTGTTACTACAGATGCAGGTTCGATACCTGTGCCAGCCGCAACAGGGAGACCCATGGTGGCATTTGTTTTTAATTTAGAATCTTCCAATCCTCTATATGTAATTATTGGCGGAGTGTCACGTCATATTTTTCAATATACTGTAGGCCTACCATTGGCAACATGATACTCAATAGTGTTGAGTAATGTGCTGTAGGCCTTATTTATTTAATTAAATAGCATAATGAAGCTAGAAGCAATAGGATTTGAAGCAATAGCCTAAATCTATTCTAGCACTGTTTCGCTCTGCTCTGAAACAAGCATGGGGACTGGTCTTGAGAAATCAATGAGATTTTTATTTTCACTTAATAACTGTTTGGGTGAATAAGGTTGGTTAGACTAGAATAAAAAAAATAGGGTGCAGAAATGTTATGCTCTTAGTGTAACCTTTAATAAGGCAAGTCAGTTAACTTCTTTGTGACAGGGGGCAGTATTTTTACATCCGGATGAAATGCATGCCCAAATTCAACGGCCTGCTACTCATCCCCAGAAGATAAGATATGCATATTATTAGTCAATTTGAATAGAAAACACTCTGAAGTTTCTAAAGCTGTTTGAATCATGTCTGTGAGTATAACATAACTTATTTAGCAGGCGTAACCCCGAGGACAAACCATTCAGAATTTCATCTTTTTTTTGAGGTCACTCTTTTCAACGGGTTTTCATTGGGAATCCAGATTTCTAAGGGACCTTCTTGCAGTTCCTATCGCTCCCACTGGATGTCAACAGTCTTTAGAAATTGGTTGAGGTTATTCCTTTGTGTAATGAAGAAGTACGGCCATCTTGAACGAGAGTCACTTGAAGCGTACTGTTAGATAGAGGCGCGTGACCAGAAAGCTAGCTACAGTTTGTTTTCTTCCTGTATTGAACACAGATCATCCCGCCTTCAATTGTATCAATTATTTGAGTTAAAAAATACCTAAAGATGTATTGCAAAAGAAGTTTGAAATGTTTTGGCAAAGTTTACAGGTAACTTTTGAGATATTTTGTAGTCACGTTGCACAAGTTGGGACAGGTGTTTTTCTGGATCAAACGCGCCTTTTTGGATATATATCGACGGAATTAATCGAACAAAAGGACCACTTGTGATGTTTATGGGACATATTGGAGTGCCAACAAAAGGAGCTCGTCAAAGGTAAGGCATGAATTATATTTTTATTTCCCGCGTTCTGTGTCGTGCCTGCCGGGTTGAAATATGGTTTCTCTTTTTGTTTACGGAGGTGCTATCCTCAGATAATAGCATCGTTTGCTTTCGCCGAGAGGTGCTATCCTCAGATAATAGCATTGTTTGCTTTTGCCGAAAAGCCTTTTTGAAATCTGACATGTTGGCTGGATTCACAACAAGTGTAGCTTTAATTTGCTATATTGCTTATGTGATTTAATGAAAGTTAGATTTTTATCGTAATTTATTTGAATTCGGCGCTCTGCATTTTCCCTGGCTTTTGGCCAAGTGGGACGCTAGCGTCCCACATATCCCAGAGAGGTTAAGAACAAATTCTTATTTTCAAGGACAACCTATTCCTTCCTCCCCATCTGGGAATTGAAGCCCTGTCTCCCACGTGTGTCCTGCCTGCAAGACATGGGGATTCTTTAGCTAATTAGCCCAGTACTGTACTGCCGACCATCACGTTGTACAACGCCATATTTTTCGTTCCATCCTAACGGAAACCATTCCAATTTTTTCTTGGAATAGAAACCCCATAATATTAATCAAATTAATTAAGCAAGTACCAATCAAAAGTGTGGACACACCTACTCATTCCAGGATTAGTCTTTATTTTTCTATTTTCTACTGTAGAATAATAGTGAAGACATCACAACTATGAAATAACACATATGGAATTAGAGGTTAACCTCTAAAGAGGTTAAGAACAAATTCTTATTTACAAGGAGAGCCTACTCCTTACTCCCAGTCAGGGAATTGAACCCCGGTCTCCCGCATTCTCTAGTACAGCCATTATTTAAGGTACTTGAGGTAACCAAGAAAGTCTGGACAAGGCCTGCTCTCCCTTATGAAAGGAATTAGGCACTTTCCCATGTTTACTTGTCAGACTGCACAGTAGCCTAATAAACAAATGCAGGTGGCTTATATTTTCAAAATGCTTTATAATCCAAATATAAAAGCATATACTGTACAGTACTGTATTTCATCATCAGCACCGTTATGATTTCATTAATAAAATAATGATACAAATACTCTTTCAAAATGCAGATGTTGATTTAGTTATGGATCCAAAACAAATTACTATGGGAACTAGTGTCTGTTGGCAAGTAGACTGAACCAGGTTTTCCTTTAGGATTTTGCCTGTGCTTAGCTCTATTCTGTTGATATCTTCAAATTTTGTTTAGTCCTTGCGATTTTCAAGCATACACACAGTTGAAGTCGGAAGTTTACATACACTCAGGTTGGAGTCATTAAAACTAGCTTAAAATTGTAGACCTCCACAGGTCTGGTTCATCCTTGGGAGCAATTTCCAAATGCCTGTAGGTACCACGGTCATCTGTACAAACAATAGTACGCAAGTATAAACAACATGGGATCTCGCAGTCGTCATACTGCTCAGGAAGGACGCGTTCTGTCTCCTAAAGATGAACATACATTGGTGCGAAAAGTGCAAATCAATCCCAGAACAACATCAATGGACCTTGTGAAGATGCTGGAGGAAACAGGTGCAAACGTATCTATATCCACAGTAAAACGAGTCCTATATCGACAGTAAAACGAGTCCTATATCGACATAACCTGAAAGGCCGCTCAGCAAGAAAGAAGCCACTGCTCCAAAACCATAAAAAAGCCAGACTACGGTTTGCACATGGGGACAAAGATCATACTTTTTTTGGAGAAATGTCCTCTGGTCTGATGAAACAAAAATAGAACTGTTTGGCCATAATGACCATTGTTATGTTTGGAGGAAAAAGGGAAGGCTTGCAAGCCGAAGAACACCATCCAAACCCGTGAAGCACGGGGGTGGTGGCGTCATGTTGTGAGGGTGCTTTGCTGCAGGAGGGACTGGTGCACTTCACAAAAAATAGATGGCATCATGAGGCAGTAAAGTTATGTGGATATTTTGATGTGTGCGAGCAAGGAGGCCTATAAACGTGACTCAGTTACAACAGCTCTGTCAGGAGGAATGGGCCAAAATTCACTCAACTTATTGTGGGAAGCTTGTGGAAGGCTACACAAAAGGCTTGACCCAAGTTAAACAATTTAAAGGCAATGCTACCAAATACTAATTGAATGTATGTAAACTTGTGACCCACTGGGAAAGTGATGAAAGAAATACAAGCTGAAATAAATCATTCTCTCCTATTATTCTGACATTTCACAGTCTTAAAATAAAGTGGTGATCCTAACTGACCTAAGACAGGGAATTGTTACTAGGATTAAATGTCAGGAATTGTGAAAAACTGATTTTAAATGTATTTGGCTAAGGTGTTTGTAGACTTCCAACTTCAACTGTATAACATGGCGCAGTCACCACCATGCTTGAAATTATGAAGTGTGGTACTCATTGATGTGTCGTGTTGGATTTGCCACAAGCATGATGTTTTTACTTTAGTGCCTTATTGCAAACAGGATGCATGTTTTGGAATATTTTTTATTCTGTACAGACTTCCTTCTTTTCACACTGCCATTTAGGTTAGTTTTGGGGAGTAACCACAATGTTGTTGATCCATCATCAGTTTTCTCCCTTCACAGCTATTCAACTCCGTAACTGTTTTAAAGTCACCATTGGCCTCATGATGAAATCCCTGAGTGGTTTCCTTCCTTTCCGGCAACTGAGTTAGGAAGGACGTCTGAATCTTTGTAGTGACTGGGTGTATTGATACGCCATCCAATGTGTAATTAATAACTTCACCATGCTCAAAGGGATATTTCATGTCTGCTTTTTTATTTTCACCCATCTTACCAATAGGTGCCCCTCTTTGCGAGGAATTGGAAAACCTCCCTGGTCTTTGTAGTTGAATCTGTGTTCGAAATTCACTGGGAACTTACATATAGTTGTGTATGTGGGACACAAAGATGAGGTAGTTATTCAAAAATCATGGTAAACACTATTACACAGAGTTAGTCCATACACATTATTATGTGACTTGTTAAACAAATTTGAACTCCTGAACTTATTTAGGTTTGCCATTTCAAAGGGGTGGAATAAGTGCTTTTCATTTTCAGCTTTTAATTTTTAATTCATTTCAAGAAAATTTTACAAACAAATCCATTTTAAATTCAGACTGTAACACAACAACATGTGGAAAAAGTCAAGGGATGTGGATACTTTCTGAAGGCACTATATATTAGCATTACAGTTGTTGTGCTAATGTCCAAACCTTAGCATGTTTGTTCAGTTCACCTGGTCATATGGCAGGAGTCGCACACCCAGCTGACATACTTTTTGTTGTAGATGCTCCAGGCCCTAGCATGTCAGCATATTTTAGCGTGAAGGTTGTTATAACGAGATGTTAGTATTAGTATGTTTCTCCAGCTCACCTGGACATGTGGCAGGGGTCGCATACCCATCCGCGCTCCTTCTTGTTGTAGCGGCTGCAGGCTTTGCAGGCGTACACCTGGCAGTCCAGACACTGGAGCTTGCTGTTGACAAGGAACTTGAAGGGCTGCAAGCAGCGGATACAGTGGGACTCTGTCAGGCTGGTCCCAGTGCCTAGCAGCTCTCTCTTGGTGTCCTCCTTCTCTAGCTGCGTCTTTAGCTCCCTGCAAAATACACAAGGATGGATGGATAAATTGATTGACAGAGAAATATGAACAGAAAATGATGGATAGCTTGGCAGAGAGGCTATAGTGCAGGGATTATCAACTAGAATCAGCCGAGGGCTGATATTTTTCTTGAGGGGATGGTCAGGGGGACGGAAAATAGTTATAAATAATTTGTGGACTGCAAATTGACCGCAAGAAGCCCAAACAGATATAATATTAGACTAAAATAAAATCATTTCAAACCTTGCTTGAATTTGTATACAATCACATATAATAAGTATACCAAAAATTAGGCACAACTTCCTAATACTGAGCTGCACCACCGCTTAGGCCTCAGAACAGCTTCAATTTGTTCGGGGCATGGACTCTACAAGGTGTCGAAAGCATTCTACAGCTGGGCACTGGGACAGGAATGCTCGCCCATTTTTGATTCCAATGCTTCCCATAGTTGTGTCAAGTTAGCTGGATGTCCTTTGGGTGATGCACCATTCTTGATACACACACAGGAATCTGTTGAGCGTGAAAACCCGAGTAGCGTTGCAGTTCTTGACACAAACCGGTGTACCTGGCAGCTACTACCATACCCGTTCAAAGGCACTTAAATACTTTGTCTTGCGCATTCACCCTCTGAATGGCACACATTCAAAATCCATGTCTCAATTGGTTCCAGGCTTAAAAATCATTGTTTAACTTGTCTCCTCCCCTTAATCTACACTGATTGAAGTGGATCTAACAAGTGACATCAATAAAATATCATAGGTTTGACATCCCAAAAAAAGCTATAATTTATTTTTGCCCAGAAAATTTAGGGGGCCAAATAAAATCACCTGCGGGCCAAATTCACAGTTGGGGAAACCTGCTGTAGTGGATGGATGGATGGACAGACAGAAGTAAAGACAGAAGAATAGACATAGGAAAAGCCAATGGAGGGACAAACTGACAGTAGATAGGACAGACAGTAGATTGATTATTCTATACCAGTCACTGGAGACAATGGCCCAATTTTTCTGTAAGCCGGCAATCAGTCCCTTTCCTATCCTGTAATATGTTCAGGGATGGACCAAGGCATGCGTATCCTCGGGCTATCCAAAGTAATGAAGGTGCACTGGTATCAATAAAGGCTTTCTATGAAGCCCGAGAGCCACGGCTCATATCTGTGGTTACATATATTTTACATAAGCTGCAAACATGGCCCCGGGAAACAAGTCCATGAGGCCATGTGAGCAATCTTATATACAGCAACATGACTAGCCCAAAGGCTAAAATGCTATCAAATGGGAGATGAAAACTGAAGCATTATTGCTTCCTTTAAGTGGTACCATATGTTTATTTATTTTTTGCCAAATATCAAAGCCTTGCTTGCTTGTAACAATAAAAGACAAACGTAACATATTTCCAATCCATGGTAAGGGAATGGTAAATGTCATAACGTGCTTCTTGATTGAAAACTGACTTTTAGCTAACTTGTTTAGCTCTAACCTGCATTATGCCGATTCGTTCACAACTGGCTGCATGGGAGTTCTCGGTAGGAGCTGGAAACATGATGATTTTAAACTCAGCAGATTGTGGGTTCTCCAACCTGGGGGAAGTCTGAATCCCTGCCACAACTAAACCCCAAAGAGGTAATAAGAGAGAACTAGGAATGTTTGCGGAATCAGAGGTAGACATAGAGAAGGTTAACAATTCAATTGTCTATTTCCCACATGAAAACAAGTGATTTTGGGGGGCTGAATGAGGGTCAATTGAGCCAGTTGGAATTGGTTTCCCTCGTCTGTCTCTCACATTATGGTGGATTGCAGAAAGTACTTGGTGGTCATCTTGGCTATACATGGATCTCGTGACATGCATGAATGATATACAGTCGTTTCTGAGGCATACTAATCCAATAGTATGTGTCAGTAATAATGCACAACATGCATATTGATACAGTAGCTTAACTACACTGGACATGTAGAGTTGGTAGAACCTGACAGAAAAGTTCCATGTATGCATAATGGATGAATTCTAACATTGGACATACAGTTGAAGTTGGAAGTTCACATACACCTTAGCCAAATACATTTAAACTCAGTTGTTCACAATTCCTGACATTTAATCCTAGTAAAATCTCCCTGTCTTAGGTCAGTTAGGATGACCACTTTATTTTAAGAATGTGAAATGTCAAAATAATAGTAGAGAGAATAATTTATTTCAGCTTTTATTTCTTCAATCACATTCCCAGTGGGTCAGAAATGTACATACACTCAATTAGTATTTGGTAGCATTGACTTTAAATTGTTTAACATGGGTCAAACGTTTTGTGTAGCCTTCCACAAGCTTCCCAAAATAAGTTGGGTGAATTTTGGCCCATTCCTCTTGACAGAGCTGGTGTAACTGAATCATGTTTGTAGGCCTCCTTGCTCGCACACACTTTTTCAGTTCTGCCAACACATTTTCTATAGGATTGAGGTCAGGGCTTTGTGATGGCCACTCCAGTACCTTGCCTTTGTTGTCCTTAAGCCATTGTGCCACAACTTTGGAAATATGCTTGGAGTCATTGTCCATTTGGGAAGACCCATTTTCCACCAAGCTTTAACTTCCTGACTGATGTCTTGAGATGTTGCTTCAATACATCCACCTGTATTAACTGCACCTGTTTGAACTTGTTACCTGTATAAAAGACACCTGTCCATACACTCAATGAAACATACTCCAACCTCTCCACAAAGACAAGAGAGCTGTGTAAGGACATCAGGGATAAAATTGTAGACCAGCAAATCATATAAACACTGAATGTGTACATCAACAACATTGATAAAAAAGTTTTAGTGATTGAATTAAATGGAAGAGCAGTAATGTGTAAGCATGGAAAATGTGTAATCGTACATAAAATGCAAATGCTTAAACTGTATACAGTAGATGCTAAAACAAATGCAATAATTTACAAGGTTTAGAAACAAGTAGGGTGAATTCACATAAATCAGGTGTTCACATTCAAAATTGCTGCAAAGAAACCACTGCTAAGGGACACCAATAATAAGAAGAGACATGCTTGGGCCAAGAAACACGAGCAATGGACATTAGACCGGTGAAAATCTGTCCTTTGGTCTGATGAGTCCAAATTTGAGATTTTTTTTCCCAACCGCCATGTCTGAGACACAGTAGGTAAACAGATTAATTCTGCATGTGTGGTTCCCACCGTGAAGCACGGAGGAGGGGGTGTGATTGTGTGGAGGTTCTTTGCTGGTGACACTGTCTGATTTATTTAGACTGTCTGATTTATTTAGAATTCAAGGCACACTTAACCAGCATGGCTACCACAGGATTCTGCAGTGATACGCCATCCCATCTGGTTTGCGTTTAGTGGGACTATTATTTGTTTTTCAACAGGACAATGACCCAGAACACCTCCAGGCTGTGTAAGGGCTATTTGACCAAGAAGGAGAGTGATGGCGTTCTGCATCAGATGACCTGGCCTCCACAATCACCTGACTTCAACCCAATTGACATGGTCTGGGATGAGTTGGACCGCAGAGTGAAGGATAAATAGCCAACAAGTGCTCAGTATATGTGGGAACTCATTCAAGACTGTTGGAAAAGCGTTCCAGGTGAAGCTGGTTGACAGAATGCCAAGAGTCTGCAAAGCTATCAAAGGCAAAGGGTGGCTACTTTGAAGAATCTCAAATACAAAATATATTTTGATTTGTTTAAAGCTTTTTTGGTTCCTACATGATTACATATGTGTTATTTCATTGTTTTGATGTCTTCACCACTATTCTACAATGTAGAAAATAGTAAAAATAAAGGAAAACCATTGAATGGGTAGGTGTATCCAAACTTATGACTGGTATTGTATATCTCACTAGGTCAGGATTTTTAAGCCTCCATACAGTGCCTTCGGATAGTTTTCAGACCCCTTCACTCTTTCCACATTTTGTTAAGTTACTGCCTTGTCCTAAAATGGGTTAAATAAAATTTAAAAATCCTCAGCAAGTCCAGCCAGAGCCTAGACTTGAACATCTCTGGAGAGACTTGAAAATTGCTGTGCCTGACCTGACAAAAACATTTTTTAAAATCAATTTTAGAATAAGGCTGCAACCTAACAATATGTGGAAAAAGTCAAGGGGTCTGAATACTTTCCGAAGGCACTAGTTCTAATGTGTCCATGATATTTGTAATTTCCCTAATTGTATGACGGTGATAGGTTTTAGTGTGATTTCCATTGTGGTACTTAAAACCGTATTATAATCTTCCACCATAATAATTGAGTAATTTGTTGCTTGTGAGCTCAATAGAATTGTGGATTATCATTATTTGGACCATATAGATGAATTAGCTAAATCTGTTTTTGGTCCAATAGCATATTTAAAAGGATCCACCTTCCTTGAGGATCTGTTTGGATAGTTTGCCCTGGCATTAGTTGAACACAGCCAATCCAACAGTTTCTGAAATGTTGAAACAGATCTCAGGAAGTGACCTGTTTCAAATGTTTGTTTAAGTAGTTCCTTTCTTATATATGTATTAAAAAAGTAGTTTCTTTCTGAGATCGGTGGTCAAATAGTAGTAGTTACCTCCAAAGTAAATATTTGTTCTCCCAATTAAAAAAAACTTAACTATAGCTATCCCAGTTCTGCAAGGTTCTGAACCTTTCACTGAATACACCCCTGGTTAACAGACTTATGCCATGATATGGGGTCATGCTTTTCGAACTGTGCACGGTTCTCAGGAGTCAGAATAGGAAGGCTGCTGCTTTGTAGCTATGCCCGGGTCAGCAAGATGGTGCCTCAGAGATACAGCAGTACAGCTGTGAGGCATTAGCAATGGGATATACATTTTATATCTGTTAAATCTGTCCTCCTCTGAAAGCCCAAATAATAATAATAATAATATATGCCATTTAGCAGACGCTTTTATCCAAAGCGACTTACAGTCATCCCAGGGACTTGGTATATATCCTGTGCCTTCCTGATTTGAATGGCGAGGATATCCGCACCATGGGCAAAGTCCTAGCTAGTTGCATGGAGGCGTGTGGCAGCATCGTCTCTCAAGGTTCCATTCAAGACCCCTCTGGTTATAGATCCGGAAGATACGCACCTGGAAATAGAACTACCTTACAATGAAGGCTAGATGTGAGATGTGCAAGTGTTAACATGTTTTTTTTTTTTATAAAAAATATGATAGCATTTATATGCTATGTCAATAAAAGCAATTTAACTCGGAATTTTATTTCGTGCAAACTAATAAAAAACAATGTTTTGCACATTATCTTTTTGTACTTCAATTGTAGCCTGCTATAGATACAGTAGATATTTATGTTGTTCTTTTCAATGTGATCTTTAGTGTAGACAGATTGAGCCAAGTTTGAGTCTGTGTAAGGGTTCTAAAAATGAAATAACTTTACAAGTAGACCGATATTTGAGAGGTTTTATATAAAACACAGGATTAGCATGTCCCTAGGATTACATTAAACTAAATTGATTATGACCTTAAACCAGAAAGTTCTGCTTAGCTGGCACTCCTTGGGAGTCCTGGTATGGGAGCCAGACATCCACATTCTGGGAAGATCCAATTCAGCAGACTGTTCCCATACAAGGATATCTCCTGGATGCCCATCAACACCAGTCCCCCTCCCCCCACACATCCTTCATAGCCCACATTAAGTTAAGGGGAGTGAGAGAGAGAAGAGAGAATTATAAAACCATAACATAATAGTTTCCAGAGAAGGAAAAGCAACCCACGGTTCAGAGCAGACTACTAAGCATTAAGAGCCATTTTCCCTTTCAATCCCAAAAACCTCAGCTTGATTTGATAAATCTTTGGCCAAACAGTTTTGCTAAATGGACCGGTTTCAACATTACAGTTACATAATGCGGGGATCAATGTGAATGCATATATACAAGAGTAAGAGTGTTTATCGTAAGGTGTTAACCCCGGTGTCCTGGCTAAATTCCCAATTTAGCCCCATTTCCATCATTGCCACCTAATTACCCCTTCGTTCCTAATTGCCACATAGTATCACACTTCACCTCTCCTCTATATAAATGCAATCAGTTATTATAATATTATTAAATTAAAGTTTCATTGTGTGATTCAAAAAACAACCAAATGGCCATCCCGCCACTTGTTTTGGTATACAGATCATCCCCAGTTTACAATTGGCTCATTCATCCCCCCTCCTCTCTCCTGTAACTATTCCCCAGGTAGTTGCTGTAAATGAGAGAATGTGTTCTCAGTCAACTAACCTGGTAAAATAAGGGGAAAATAAATAAAAAAATACAGCTGACAGATGGGCCTAAGAAAATGTAACCCCTCTCAAATGCAAATGAAGGGTTATGGCCTGACTTTTAAAGTGGAACTGACAGCGTTTTAGCAACATGAAATCTTATAAAAATCAGCTCAATATACAGCCCCAGGAAGAATATGAAGCTTTTAAAAAACATCTGACAAGCAAGAAAATAGATATGGTAATTTAAAAATGTTATTCAATTCGTAGAATGTTTGGGAATGACGTAGAGTAAGCCATTTGTGAAACTTCTATAGAAATAAAGAGTGGAAACGCAGCCATGCGTTTGGGACAGTTAATAGACACTGCAGTAAATTATACATATGTCTTGGCTAGGATCGGAGTCGACACAGACCGGTGTGCCATTGCCAATCAGAGCTATACAGCAGGCCTATATGTAAATAAGCCCTTTGCCACATGGGCAGTGTTACCGACAATATTTAGTGGGTTTTCAGACCTATCATTATTTACTTTGAACTGGACTGTGTGTTTACAGTTATAAACGATGGGGAATAATAACCTGCTCGCCCGTCTGCAGCTTGCCAATGCATGCTTGTCCAAAACCACATTTTGACGATAGAATGGGAACCCATTTGATCGATGCCAAATACACTTGATTGACAACTAAGCGTTATGGAAACAGTCAGCCTAGCATGCTAACAAAGTGATTCACATTTCTTGCTAGTTAACCAAATGACACTTGGATCTCTAGCTGTAGCCACAGAAAATTATATGGGGGGGAGAAGTTGGCAAATCATCCACACTAGACTCCTTGTTTTTAGCTTGCTAAATAGCTACATAAATACAGTTGAAGTTGGAAGTTTACATACACCTTAGCCAAATACATTTAATCACAGTTTTTCACAATTCCTTACATTTAATCCTAGTAAAAATTCCCTGTCTTAGGTCAGCAAGGATCACCACTTTATTTTAAGAATGTGAAATGTCAGAAAATTTGTAGAGAGAATGATTTATTCCAGCTTGTATTTCTTTCATCACATTCCCAGTGGGTCAGAAGTTTACAAACACTCAATTAGTATTTGGTAGCGTTGCCTTTAAATTGTTTAACCTGGGTCAAACATTTTGGGTAGCCTTCCACAAGCTTCCCACAATACGTTGGGTGAATTTTGTCCCATTTCTCCTGACAGAGCTGGTGTAACTGAGTCAGGTTCGTAGGCCTCCTAGCTCACACATGCTTTTTCAGTTCTGCCCAAAAATGTTCTATGGGATTTGAGGTCAGGGCTTTGTGATGGCCACTCAAATACCTTGACTTTGTTGTCCTTAAGCCATTTTGCCACAACTTTGGAAGTATGCTTGGGGTCATTGTCCATTTGGAAGACGCATTTGCGATCAAGCGTTAACTTCCTGACTGATGTCGTGAGATGTTGTTTTAATATATCCACATAATTTTACTGCCTCATGATGCCATCTATTTTGTGATGAGCACTGGTCCCTCCTGCAGCAAAGCACCCCCACAACATGATGCTGCCACCCCTGTGCTTCACGGTTGGGATGGTGTTCTTCGGCTTGAAAGCCTCCCCCTTTTTCCTACAAATGGCGATTATGGCCAAACAGTTCTATTTTTGTTTCATCAAACCAGAGGACATTTCTCCAAAAAGTATAATCTTTGTCCTCATGTGCAGTTGCAAACCGTAGTCTGGCTTTTTTGTGGCGGTTTTGGAGCAGTGGTTTCTTCCTTGCTGAGCGGCCTTTCAGGTTATGTCGACGTAGGACTTGTTTTACTGTGGATATTGATACTTTTGTACTTGTTTCCTCCAGCATCTTCACAAGGTCCTTTGCTGTTGTTCTGGGATTGATTTACACTTTTCGCACCAAAGTACATTCATCTCTAGGAGACAGAACGAGTCTCCTTCCTGAGCGGAATGACTGCAGCGTGGTCCCATGGTGTTTATACTTGCGTACTATCGTTTGTACAGATGAGTGTGGTACCTTCAGGCATTTGGAAATTGCTCCCAAGGATTAACCAGACCTGTGGGGGTCAATAATCTGAGGTCTTGGCTGATTTCTTTTGCTTTCCCCATGCTGTCAAGCAAAGAGGCACTGAGTTTGAAGGTAGGCCTTGAAATACATCCACAGGTACACCTCCAATTGACTCAAATGATGTCAATCAGCCTCAGAAGCTTCTAAAGTCATGACATAATTTCCTGGATTTTTCCAAGCATTTAAAGGCACAGTCAACTTAGTGTATGTAAACTTCTGACCCACCGGAATTGTGATACAGTGAAATAATCTGTAAACAATTGTTGGTAAAATCACTTGTGTCATGCACAAAATAGATGTCCTAACCGACTTGCCAAAACTATAGTTTGTTAACAAGAAATTTGTGGTGTAGTTGAAAAACAAGTTTTAATGACTCCAACCTAAGTGTATGTAAACTTCCGACTTCAACCGTAGATAAGCTAGCGTTTTCTTCGAAAGCCATTCTTGTGATTTTTGTTGAGCACCCCACCATTGCTTTGTTTGCAAAAGCATGAAGGCTCACCTGAACAGATAAACTAGCCTATTAACACCATTATGACTGACTACTGACTTCCCAGCCTTGGTTACATTCATGTGTTTTTGTCCAAAATATTGAGGCATTGAAACTGAAACAGTGCATCCAAATGGGTGGCGGGAGCAAACAATGTACCAGGCCAGGTGTGATTTACAACCTGATAGCAATATTTGTTGGACTACCAAGAAATGTATAATATGACACTTAGAATTCTAATTGATCATTAGAAAACCATTTTGTAATTTTGTTAGCACAGCTGAAAACTGTTGTTCTGATTAAAGAAGCAATAAAACAGACCTTCTTTAGACAAGTTGAGTATCTGGAGCATCAGTATTTGTGGGTTTGATTACAGGCTTAAAATAGCCAGAAACAAAGACCTTTCTTCTGAAAATCGTCAGTCTATTCTTACAATAGTCATTTACAACATTAACAATGTCTACACTGTATTTCGGATCAATTTGATGTTATTTTAAAGAACCAAAAATGTGCTTTTCTTTAAAAAACAAGGACATTTCTAAGTGACCCCAAACTTTTGAATGGTAGTGTATACCTGCACTTTCTATTTGTCTGTTGCCAGTTCATCTTGTCTTTGTTAGGTCGTACCAGCGTGTTTTTTCCTGTTCCTTAAGTTTTTGTTTTTAAGTCTTCCCGGTTCTGACCCTTCTGCCTGTCCTGAGCCTGCCTGCCGTGAAGTACCTGCCCGATTCTCCTGGATTACAAACCTCAGCCTGCCCTCAACCTGCCCTTTGCCTGCCCCGTGTTATAATAAACATTCTGAGATTCAAATGATCCAGCTCCTTTGTCTGCATCTGGGTCTTATCCTGAGCTGTGATAATTTAACTGAATCCATCTAATCTGCCAACAATGCCTTACTCTACATTATGCTATTTTGAATCAAATAGTATCTATTTTTAAAACCTTGGTTTTGTAGCATAAACTGGGAATTTTATGTTTTACTGATATTATGATTGTTTGTTTCATCTGCAAAGTAGTTAAAATGCAGTTCCACTTTAATTAAAATAACCTTTTACAGTGTTCAGATCAAAAATGATGCAAAAAATAGGTTTATCTGACTGTAGCCTATCAATCATTTTGTTTTCCGTACTGACATAACCTTGACGTTTGTCAACGACATGTATAAATGGTAGCATATATATATAAAATATTTTAAGAAAACATGTATTATTTGGCCTTAATGCTATGAGCACATACAAACGCATTGAATAACAGATTCACTACATGGAAAACAGATAGTCCGGCCCAAAAAAAACAAAAGAAGGTTTGTTCTGAAGTGTCTATCCTAAACTCAGCAAAAAAAGAAAGAAAATTCATAACAATCCAAACAACTTCACAGATCTTCATTGTGAAGGGTTTTAACACGGTTTCCCATACTTGTTCAATGAACCATAAACAATTAATAAACATGCACCTGTGGAACGGTCGTTAAGACACTAACAGCTTACAGACGGTAGGTAGTACAGGTCACAGTTATGAAAACGTAGGACACTAAAGAGGCCTGTCTACTGACTCTGAAAAACAACAAAAGAAATATGCTCATCTACGTGAACGTGCCTTAGGCATGCTGCAAGGAGGCATGAGGACTGCAGATGTGGCCATAAAATTGCAATGAATTGCAATGTCCGTACTGTGAAACGCCTAAGACAGCGCTACAGGAAGACAGGACGGACAGCTGATCGTCCTCACAGTGGCAAACCACGTGTAACAACAGCTGCACAGGATCGGTACATCCGAACATCACATCTGCGGGACAGGTACATGATGGAAACAACAACTGCCCGAGTTACACCACAAACGCACAATCCCTCCATCAGTGCTCAGACTGTCCGCAATGGGCTGAGAGGGGCTAGACTGAGGGCTTGTAGGCCTGTTGTAAGGTAGGCGCTCACCAGACATCACTGGCAACAACGGGCACAAACCCACTGTTGCTGGTCCATACAGGACTGGCAAAAAGTCTTCACTGACGAGTCGCGGTTTTGTCTCACCAAGGGTAATGGCCGGATTCACGTTTATCGTCAAATAAATTAGCGTTACACCGGGCCTGTACTCTGGAGCGGGATCGATTTGGAGGTTGAGAGTCCGTCATGGTCTGGGGCGGTGTGTCACAGCATCATCGGGCTGAGCTTGTTGTCATTGCCTGCAATCACAATGCTGTTCGTTGCAGGGAAGACATCCTCCTCCCTCATGTGGTACCCTTCCTGCAAGCTCATCCTGACATGACCCTCCAGCATGACAATGACACCAGCCATACTGCTCGTTCGGTGCGTGATTTCCTGCAAGACAGGAATGTCAGTGTTCTGCCATGGCCAGCAAAGAGCCCGGATCTCAATCCCATTGAGCACGTCTGGGACCTGTTGGATCGGAGGGCGAGGGCTAGGGCCATTCCCCCCCAGAAATGTCCGGGAACTTGCAGGTTCCATAGTGGAAGAGTGCGGTAACATCTCACAGCAAGAACTGGCAAATCTGGTGCAGTCCATGAGGAGGAGAGGCACTGCAGTACCTAATGCAGCTGGTGGCCAAACCAGAACCTGACTGTTACTTTTGATTTTGACCCCCCCTTTGTTCAGGGACACTTTATTCCATTTATGTTAGTCACATGTCTGTGGAACTTGTTCAGTTTATGTCTCAGTTGTTGAATCTTGTTATGATCATACACATATTTACACATGTTAAGTTTGCTGAAAATAAATGCAGTTGACAGTGAGAGGACGTTTCTTTTTTTGCTGAGTTTATATCTGAAGGCTATAAGAAAGATCAGAAAACATTTGTTCGTTTTTTAATTTTTATTATACATGTATTTAACCCCATATATTTGTCACTAAACAGCCTCCATATTCTGTTTACTTCCATAATTGTTTTGACTGGTACTGGGGGACTTTCAGACCAGTCTTGTGATGCCTGTGGGCTTCCTAGAACAAAACAACAGACATGTAGGTGTTCGTGAGAGTCACCTTTACCCAGAGGGGTCATATTAGTTTTTGTAGGCCAAACCGTTCAGACGCTACAGACTATTTTGTGAGAAGACTGATTTTTTTTCGGGATGGTCTGACATACATCACACTAGCTCTTTCACCTTTCACTGCAGATGCATCCAATGCAACAACAAAAAAACATATTTTGAGCTGATGGACTTTTATGGGAATGTTCTTACTATGCTAATTAGATTTCCGCGGGGCACGGACATCGACCTTAGAGGGTTAAGGACAGTACGCCAGTGATGAATAAGCTCCATTGTTATAAGCTCCATGATTTGTGGTTAATATTATTCACAATAGACTATTTTCACATAGAGAGCAGAGGTACACCAGTACACCAATCTCTCAAACCCCATTTTTTTATGTCTTATTCAGTGCTAAGAGACTAGGCCTAAAACTGATTGAATCCACATGAGTAACAATGTGATTCCACTCGTTAAATGGACTTAACAACAAGCATCATGACAAAAACAGCTTTAACTTTAACAGAGAACGCGGAGAATAAATAGCTGGATCAAGACGTTGGCAAAGTGTATGGCAGAATTTGGAAAGGAAGTGGAGACAGTGAGTTGTTTGTGTTTTGGGAAAGAGACAGACCAGGAGAGGGTAGAGGAGAGAGAGAGAGAATCTTGTTTTTCATTCAGAGATTGAAATAGTCTGGCTAAAATTGGCCTTGTGACTGTGACATGGCTGTGTTCCTCTTACAATGGGAAAGAAAATTCCACGTACATTACAGAGCCATAGAGACACTCATGGCCTAGACAACATAGACCATCAGCAACTGCAACCAAGGATGCTTAGGCCTACTGTACAGCTGTGACTGTAGCTAAAGCTTTCTAACCACAACAAACAACCACACTGAATATGGATACATGGGAGTTTCATCTGGACACAAAATGGACCGTTAGCCCTGTTTTATTGTGGCTGTGCATCGGTGTATTTGTGTATTTTCTCTATATTAAGTTATAGATACATGTGGAGCAGCAGAGGTCAGCATCATGGCATCAGGGAACTTGGGGGATTTCTGCAAATCTGCAAAAGAGCTCTGAGTATGCCAGGAATGATTGGTTGATTAGATCAGGTTAGATTTCTGACCAAAGGGCAGGGCGTGTGCCAAACTGGTGCTTCTCTCTCTCTCTCTCTCTCTCTCTCTCTCTCTCTCTCTCTCTCTCTCTCTCTCTCTCTCTCTCTCTCTCTCTCTCTCTCTCTCTCTCTCTCTCTCTCTCTCTCTCTCTCTCTCTCTCTCTCTCTCTCTCTCTCTCTCTCTCTCTCTCTCTCTCTCTCTCTCTCTCTCTCTCTCTCTCTCTCTCTCTCTCTCTCTCTCTCTCTCTCTCTCTCTCTCTCTCTCTCTCTCTCTCTCTCTCTCTCTCTCTCTCTCTCTCTCTCTCTCTCTCTCTCTCTCTCTCTCTCTCTCTCTCTCTCTCTCTCTCTCTCAAACCCAAACATACACACAAATAAGGCCATATGCACAAAGGCACATGTACAGTACATATGTGTGCACTCATGCACACACGCACAACCCAGGCATTCGCAAACACCTGTAGAACATCAATATATCTACGATTAATCATCCTACATGTTACTACCGAAGAATTACAATCATTCAAATGCTTAATGTCAAATATACGTGACATGCAAGTTTAAAAACCAGACAAGGCATTTATCATGTTAAATATAACTTTTTATTCAATATGAACACATGGGAATCAGCAGCTAATCCATTTACAATGGGTTACGTAAAAAGGACATTTCACATAGAGGAATAAAAACAAGGACTGCGTCCCAAATGGCACCCTATTCCCTAAACGAGATCATAACCGTCATGGATAAAAGACAGTACTGTGCAACCGTCTTCATAGACCTGGCCAAGGCTTTCAACTCTGTCAATCACCGCATTCTTATCAGCAGACTTAATGTGAGTCTGGAAGGTGAGTTTACAGTCTAGCCAGACACCTAGGTATTTATAGTTATCCACATATTCTAAGTCGGAACCGTCCAGAGTAGCAATGCTAGTCGGGCGGGTGCGGACAGCGATCAGTTGAAGAGCATGCATTTAGTTTTACTTGCATTTAAGAGCAGTTGGAGGCCACTGAAGGAGAGTTGTATGGCATTGAAGCTCGTTTGGAGGTTGTTAACGCAGTGTCCAAGGAAGGGCCAGAGGTATACAGAATGGTGTCGTCTGCGTAGAGGTGGATCAAAGAAACACCAGCAGCAAGAGCGACATCATTGATGTATACAGAGCAGAGAGTCGGCCCGAACATTGAACCCTGTGGACCCCCATAGAGACTGCCAGAGGTCCGGACAACAGGCCCTCCTATTTGAGACACTGAACTCTATCAGAGAAGTAGTTGGTGAACCAGGCGAGGCAGCCATTTGAGAAACCAAGGCTGTTGAGTTTGCCAATAAGAATGTTGCGATTGACAGAGTCGAAAGCCTTAGTCCGGTCGATGAATACAGCTGCACAGTAATGTCTCTTATCAATAGCGGTTATGATATCGTTTAGGACCTTGAGCATGGCTGAGGTGCACCCATGACCAGCTCTGAAACCAGATTGCATAACGGAGAAGGTACGGTGAGATTCGAACTGGTCGTTAATCTGTTTGTTATCTTAGCTTTCGAAGACCTTAGATAGGCAGGGTAGAATAGATAAAGATACTTTTGTTCACGTTTCCTTCAGCATCTTCACAAGATCCTTTGCTGTTGTTCTGGGATTTATTTGCACTTTTTTTGCACCAAAGTACGTTCATCTCTAGGAGACAGAACGCGCCTCCTTCCTGAGCGGTACGACGGCTCCGTGGTCCCATGGTGTTTATATTTGCATACTATTGTTTGTACAGATGAACGTGGTATCTTCAGGCATTTGGAAATTGATCCCAAGGATGGACCAGACTTGTGGGGGTCTAAATTTTGTTTCTGAGGTCTTGGCGGATTTCTTTTGATTTTCCCATGATGTCATGATTTTCCCATGATGTCAAGCAAAGAGGCATTGAGTTTGAAGGTAGGCCTTGAAATACATCCACAGGTACACCTCCAATTGACTCAAGTAATGTCAATTAACCTATCAGAAGCTTCTAAAATCATGACATGATTTTCTGGAATTTTCCAAGCTGTTTAAAGGCAGTCAACTTAGTGTATGCAAACTTCTGACCCACTGGAATTGTGATACAGTGAAATAATCTGTCTGTAAACGATTTGTTGGAAAAATGACTTGTGTCATGCACAAAGTAGATGTCCTAACCGACTTACCAAAAATACAGTTTGTTAACAAGAGATTTGTGAAGTGGTTGAAAAACAAGTTTTAATGACTCCAACCTAAGTGTATGTAAACTTCTGACTTCAACGGTACTTAGCAAGCAAATGCGGCCAGCTAGTTTAGCCTACTGAAACACGCTGCTCAAACAGAGGGATGCTATGTTAGCTAGCTGGCTCTGACTTTCCAACACAACACTGGAACTCTTCCAAGTCAACGTAACGTTAAGCTTTTGGAATTACTAATTTATTGCCACTGGGTCTTGCCAGTGTAACTGCTTACTGATTGTACACTAACATTACTGCATGATTGTAGCAGGTTTACCGACGTGTTAGTTCTATTAGCTATGTTGACTATGACATTGTAGGCTGTTTGTAGAGGTTTGGCTTGGAAAGGTTTTCTCGCCTGGTCACATACAGCTGATTTGTTGTGCATTGAAGACCGCAATCGAAGGGAAAAGAAGGAATACAATGTGGCTGTTTTGAAAGGAAACTGTTTATGCGTGATCAGGGGTGTATTCATTCCGATTCTGTTGAAAAACATTTCTTAAAACGGAAGCAAACGGAACAAAACCGGGATAAAAAAGACCTGAATTTGTCCAATAGAAACTCTTGTTTGCAACTGTTGGACTAATAATTACATTATTGTTTGTGTAAACTGTGTTATTGGCTAGCTCCTATGATACAACACTCTTCTGACGAGAGAGCACATTTTCTATGTGAAATCGCCTGGCCTCATTGTATGGATATATCCAAATAAATATCACTAGAAAACAGCTACTAGAAAACAGCTACAACAAATGTAAATGCAGCTACTGTTGTTATTCTGTCTGCACTGTTTGATGTGATTGTAAGTTAGCTGTAGTTGGCTAGCTAGCAAGCTAGGGACAAGAACGTTTCCAGCCAGTATGGCAATGGAACATTTAGAAAGCACATTAAATTTGTCTCTCGACCTGTGTTCACCTGTGTTGTATACTTTCATTCATAGGCTAGATTGTAGCAACCTAATGATGGGTATAGGGAAAATTTGAGTATCATGTAGTAGCCTAAACCTATTGCTGTTACATTGAACTGGGTGATTGGAATATGAATGAGTCATCCAATATGCTGTAATAGAAATAAGGCCATGCTCGTTTTAAGCGACACTCAACTCCACTTAATCCTGAATGAAATGACTGAGCCATAAATTAAGGATCAATGAAATCAGATTCCCTCCCTCTTGCAAAGATTGCGTCATCATCCCCTTCATTTGAGGAAGACGACTGATTGAATATTTTATTAATAAATAAAAAAATTGTGTTAAAATGTTTTAGTATTCAAATATATCCCAATACACATTTAGTAATGACAGTGTATTTTAAACTTCACGCACAGTAACACTTTTGAATGACTTAATAAAATAATTGTATCGATGTGCTTGTGCATTGAGTACACCAAAGTTGATAAGTAATAAAATAAAGACAGCACTTCTAAAAGCCTACTTCACACCATAGCCTGCACAAATGAAAATGTGGCACTGATTCGCCTTTGGATTAACGTTTCAACATTGTCTCAATGAAGAGTTTGGCGTTCGACTACCAATGTGCAACATGCACGCACAGTTACAAACCTGCTAGAGTCAGAGGCAGGCGGACGAGCAATATCCACTGCCATAGTATGGATGAAGCCGGAGCTAGAATGTGAAGCTAACTGAAGCTGGTTAGCTTTAGAAAACCCTGAGTAGATCTAGCTTGCTTTGTAGGATACCTCTCTGGTGTGATCAAGACATAGCATGTTGTCTACAATTATATTAGGCTACTAAGTGATAGTGATCCAAGGATGATCACGATTGATTGTTTGCTGATCAACTGGAGTCACGTAGGAATCCAACATGGTATATACTCCATCAGAGGCCTAGATGTGATGTCAAAAAGTGTAAATCCAAGTGGTTGGTTTAGGATCTGCATACTGCATATTGGTAGAGGTAAAGAAACAAAGGTAAGGCATTAAGCAAAATCTAAGGTCGGTCAATACCATTGCATAAACGTCTTGCATGGCGTTTGAACACATAAGCACTGTGCACCCCTTTGAGTAACAAATTCATGCAATTAGTAGCTCATTAGATTCAAACCTACTGATTAACCGATTATTCAACCCCAGATCCTAACCTTCACCATTACGAGGATCAAAACAAATCTGACCCTGGACCAGCGGTTACATGGAACTTTGTCCAATTCTGCATATTGGATGAGCAAGATTTAGACCTAACCCAGGAGAACTAAATCCATGACACAGCCAGGGAAGGTCCCATTATCCTCATCCCATCATGCTTATCTCTCCCTACCATCAGAGGCGCTCCAGAGAGTCATATGATGGCCAGGCTAGGTCCAGCAGTGCATCCCGGAGTCTGGACATAGTCCACATTGTCTGCTGACTCCTGCATGGCACAGATAGTCCTGAGACTCATTACCTAGAAACCCACACAGCGTGAGAGTCAATGATCTTCATAACATTGCTAGCTCTGACCTGACTCCTATGAGAATCAATGCATCTTACCACAAGTTTAAAAAAAATATATATTTTTACCAATTGATTGGCTTTTTATGATATGGGAGGGCATTTTTGTAAAATGTTCTAAGGTGTTTGACATATTTTGTTTAATTAACGCCATACAAGTGAGGTGAACCTTCAAGTGAAACAAATGTGAGTGTCAAACCACAATTGTATCTTGCAACTTTGCCGTTATGGAATAATATAATGAACTGCCCAGTCAGCTGACTAGTAGACTCCATCTCTACCAGAGAAAAACACACTGGGACAGCAGGAATGTGCCAATTATCTGGCATTACGCCTGGGCTACAGTACAGGTCATGTGATCTGTGGCTCACTACCAGGCATCCCAGTAGAGCTTAGATATATAAAGGCCCTCTTATCAGTGTTCACTATCATGCCTACCCACTGGGTACAAACAGGTTGAAAGGGCATTGCTTTAACGTCTTCTTAACATTGTAGGATTATAATTGTATCAACATGGAAATCAAACTGGATTTGAAGAATTCAAATGCCTGAAATCAAAGGCCATCACAGGCATCAAGGTTTTAGTTAATTTCACGTTAGTCTAACACGCTTGGTTGACATCATCAGAGGGAGTTAAGGGAACAACAAGTATGTACAGTATGTACTGTATAATGCATTTGACTCTGATGTGAACCTTGAGGTCAGTCCTAATCCCAGTCTACAGAAAACTGCAATTAAAATGAGACGGATTAACATGTCTCCTGGAGTCGTCTGAACCAACAAAATATCCTGATCTGCACTAATCTACACTATTAATCTACGTCGTCACACAGTGTAAATTCAATGGTGGATATATTCAAAAGTAGCCTTTGTCAGCTGGACCCAACTCTGCTATCCTCTGGGTAGAAAGAATGATTCCCTCAACAAAGTGGAATTATAATCCCTATTCATATTTTATGTAATGTCTATAGACTCCGATATATAGTCAAATGTATCAAAATAATGACATGAAATGAATAAAGAATAACTGATTGATCCTGCATGGTAAGTGATCTTTAAAGTTGCTGTTCCAAATTACAGAGCAGTAAACCTCTGACATTTCAACCTATCCAGTAACTCAATTAGATTGTTACTGAGATATGACATTGTTAATTCTTAGGCGAGATCAGTCACTGGTAGACAGAATATTGATAAATAGCAAATATATAGCAATATGCATAATATTTGCATACTACTTCAATATAACATACTGAAATCAAACCAATAATTTGGCAACAACAAACTTCTTAAATTGAAACATATAAGAGGCCCCTGCCTTTGTAGGAGTCCAGCTCTTGGTAATTTTTGCTTTAATTTCAACAAAGTAGAGATGTATTTTTTGTGAACCAACAAACCTCTATGTTCAAATAAAAGGAAAAACAAAAGGATCAATAATATATCAAATGAAAATGGGTTAGCCTACCCCAGTCTGTCCTCCTCTTTCTTCCTCAAGTCAAAGTCTCTCTGGACGACTTGAAACACGTGCTGGGCCTCCTCCTCTGTCAGTGTGGAGAGATCCAGCTTCTTCCCCACAGCGGTGGTAGGCATCATTGTTCACCTTGGGCACCTGGGGACCATTCACTGCTTTATATTGGACTGCAAGAAGTGGGAGAGAAAACCAGTTAGATTGCCACCATAGTGCAACAGATAAAAGACAAATGTTGACTCAAAACCATTATAATACAAAACAACAGTGTCAACAAAACTACATGGAACAGCAACTCAACGAAGAAAAGCCAAATCCCCTAATAACTACTACATAAAACACTATGTTCCAAAGTCAATGTTTGATACAGCTGAATGGAGTAGTAAAGCTATAGCAATTTTAGAAGGAAGATAATTGCAAGCTTTGCTTTGCTGCAATTCACTTCTTGTCATGAAAATGTCTGTTTTTATCTTGCAACAAAAGTAATACAAAAGCTTGCAGACAGTGTAACTGACAAAACAACATGAGGGAGGTGGGGAATGCAGTCCACTAAAATATTCTGGGTTGTTTGGTTGACCCAACAGCTGGTTTTGCAGGTCCTGGGTGACTTAGTTGGGTTGTTTTCTTTAAAAATAGAAAGGTTCCATTGTTGATACTGGGTTATTGATGCTGGGTTATTGAGATATGACCTAGCATGTCAGATCAGAAGACTGGTCGTATAGTTTAGTAGGGGTGTAGCTTTCAGATGATTCTTTTTTACCCACCTGTGAGAGTAAATGTCATTCCTGTTCATCTGTTCTGTTGTATAGTTGTCACGTTAAGGTTGAACATTGACATTTTTGTTGTTCAATGAGGCTTACAGAAATGTACGAGGTCCCTTAAAGCCTATGTAAATCCCATTGTTGGGCTAGATACCACCGTATTATAACATGTTATAAATTAACTTCAAATTCTAGAAGAATGTGTAAAAAACTTAACATTTTAAGGACAAATTACATTTGCTATATGTAAACTTAGCATGATGAATGGGAATGACATTTGTGACCCGTTTCAGGAAACTAGGCGTATGTCGCAGGTAACTTCTTCACAGGAGTGCCGTTTGAACGTAAACGTTTTTTACTTTTATCAAAATATGTTTTTAGTCTAGCTAGCTACATTTTCAAATATTACACATTTCAAATTGACAGAAAGTAGTCATATCAAGTTAACGTTAGCTGGCTGGCTCGCTAGCTAACGTTACGTGTATGACCTTATTCTTTGTTTCTCAAAGACATGAGCTAGCTAATATTGAAGCTAATATTGAACCTGGTTGGTTAGCTACTTGCAGATTCATGCAGGGTAGTAACATCATGAGTTGGGATTATGGTTCATTGTTTACCTTCCTAGCTACATGTTTTAACAAAATATGAGTGTGCCAGTGCGCAGTCTGAATTCTGAGAGTGAAATGCTCTGAATTTACAAACGGAAAATCTGACAGCACAGTTGCAGTCACCAACACTCTAGATAACATAACAGCCTAACCAGCTCTGCTAGGGCAGGTTCAGTGAGCTGTTCTCTCATTTGTGTCTGGAAGTAGCTAGCAAGTTAGCTTGGGTGATTGACTGCTGTGTGTACAGAGTGCCCGGATCAACCCTTAAAGAGATGGGTGGGGATAAAGTTTAAGAGATGCTGAATGGGTGTAGACAAAGAAGGGCTCTCCAGTAGTAGTACCAAAACATTCAAAGACAATTTTCTCAAAAGTGAGTTTACAAGTTTATCAACTTTCAAAGCAAAATGACTTCCCATTGTTCCTCAACTGTAGTGTATGATATTACATTTTGTAGCTCTGAGTAGGGTTGCAAAGGGTCAGAAACTGTCCGATAAATTGACTAAATTCTTCCAGAAATTTTCCATGGGCAGTAAAGCCTGGGAATTTAGCTCAAATTCATCAAACAAGTTAGCTTACAACAGTGAACCATTTTATGTGGGATAGTCTTGTGGCATATTTTAGTTAAACTATCCTCCATTCAATGGAATTGCAACCCTCTGCATGCACAGTGCATCCTTCCATCACATGTGCAGTGCACTTTTGCATCACATGTACAGGTGATTCTCAAGATTTTGCACACTAATGAGATGCTATTGAGCCCACGCTACTACACTGTCCGAGCCAAGGACTACAATACTGGGTGGGGTGAATATATTTTATATGACATACATCATTTTTTGTTAGCTAGTAAATAGTTATTTGCAAGAAATTGCAAGAACGAATACCTGAGCTGAGAAGGTAAAAGAAATGTTGTTCTGCCCCTGAACAAGGCAGTGAACCTTGAAAATAAGAATTTGATCTTAACTGACTTTCCAAGCTGCAAAATTGAGAGCATCTTGACTGGTTGCATCACTACCTGGTACTGCAATTGCTCGGCCTCTTACCGCAAGGCACTACAGAGGGTAGTGCGTACGACCCAGTACATCACTGGAGCTAAGCTGCCTGCCATCCAGGACCTCCACACCAGGCAGTGTCAGAGGAAGGCCCTAAAAATGGTCAAAGACCCCAGCCACCCCAGTCATAGACTGCTCTCTCTACAACCGCATGGGAAGTGGCACCGGAGTGCCAAGTCTAGGCTTCTCAACAGTTTTTACCCCCAAGCCCAAGCCATAAGACTCCTGAACAGGTAATCAAATGGCTACCCGGACTATTTGCATTGTGTGCCCCCAACACCTCTTTTACGCTGCTGCTACTCTCTGTTTATCATATACGCACAGTCACGTTAACTATACATTCATGTACATATGTACATACTACCTCAATTGGCCCGATAAACCAGTGCTCCCGCACATTGGCTAACCGGGCTATCTGCATTGTGTCCCGCAACCCACCACCCGCCAACCCCTCTTTACGCTACTGCTACTCTCTGTTCATCATATATGCAGTCACTTTAACCATATCTACATGTACATACTACCTCAATTAGCCTGGTGTTTGTATGTAGCCTTGCTACTTTTATAGCCTCACCACTGTATATAGTCTTTTTACTGTTGTTTTAATGTCTTTACCTATTGTTCACCTAATACCTTTTTTGCACTATTGGTTAGAGCCTGTAAGTATTTTACTGTAAGTATTCAGCGCACGTGACAAATAAACTTTGATGAGATAAAAAAATATAAAAAAGTAAAAAAAACAGCAAAGTGAGTTTAAATCATTTCTAACTTGTTAACAATTTATGCTAGTTAGTTTTTGCTACCATGTGGCTTGCTTGAGCCTGCTAACTGAGGAGTGGTAATTCACCTGTTTCCATACATGTTTAATTTAAAAAAATGTATCTTACATATGAGTTAATTAATGTAACTGCTTAACTATTTATCTGTACATGGAATTGTATTTGTTTTTTTTACTTTTGTTTTCTAGTATTTACAGGAAAATGCCACAGGCACTATCTGATGTATGGAGACATTTCACTGCAGCTAATGTAGAAGAAAAAGCTTGTGTACATTTGCAAATGCTGTGCCTAATCATATGTGAAGAATGCAACAAATCTGCAGAATCATCTGGCCAAGTGCATAAAGTTCCCTCAGCGCTCACAACATGCAACCTCTGACAAAAGTCCCTCTACTTCTATTCGAGGTGAAAATGATGAATCAGACACCTTATCGATAGCAACAGCTCATGGTCCTCCTGGAATAAGTAGTTTGTTTTACTCAATGGAGGAATGTAGTCAGAGAAATACTGATGAATGTCTTGCTCGAGCTGTGTATGCAACTGGTTCACCTCTGGGTGCTCACAGGCAATATGTATTGGAAGAGATTTCTGAATGTTCTTTGCCCAGCATTCACCCCTTTTTTATTTATTTTACCTTTATTTAACTAGGCAAGTCAGTTAAGGCCTAGGAACAGTGGGTTAACTGCCTGTTCAGGCAGTAACCTTCCGGTTACTAGTCCAACGCTCTAACCACTAGGCTACCCTGCCGCCCCTCCAACAAGACATGCTTTATCTACTCATTTTCTGGATCCAGATTTCAACAGAGTTCAAGTGAAGGTCAAGTAAATCATAGAGAAAGCAGACTATTGCAATCATCTTTGATGGGTGGACAAATGTTTGTGGGCAAGGAATAATTAACTACATCATCTTCACCCCTCAACCAGTATTCTACAAGAGCACGGACACGCACAGGCACAAGGAACAACAGACACACCGGACTCTACATTGCAGATGAGCTGAAGGCAGTCCAAAGTGGAGGAGTCCTACCCTCACATCACACCCATTGGCTGTGCTGCTCATGCATTGAATATACTCCTCAAGGACATCATGGCACTGAAAACAATGGATACAGACTACAAGAGAGACAAGAAAATGGTTAGGTATGTGAAGGGTCATCAAGTTATAGCAGCAATCTACCTCACCAAGCAAAGTGGATGGGCTCGTAGAGAGATTCAATCAAGAACATGCTGAGGAAGTTTGTGGCTGACACTGGTAAAGACTGACACTGGTAAACACTGGTAAAGACTGGGATAAGTGGTTACCCTTTCTGCTTTTTGCTTACAGGGAGGTGCCTCAGGCATCGACAGGTTTCTCGCTATTCAAACTCCTCTATGGATGGCCAGTGCAAGGACCACTGGACCTGCTGAAGTGCTGGGAAGGTTCCCCAGTAGCTACCTCAGGACAGGGGATTGTCCAGTATGTCCTCCAGATGCGAGACAGGTTGGAACGGTACCGAGAGGAAGCTAGAGCAAACCTTCAGCAAGCCCAGAAGGCCCAGAAGAGAGGCTATGACCAGCTCGCCACAGAGAGTTTGAGCCAGGACAGAAAGTCCTGCTCCTCCTTCCCTCGTCTACCAGCAAGCTCCTTGCGCAATGGCAAGGACCGTACCTAATCGGGAGGAAGATGGGCCCAGTGACCTACGAGGTGCTGCACCCGGACAAGGGTAAGAAGAAGCAAACCTACCATGTGAACCTTCAAGGCCTGGGAGGAGAGAGAGGAACTCTCCAAAGGAAAGTCCTTTCTGGTCCGCAGAGTAGAAGAGGATGAGTCGGATGGGGTCACAGAGGCATGGAAAGAACGAGCAGAAGTCATACTGGCTCACCTGGAAGAAGACAAGCAAGATGAGCTGAAGCAGCTGTTTGGCAAGTATCCGGCCCTCTTCAGTCAGAGACCAGGAAGAACCAAAGTCCTAGAACACGTCATTCGTTTGAAACCTGGCCAGAACCCGGTCCGCCAGCATCCTTACCGTGTGCCTGAGAGGCTGGTGGTAGCCCTCAAGGAAGAGGTCCACACCATGATAGAGATGGATGTTGTCGAGCCATCTTCAAGTGAATGGAGCAGCCCTATTGTCATTGTCCCAAAGAAGGATGGCTCTTTGCGCGTCTGCATGGACTTCCGTAAGGTGAATGCCATCTCCCAGTTTGATGCCTATCCCATGCCCCGCATTGACGACTTACTGGAGAGAATAGGTAGAGCTCATTACATCACCACATTGGATCTCTGCAAAGGGTACTGTCAGGTGCCCCTGGATGAACAATCCAAGGCCTACACTGCATTCCGGACGCCAATGGGCCTGTTCCAGTTCAAGGTCATGCCGTTTGGCCTTCATGGGGCCCCTGCGACTTTCCAGAGGCTGATGGACAAGGTCCTCCAGGACTGTGACGATTACTGTGCTGCTTACTTGGACGACGTGGTGATCTACAGCCACTCCTGGGAAGAGCACATACAGCATCTTAGCAGAGTCCTGGGGAAGATCCATGAAGCAGGACTCACACTTAACCTCCTGAAGTGTGTGTGGGCGAAACAGGAGACAAAGTACCTGGGTTACCAGCTGGGTAAGGGTGAAGTTCGGCCTCAGGTGGAGAAAGTGGAGTCCATCAGGAATAGCCCTCAACCCAGAACCAAGACACAGGTGAAGTCCTTCCTAGGTCTGGCAGGGTGGTACCGGAGATTCATTCCACAGTTTTCGACCATCGCTGTCCCTCTGAACAACCTCACTTCGAAGGGGGCCAGCAACCCTGTGAAGTGTACTGAGGAGTGTGAGGAAGCCTTCATGACACTGAAAAAACGACTGTGCTCATTCCCTGTTCTCCAGACCCCTGATTTTCAGAAGAGATTTCTCGTGCAGGTGGACGCTTCGGCTGTAGGAATTGGAGCTGTACTGGCCCAAGGGGAGCCAGGAGAAGAGCTTCCTGTGCTGTACCTGAGTCGGAAGCTGTTGCCCAGGGAAACCAGGTATTCTACAATCGAAAAGGAGTGCCTGGCTATAAAGTGGGCCCTAGATAGCCTCCGTTACTACCTTCTTGGGACGGAATTTGACCTGCACACGGACCACAGAGCACTGACCTGGATTCAGACCATGAAGGACCGGAATTCTCGTGTGACCAGGTGGTATCTGGAGCTCCAGCCCTTCAGGTTCTGTGTCCGTCACAAGGCAGGAAAAGAGAACGTTACTGCGGACTACCTATCAAGGCTCCCGAACATGGTCGCTTCAGGAGAGGAGGAAGGTAATGTGACGTAGAAGTCCGTCACTGGCCGCGGGCAGAATTTGGTTCTTTAACGCACACACATATTCATCACTCCTCCCTGCGCCATTATAAGATAAGTTAACAAGGTGGGTCGACACACAAATTAACTTCTGTCTTGGTGCATGCATTTCACTCTTGTCAATGTTCATATTTGAGAGATACAATAATTATTATACTTATCAATGTTGTGGATGAGCGCATTGTTTGTTTGTTCTGTTCCTCTCTCTCCATCTCTGTAGCTTCCGGGTATGCTGGAAAAGGACCTGAGCTAAGGGAATTGGGTTGGCTTTATAGTGCCTGTCCCAAATGGCTCATTAATGCATATGGGCATATTGAAAGATATTGTCAGTAGTGATGTAATGTTGTAAATGTTATGTTGTGATATTGTTTAAAACCGTGTTGCAATGTATATCCTTTAGTATGTTTAGTTCATGGAAAATGTAGGTTTGTATTGTTAATTGATTAATTAATTAGAGTTAATTGTTCTGAGGGGAGGGGCTAGCCCTACAAAATCAGCCTCTCTTTCAGTCATGGAGAAGCATTTTTGGATTGAGCTGTGGATGGGGCAGCATTGTTTTTAAGCTGTCCCATAAGGTAGATGTTGATGGCAGTACTGTTGTTTTTTGTTCCGGAATCACTTGTAAATAAACACCTTTGCACAGAAGAACTTTTGCGGCTCCGCCATCTTTTTATTTTGATAGGGGTTAGGTTATCCAGTTTAGCCCTCTGGCCTACTCTACGTGACAATGTTGGACCCCAAGTATTCTGGCAAGAGCATCCTGTCTGGTGCAGAGATCAACAAGGCTTATGGTGTCATCACAACCATGTCAGGTCACCTTTGCCTAGATGAGGGCAAGGTTCATGGCAGTCTGGCGAAGTCCATTTCCAAGCAAGGGCTTTGGGATGGAGATGCAACATGGCAGTCTTGCCAATATCTCTCATCAGCCACCTGGTAGAAGGGACTTTGTGGATCTGAGGCTCTTTCCCCTGTTGCCTCCATCATCCTCCAAATCCCACCAACATCAGCCGCCTCAGTGCGCAACTGGTCCTTGTTTGGGAACACACACACCAAAGCACACAGCAGGCTGACCAATACCAGGGTTGAAAAATTGGTGGCCACCTGGGCAAATTTGAGGCCTCAGAGTCTGATGTTCAAGAGGTGGACATTGAGGAGGTCCAGGGAGAAGAAATGAAAGCCTGAGAGGAAGACAACTAAAGCATTAGTTTCTAGACTATCATTTTACAAGTAGGTGTATGTTAAACGTTTTTGGGAGATCCGATGGATCATTGGGGATCCTTTGATATTACCTTTTGTTTTTCAGTGAAATCATCCCATGTGAAGAGTCAACTGATTTAATTAAAGTTCAATTTGTAAGTAAATTTCTATTGAAAGGATTTAATTTGCAATTCTGTCTACTTATGATAAAGGTAAAAGGTTTATGTTTCTGTCTCCATATGATATGGTAAATATATCCAATGCTAAAAACATCTACATTTAAATGGTATTAATATTAATTTGCATATATTTCTGTTAATTCCCATATAGTCCCGTTAATTCCCATGTATTCTCATTAAATCCCACGGAAAGTTTCCACCTCTGAATATTCCCCAAAATGTCCAACCCTAGCTCTGAGTGTCTACCTTTATCCAATGTAAAAAAAACACAATTTCAGATTTTGCTACATAAGGCCAATTTTAGCCGGTCGGTCACATTTACTCTCATGGCTGGCCAATTAGATCTATCGGAAAACCACACCCCTAATAAGACAGTTCTCCTGAAAATAACCTAAGGATTACATTCAAAAAGACATAGCTGCTAGGTCAACCAAGCATGAAAGTAAAAAATACCCAACTGATGGTTAAATTAACCTATTTTTTAGTAATTCCAACAATCCAACATGTTGGGTTATTCACACAATATTTACCCAGCGCTGGGTTACCAAATAAACAAAATTGGGTGGAGGACTTGGGGGCTCTTTCATTTTTGTCCACTTTGCCTCTATTTTACCTGAAGCAGTTCCTTGGACTGACTAAATGCAAAACCAACGTAAACAAGGTACACAAAATACATATTATCAGAGGAACCTGTGACACTCTGCAACATTATATATTTCCCTTTTCCTCATCATTTGGTGAGGGTTAGATAGCCCCACCGGAAATGTATACATTTGATATGCTTTGAATGCAATCACATTTATGGTATTCATATTGTGTTGCAATGTTATTCAAACCCATTTGTGAATGACAAATGAAATGTATTCATCTTGAGTTTAATGTTCAGTAGGGAGGTGGGTAGTAGTTTTTTTGTAATTGTCAAAAGCATAATCAATCCAACACTTTTACAAGTCTTCCTAAGTTGCCTTCTCCCAATCCAGTGCAGCCTCATGTATTTAAGTGATAATGCCCGGGAAGCCGGTGTTTAGAGGAAATATTGTCAGGGGTGTTACATTTATTTTATTTTTTATTTTACCTTTATTTAACCAGGCAAGTCAGTTAAGGCAAGGCAACAACTCTGGAGCGGACGTACGGTCCAGCATGGATCGCCTACGGTCACTCGTTTGCGGTGGAGAGTGAACACGACCAGGCCATGGCTGCTTACTTCACCGCTGCGCAACTGATGAAGGGGTATAAAACTGCTATTGAACCCAGACTCCCCTTCCACACACACACACATGGACACACACACGGACACACACACGGACACACACACGGACACACACACGGACACACACACGGACACACACACGGACACACACACGGACACACACACGGACACACACACGGACACACACACGGACACACACACGGACACACACACGGACACCCAGATACCCCCACAGAACAGGATGTGTGTGAAAGTTATTTTCAATGACAGCCTAGGAACAGCGGGTTAACTGCCTGTTCAGTGGCAGAACGACAGATTTGTACCTTGTCAGCTCGGGGGTTTGAACTCACAACCTTCCGGTTACTAGTCCAACGCTCTAACCACAAGGCTACCCTGCCGCCCCATATTAAAATAATGATTGACATACAGTACCAGTCAAAAGTTTGGACACACCTACTCATTCAGGGGTTTTTCTCCATTGTAGAATAATAGTGAAGACATCAAAACTATGAAATAACACATATGGAATCATGTAGAAACCAAAAAAGTGATGTTATATTTTTGGATTCTTCAAAGTAGCCACCCTTTGCCTTGATGACAGCTGTACACTCTTAGCATTCTCTCAAACAGCTTCATGAGGAATGCTTTTCCAACAGTCTTAAAGTAGTTCCCACATATGCTGAGCACTTGTTGGCTGTTTTTCTTTCACTCTCTGGTCCAAGTAATCTCAAACCATGTCTATTGAGCGCAAACCAGATGGGATGATGAATCGCTGCAGAATGCTGTGGTAGCCATGCTGGTTAAGTGTGCCTTGAATTCTAAATTAATCACAGACAGTGTCACCAGCAAAGCACTCCCACACCATCACACCTCCTCCTCGATGCTTCACAGTGGGAACCACACATCTGTTCACCTACTCTGCGTCTCACAAAAACATGGCGGTTGGAACCAAAAATCTCAAATTTGGACTCATCAGACCCAAGGACAGATTCCCACCAATCTAATGTCCATTGCTCGAGTCTGTTGGCCCAAGCAAGTCTCTTCTTCTTACTGGTGTCCTTTAGTAGTGGTTTCTTTGCAGACACTCGAACATGAAGGTCTGATTCACGCAGTCTCCTCTGAGAAATTTATGTTGATGTGTTCGTTCTAAATGTTCCATTGCCATGACGGCTGGCAACGTTGTTATCCCTTACTTGCTACTTAGCCAACTTTGGCTGACACAGTCATGTCACAGCAGCCATAATAACATCAAAGTAGCTGCATTTGTGTTTATTTAACTGTTTTCTAGTGCTTTTCTGGGAAACATCCATAACAATGAGCTATTAATGTGTGATTTCACCTGGCATAGAATATTTTCTCTCTCACCAGGCCACTGTTCAGAAGAGATAGCCAACTACACAGCTAACACAATCACTTCAAACTGAAGCTGGAATGACAGCAAACTAGCTGCATTTCGTGTTTTTCTATTGGCATTTCATTGTATATATCCATGAAAATTATGCTCATTCATGATTTTGATTAGCTGAGAAAAGCTTGTCTGTCTCATCCCGCCTCCTGACACGTTCATTACCATAGTACAGCTGGAGATCGAATTTCAATATTGAAACAATGTTGCAAATGTTGGCTAGACGGACAAAAATGTTATTACAAATCTCCGCTGTTGAAACCCAAATGCTAGTCTAAAAGAAATCTCCTCATGCTTTTTACAGCGTAGCTCTAGAATATGAATTGCCTGGCTGAGCTGATGAGACAGTGGATTGTGCAGTCAGATGGAACAGAGTAAATAGGCATTTCAACATCATAGACTTAGCCAGAGGTAACTTGTGGAGTAAACACTAGCTGGAATGTGGTTTTAACCAATCAGCATCCAGGATTAGACACACCCGTTTTATAACCACAGATGTCCACTGTATTCCCTTGCCAAACCAGTCATATAGTTGGCAGTATTTTTTAATTACTACCATTAAGGTGGTGATAAATCCCAAAAGATTGTGTAAAAAATCGGAGTTTAATAGCAGCGTTCTGGACTACAGCAGTGTAAGGCCTCCAAGGAATTGGGCAATTCATTTCATCTGAGGAGTGAACAGACAGTAGGCTAATACTATAATAAACTAGTTATTTATTGTATATGTAGGTTTTATTAGGCTAAATAAGCATTTCAGCATTTAAAAACATATATCATTTATAATGGCTTATTCATGAAAGACAATGTACATTTATTTGAATAAATTCAGCGAAAGATGGATTACAGCATTACTTAAGTCTCTAATGAATGTTTGGTATTCTAAACAGTTTTTGTATTTTTACAGTTTAAGTCTCCTGCACAGTATAATTTCAAGATGATACATGCGTAGCCATGTGTAGCTGTCAGAAGCATCACTACAGATCCGGGTTAGATCCCGGGCTGTATCACAACCGTCCATGATCGGGAGTCCCATAGGGTGGTGCACAATTGGCCCAACGTCGTCCGGGTTAGGGGAGGGTATAGCAGGGGAGGTTTTACTTGGCTCATTGTGTTCTAGCGACTCCTTGTGGCAGGCCAAGCGCCTGCAGGCTGAGCTCCGTCATCAGTTGAACGGTGTTTCCTCCACCATATTGGTGCGAGCGTGTGTAAAGAAGCGCGGTTTGGGCATGTTTTGGATGCTGGCTTTCTAGGCAGATTTGCAAAGAAAAAGCAATATCTCAGACTGGCCGATAAAAAAAAGATTAAGATGGGCAAAAGAACACAGACACGAGACAAAGGAACTCTGCCTAGAGGCCAGCATCCCGGAGTCGCCTCTTCACTGTTGATGTTGAGACTGGTGTTTTGCGGTTACTATTTAATGAAGCTGCAAGTTAAGGACTTGAGGCATCTGTTTCTAGATACTAATGTACTTGTCCTCTTGCTCAGTTGTGCACCGGGGCCTCCCACTCCTCTTTCTATTCTAGTTAAGAGCCAGTTTGCTCTGTTCTGTCAAGGGATTAGTACACAGCATTTTACGAGATCTTCAGTTTCTTGGCAATTTCTCACATGGAATAGCCTTCATTTCTCAGAACAAGAATAGCCTAAGAATGACTACTTCCAGGTTGGAGCGAGCGGTCGCATCCGCATTTCGCTCCGCAGGTAGTATAACTTTTTCATTACATTTCATTACATTTCATTATAGCACAACGGTTTGTTTTGTCTAATCTTAGCAATTTCTTCTTAGCTAGCTACATAGCCGTCTTTGTATCAAAGATAATTGCGTAATTATCGTATTTCGCCGTTCTAACGTAGTCTTCACTAGCCAGCTAGCTAACGTCCACCGATTAGCTGCACTGTAGAACTATTACACTCAACTGAACGACTTGATTAGTGTAGTGTTAGCTAGCTACATAGCTGTCTCTGTATCCAAGATAATTGTGTAGTTTAGAGTGTGTAGTCTTAGAGTGATCATCTTAATTTACCGAGTTTAGCTAGCCAGCTATTTGTCGTCCTTAACGTAGGAGACTCTGCTAGCTAGCCAACAGCTAGCCAACGTCTACCGAATAGACTCACAACCCGGTCGCATTCACAGGTAGTATCACATTTTCATTTAATTTCTTTACAGTACAACGGTTTGATTTGTTTGATCGTAGCTAGCTACATAGCTAGCTACATAGCCGTCTTTGTATCAAAGATAATTGTGTAGTCTAGAGCGATTTTCTAGGTTAGCTAGCCAGCTATTGCCGTTCTTTTAACGCAACGTAACGTAAACAACACTGCTAGCTAGCCAGCTAGCCCCCGAATAGCAGCACTGTCGAAACTATTACACTCAACGGAACGACTTGATTAGTGTAGTGTCAACAACGCACCCACTGCCAGCTAGCCTACTTCAGCAGTACTGTATCATTTTAATCATTTTAGTCAATAAGATTCTTGCTACGTAAGCTTAACTTTCTGAACATTCGAGACGTGTAGTCCACTTGTCATTCCAATCTCCTTTGCATTAGCGTAGCCTCTTCTGTAGCCTGTCAACTATGTGTCTGTCTATCCCTGTTCTCTCCTCTCTGCACAGACCATACAAACGCTCCACACCGCGTGGCCGCGGCCACCCTAATCTGGTGGTCCCAGCGCGCTCGACCCACGTGGAGTTCCAGGTCTCCGGTAGCCTCTGGAACTGCCGATCTGCGGCCAACAAGGCAGAGTTCATCTCAGCCTATGCCTCCCTCCAGTCCCTCAACTTCTTGGCACTGACGGAAACATGGATCACCACAGACAACACTGCTACTCCTACTGCTCTCTCTTCGTCCGCCCATGTGTTCTCGCACACCCCGAGAGCTTCTGGTCAGCGGGGTGGTGGCGCCGGGATCCTCATCTCTCCCAAGTGGTCATTCTCTTTCTCCCCTTACCCATCTGTCTATCGCCTCCTTTGAATTCCATGCTGTCACAGTTACCAGCCCTTTCAAGCTTAACATCCTTATCATTTATCGCCCTCCAGGTTCCCTCGGAGAGTTCATCAATGAGCTTGATGCCTTGATAAGCTCCTTTCCTGAGGACGGCTCACCTCTCACAGTTCTGGGCGACTTTAACCTCCCCACGTCTACCTTTGACTCATTCCTCTCTGCCTCCTTTCCACTCCTCTCCTCTTTTGACCTCACCCCCTCACCTCCCCCCCCTACTCACAAGGCAGGCAATACGCTCGACCTCATCTTTACTAGATGCTGTTCTTCCACTAACGTCATTGCAACTCCCCTCCAAGTCTCCGACCACTACCTTGTATCCTTTTCCCTCTCGCTCTCATCCAACACCTCCCACACTGCCCCTACTCGGATGGTATCGCGCCGTCCCAACCTTCGCTCTCTCTCCCCCGCTACTCTCTCCTCTTCCATCCTATCATCTCTTCCCTCTGCTCAAACCTTCTCCAACCTATCTCCTGAATCTGCCTCCTCAACCCTCCTCTCCTCCCTCTCTGCATCCTTTGACTCTCTATGTCCCCTATCCTCCAGGCCGGCTCGGTCCTCCCCTCCCGCTCCGTGGCTCGATGACTCATTGCGAGCTCACAGAACAGGGCTCCGGGCAGCCGAACGGAAATGGAGGAAAACTCGCCTCCCTGCGGACCTGGCATCCTTTCACTCCCTCCTCTCTACATTTTCCTCCTCTGTCTCTGCTGCTCAAGCCACTTTCTACCACTCTAAATTCCAAGCATCTGCCTCTAACCCTAGGAAGCTCTTTGCCACCTTCTCCTCCCTCCTGAATCCTCCTCCCCCCTCCTCCCTCTCTGCAGATGACTTCGTCAACCATTTTGAAAAGAAGGTCGACGACATCCGATCCTCGTTTGCTAAGTCAAACGACACCGCTGGTTCTGCTCACACTGTCCTACCCTGTGCTCTGACCTCTTTCTCCCCTCTCTCTCCAGATGAAATCTCGCGTCTTGTGACGGCCGGCCGCCCAACAACCTGCCCGCTTGACCCTATCCCCTCCTCTCTTCTCCAGACCATTTCCGGAGACCTTCTCCCTTACCTCACCTCGCTCATCAACTCATCCCTGACCGCTGGCTACGTCCCTTCCGTCTTCAAGAGAGCGAGAGTTGCACCCCTTCTGAAAAACCCTACACTCGATCCCTCCGATGTCAACAATTACAGACCAGTATCCCTTCTTTCTTTTCTCTCCAAAACTCTTGAACGTGCCGTCCTTGGCCAGCTCTCCCGCTATCTCTCTCTGAATGACCTTCTTGATCCAAATCAGTCAGGTTTCAAGACTAGTCATTCAACTGAGACTGCTCTCCTCTGTATCACGGAGGCGCTCCGCAATGCTAAAGCTAACTCTCTCTCCTCTGCTCTCATCCTTCTAGATCTATCGGCTGCCTTCGATACTGTGAACCATCAGATCCTCCTCTCTCCACCCTCTCCGAGTTGGGCATCTCCGGCGCGGCCCACGCTTGGATTGCGTCCTACCTGACAGGTCGCTCCTACCAGGTGGCGTGGCGAGAATCTGTCTCCTCACCACGCGCTCTCACCACTGGTGTCCCCCAGGGCTCTGTTCTAGGCCCTCTCCTATTCTCGCTATACACCAAGTCACTTGGCTCTGTCATAACCTCACATGGTCTCTCCTATCATTGCTATGCAGACGACACACAACTAATCTTCTCCTTTCCCCCTTCTGATGACCAGGTGGCGAATCGCATTTCTGCATGTCTGGCAGACATATCAGTGTGGATGACGGATCACCACCTCAAGCTAAACCTCGGCAATACGGAGCTGCTCTTCCTCCCGGGGAAGGACTGCCCGTTCCATGATCTCGCCATCACGGTTGACAACTCCATTGTGTCCTCCTCCCAGAGCGCTAAGAACCTTGGCGTGATCCTGGACAACACCCTGTCGTTCTCAACCAACATCAAGGTGGTGGCCCGTTCCTGTAGGTTCATGCTCTACAACATCCGCAGAGTACGACCCTGCCTCACACAGGAAGCGGCGCAGGTCCTAATCCAGGCACTTGTCATCTCCCGTCTGGATTACTGCAACTCGCTGTTGGCTGGGCTCCCTGCCTGTGCCATTAAACCCCTTCAACTCATCCAGAACGCCGCAGCCCGTCTGGTGTTCAACCTTCCCAAGTTCTCTCACGTCACCCCGCTCCTCCGTTCTCTCCACTGGCTTCCAGTTGAAGCTCGCATCCGCTACAAGACCACGGTGCTTGCCTACGGAGCTGTGAGGGGAACGGCACCTCAGTACCTCCAGGCTCTGATCAGGCCCTACACCCAAACAAGGGCACTGCGTTCATCCACCTCTGGCCTGCTCGCCTCCCTACCACTGAGGAAGTACAGCTCCCGCTCAGCCCAGTCAAAACTGTTCGCTGCTCTGGCCCCCCAATGGTGGAACAAACTCCCTCACGACGCCAGGACAGCGGAGTCAATCACCACCTTCCGGAGACACCTGAAACCCCACCTCTTTAAGGAATACCTAGGATAGGATAAGTAATCCCTCTCACCCCCCCTTTAAGATTTAGATGCACTATTGTAAAGTGACTGTTCCACTGGATGTCATAAGGTGAATGCACCAATTTGTAAGTCACTCTGGATAAGAGCGTCTGCTAAATGACTTAAATGTAAATGTGAGTTTGTTTCTGCCAATTTTGAGACTGTAATAAACTAGTCTGAAGGCCAGTTTTATTACTTCTTTAATCAGAAAAAAAAAATTCAGCTGTGCTAACATAATTGCAAAAGGGTTTTCTAATGATCGATTAGCGTTTTAAAATGATAAAATTGGATTAGATAACACAACGTGCCATTGGAACACTGGAGTGATGGTTGCTGATAATGGGCCTATGTAGATATTCCATCAAAAATCAGCCGTTTCCAGCTACAATAGTCATTTACAATGTTAATAATGTCTACACTGTATTTCTGATCAATTTGATATTATTTTAAATTACACAAAATATGCTTGTCTTTCAAAAACAAGGACATTTGTAAGTGCCCCCAAACTTTTGAACGGTAGTGTATGTCTAAAATACAAATCTGAATTCAGAAGTTGTCAGGATATGGTACAAATCCACAAAACTCTAAATATGCATTGGAAAGGGGCTGTAATTCTCCGGAATATCAAAAATGTGTCATGAAAAGATTTCCCCTGATATGGACCCTTTTCGCCCAGTGCTGATTTAACCAAAGAGGCACCAATTTCATCATGACTTACTGCAGTATTCTTTAAGTTACCATTTACATCCATCACCATTACATCAGGTAGATGAAACTGAAGCAGAGAAGGACAATACATCTCCTTTAAAGATGCACTATGCAGAAATCACTCCGCCATTTCCTGGTT
The DNA here is from genome assembly GCF_021184085.1 of Oncorhynchus gorbuscha. NCBI lineage: Eukaryota > Metazoa > Chordata > Actinopteri > Salmoniformes > Salmonidae > Oncorhynchus > Oncorhynchus gorbuscha. Next base: position 66,549,619 of record NC_060173.1, on the reverse strand, counting down.
GCAAAAATATAATAGTTTATGTGACAAAACAAGCAAGTATAGTCTAGATAATCAAAGAAAACATTGTCACGTGCCGAATAACAGGTATTAGACCTTACCGTGAAATGCTTACTTACAAGCCCTTAGCCAACAGTGCAGTTCAAGAAAGAGTTAACTTCACTAGGGTAGGGGGGCAGCATTCGGAATTTTGGATGAAAAGCGTGCCCAAATTAAACTGCCTGCTACTCAGGCCCAGAAGATAGGATATGCAGATAATTAGTAGGATAGAAAACACTCTAAAGTTTCCAAAACTGTTAACATAATGTCTGTGAGTATAACAGAACTGATATGGCAGGCGAAAAACCTGAGGAAAATTCAACCAGGAAGTACTATTATTTTGAAAGGCTGTTTTTCCATTGAAAGCCTATCCACCATACAAAGACTTAGGACCCAGTGAACAAGCTCTATGGCTTTCCGCAACATGTGACCAGTCTTTAGGCATTGTTTCATGCTTTTACTCTGAATAATTAGGGAGATACAGCACTTTCAATCAGTGGCCAGTGGAAATATCCATTCATCAGTCATGCGCCTGAACCAAAATGCGCCTTTCTTGTTTCTCCTTTCCTATTGACAAAGCTTTTGTCCGGTTGAAATATTATTTATGATAAAAACAACCGGAGGCTTGATTTTAAATATCGTTTGGCATGTTACTACTAACTTTTATTGTACTTTTAAAAAACCTTTCGTCTGGATTTAGTACACGCGCCTTCTGAATTCGGATTACTTGACAAAACGCACCAACAAAGCGGAGGTACTTGGACATAAAGATGAACTTTATCGACCAAAACAACCTTATTATTACTTATTGTCTAAGAGGGAGACCTGGGATTGCCACCAGATGAAGATCAAAGGTAAGTGATTAATTTTAATGCTATTTCTGACTTTTGTGACACTCTCCTTGGTTGGAAAATGGCTGATTTATTTTGTTAAAGGGATAGTTCACCCAATAGTGTATATACAATAGTGTATATACAATATATATACAATAGTGTATATACAATATACAATTATGTATTCACACTAGAGGTCGACCGATTACGATTTTCCAATGCCGATACCGATTATTGGAGGACAAAAAAAGCCGATCCTGATTAATCGGATGATTTATTTTATTTATTTGTAATAATGACAATTACAACAATACTGGATGAACACTTATTTTAACTTAATATAATACATCAATAAAATCAATTTAGCCTCAAATAAATAATGAAACATGTTCAATTTGGTTTAAATAATGCAAAAACAAAGTATTGGAGAAGTAAGTAAAAGTGCAATATGTGCCATGTAAGAAAGTTAACGTTTCAGTTCCTTGCTCAGAACATGGTGGTTTCTTTTAACATCTTCAATATTCCCAGGTAAGAAGTTTTAGGTTGTAGTTATTATAGGAATTATAGGACTATTTCTCTCTACCATTTGTATTTCATTAACCTTTGACTATTGGATGTTCTTATAGGCACTTTAGTATTCCCAGTGTAACAGTATAGCTTCCGTCCCTCTCTTTGCTCCTCCCTGGGCTCGAACCAGGAACACAACGACACCATCCCACCCTTGAAGCAGCGTTACCCATGCAGATCAAGGGGAACAACTACTAGAAGGCTCAGAGCGAGTGACGTTTGAAATGCTATTAGCGTGAGCTAACTAGCTAGCCATTTCACTTCGGTTACACCAGCCTCATCTCGGGACTTGATAGGCTTGAAGTCATAAACAGTGCAATGCTTGACGCACAACAAAGAGCTGCTGGCAAAACGCAAAGAAAGTGCTGTTTGAATGAATGTTTAACACCCTGCTTCTGCCTACCACCGCTCAGTCATATACTTAGATAATTGTATGCTCAGTCAGATTATATGCAACGCAGGACACGCTAGATAATATCTAGTAATATCATCAACCATGTGTAGTTAACTAGTGATTATGATTGATTGCTTTTTATAAGATAAGTTTAATGCTAGTTTACTGCATTCGCGTAACAGGCAGTCTCCTTGTGGAGTGCAACGAGAGAGAGGCCGGTCGTTATTGCGTTGGACTAGTTAACTGTTAGGTTGCAAGATTGGATCCCCCGAGCTGACAAGGTGAAAATCTGTCGTTCTGCCCCTGAACAAGGCACTTAACCCACCGTTCCTAGGCCTTCAGTGAAAATAAGAATGTGTTCTTAACTGACTTGCCTAGTTAAATAAAGGTATAACAAATAAAATAAAAATATATTTAAAAAATCTGCAAATCAGCGCCCCAAAATACAGCCATTCCGATTAATCGGTCGACCTCTACCCCACACATACAATTATCTGTATGGAAATTCAGTTGAGCAGTGAATGTCAAGCAGTGAATTTCAAACACAGATTCAACCACAAACACCCTGGAGGTTTTCCAATGCCTCGCAAAGAAAGGCACCTAATGGTATATGGGTAAAAAAAAGACTTTGAATATCCCTTTGACCATGGTGAAGTAATTAATTACACTATGGATGGTGTATCAATAAACCAGTCACTACAAAAAATACAGGTGTCCTTCCTAACTCAGTTGTCGGAGCGGCAGGAAACCACTTAGGGATTTCACAATGAGGCCAGTGGTGACTTTAAAACAGTTACAGAGTTTAATGGATGTGATAGGAGAAAATTGAGGATGGATCAACAACATTGTGTTTACCCCACAATACTAACCCAAATGACAGCGTGAAAAGAAGGAAGCCTGTATAGAATACAAATATTCCAAAGCATGCATCCTGTTTGGAATAAGGCACTAAAGTAAAACTGCAAAGAAATTTGAATGCAAAGCATTGTGTTTGGGGCAAAACCAACACAACACGTCAATGAGTACCACTCTTCAAACATGGTGGTGGCTGGATCATGTTATGGGTATGCTTGTCATAGAAAAAGTCTATGGATTTTTTTATCCCCAACTTCCATCTTGTCTCCCAAACGGGCTTGGAAGGCGAAAATCGAGTCATACGTCCTCAGAAACATGACCCACCAAACCGAGCTCCTTAACTTGTAACTCCCATCTCGTGAACGGGATCGTTGTGATCATCTGACACTAATTAGCATAACGCAACAGACATAAATATTACTAGAAAATATTCTTATTCATGAAAATCACAAGTGAAATATATTGAAACACAGCTTAGCCTTTTATTAATCACCCTGTCATCTCAAATTTTCTAAATATGCTTTACAGCCAAAGCAAGACGAGCATTTGTGTAAGTTTATTGATAGCCTGGCCTGGATTATGTAACTTGGTCACGAAAATCAGAAAAGCAATCAAATTAAATCATTTACCTTTGATGAGCTTCGGATGTTTTCACTCACGAGACTCCCAGTTAGATAGCAAATGTTCCCTTTTTCCAAAAATATTATTTTTGCAGGAGAAATAGCTCTTCACGTTTGGATGAGAAATCGACCGGAAATTGCGGTCACGACAATGCCGAAAAATATTCCAAATTAGCTCCATAATATCGACAGAAACACCATAATTTCGCCTGCAATATCAGTTCTGTTATACTCACTGACAATATTTTTACAGTTTTGGAAACTTTTGAGTGTTTTCTATCCTAAGCTGTCAATTATATGCATATTCTAGCATCTTGTCCTGACAAAATATCCTGTTTACTACGGGAACGTTATTTTTTCAAAAATGAAAATACTGCCCCCTAGTCACAAAAGGTTAACACCCGCTCACTTAACCCGTACATACGCCAGCCACACCAATGTGTCGGAGGAAACACCGCTCAACTGATGACCTAGGTCAGCCTGCAGGCGCTCGGCCAGCCACAAGAAGTCGCTGAGCCAAGTAAAGTCCCCCCGGCCAAACCCTTCCCTAACCCGGACGATTCTGGGCCAATTGTGCGCCGCCCTATAGGACTCTATAGGACTCCCGATCACAGCCGGTTGCGACACAGCCTGGGATCAAACCCGGGTCTGTAGTGACACCTCTAGCAGTGCGATGCAGTGCCTTAAAACGCTGTGTCAATCAAGAGGCCCTAGTGAGTGTATTTTTTAAATAAACGGAAGTGCTTTCCAACAGACACTGGGAGAAATTCACCTTTCAGCAGGACAATAACCTAAAACACAAGGCCAAATCTACACTGGAGTTGCTTACTCCATGCCAAAGGTGATGTATTGACTCAGGGATGTGAACACTTATATAAATAAGATATTTCTGTATTTCATTTTCAATATATTAGCAAAAATGTCTATATTACATCATGTTCAAAACATCTATAAGTGTATTTGTTGAGCTTCACAATCAATTTTAGACACTTTCTGGTGATTTGGATATGATGCGCAACAAAAAATGCTATTATCGGTCACATGACATAAATGGAATTTGTACCACAAATGCTAAAATGTTAGCATGTGGAAACGGTGCCAGGGTAACGAAACCATAGCATGGATTGCTGTCATACTTTGTCGAAAGACTGCTTAAAGGGTAAGGAAACTAATGTAATTTTGTAATTTGGGTGAACTAGCAAACTGGTCGCATTGATGAACCCATGCTATTACTTAGCTATCCGCCTAGCGCCGCATTTTTTTAAATATTTTTTTTTAGAAAAGATTGTAGAAGGTGGGTAAAATAAGTATTACACGATATCACAACATGCTTCAGTCATATCATATATGTATCAATATTGGTGTCCAACACTAATCATAATCACACCCCATTCCCCTATATTTTTTAAATAGTATTTTCCTCCATGATTCTGTTTGTGGTGAAAGGTTCCTCTGTCTGCTGCGCCAGCACTATCATGTGACCTAGCTTTGGCACAACTCAGAACCATCACATCACTCTCCAGTGGAGCAGATTATAGCCAGTCTGTCTGGACTCCATGCAATTTAGCCTGTGCACATTTTCCCAGACCCAGGCATCACAATACATGTATTGAGATAAGCTGAAAATGAGGCAACTTGCACTCATGCCCACAGACAGACAGACAAGTCATTGTGTGAGGGGAAACAAGCATACTTTGTCACACCAATAATAATAGTTTCCACACTGGGCCTTGCAGCAGAATGTAACAGGTGTATACACTAAATATGCTCACTATTCACTATTTGCAAAAAGTATGAGTTTGCAAAACTTGAGGTGAACATATATTTGCACTTATGGGAAATGAGTCATTATAAACTATACTCAATTTCTCAAAATACAATTTGGCTAAATGCCGCATAAACCACGTTAATCAGTGAATTAATATTTATTGGCAAGAATACACAGCTATAAAAAAACACTTTTAAAAAACTATGGTGAAATGATCAGTTGCACTTGCAAAAGGAATACTGAGACGACTCAAAACAGGGACCATATCACGCCATCCCTCATGTTACATTTGGGAATGTAGAAGGCAAAAGGTATTAACCTATTTTACTCCAGGGCCATTACTATAGGCCTATACTTCTACAAAGCGGTAATGTAGCCTATTATTAGCACAGTAACGCTGTAAAATGTTACACTTACCTTGACCTGCGCGCGAACTTCGTTCGTAGCCTTCCCTGTGGCACATTCCCTTGAGAGAACTTGACAGACCGACTGCATAGGGCGCAAATCCAGAAATGTTAATCACATGTCTTGTTAACAAGAGAGAAGAAAGTCTCCGCCTCCCTGCACTAAACTTCAAAAGGTCAGGCTCAATAATACTCACTAGATCCTTACGTGAATTTGTATGATGTTGATTGCTATTTGAATGTGTCTCTATTGTCAGCATAAGAGGTAGGCCCTATTAAGCCTTAATAAGCCTTAAATAAATATAAATAATATTAAAAACTTCCTAAAAAGTTATTCATATTGATTCAGTTCAGACAATATGGCCAAAAATATACAAATATATTTGGGCCATGAGTATATTGTTTTTAACTTGTATTTATCCTTTATGTAACCAAGGAAGTCACAATTGAGATTGACATCTCTTTTTCAAGTCCGAGTGTGAGTGAGTGTGTGGTATTAGTGATTGTGCCTCAATACAATGTGTCAAAGTGTTTTGAATGTTTCCCTCATTGGCATTTCAGGACATGACATATGACATGGAGGGAAGGTCACGATGGCAACACCCATCCCTAGCACGCGCTCCAGCAGGTGTATCTCACTGATCATCCCTAAAGCCAACACATCATTTGGCCGCCTTTCGTTCCAGTACTCTGCTGCCTGTGACTGGAACGAATTGCAAAAATCGCTGAAGTTGGAGACTTTTATCCCCCTCACCAACTTCAAACATCAGCTATCCGAGCAGCTAACCGATCGCTGCAGCTGTACATAGTCTATAGAAAAATAGACCACCCATTTTCACCTACCTCATTCCCATACTGTTTATACTGTTTTTATTTATTTATTTTTCTGCTCTTTTGCACACCAATATCTCTACCTGTACATGACCATCTGATCATTTATCACTCCAGTGTTAATCTGCAAAATTGTATTATTCGCCTACCTCCTCATGCCTTTTGCACACATTGTATATAGACTGCCCATTTTTTCTACTGTGTTATTGACTTGTTAATTGTTTATTCCATGTGTAACTCTGTGTTGTCTGTTCACACTGCTATGCTTTATCTTGGCCAGGTCGCAGTTGCAAATGAGAACTTGTTCTCAACTAGCCTACCTGGTTAAATAAAGGTGAAATAAAAATAAAAATAAAATAAAAAAGGTATTAGGGAAAGCAGGAGGACTTCCTGTTACTTTCTCTCAAATTAACTGAAAGAAAAACACTCAGTACACAGCTGAAAGGCAAAACAATAGCTCTCTCAACAGATCCTCACTTTCCAAGTTATAATGACAGGTCTCGTGGAAATCTAGAACACTTGAACTTCAACATCTCACCACTAGTATTTACGTGACTGCCTACTGTGGGGTGTTTCAAGGTGTTACTGGAAGACACTTCATCATTAAGGCTAACATGCTGACCCCACCGCTCAAGTCACGTGCGCTGCAAAATAAATGTACACATAGATGTTATTCAATCATTGCACCCAGGCGCTAAAATAGAAATTGGTTCTATTTCTGACCCTCAACGTGGTGCAGGTCCTGCCTCTCCCATCTCCTCACTGGTTTTTAGGAGCATACACCCACGTGGGTGATTGAAATATGAACATAGGTCCACACTCCGGTCGGTTGTAGTAATGCTGTAAAGTTGTTTGCCAACCACCATATGAAGTTCAAAGAAGAAAAAGTAGCCTGAAGGAGGAGAGATGATGAAAAACTAATTTGGTTTACCTTTTTATCTGTGTATTAGTTGTCAGAGTAGAGGACCTTGTGCATTTCAGGTAAAATAACAACCCAATGTTTATATACCAGGACAAATTAGCTAGCAACAGCAAGCTAGTTACCTAAATTGCCATAAATGTTTAATGCTTTTTGACCTGTCCCCAAACTAATAATTAGTTCAGAGTTTGTTTTGATATTTGAACCTGTGTGTCATGATCACTTCTAGTGTGGGTGAACAAAATCAACTTGCGCGCGATGTAGGATGTACGCATGTGAGGAGCATGTGAGGTGCACTATCAAATGGTTAGGGCCCCTCTTCCACCCCTCTCCTATCTTACAAGACCAGCCAGATGACCTAACTGACCACCTTCCCTTAAAAAGCTGTTACCTAAAGGCCCTCACCAACTATATGATTTTAGCTATCTCTAGGCAGAGTTCCTCTGTCCAGTGTCTGTGTTCTTTTGCCCGTCTTAATCTTTTCTTTTCATTGGCCAGTCTGAGATGTGGCTTTTTCGTTGCAACTCTGCCTAGAGGTGTCACGTTCTGACCTTTATTTCTGTTGTTTTTGTCATTATTTAGTATGGTCAGGGCGTGAGTTGGGGTGGGCAGTCTTTGTTTGTTTTTCTATGATTTGGGGATTTCTATGTTTCGGCCTAGTATGGTTCTCAATCAGAGGCAGGTGTCATTAGTTGTCTCTGATTGAGAATCATACTTAGGTAGCCTGGGTTTCACTGTTTGTTTTGTGGGTGTTTGTTTCCATGTCTGTGTTTTTCACCACACGGTACTGTTTTGGGTTTCGTTCGTTCCACGTTTATTGTTTTGGTATTTCAGTCGTGTTCATGTGTAGTATTTCTTATTAAAAGAACCATTGACACTTACCATGCCGCATATTGGTCCTCCGATCCTTATCGCCTCGGAAATCCCTTACAAGAGGCCAGCATCCCGGAGTCGCCTCTTCACTGTTGACGTTGAGACTGGTGTTTTGAGGGTACTATTTAATAACACTGCCAGTTGAGGACACTCTAATGTACATGCCCTCTTGCTCAGTTGTGCACCAGGGCCTCCCACTCTTTCTATTCTGGTTAGAGCCAGTTTACGCTGTTCTGTGAAGGGAGTAGTACACAGCATTGTACGAGATCTTCAGATCCTTGGCAATTTCACACATGGAATAGCCTTCATTTCTCAGAACAAGAATAGCCTGACAAGTTTCAGAAGAATGTCTTTGTTACTGGCAATTTTGAGCCTGTAATCTAACCCACAAGTGCTGATGCTCCAGATACTCAACTAGCCTAAAGAAGGCCAGTTTTTAATTCATTACTGTTTTCAGCTGTGCTAACATAATTGCGAAAGGGTTTTCTAATGATCAATTAGCCTTTAAAAATGATAAACTTGGATTAGCTAACACAACGTGCCATTGGAACACTGGAGTGATGGTTGCTGATAATGGGCCTCTGTACGCCCTTGTAGATATTCCATTAAAAATCAGTCTTTTCCAACTACAATAGTCAGTCATTTACAACATTAACAATGTCTACACTGCATTTCTGATCAATTTGATGTTATTTTAATGGACAGAAATAACCTTTCTTTCAAAAACAAGTTAATTTCTAAGTGACCGCAAACTTTTGTACGGTAGTGTATATACCTGTATATCCACACTATGATGATGGAAAAATAGAAAGTGTAAGAACTGTTTTTTGGAACTAGTCTTTTAGAGGAATACGAGAGGATTATGATCGGTATAGAAAACTAGCGTGTCACGCCCTGACCTTAGTTAACTTTGTTTTCTTTATTATTTTGGTTAGGTCAGGGTGTGAGAAGGGTGGCATGGGTGTACCGTCTTATCTAGGGTTTTTTGTACATCTATGGGGTTTTGGTTTGTCTAGGTAAATGTAGGTCTATGGTGGCCTGAATTGGTTCCCAATCAGAGGCAGCTGTTTATCGTTGTCTCTGATCGGGGATCCTATTTAGGTTGCTATTTTCCATTTTGGTCTTGTGGGTTATTGTCTATGTGTAGTTGCATGTCAGCACTCGGTCTTTATAGCGTCACGGTCGTTTTGTTAGTTTGTTTAGTGTTCTTTGTTAATAAAAGAAGAATGTATTCTTATCACCCTGCGCCTTGGTCTCCTCGTTATGACGAACGTGACATAGCTGGGTAGAGGCTGACACAAACCTCAACGTACTGAAGAGCCAGTATCAAAGCAAAGGCTTCTTTCTCAATAGTTGATTAGTGTTTTTTGGTAGGAGGCCAAGTTCTTCAAAAGTACCCCACAGGGTGCTCAGTATCGCTGTTGTCCTGCTGTAGGATCACAGCACCTGCACCGGTGCTGAGACTAAAAGGGCCTTCGACTTTTCAAAAACCACTTAACAGTCTGGGATCCAACGGAAAGTGACTTTGGGATTGGTCAAATCCATAAGTGGGGCAACAATCTCAAAATGCCCGGTAGTAGCAAGCCATCCCCAAGAATCAATGGGATAAGTATGGCTTCAACATGTTGACATGAAGCAGCTGTGTTTTTTTCTGCGTGATGAAGTAATTCTGATTACTTGAGGAAGGGCCTGAAAAGAGAGCTTACAACGGTGACCGCAGAACAAGCAACAAAACTAGGACTTGGTCACCCACATCGAAAGTGCAACTTTAAATCATACCAGACTTTCATTTTTTTCCATATTCTTACTGGCGAACTCACAGAGGTGGTGCAATCTATATAAAAAGTGTTAACATGCTCCAACAGATTTGCTTTGAGGTGTTGTCCTGCAACAAACTCACAATGGAGAGTTTGTCTTGCAGCAAGCTCAATGGATCTCTGACATAATGTCAAAACACAAGCTTATTCGGACTGAAACCGAGAGATTCCTGAACGACCTCCAGTGCTGCAAATGGCACTCAAGGCACCCCTTCATTCCAGTTTTTTTCTAACTCAAAGCAGTAAGCTTTTAACATCGACTTCAAAGTCTGATGAAATCTCTCAAGAGAGTCTGGGTGGAAGGTACTAAAGGGGCAATGGATAACTCCCAACTGCTGTAACACTTGCTTGAAGACCTTTTGAATCATGGTCTGACTGCACTGCGGAAGCCCGAACATTGGAAATTATTTCGCAGGGGCCTTCACAATACAGGGAGCAATGGCATTGGGGAAGTGAGTGGAAGAACACATGATGGCTAAGATAAATTGCTTACCACTCTTGAAATTTGGGCAAAGGACCAACTTATTCCACCAGAGCCCTGCTGAAAGTTTTGTCAAAAACAGTTATAGGCTGCAAAGGTGCAACCGGAACATTTTGTTTTTGTTTACCTGTCAGCTGACAAACACAACACGATTTAGGGTAAACCCCAACATATTTTTTCAGACCTGGACAGAATTATTTACTCAAGATACGGTCATATGTATTGTTGACCCCAAGATGGCGTGCCATACTACCATTGTGAGCCAACATCAGTATCTCTTGTCAGAGTGTAACTGTAACAACAACTTAAGATACACTGGGCCAATCATCTTGACCAGAAGTGGCGTAGGAATTTCGTCATCAGAAACCCATCTATGTCAAAGCAACCCACACAAACTTAATCAAACGCCTCTTCTGGACATATCTCCACAATCAACTGCTTCCGAGACAAAGTTTTTTTGTTGTTGTTATTTTTAGTTTAACTTTTAATTAAGGACCATTTAGGGAAACTCTCTTCTTTCAGAGGTCCCCCAAACTCACTCACCTTTGGGGTTTTCAAAGGAAAGGTCAACTCCGGAGGTTTACCAAAGTCAGGACCACACATACAGTTGAAGTTGGAAGTTTACATACACTACTCATTTTTCAACAACTCTACAAATTTCTTGTTAAAAAAAACATTGCTTTGGCAAGTCTGTTAGGTCATCTACTTTGTGCATGACAAGTAATTTTTCCAACAATTGTTTAGACAAATTATTTCACTTATAATTCACTGTATCACAATTCCAGTGGGTCAGAAGTTTACATACACTAAGTTGACTGTGCCTGCCTCCCGGGTGGCTGCAGTGCCAGCTGCGCCACCAGAGACTGGGTTCGTGCCCAGGCTCTTTCGTAACCAGCTGCGACCGGGAGGTCCGTGGGGCGATGCACAATTGGCCTAGCGTCGCCCGGGTTGGCCGGTAGGGATATCCTTGTCTCATCGCGCACCAGCGACTCCTGTGGCGGGCCGGGCGGGCTAACAAAGGTTGTCAGGTGCACGGTGTTTCCTCCGACACATTGGTGCGGCTGGCTTCCGGGTTGGATGCGCGCTGTGTTAAGAAGTGGCGGCTTCATGTTGTGGGGGTGCTTTTCTGCAGGAGGGACTGATGCACTTCACAAAATAGATGGCATCACGAGGAAGTAAAATTAAGTAAAATGATGTGGATATATTGAAGCAACATCTCAAGACATCAGTCGGGAAGTTAAAGCTTGGTCGCAAATGGGTCTTCCAAATGGACAATGACCCCAAGCATACTTTCAAAGTTGAGGCAAAATGGCTTAAGGACAACAAAGGCAAGGTATTGGAGTGGCCATCACCTCAATCCCATAGCCCCAAACTCAATCCCATAGAAAATGTGTGGGTAGAACTGAAAAAGCGTGCAAGGAGGCCTACAAACCTGACTAAGTTACACCAGCTCTGTCAGGAAGAATGGGCCAGAATTCACCCAACTTATTGTGGGAAGCTTGTGGAAGGATACCCGGAACGTTTGACCCAAGTGAAACAATTTAAAGGCAATGCTATCAAATACTAATTGAGTGTATGGAAACTTCTGACCCACTGGGAATGTGATGACAGAAATAAAAGCTGAAACAAATCATTCTCTCTACTATTATTCTGACATTTCACATTTTGCAAATAGACTCATTCTTAAGGACAATATCAAATGTGCTATAGCAAAGCACCTGAGTGAGCTGAGTGAGTATCTATGTGAGAGTGGATTCTTGGCCCTCACTAGCATGAAATCTAAATACAGGCACAGACTGTGTGTGGAAAATGATTTAAGACAGACTCTCCAATACAACCCAACATTGCATAGTTATGTGCATCCTTTCAAGCAAAATAAAGAGCAAAATTGTTGATTATTATTTGTGCCTTGAGCTCTTTGTCACTACCCACAAGCCGGGTTGTGACAAAACTATGTTTAATAAATGTTTTGTCTAGTGTGTGTATTGCAGGCTTACAATGATGACAAAAAACAATATTTGAGAGTGTGCTGACCCTGGTGCTAGAGGGGGTACGCAGCTGGAGGTTGAATGTTTGAAGGGGTACCACTGCTCTAGGGAATATCTCTGATAACCCATCAGGTTGTTCTACTCTGGGTACCTTATAAACAACAAGATTTAGCACATCCTTCCGAACAGCAATCATTGACAAATTAATTAATCCCCCTTCAAAGGTAGGCTAGGCCTCACTCCAAAGACCACAGGACCAGAAACAAGATCAGACTCGAGTTCCACATTACACAAAGGAACATCCATGCAGTCCATCTCCACACCTTGAACTAACACACTGTAATCAGTTGCTGAAGTGTTAGACAAAGGCAAAACACCCTCCAAAAGTATGAACTGGGCTGCCCCAGTGTCCCGCAGTATCTTCACAGGCTGCTTAACAGCATCACCACTCCGCAGAGACACGGACCCATCTGAAACAAAGGGTTCATACAAATCTGATCTACAATCTTGTTTAGTAGATAAACCAGACCCAAACAGACACTTTCTACCGCAGATATTGAAGCCTGACATAGGCATATGTGGTATTTGAGACACAGCCCATGCAATAAAAACATATCTTTAGCTTAAACTGGCGGATTTTGATGAGGATTTTCTGCTAATTATGTTAATTAGATTGACGCATGGGTGCATCAATAAACTCTTAAGAATTTGAATGGGCTGGAGGGCTCAGTTTTTTTTGTTTCAATTTAGGACAATCGCTAGGCTTCCATGAAATCGCAGACAGATTTTCATGCGAATATTCACAAATCTGCCTAAACTTACCTTGCTTCTTTCTAGTCATTAGAAAACTATGCAGTATTCGTTTTTTTAAATGTATAATTGCTGACATGTTAGCCAGAAAATCCCGTTAACGGCACAACAGCCAGTGAAAGTGCAGGGCGAAATTTCATAATTAAAATTCCTCAAACATACATGTATTTTATAACGTTTTAAAGGTAATCTTGTTGTTAATCCCACCACAGTGTCTGATTTCAAATAGGCTTTACAGCGAAAGCACTACAAACGATTATGTTAGGTCACCACCAAGCCACAGAAAAACAGCCATTTTTCCAGCCAAAGAGAGGAGTCACAAAGCACAAATAGAAATAAAAATGGATTAGTAACCTTTGATAATCTTCATCGGATGACACTCATAGGACTTCATGTTACACAATACATGTATGTTTTGTTTGATAAAGTTCATAGTTATATCCCAAAATCTGAGTTTACATTGGCGCGTTACGTCCACTAGTTCCAAAAACATCCAGTGATTTTGCATAGCCACATCGAATCAACAGAAATACTCATCATAAATGTAGATGATAATACAAGTTATACACATGGAATTATAGATATACCTCTCCTTAATGCAACTGCTGTGTCCGATTTTTTTTAAACTTTGAGGAAAAAGCAAACCATGCAATAATCTGAGACGGCGCTCAGAAAATAAATAACATTTTCCGCCATGTTGGAGTCAACAGGAACCAGAAATCACATTATAAAGATTCCCTTACCTTTGATGATCTTCATCAGAATGCACTCCCAGGAATCCTAGTTCCACAATAAATGCTTGATTTGTTCGATAATGTCCACTATTTATGTCTAAGTAGCTACTTATGTTAGGGCATTAGGTACACATATCCAAATGCTTGTGCAGGTCCAGCATAATTTCGGACAAAAACTTCAAAAAGTAATATTACAGGTTGAAGAAACATTTCAAACTAAGTATAGAATCAATCTTTATGGTGTTTTTAACATAAATCTTCAATAAAGTTCCAACCGGCGAATTCCTTTGTGTCTAGAGAAGCCATGCAACGCAGGTTGATATCATATGAAATGCGTGTGGCTAGGACTCATTCAACTCTTATTCAGCCCCACAACATAGTAGAAGCCTCATTTATTTCCCTGGCCACATCTGCAGTCCTCATGCCTCCTTGCAGCATGCCTAAGGCACGTTCACGCAGATGAGCAGGGACCTTGGGCATCTTTCATTTTGTGTTTTTCAGAGTCAGTAGAAAGAGTCTGCCTTTGTCACGGTAGTAATGACAAAATGGTGAATACGATGCCAAACCTTGCCTTTGAGGAAAAAGACTGAAATCTCGTCGTGGGAAGTTAATTTTATGGACAGTGTTTTGTTTAGGGATAAGTACTTGGTGCTTTTTTAAGGTAGATTTATGAGTCAACATAAGCTCATCTGCAGGGACTGCAGCTTTCTCAAGAGTGAGATCCTTCTGCTCATAAATGAAGGTAGCAACCCTTTTGTGAAGGCCACTCTTGAACTGCTCAAGAGTGTCTTTAAATCCACAAGGTCCTTGACTTCTTGAGATGGACACCATCGATTAAAAAGAGAAGCTTGTTTCCTTGCGTATTAAACGGAACTGTTGCCTGTATGCCTTTGGGACCAACTCATAATCCCCAAGGACAGCAGCTTCCAGTGTTATATTCTGAACTCTGATCAAGAGATTAAGCGGCATACACTTTAAGTGTTTCCCAAAAGAACACATTGGAGGAGCAGTAACCAGATATTGCGTAAGCATTTTAGGGATGTGTCAATCCACTCAAACAGAGTAAAATATCTCGGTCGGACCAAGGTCAAACTCTATTGAAGGTGCAAGATGGCGTGACTGGATTCGGAAAATTGAACAGATCTATCTCGTTGTAATGCTACCAGATCTCTCTTTTAATCGAATGGTTTATGCTCAGGTTCTTTCTCCTTTGCTGTACGTTCTTCTTGTACTAGTCTGGCTGCACGTACTTATTCCTTTTCTATGTGCTCTTACTCAAATTCCCTTTTCCTGTACTCAATCTCTAATTTCAGTTGCTCTAATTTTGGCTTTAGTTTTAACTCCCACAGTTGCACGTCTAATGGGGTTTACCCTACTACCCGTAGGACCCTTTTCATCAGCTTCACTCTCCTGAAGGATTTCCTTCTCCACCAAAGCAGCATCAAGCAACTCCTTGAGCAGTCACACTGTCATAATGCTTTGCAATGATGATCGGATTCGTATTCGTACATTCATCTCGTATTTGCCCAAGTAGGATTTTCCACAAATGCTTCCAAACCAAAATCCTGTGTACTTATGCAATTTTCAAACTGATTTCACCAATCTTATAACCACAATGTTGGTTGTCAGTGGCAGAAGCTCTACAATGAAAGCATTATTTAAACAGTTCCCACAAAGTTCCCACAAGACAAAATATGTCGTAGGATAGGAAGTAAAACTAATATGGAGCCAAAAAAACAGGGGAAAACTCAAACCTCAGGCTTCTTTTGGCTAACTATAGTGGTTGAGCTGTAAATTACACCACAGCTAACGTGAGGTGTAGCTCTCCCAACATCTTCTTTCCAATTGATGCACTGGACCAAGAGGTCTAATGAGGTGACTCCAATCATTACAGGACCTTCTGGCGCCTTCCGGCGCCGACAGAGATGGCCGCCTCGCTTCGCGTTCCTAGGAAACTATGCAGTTTTTTTTACGTGTTATTTCTTACATTGGTACCCCAGGTCATCTTAGGTTTCATTACATACAGTCGAGAAGAACTACTGAATATAAGAGCAGCGTCAACTCACCATCAGTACGACCAAGAATATGACTTTCCCGAAGCGGATCCTGTGTTCTGCCTTTCAACCAGGATAACGGAATGGATCCCAGCCTGCGACCCAACACAACGACTTTGTAAAAGAGGGAAACGAAGCAGTCTTCTGGTCAGACTCCGGAGACGGGCACATCGCGCACCACTCCCTAGCATACTTCTCGCCACTGTCCAGTCTTTTGACAACAAGGTTGATGAAATCCGAGCAAGGGTAGCATTCCAGAGGGACATCAGAGACTGTAACGTTCTTTGCTTCATGGAAACATGGCTCACTCGAGAGACGCTATCGGAGTCAGTGCAGCCAGCTGGTTTCTCCACGCATCGCATCGACAGAAACAAAAAAAATTCTGGTAAGAAGAGGGGCGGAGCGTATGCTTTATGGTTAACGAGACGTGGTGTGGTCAGAACAACATACAGGAACTCAAGTCCTTCTGTTCACCCGATTTAGAATTCCTCACAATCAAATGTCGACCGCATTATCTACCAAGGGAATTCTCTTCGATTATAATCACAGCCGTATATATTCCCCCCCAAGCAGACACATCGATGGCTCTGAACGAACTATATTTGACTCTTTGCAAACTGGAAACCACATATCCTGAGGCTGCATTCATTGTAGCTGGGGATTTTAACAAGGCTAATCTGAAAACAAGACTCTCTAAATTGTATCAGCATATTGATTGCGCAACCAGGGCTGGTAAAACCTTGGATCATTGCTATTCTAACTTCTGCAACACATATAAGGCCCTCCCCGCCCTCCTTTCGGAAAAGCTGACCACGACTCCATTTTGTTGCTCCCTGCCTACAGACAGAAGTTAAAACAAGAAGGTCCCGCGCTGAGGTCTGTTCAACGCTGGTCCGACCAATCTGATTCCACACTCCAAGACTGCTTCCATCACGTGTACTGGGATATGTTTTCGTATTGCGTCAAACAACAACATTGACGAATACGCTGAGTCGGTGAGCGAGTTGTCGTTCCCATAGCAACGATTAAAACATTCCCAAACCAGAAACCGTGGATTGATGGCAGCATTCGCATGAAACTGAAAGCGCGAACCACTGCTTTTAATCAGGGCAAGGTGACCGGAAACATGACCGAATACAAACAGTGTAACTATTTCCTCCGCAAGGCAATCAAACAAGCTAAGCGTCAGTATAAAGACAAAGTAGAATCGCAATTCAATGGCTCAGACACAAGAGGTATGTGGCAGGGTCTACAGTCAATCACGGATTACAAAAAGAAAACCAGCCCAGTCACGGACCAGGAGGTCTTGCTCCCAGTCAGACTAAATAACTTTTTTGCCCGCTTTGAGGACAATACAGTGCCACTGACAAGGCCCGCAACCAAAACATTCAGACTCTCCTTCACTGCAGCCGAGGTGAGTAAAACATTTAAACGTGTTAACCCTCGCAAGGCTGCATGCCCAGACGGCATCCCCAGCCACGCCCTCTGAGCATGCGCAGACCAGTTGGCTGGTGTGTTTACGGACATATTCAATCAATCCTTATCCCAGTCTGCTGTTCCCACATACTTCAAGAGGGCCACCATTGTTCCTGTTCCCAGGAAAGCTAAGGTAACTGAGCTAAATGACTATCGCCCCGTAGCACTCACTTCCGTCATCATGAAGTGCTTTGAGAGACTAGTCAAGGACCATATCACCTCCACCCTACCTGACACCCTAGACCCAGGGTAGGTGAGGGTAGGTAACAACATCTCCACCCCGCTGATCCTCAACACTGGGGCCGCACAAGGGTGCGTTCTGAGCCCTCTCCTGTACTCCCTGTTCACCCACGACTGTGTGGCCACGCACACTTCCAACTCAATCATCAAGTTTGCGGACGACACTGCAGTGGTAGGCTTGATTACCAACAACGACCAGACGGCCTACAGGGAGGAGGTGAGGGCCCTCTGAGTGTGGTGTCAGGAAAATAATCTCACACTCAACGTCAACAAAACTAAGGAGATGATTATGGACTCCAGGAAACAGCAGAGGGAGTGGAGTGGAGTGGAGAGTGGAGAGGGTAGTAAGTTTTAAGTTTCTCGGCGTACACATCACAGACAAACTGAATTGGTCCACCCACACAGACAGCATCGTGAAGAAGCCGCAGCAGCGCCTCTTCAACCTCAGGAGGCTGAAGAAATTCGGCTTGTCACCAAAAGCACTCACAAACTTCTACAGATGCACAAGTATCACCGCCTGGTACGGCAACTGCTCCGCCCACAACCGTAAGGCTCTCCAGAGGGTTGTGAGGTCTGCACAACGCATCACCGGGGGCAAACTACCTGCCCTCCAGGACACCTACAACACCCGATGTCACAGGAAGGCCATAAAGATCATCAAGGACAACAACCACCCGAGGCACTGCCTGTTCACCCCGCTATCATCCAGAAGGCGAGGTCAGTACAGGTGCATCAAAGCTGGGACCGAGAGACTGAAAAACAGCTTCTATCTCAAGGCCATCAGACTGTTAAACAGCCACCACTAATATTGAGTGGCTGCTGCCAACACACTGACTCAACTCCAGCCACTTTAATAATGGGAATTGATGGGAATTGATGTAAAATATATCACTAGCCACTTTAAACAATGCTACTTAATATAATGTTTACATACCCTACATTACTCATCTCATATGTATATACTGTACTCGATACCATCTACTGCATCTTGCCTATGCCGCTCTGTACCATCACTCATTCATATATCTTTATGTACATATTCTTTATCCCTTTACACTTGTAAAGATAGTAGTTTTGGAATTGTTAGTTAGATTACTCGTTGGTTATTACTGCATTGTCGGAACTAGAAGCACAAGCATTTCGCTACACTCCCATTAACATCTGCTAACCATGTGTATGTGACAAATACATTTGATTTGATTAGATTTGATCAGTGCCCCACACCCAATCAACATTGAAATGGATGGAGAAACTGAAAACCGTAGCCCAAGGGCTGTATTTACACAGGCAGCCCAATTCTGATTTCTTTTCCCACCAATTGGTCTTTTGACCAATCACATCAGGTCTTTTCTCAGATCTTTTTCAGAGCTGATCTGATTGGTCAAAATATATCAGAATTGGGCTGCTTGTAGTACGCAGCCAAAGTGTATCTCTCCCTTGTCCTTCTCAAAAAAATCACAGGATTCCTCATTTCTAAGCAGCTCACTTTTTCCGGGGACCACTGAGACCACTTGACCGCTGGCTGACACTTAGCATGGGTCCCCTTATAAGGATCAATGATCTGGGAGCAGTGAGAGAGTTAGCAATGGGAGACCCTGATGAGCTAAAACGAATGCACCTAGATTTCCACGAGACGAGCTCCTGGGATGCATTCTTTTTATAGTTGAACAAAAGATTTAGCAGTCTGTAGGCATTAGAAACGCCTTATAGAGTGGAGTAAAAATATCGAATGAAGCGCAATTTCACCAAAATGTGCTCTCTTGTCAGGACACTGTTGTTCAGAGCAGCTTACACAATCACTTCAAACTGGAGCTGGAAAAACTAACTGCGCTTCGTTGTACCTTTATTCAATTGATATTTCTTTGCATATATCCATCAAAATTATGCTCATTCAGGATTTCAACTGGCTGAGAAAAGCTGCCTTCCTGTCTGTCTTATCCCGACTCCTGACGCATTCATTACGATGCGACAGCTGGAGATTGAATTTGAATTTTGAAACAATTTTGCAAAATTCAGAGAGACAGACAGCAAGGTTTATACAAATTTCCACTGTTGAAATCTAAATGTTTGTCTAAAAGAAATGTGAGATAATGTCTAAATGAGGTAAATGCACCAATTTGTAAGTCGCTCTGGATATGAGCGTCTGCTAAATGACTTAAATGTAATGTAATGTAATGCTTTTTATAGTGGAGATCAAGTTTATTAATTGCCTGGCTGGGCTGATGAGACAGTGGATTGCATAGTCAGATTGAACAGAGTAGATTTATATTTGAACCTCACAGATTTAGCTGATGGTAACTTGTGGAATAGAAAGGGAAAGGGGGATACTTAGTCAGTTCTCCAACTGAAATGTGTCTTCCACATTTAACCCAAACCCTCTGAATCAGAGAGGTGTGGGGGGCTGCCTTAATCGACATCCACCGCGCCCTGGGAACAGTGCCTTGCTCAGGGGCCGAACGACGGATTTTTACCTTGTCAACTCGGGGATTCGATCCAGCAACCTTCCAGTTACTGGCCCAACACTCTAACCACTAGACACTGGCGTGAATGCGGTTTTAACCAATCAGCATTCAGGATTAGACCCACCCATTGTATGATATCTAACAATACAAAACATTACATGACAATTTAAAAAGTCAAATAATGGAATTAAGAAATATAGGCATATTAGGATGAGCAAAGTCAGAGTCCGGAATATTAATACAGTGGGGCAAAAAGTATTTAGTCAGACACCAATTGTGCAAGTTCTCCCACTTAAAAAGATGAGAGAGGCCTGTAATTTTCATCATAGGTACACTTCCAGAAAATCACATTGTAGGATTTTTTATGAATTTATTTGCAAATTATGGTGGAAAATAAGTATTTGGTCAATAACAAAAGTTTATCTCAATACTTTGTTGTATACCCTTTGTTGGCAATGATAGAGGTCAAATGTTTTCCTGTAAGTCTTCACAAGGTTTTCACACACTGTTGCTGGTATTTTGGCCTATTCCTCCATGCAGATCTCCTCTGGAGCAGTGATGTTTTGGGGCTGTTGCTGGGCAACACGGACTTTCAACTCCCTCCAAAGATTTTCTATGGGGTTGACATCTGGAGACTGGCTAGGCCACTCCAGGACCTTGAAATGTTTCTTACAAAGCCACTCCTTCATTGCCCGGGCGGTGTGTTTGGGATCATTGTCATGCTGAAAGACCCAGCCACGTTTCATCTTCAATGCCCTTGCTGATGGAAGGAGGTTTTCATTCAAAATCTCACGATACATGGCCCCATTTATTTTTTCCTTTACACAGATCAGTCGTCCTGGTCCCTTTGCAGAAAAACAGCCCCAAAGCATGATGTCCCGTCTGGATTACTGCAACTCGCTGTTGGCTGGGCTCCCTGCCTGTGCCATTAAACCCCTACAACTCATCCAGAACGCCGCAGCCCGTCTAGTGTTCAACCTTCCCAAGTTCTCTCACGTCACCCCGCTCCTCCGCTCTCTCCACTGGCTTCCAGTTGAAGCTCGCATCCGCTACAAGACCATGGTGCTTGCCTACGGAGCTGTGAGGGGAACGGCACCTCAGTACCTCCAGGCTCTGATCAGGCCCTACACCCAAATAAGGGCACTGCGTTCATCCACCTCTGGCCTGCTCGCCTCCCTACCACTGAGGAAGTACAGTTCCCGCTCAGCCCAGTCAAAACTGTTCGCTGCTCTGGCTCCCCAATGGTGGAACAAACTCCCTCACGACGCCAGGACAGCGGAGTCAATCACCACCTTCCGGAGACACCTGAAACCCCACCTCTTTAAGGAATACCTAGGATAGGATAAAGTAATCCTTCTCACCCCTCCTCCCCCCCTTAAAATATGTAGATGCACTATTGTAAAGTGGCTGTTCCACTGGATGTCATAAGGTGAATGCACCAATTTGTAAGTCGCTCTGGATAAGAGCGTCTGCTAAATGACTTAAATGTAAATGTAAATGTTTCCACCTCCATGCTTCACAGTAGGTTTGGATGCAACTCAGCATTCTTTGTCTTCCAAACATGACGAGTTGAGATTTTACCAAAAAGTTATATTTTGGTTTCATCTGACCATATGACATTCTCCCAATCTTCTTCTGGATCATCCAAATGCTCTCTAGCAAACTTCAGATGGGCCTGGACATGTACTAGCTTAAGCAGGGGGACACGTCTGGCACTGCAGGATTTGAGTCCCTGGTGGCGTAGTGTGTTACTGATGGTAGAGGCTTTGTTACTTTGGTCCCAGCTCTCTGCAGGTCATCCACTAGGTCCCCCCATTTGGTTCTGGGATTTTTGCTCACCGTTCTTGTTAAAAATCCTACAATGTGATTTTCTGGGAAAAAAAATCTCATTTTGTCTGTCATAGTGTACCTATGATGAAAATTACAGGCCTCTCTCATCTTTTTCAGTCGGAGAACTTGCACAATTGGTGGCTGACTAAATACTTTTTTGCCCCACTGTATATGTGCCTTTGGAAAGTATTCAGACCCCTTGACTTTTTCCACAGCCTTATTCTACAATGGATTAAATAAAAAGTGTTCCTCATCAATCCACACACTATACCCCATAATGACATAGCGAACAGTTTTTTGACATTTTTCACATTTATTACAAATAAAACAGATATCTTATTTACATAAGTATTCAGACCCTTTGCTATGAGACTCGTGATTGAGATCAGGTGCATCCTGTTTCCATTGATCATCCTTGAGATGTTTCTACAACTTGATTGGAGTCCACCTGTGGTAAATTCAATTTTCTCTTTGTCATTATGGGGTATTGTGTGTCGTTTGACATTTATTTTTATTTAAGCCATAACGTAACAAAATGTAGAAAAAGGGAAGGGGTCTTCATACTTTCCAAATGCACTGTATATAGGGCAGAGTACTGGGTGGTTGACGCAGTGAATAATGTTCTGCTCTCTCCCCATGCAGTTTTCCACACAGACCTAGCCTCTCCCCCTGTCACTCAAGGAGCGCATTTGTTGGTCCTCGACCCTGAGACACTTGCATTCAGTCTGCATGGTCAATGCAGCACATTCAACAAAATGTTGATGACAACGATGCTGTTTTCACATTGTGTGTCAATTTAAGTCCACTAGCGTTCTATAATTACACTATTAGTTTGTGTTTCTTATATCTGCAAACTGCTAGTTTGTCTTTTCTTAGCAAGTTGGGCCTAAATTTGATTAGCTGCTAATGCTAATCTCATGTTAACTGGTTAGCTAGCTAATAATAAATGTACTGATTCGGAGCAAATGTAATTATCTATACAGTCCGATAATACCAGTGATGGTGTAGACTTAAATCAGCATGTTGTTTGTGCCACAGTATCTTCAAAATCAAAGAGGAATATGCGAAGCATGAAGTAAGCTAAGAGAACATACAAAGGGTCCCCTAGGAAACACTTAACTACAATCTGGTTCCTACCATGTCACAATAACACAATTACATTTGGTTAAAAATAAGGCACAGATTGATTGTGTCACGGCAGTCAAAAGAAGTGGACCAAAGTGCATCGTGGTGAGAGTACATTTTATTTTATTTTAAAATGTCGCCAACAAAACAACAAACAAAAGAAACAACCGTGAAGCTTACAGGGCTAAGTGCCACAAACAAAGTTAACCACCCACACTGAAAGGAGGGAAAAAGGGCTACCTAAGTATGATTCCCAATCAGAGACAACGATAGACAACTGTCCCTGATCGAGAACCATACCCGGCCAAAACATAGAAATAAAGCAACATAGAAAATAAAGAAATAGAATGCCCACCCACCACACACCCTGACCTAACTAGAGAAATAAAATGGCTCTCTAAGGTCAGGGCATGACAGTACCCCCCCCCACAAAGGTGCGGACTCCGGCCGCAAAACCTGAACTTATAGGGGAGGGTCCGGGTGGGCATCTATCCGCGGTGGTGGCTCTGGTGCAAGACGTAGACCCCACTCCACCTCTGGCTCACCCCGCTTTGGTGGCGCCTCTGGTGTGGGGACCCTCTCTGCGGGCCCCGGACTGGAGACCCTCGTTGCGGGCCCCGGACTGGGCACCCTAGTTGCGGGCCCTGGACTGGGCACCCTAGTTGCGGGCCCCAGACTGGGGACCCTAGTTGCGGGCCCCGGACTGGGCACCCTAGTTGCGGGCCCCGGACTGGAGGCCGTCGCTGGAGGCTCCGGACTGGAGGCCGTCGTTGAAGGCTTCGTGCCATGACTCCTCACTTGAGACTTCTTGCCATGGATCATCACTGGAGGCTTCTTGCCATCGATCATCACTGGAGGCTTCTTGCCATGGATCATCACTGGAGGCCTCGTTCGTGCAGCCGGCACAGGACTCACTGGGCTGGGGAGACACACAGGAGGCCTGGTGCTTGCAGCAGGCACGGACTCACCGGGCTGGAGAGACACACAGGAGGCCTGGAGCGTGGGGCGGCATCGGATACACTGGGCCGTGGTAGGCGCACTGGAGGTCTCGAGCGTAGAGCTGGCACGACCCATTCTGGCTGGATGCCCACTTCCACTCGGCAAATGCGGGACGCTGGTACAGAACACACCGGCCTGTGAATGCTCACTCGAGACACCGTGCGCATCACCCCATAACACGGTGCCTGGCCAGTCACATGCTCCCCACGGTAAGCACGGGGAGTTGGCTCAGGTCTAAACTCCGACAAACTCCCCGTGTACCCCCCCCCATTTTTTTTACAGGGCTAAGTGCCACAAACAAAGTTAACCAATCACACTGAAAGGAGGGAAAAAGGGCTACCTAAGTATTGTTCCCAATCAGAGACAATGATAGGCAGCTGTCCCTGATTGAGAACCATACCCTGCCAAAACAAATGGGGAATGTAAACCAGGTGTGCAGGGAACAAGACAAAACAAATGGATCAATGAAAATTGGAGCGGCGATGGCTAGGAAGCTGGTGACGTCGACCCCCCGAACGCCGCCCGAACAAGGAGAGGAGCCGACTTCAGGCGGAGGTTGTGACACAAATACACCTCACTATAGATAGACCCACTATATCTATACACACTATATCAAATCAAGATGTATTTGTCACATGTACAGGATACAGAATGTGTAAATGGCATAGTGAAATGGTTACTAGCATATTTTCATTTCAGCAATATCAAAAATAGAAAGTGTCCAGATAAAAATATTGTATAAATATTTTATACACTGAACAAAAATAGAAAAGCAACATGTAGGTCCCATGTTTCATGAGCTGAATTTGTTTTCTTCCCAGAAACGTTCCATACGCACAAAAAGCTTATTTCTCTCAAATGCATTAGTTAGCATTTCTCCTTTGCCATTATAATTCATCCACCTGACAGGTGTGGCATATCAAGAAGCTGATTAAACAGCATGATCATTACACAGGTGCACCTTGTCCTGGGGAACTTAAAATTCCACTTGAAAATTCCACCTTTGACAAAAAAAATAACACAATGCCAAAGATGTCTCAAGTTTTGAGGGAGCATGCAATTGACATGCTGACTACAGGAATGTCCACCAGAGCTGTTGTCAGAGAATTAAATGTTCATTTCTCTACCATATGCTGCCTCCAACATTGTTTTAGAGAATTTGGTAGTACGTCCAATCGGCCGCACAACCGCAGACCACGTGTAACCACACCAGGCCAGGATATCACATCTGGCTACTTCACCTGTGTGGGGGGGGGGGGCTCATCCCGATTGGCTGGGCCTGGCTCCCCAGCGAGTGGGCTTGGCTGCCAAACGGGTTGGCTTATGCACCCCTGCCCAGTCATGTGAAATCCATAGATTAGGGCCTAATACATTTATTTCAATTGACTGATTTCCTTTTATGAATTGTAACTCAGTGAAATCTTTGAAATTGTTGCATGTTGTGTTTTGTATTTTTGTTCAGTATAATTATTAGATGATGCTTACCCAGACACGCTTGTCTAAATTGATGGTTCCTTTGAAAGAAAACCACCCCCTGCCACATCTAGCTAAGGGGATGGGACACTATTGTCTAGACATGTACACACGTTTATGAAATACAATAGAGGGCCGTAAACAATCGAAAACACATGGCTAATTTGATGGGTCATGCAATCATCTGGCAAAGTGGAGTCTTTTATTTAGACAAGCAGCTAGCTAAATAATGAACCATAATCCCAGCCCATGCAGTACAAACGGATTGTCATAGCTAGTCACCATGCATGAAATGCTGCAGTATGAATCTGCAGGAAGCTAAAGCTAACCAACTAGGTTCAATGTTAGCTAGCTGGCTAACATTAGGCTATAACTAGCAAGGCAAGTGGATTTCTGAGAAACAAATAATATTACTATCACTGTTTCTTCCCCATTACTGTCATCAGAAGACTACAATGTCTGGTTCAATTAAAATGTTTTTACCTGAATCAGGGATTTCCTTATCGTAAGATTAATTTACAGAGTCAGAGAGAGTCAGCAAGGTATGATTGTCCGCCAGAAAGTAGTTCATCATAACTTATTCCCACTTATCTTTGTTGATAGCGCCTGCTAAATTCAGGCCAGCAACGTTGTTGAGAGCAGTAGCAACACTTTTTCAGTTCTCCAAGATATCTTTCAAAAAAGCCACAGTAGCAAAGATTATCTACACATACTGAGCAGCTCAGAACCATACTACATGGCAGACCGATCCGAACTCATCTCTCGGCATGCCCAGCCCATCCATTATCTCAGCCAATCATGGCTAGCGGGAAGGTTCCTTACTTTTTCCTTGGGTATACCAACTAGGATTGTAATTTAACCATTTTATTCGTATTTACAGATGGCATACCAGTTTGTTAATAATGCACATTAATGTTCACATGTTCCCAAAAATATTGTTTACGTTAAAATGCCTCTCCTGTGAGGTAGTGACGTGTGACATATGCCTAGCTTCCTGAAACGGGTCACATTTACAAGTGCCATTGCGCAAATGAACAGTACTAGGTCTGTAGCAGCATGTGTACACGTGTGGATCCTGGAGTCGCAAGGGCAATCGGCCTGTCTACTCTGCTCAGAGAAGATGGGGATGGAGCAGATGGCTGAGAACCCGAGAGAAGAAAAAACCCAAGGAAATAAAAAAATAGCAGTGGCAGCTGTACAGATAACTCATCCAAAAGACTTTGACTTCTAAAACATGGTAGAAAGCCAACACAATATAAGTCCCCATCACCTTATTAATTCAGCCACTTACTTTGATAACTAGCGGTTTGCTTTTTCCGTAAAGTTTTTTTGAAATCTGACATAGCGGTTGCATTAAGGAGAATTATATCTTTAATTCTGTGAATAACAAGTGTATCGTTTATCAATGTTTATTATGAGTATTCCTGTGAATTGATGTGGCTCTCTGCAAAATCACCAGATGTTTTGGAACTACTGAACATAACGTGCCAATGTAAACTCAGATTTTTGGATATAAATATGAACTTTACCGAACAAAACATACATGTATTGTGTAACATGAAGTCCTATGAGTGTCATCTGATGAAGACAATCAAAGGTTAGTGATTCATTTTATCTATATTTCAGATTTTTGTGACATCCCTCTTTGGCTGGAAAAATGGCTGTGTTTTTCTGTGACTTGGTTCTGACCTAACATAATCGTTTGATTTGCTTTCGCCTTTTTGAAATCGGACACTGTGGCTGGAATTACAACAAGTGTATCTTTAAAATGGTTTAAAATACATGTGTGATTGAGGAATTTTAATTATGGCATTTCTGTTGTTTTGAATTTGGCGCCCTGCAGTTTCCACTGGCTGTTGACAGGTGGGACGCTACTGTTCCACGTACCCTAGAATGGTTAACTATAATAATAATAATAATAATAATATATGCCATTTAGCAGACGCTTTTATCCAAAGCGACTTACAGTCATGTGTGCATACATTCTACGTATGGGTGGTCCCGGGGATCGAACCCACTACCCTGGCGTTACAAGCGCCATGCTCTACCAACTGAGCTACAGAAGGACCGACTTGCCTAGTTAAATAAAGGTATAAAATAAAAGTTATGAGCTTCATGGGAACTATTGACCTAGGAATTCTCAGAAGGCCGCCCCAATTTGACCTGTTAGGTCTCTAAAGTTCTTACTGATGATACCTGGGCTGACTGTTGCTGGCATTGGTACTGCTACCCAAAGGGACCAGCTATCCTACCTGTTTATCCTGAATTGTTATCCTACTGGAATACATGATTATAGCATTTTACTAGTTGCATTGTAGTTGAGACTACACAATGCAAGGAATGATTATTGTTACCATTTGATTTTGGAGGTGGAAAGAGTACTGGATTTGTATGACCAGTGTGGTACACCACAGTGATATCTCAGATGTATTCTAAGGTTATCCCCGTCGAGGAGCTTGTCCACTCATCCCTGTTCTCGTAGGGAAGTTGACAACTAGATTTGTTTCCTGCTCGGATTACTTTGTACAGTGTTGTACGTGGTCTCGTGGGAGTCATTGGGTTGCGGAACTGGCATCAGTTTCATTGTAAGAGGTTTCAGTCCGCCTCAAAGTGGAACACGTATAAATGGAAGCATAGTCCACTCTGCTTATCGATGCTTTTATTCCTAAAAGGGCCACAGTACTTGCAGAAGTGTCCGAAGGACAAGAGAGGTTAATGTCAGCTACAGTATTGCATGACTCCAAGGAGGATGGAGGTTTCTCATTCACAGAGACTGCTGGCTCGAAATCATGAAAAGAATGGTCAATCAGGTTTGCTGATTAAATGTGACGAGATATCGTAATATATCCTTGGGTCAGATTCTTCACCAAGAGGTTTCAAAATGCATTTTTCCCCAAAGGGTGCTGGCGACAGATACCCCTCATGGAGGACTGCATTGCATCAAGCGTCATGAGAAGATGGTGTGGTCAGTGGAGACGGCACTGTGACCTGTGACCATACTTGGTTGGTTTTCCATTAGTGAAGGTAAACGATCCATCAAGTCTGCTCCGAGTCTGGTAACATACACAGGGTGAACAAGCAATATGTGCTGGAAGTGTAGTTTCAGCATGAGTCTCAAGGTGAGGTAGTCTGAGTGAAATCTCAAAGTGTAGTGTTGCATCGTTCTGTTTTTAACCAATGTTTAGCTGGCTTCAAAGCACTTTTGAGTTCATTGAAAAACGTTTCAGAAATTAGCGACATTGTCGTGCCTGAAATAATTAGCGCATCACAGGCTAAGCAGTCCTCCAGGACTGTTTTCAGGTATGGGCTGTTTGAGTTCTGTTTTTTGGTCATATTCCCCACAAAGTGGAGTGGTTGTTCGCAACTACGTGATGTGTCATTTGTGTTCATGGTGAAGGCAAGGAGTGCTAAATCCCCTTGTTAGGGGTGCTAAATCTGGCGGACGTCTTGTCCTGCAATTCCACGTCTAGTCATAGTAACTTGTCTTTTTCCCCTTTATCAAAATTTTCTTGCTTTAGTACTTCATGTAGAAGAACATCAGTCTACGTTTTGACAGTCTACGTTTTGATCATCGTCAAACTCTTTGTGGTGCTTTTTTCCCTTGTGTTCTGACACTTTGTGTGGGTTAGGTGCAGGATAGTATTGATCAGGTTGATTGTAATGGTCATTTCGCTGGCGACGTACTTTAGTTAGTTTGACCGCGGTGGGTATTGGTATTGTGGTTTTGTGGTAGAAACCGTTGTGGGCGTCATCTCTCAATGTTCCAATACCGGATAATGCACCCTCTAACTGGAGTGAGTGCTGCAGTTAAACTTCAAAACCAGGATGTCAGGCATTCAGTGCTGCACACTTTTGATGCCTCAAAACTGTGCTCCAAAATTCTCTGAGTTCTGAGATTTGCAAACCAGTGTGGGCTGTAGGGCCTAAGTAGACACATTTGTTTGAATGACAATAGCTCTTCCATTCCTGTTTCAGTGAATAGGCCAAAGTTAGCTGAACGAAGCCTATGATTGTAAGCTTATGAGTGTTCATTCTGAGTTTGTTTGACAGCGAGTCTCAGAACCATTGGATTCTATTTTCAAAGCTGTGGCAAGTTTAGCGTTGTTGTTTTTGCAGGTGTTACTGTTGTAGAGGAATGAACCTGGTCATGTGTTTATTCACCGTTCGCATCAACAGATGCCTGTCAGAACCCGTAGCATTTGGTTAGCAATCCAAGACATCCTTTATGTCTCAGTATGTTTGGCTTACCTGAATAGTTTTTGACAATTTTGTCACGGTGTCCCGTGCCAAGTGGGCAGAGAGGGTTGGCTTCATCCTGCGGGGAAATTGAGGCCCAAAAGGCCAAGAGGAGAAGCCAAGCTTTGGCTTTGTTGGCGAGGAGGCGCCATATTACTCTGTGCCGAATGGCCAAGAGGAGAACACTGATGGACACCTGAGAGAGGCAAAGTCTGAAACCTTCTGTCGTCTTCACTCCTTTGTGTACTGGTTTGCAGGTAGAGGTCTTGAGCACGGAGCAAGAGGTTCAGTGATGAGATTTCCTCCACTTGCTTAGAAATGAACATTTCCATCTTCATAACCTGAGTTCTCTCATCATTCATTTGGTCAGTGACTTCAATAAGTTCTGCTGATTTGTCTTCCAACTTGGTCAGTGCGTTCATTAACTGATTGTCTTTGGTCTGCAGCATTTGGACTAGAATAGTATTGCTTTGAGTAACGTTCACCAAAACAGCATGCATATTATCAAGTTGTGCACTCCTTTTGTAGATAACTCGTCCGATATATCTAGTTTGGCGTGGACTTCATCATATTTAGTTTTGGCTAAATCAAGTTGTTCCTGTAGATAACGATTTTGTTGTTGATCAAGATCAAGCACAAAATCTTCGTCATAAGTATTTGCTGCAATTACTTTTAATTGTTAAATTTTCAAACGGAGTTCCTCGCCTAGCAGAATGTTTTACTTTTCTGCAGTTTCCCTTCATATGAACCGTTTCTTGCTCGTGCGTCTGCTGTGCACTACGATTCTGCACCCATGTCAATCTCTGATAGAGACCATTCATCAGGGCTAAACTGAAGAGAACCTTTACAAGAGCTGCACCCGATGGTTGAATTTAGAGAGCGTTTGTCGCAATTTCTGCTGGATTTCCGCTAATGGCATAGTTAGGGGTTTTATCGCTGCTGGGGTCAGCGATCAATAATTTTATGGGTGAAGGTTCACTAATTAGCAGTGGAATGGGGACATGATAGCTTGATAGCTTTTTTTACGTTTGGGTTTTGAGTCATTGGAAGCTGAAAACTATTTTAATCTATTTATATACGTTAATGAACCATCAATACTATATCAATAATGTGGGAGTTGGACGTGAATGAATTTGCAATAGCATTTTAATTGATGAATCAATGTTACTGATTAATCGCACCTGTATAGGCTATCTGGGAATTAAACTTTAATTATCCTGAAAGCATCGCTGTATCTAGGTTCATGCGGAAGAGTTACAAATGTCTCATTGGTTGAAACAAATCATTTTGGACCTTATCCAAATGATCGACATGAGAAGGTTTGTTCGGCAATTTAACTTTCTTGTTAAATTGAAAGAGACAACGATATCCAGTTGAGATTGGCTGGATACCATAAGTGTAAACAGTAGTTAAAATGTGACTTTTACTTTTACAGTGGATAAAAGTAGAGACTCCGAGCTACAAAGTGGTATATCATACACTGCATTTAAGGAACAATGGGAAAGGAATTCTGCTTTGAAAGTTGATCAACTTGTAAACTCACTTTTGAGAAAATTGCCAATGAATGTTTTGATATCTAGTGGTACCTCTACTTTGTCTACACCCATTCAGCATCGCTCACACCCTCTTAAGCTTTAGCCCCACCCATCTCGTTTCGCTCTGGCCGATGATTTGCTTACCTCTGGATAACATGAAAACAGCCTAACCAGCTCTGCTGGCAACAATTTCACTACTGACACCGGCCATATTCAACGGGTGTTGTACACACGTCACGTAGCATTAGCTAATGAGCCAGCCAGTTAATGTTAGCAACTTAAACAACAATGAACAAAGTGCCAACAATGCCACAGTGCTGGGAGTCAACCAACCAGGTCCAATGATGGCTACCTAACATTAGACTAACTATAAAAGTAAACAGCTCTGTAAAAGTAAACAGCTCTCAATAATAACGTCAGCTCGGGAGCCAACACTACATTTTACCTTGAAATGAAACCACTTTGTCAAAATTAGAAACATGTAATATCTGAAAATGTAGCTACCTACGTGCCATTGGAACACAGGAGTGATAGTTGCTGATAATGGGCCTCTGTACGCCGATGTAAATATTTCATAAACAATCTGCCATTTCCAGCTACAATAGTCAGTCAATTACAACATTAACAATGTCTGCACTGTATTTCTGATCAATTTAATGTTCTTTTAATGGACAAAAAAAATGTGATTTTCTTTCAAAAACATGACATTTTTAAGTGACCCCCAAACTTTTGAACGGTAGTGTATGTTGATTTGTTTAACACATTTTTGGTTACTCCATGATTATTGAGTTATTTTATAGTTTTTATGTCTTCACTATTATTCTACAATGTTGAAAATAGTAAAAAAAAATAAAAAAACCTTTGAATGAGTAGGTGTGTCCAAACCTTTGACTGGTACTGTACATAAATACACCAAATGGCTTACTGGTGTTCTGAACTACAATGGCCAATAACTCAACAGTGCACATTTGTCATTGAATTATACAGAGGTAAATTGGATTGTAGAAAGTTGGTTGTAGGTCTGCTTTAGGTCTCCGCCTATTGGTAAGATGAGCACTCTGTATGAAAATGTTGATCTGGTAGAAATGTAAATCAATCTTGTCTCCAAAATAATGCATTATCCAGCAATGCAATTGCAATGCACAAGAGTTTGGAGTAAAAATCAATTCAAATTGTATTGGTCACATACACATGGTTAGCAGATGTTAATGTGAGTGTAGCGAAATGCTTATGCTTTTAGTTCCGACAATGGAGTAATATCTAACAAGTCATCTAACAGTTTCACAACAACTACATTGTAAAGGGATGAATAAGAATATGTACATATAAATATATGGATGAGCGATGGCCGTGTGGCCGTGTGGCATAGGCAAGATGTAGTAGATGGTATAGAGTACAGTATTTATATATGAGATGAGTAATGTAGGGTATGTAAACATTATATAAAGTGAGTTTGGTTTTAAGTATAGTAGAGGGGGACCTCGAAGGCCCTGAGATTAGGTTTAGAATTGTTTTGAATTTTGCATTTGACATCATACAGCATGTAAATGTGTCTAACCACAAAGACTGAAGGTATTGTTAGCTGGCAGACTTTTATTTTTGACTTAACTTGGATTCACAGTACAACAATGCCTATAATAGCTTGCGTGGCTGTTGCAGTACACTCACCCTGCACACATAATGCACTAATATGCCAATTATACAGTACTGAAAATTACTTATTGAAATGCTTAATGATCCTCTAGGTTATCCCTGTGGAGTTGTTAATGAGTTATTTCCGGCTCTGCCCTTGAAATGTTGGAACCCTTCTCCGGGTAATCACTGAAAGCAGGAAGAGGGCCTGGTTTCTCTGCTGCGCAGTGATAAACCAGAAAGCGATGCCTATCAATGTCAGCAAAAACAGCAGGAAATGGTCACATTCCTTCACTGGGTCCCAAAGTCGGGTAGTTCACCAAGCCTCACATCATTAAAGTCCTCCTCTATTAAAGGGACATCCCACAGTGAAATGTATATTTCTCACAGTTTGACTGAGCACTTGGTCTGGCTTGGCTGTCCCGCGTCAGATCAACATCCGTGTTCACATCAGAAACACGCCGCTGGTGGTGATGATGTCATCCACAGATGTCCATTCACTTGCTAATATACAATAGGCCTTTAAATGATGAAGACATTTTTGAAGAGAAATGTTTGACAAAATAAGTCTCATACGGTTGTGATTTCCTTGTTAGTAGGAAAGCTATGGCTTGGTTTTACTGCTGTTGCTGACTGTCAGTAAACCATAGACTTAATAACACTGTTAGCAACCAACATTCCAGAATTCTTGGTTTGATGCGTAGGGGAGCATTTGTCTCGAGATGGTAGAAATAGTCGTTTTTATGGGAATCACTCCTTTAAAGTTATGGAGCTTGGTGTTGGATGGCTTTTCCTTTCACACACCCAGCTAGGCACTGCTGGCTATTAACGGCACATTTTTACTCAATTACAGCAGTCTTGAGAAAGTGACAAAAGTTTTATAGAATCTGTTTGACTACCGTCTTACTCAAGGGACAATTTGCAACATCACATGTTCCAAACCTTGGAGGACAAAGCGATATGAATACTAGTTTAGTTTCCTTATGCAAGTCATTTGGTTTTGCATGAGAACATGAGGACATAGGAGTGGCAACTTTTTTGCTCCTACAAATGATACTATCTGAGCTAAACAGCTCTGTTTCTGAGTGAGAGTGAGCGCTGCTATAGATGAGAGCATATGAAATTGGTTTACTGTGTGCCTGCGTGCATGAATGTGTCTGTGCACATGTGTTTGTGAGCCGTTGAGACTGTGAAAGAGTGAGTGGAATAGATTTTGTTTTCTTCAAATGGACCCCTAGTTAAATACTTACTTGCCAGTACGGTTGGGCAGTATCCAGATTTTCATAACATCATTCTGTCCTCTCATACCAGGCTATACGTTACTACCGGCTTACTACAAAAGGGGGCGCCAAAGAAAGCAACAACAAAAAAGCCCATTGGACGTCTATTACCAGGATGCTAACAAAATTAGAACAAGTAATGGCAAATTTCAATGGAGGCTCCTAGCTACATATGCTAACAAGCTCTGCCTAAATAAAATAATTGCAAAGACAGGCAATCAAGCACGTTAAGTTAAACATATACAGTTGAAGTCTGACATTTACATATACTTAGGCTGCAGTTAATAAAACACATTTTTCAACCACTCCACAAATTTCTTGTTAACAAACTATAGTTTTGGCAAGTCGGTTAGGACATCTACTTTGTGCATGACACAAGTCATTTTACCAACAACAGATCATTTAACTTATAATTCACTGTATCACAATTCCAGTGGGTCAGAAGTTTACATACACTATGTTGACTATGCCTTTAAACAGCTTGGAAAATTCCAGAAAATGATGTCATGGCTTCTAATTTGAGTCAATTGGAGATGTACCTGTGGATGTATTTCAAGGCCTACCTTCAAACTCCGTGCCTCTTTGCTTGACTTCATGGGAAAATCAAAAGAAATCAGCCAAGAAAAAAAATTGTAGACCTCCACAAGTCTGGTTCATACGGTTTGCAACTGCACATGGGGACAAAGATTGTACTTTTTGGAGAAATGTCCTCTGGTCTGATGAATCAAAAATAGAACTGTTTGGCCATAATGACTATCATTATGTTAGGAGGAAAAAGGAGGAGGCTTGCAAGCCGAAGAACACCATTCCAACCGTGAAGCACGGGGGTGGCAGCATCATATTGTGGGGGTGCTTTGCTGCAGGAGGGACTGGTGCACTTCACAAAATAGATGGCATAATGAGGAAGTAAAATTATGTGGATATATTTTGAAGCAACATCTCAAGACATCAGTCAGGAAGTTAAAGGTTGGTCGCAAATGGGTCTTCCAAATGGACAGAGACCCCAAGCATACTTCCAAAGTTGTAGCAAAATGGCTTAAGGACAACAAAGTCAAGGTATTGGAGTGGCCATCACAAAGCCCTGACCTCAAACCCCTAGAATATTTGTGGGTAGAACTGAAAAAACATGTGCGAGCAAGGAGGCCTACAAACCTGACTCGGTTACACCAGCTCTTGTCAGGAGGAATGGGCCAAAATTCACCCAACTTATTGTGGGAAGCTTGTGGAAGGCTACCCGAAACGTTTGACCCAAGTTAAACAATTTAAAGGCAATGCTACCAAATACTAATTGAGTGTAAATAAACCCACTGGGAATGTGATGACAGAAATAAAAGCTGAAAGAAATAATTATCTCTCCTAATTATGCTGACATTTCACATTATTAAAATAAGACGAGGGATTTTTACTAGGATTAAATGTAATTGGCTAAGGTGTATGTAAACGTCCGACTTCAACTGTATGTTATCATCTGATGAATATTAAGCTATTTTCTGTAAAATGTGTTGCACTAATGTATTTTCTGTGAAGGAAAACTATAGTTGCACTTCCCTGATCACTTTATTGAAGCTTAAGCTTAGCTTAATTTCAAGCGATTAATAATAATAATGTTCATTTAGTGGACTGTAATGACATATAGTACCCCAATTCCCCATTGATAATTGCCGTGGTGAAAGGTAAGAGCCCACCTATAATGCATTCCAGTCTTACACCAAAAGCACAGATCAACAGAGTAAGAGAGCTGTCTTGATCTATTTTAAAGGACCTGTCATAGTGAAATGTTGGAATGTTATCTTATAGAGCCAGCATGGTTTATGTTACATGTGTTATGTGTGCTATTTTTTAGCCTTTGTTGTGTTGAATGTGCTCAGAACTAGGGCTGTGACAGTCATTTTATCAGGCGATGATTGTCATTCAAATAACTGCCGGTCTCATTGTAATTTACTGTTAATTATACAAAGAATATATATAAATGCAAAATGTGAAGTGTTGGTCCCATGTTTCATGAGCTGAAATAAAATATCCCAGAAATGTTCCATACGCACTGAAACGCTTATTTCTCCCAAATGTTAGTGAGCATTTCTCCTTTGCCAAGATAATCAATCCACCTGACAGGTATGCATATCAAAAAGCGGATTAAACAGCATGATCATTACACAGGTGCACCTTGTGCTTGGCACAATAAAAGGCCACGCTGAAGAGTGCAGTTTTGTCACACAACACAATGCCACAGATGTCTCAAGTTTTGAGGGAGCGTGCAATTGGCATGCTGACTGCAGGAATGTCCACCAGAGCTTTTGACAGATAATTGAATGTTCATTTCTCTACCGTAAGCCACCTCCAACGTCGTTTTAGAGAATTTGGCAGTACGTCCAACTGGCCTCACAACCGCAGACCACGTGTAACCACTCCAGCTCAGGACCTCCACATTCGACTTCTTCACCGGAGTGACTGTCTGAGACCACCACCTGTAGAGCTGATGAAACCGAGGAGTATTTTTGTCTTTAATAAAGCCCTTTTGTGGG
The DNA here is from genome assembly GCF_021184085.1 of Oncorhynchus gorbuscha. Classification (NCBI taxonomy): domain Eukaryota; kingdom Metazoa; phylum Chordata; class Actinopteri; order Salmoniformes; family Salmonidae; genus Oncorhynchus; species Oncorhynchus gorbuscha. Next base: position 66,512,825 of record NC_060173.1, on the reverse strand, counting down.
GGAAACTCATTCTGATTGGCTGCGCCCCTGCCCAGTCATGTGAAATCCATAGATTGGGGGCCTAATTTATTTATTGCAATTGACTGATTTCCTTAAATGAACTGTAACTCAGTAAAATTGTTGAAATTGTTGCATGTTGCATTTATATTTTTGTTCAGTATAACATAGCATCTCCGTCTTCCACGCATAGCCTACAAGCCACTGATGCTGACTTTTGAAACATCTACATTTGAAAAAGTCTAATAAATCCATTTAATATAGCCTACACCATCACAATAAATCCATTATTTATTTTAGGCAGGTCTAAAGAAACCTAGCCTATTTCAGAAGAACAGAATAGCATATTCTGAGTCGTCAGTATGTTAGGTCCTGAACTGTCTATGCCCTATGGCTGTGAGCTACACTAGCTCATTTAGCAGGCAAATATTTGCTTATAATTTCTGTGGCATTATTTTACACCATTTTATAGTAAGATCAATACAATGGAACATAGCTGAAGAAATGACAAAGGATATCATTCCGCAAACTATTTTCGAGGGAGTGCGTGCACATGCAGCTATTCTGTGTTGAACAGTTAACAAAGAAACAGGTCCATGTATATATGCTTTATTTAGAGTTATTTATGCAACTTTAGTTTTGATACAAACGTTAGGTTATATGTTTTGATTTCTAATATATTCTAAGGCTGCATGATGCGACAGAAGATGATTTGAAAAAATGTGTATGAATGGCAGGCTGCACACACTTAATCAGTCTCTGATTCACAATTTGACCATTTTCTCAACCATTTTCGGTCTTATGTAGCAAAATGTGAAAAGGAGTTTCTTACATTGGATAAAAGTAGAGACTCCGAGCTACAAAATGGTAGCGCACACACTACATTTGAGGAACAATGGGAAAGTAATTCTGCTTTGAAAGTTGATCAACTTTTGAGAAATATGCCAATGAATGTGTTGGTTTCAGGTGAAGAGCACTTCTTTGTCTACACTCATTCAGCATCGTTCACACCCTTTAGCCTCACCCATCTAGTTTCGTTCTCGGAGGGCACACTTGACACACTGTCCAATGATTTGTTTAACTCTGGCTAACATGAAAACACCCTAACCAGCTCTGCTGGCAACATTTTCATTACGCTTTAATAATAACGTCCACTAGGAAGCCAGCCAGATAGCGTTAGCTAGGTAACAATACACTTTAGTTTCAGACAAACAATGAACAAGATCCCACACGTCACGAGCCAGCCAGCTAACAAACGGCTCTGGGATACGAATAATAACATCAGCTAGGGAGCCAGACAGATAACGTTAGCTAGCTAACAGTACACTTTAGCTTGAAATGAAACAACTTTCTGTGAAAATTAGAAATGTGTAATATCTGAAAATATAGCTAGCTAACATTCAACAATCTTACCTGTATACATCATCATGCATGATGGACGTGTCTCACTATCAGGAATGTCATGCCACGTCCTTAGTTTGAAGATGTAATCCAGAGACAGGTGTTTCCTCCATCTCTTTAGCTATCATACTCTAATTCCACTGATTTCAAAACTTGATCCTCCAAAAAGTGGAGAGCAACACTTAAGCAGCTCCACAACACAATACATTTTTTAAAAGTCGCATTCGACAGGATTACCAACACAGACTGACGAGCTCAAATAGACAGAAGCCTTCAATATAGGAGACCAATCCGAACTCCTCTCTCAGCATGTCTAGCCCACTCATTATCTTAGCCAACAATGGCTAATGGAAAGGTGGCTATTTTTTTCGGTGGCTTAACCAACAAGGCTCATAATTTAACAATTTGATTTGTATTTACAGAAGGCATACACATTTGTTATTAAGGCACATGTAAGTTCACATGTTCGAGAAGGCATTTCCGCCAAAAAACGCATTTTGATTTCAAAAATATATTTTTTACTTTCAAACGGCTCTCCTGTAAAGTCATGACTTGTGACATACGCCTAGTTTAATGAATCGGGTCACAATTGTCAATCGTTCCCACTGGAGCTACTTTTACTTGTGTTTAGCTAATAGGAGTGGAACCCGGTGTAGTTGTCTGCTGCAATAGCCCATCCGTGACAAGGACTGACGAGTTGTGCGTTCCGAGATGCTATTCTGAACACCACTGTTGTACTGTGCTGTTATTTGCCTATTTGTGGCCCGCCTGTTACCTTGCACAATTTTTTCCATTCTCCTTCGACCTCTCATCAACAAGCTGTTTTTGCCGACCAGACATTTTTGTTCGTCGCACCATAAACCGTAGATACTGTAGTGCATGAAATGCCCAGGAGGCTGTCCATTTCTGAGATACTAGAACCGGCGTGCCTGGCACTGACGATCATACCACACTCAAAGTTGCTTAGGTCACTTGTTTTGCCCATTCTAATGTTCAATTGAATAGTAACTGAATGCCTCGATGCCTGTCTGACTGATTTATATAGCGATGGACACCAGACTCACTATCTGTAGGAGCAAACCATTTTTGTGAAAAGTGTGGTGTATAATATTTGTTTTCATGTAAATTGTAATTGCAATTCAGCCCGTTTCTGTCAGTTGTACAATGTTGTAACCATTTTCTCTTTTACACACACATATACACACACACACACACACACACACACTCCATTTTGACGTTTTCCATTTCTGTGAATTTAAGTAACACTCGCCCAGTGCAGTAAACCAATACAATTGCAGGAGGACACCATTTAATTTAGCTCGAAAGCCAAGTGTAAACAATTTATGCCTGGATCAACATGTAATATAGAGTATCAGTAGCAAATATTTTGATACATACTTTTTTTATATATTGTATGTGGACACCCCTTGAAATGAGTGGATTAGGTTATTTCACCACACCCTTTGCTGACAGATGAAATCAAGCACACAGCCATCAATCTCCATAGTCAAACATTGGCAGTAGAATGAAGAGCTCAGTGACTTTCAATGTGACACTGTCATAAGATGCCACCTGTCCAACAAGTCAGTTTGTCAAATGTCTGCCCTGCTAGACCTGCCTCGGTCGACCGTAAGTGCTGTTATTGTGAAGTGGAAAGTCTAGGAGCAACAATGGCTCAGCAGCAAAGTGGTGGGCCACACAAGCTCACAGAACGGGACCGGCAAGTGCTGAACCACGTAGCGTGTAAAAATCGTCAGTCCTTGGTTGCAACACTGCCTCTAGAATCAACGTCAGAACAAGCAGGAGCTTAATGGAATTGGTTTCCATGGCCGAGCAGGCGCACACAGGCCTAAGATCACCATGCACAATCCCAAGCGTCGGCTGGAGTGCTGGAGTGGTGTAAAGCTCACCACCGTTGGACTCTGGAGCAGTGAAAAAGTGGTGGAGGAATAATGGTCTGGGGCTGTTTTTCATGGCTAGGCTGCTTTGTTCCCGTGAAGGGAAACCTTAATGCTAAAGCATTCAATGACATTCTAGACAATTCTGTGCTTCCAACTTTGTGGCAACAGTTTGGGGAAGGCCCTTTCCTGTTTCAGCATGACAAAGCCCCCGTGCACCAGGCAAGGTCCATACAGAAATGGTTTGTGAGCCCATGATTTTGGAATGAGATACTTTTGGTCATGGGGTGTATATATTTGTATGGGATGGTGAGTCCTAGATGTTGATATCAGTGAACTGAAGTTCACAATGGCCACAAGTGCCGAATCAACTTCTCATCTTCTCCACTGTAAAATCTTTCATGTGACAAGTTCAATGGAACTTCATTCTGTGTCGTGTTGGTTGATTCTGAATAAATTGTTATTTACTTCAATAATTAAATAATTACACAATATTGTGATGAAGCAGCTTATTTCACTTTTGAAAACCAGAAGAGGTTTGGAAACATCCAGTACAATTCATCATCAATTTCTCCTGAGGGAGCAAACTCTGTCTTCCCTCCTTTTACAGTACAGGACCCTAACATGACATACAGAAGAAGAGAGAACAAGCTTATAAGCCTCATGAACAAAATGGTTACCAGATGTACTCCAGTTGCCCCATTTATCCAAATCATGGAAATTATAACTCCTAAAGGTAAATAGCAACCAGGGGTGGAAAAGGCGAGTGACTCAGCTACAAAACATGCTGAAACACTGAAGGGCCTCTTTTCAAGGCTGTTTAGACTGTTTAGTCACTGTGCACGGGCTGCACCGAACAAAGTCTGATTTTTCCATCTTAGTTCCATTGCACCGAGCTTAAAATATATTTTTAGTTCATGAATATGAATGACAAAGTTATTGTGCAGTTGCTATGGCTACCAGGCTCAGCATTAATGATTTCCAGCTGCCAATTAAAGACACCATCGAGATTTCAATGGTGGGCATTGTTCAGTCCGATTGGAGAGTCAAAGAACCACCAGGGGTGGGAAGCTGCGCAGCTTCACTTAGCAACGAGAGAGTATGATACACCAGACGTTAGTTACAGTACAGCAATTACTGTTGGAAAAACTGTTTGTCCCAGCCTCGTTTTGTGCAAGAGCCCAAAAAGATACTTGGCGATGGTTTTACAAAATGTACGAAAGGTTCATGCAAATCTACATTAAGAAAGGTCTTACAAAAGGGTTTTCTGTCAATGTTAGGTCTACCAGGGGGTAAATGAATCAAGGTTAATGAGTAAGCGAGCTAAAACAATGTAAACAATCAAAAACAACAGTTTTATTGTTTCACAATACCTCTGTGCCACTAAGTTAGCTGGCTAATACATTGCGGTACTGACATATTGAGTTCACCAAACTGTTAAAACTGCTCCTCATCATGCACGGGTTGTCTTTGGGGGAGGTGCGGTCATGATCCCCATTGATGCAATGCAGGAAGAGGTGTAATGGTGCCTGAGGTTGGCCATGGGAAAGCTCAGAGGAATATTCCAGAAACTGCCTCCAAACCCAAATGGATATGGAAAAATGTGTCCATCGCGTGTTTGGATGTGTTAGAAAGCTTTTTTGTTGAAGTGGTTTTTCAGCAAAGAAACATTGTAAATCCTACTGAAGAGAAAAAATTGAATAATGATTTTTGGACTGATCTTGATTATTCCCTGACTATTGACTGCTTGCATTTTCTAATGCATAAGTAATCCTTTCATCCATATAAAAAGTACATAAAAATAAACAACACCAGTTTAGACTGATTTTATATTAGCCTACCCAACATGAAGTATGTGTTGCATCATTCTACTTAAAGTTTATCACAGAAGTTATCACTCATGTAGTAGGATTATTAAAAGCCATTCAGATGCAAAAAGAAATGGTGCCATGAAAATCGGGAACTAGGCTATTTTAATGTATTTATTTTTATTGAGTAAAAACACTCAAAACATACCAGTCGAAACGGGTGAATGCTGTGCTTCTCAATAGTATGCAAAATACTGTCAGGTGGATGATAGTGGTACTACACTACTTATGACTTAAGTTTCATGACTCCATTTTCATTGGCTTATGAGAGATCTAAACAGGTACAAACCTAAGTGTAGTGCTTCGTTCATAATAGGGATGTGACAAATGGAAAAAAAATCTTAACGTTTGAACTGTAATTTTTCTCATTAAATTTCACGTGGAATCCTATTGTGTGTTGTATGACCGCTAGGGGGCAATGAAGTTCTACCGCAGTGGAATTTTGATATTACGGTAATAGCACATTAAGTGTTATAGGCAGCATTGTGAACTGCAGTATTCCAAGTCCATTTTTATTACTACTGTGCCCGTCGAGAGAGAGAGAGATCCACTTGACAACAAAAGTTTTAAAAAAGGTGTAAGTGCAGAAGCCATCTCATCGCAGAGTTACAGGGTCAGGGAGTCAGAAGGCTAATCCTTAGGGAGAAATCCCAACCATCCAGCAGACCCAATCTGATGAGATTTGTATTGAAGCAAGACAAAAACAAACAAACAACACAATAACAGCAATACACTTCTTCATATAAACTAGAGGTGGGGAAAACTTCAATCCCTTTGGAGTAACTGTCAACCATTACCAACATATATTTTTTCCTTTTACATGCAGGCATGTGAAGAAAATCGATTTGCATATTTACCAAAGGGCACCAGGGGACTGGTAATTCCCCCTTTGGACACATGACTCACATTGTGATTCATGCGTCCAAAAAAACAACAACACTGCCTGTTAAAACTTCTTGTGACTCCCCATCCCGGATCCGGGAGCGTAACCATCGCCTGACACTAATTAGCATATCGCAACGGACATAAATATCCCTAGAAAATATTCCTATTCATGAAAATCACAAATGAAATATATTGAGACACAGTTTAGCCTTTTGTTAATCACCCTGTCATGTTTTGTCATATATTGTCTTGTCCTTGTGCTTTCCCTTCTGTTCGTTTCCCCCTGCTGGTCTTATTAGGTTCGTTCCCTTTTTCTATCCCTCTCTCTCCCCCTCCCTCTCTCTCTTCTCTCTATCGTTCCGTTCCTGCTCCCAGCTGTTCCTCATTCTCCTAACTCACTCATTTACTCTTTTCACACCTGTTCCCTATTTTGCCCTCTGATTAGAGCCCTATTTCTCCCCTTGTTTTCCGCTTCTGTCCTTGTCGGATCCTTGTATGATGTTGGCTGTTCTGTGTCCTTGTCTCGCCCTGTCGTGTTTTGTCTCCTTCAGATGCTGCGTGTGAGCAGGTGTCTAAGTCTGCTACGGTCGGTGCCTTCCCGAAGCAACCTGCAGTCAATGGTCGAGTCTCCAGTCTGTCCTCGTTACTACGAGTGGATTTAATTTTTTTCCTGTTTTGTTTTCTTCTTGATTTTTCCAGGAATATTATTTTTGTCATATACTGGAATAAAGACTCTGTTTTCGTTAAGTCGCTTTTGGGTCCTCATTCACCAGCATAACACACCCTGTCATCTCAGATTATCAAAATATGCTTTACAGCCAAAGCTAGACAGGCATTTGTGTAAGTTTATCGATAGCCTAGCATAGCATTATGCCTTGCTAGCAGCAGGCAACCTTGTCACAAATCAGAAAAGCAATCAAATTATATTGTTTACCTTTGATGAACTTCGGATGTTTTCACTCCCAGGTAGATAAGCCAAAGTTCAATTTTTCCCAAAAGATGATTTTTCTAGGCGAAATAGCTCCGTTTGGCTGAGAAATCGACCGGAAATTGCAGTCACGAAAACGGCGAAAAATATTCCAAATTAGCTCCATAATATTGACAGAAACATGGCAAATGTTGTTTAGAATCGATCCTCAAGGTGTTTTTCTAATGTCTATTTGATAATATATCCGTTGGGACAATTCGTTTTTCAGTAGGACCGATTGGAGTAATGGCTACCTCTGTATTTTACTCGAGAATCTCTCTCGGAGCCACCATGTGACCACATACGCTATGTGGCTGCCTACGGGTGTTCTTCAACAGAAATGCGTAAAACTACGTCACAATGCTGTAGACACCTTGGGGAATAGGTGGGAAGCGTAAGCTCGTTGATGGCACATTCACAGCTGAATAGGGACTCATTGGAACACAGCGCAATCAAAACCTGGGGCACTTCCGGATTGGATTTTTCTCAGGCTTTCGCCTGCAACATCAGTTCTGTTATACTCACAGACAATATCTTTACAGTTTTGGAAACTTTAGAGTGTTTTCTATCCAAAGCTGTCAATTATATGCATATTCTAGCATCTTGTGCTGACAACATATCCCGTTATATAATGTTTTCTTTTAAAAAATGAAAATACTGCCGCTAGAGTCGCAACAGGTTAAATCAAAATAAAAAATACAATTTGAATTACAAACCTTGATGTCTCCATCTTCATGTATTTGTATCCCATAAGGTAATTCACGGAATTGTCTAGAGACAGGTGTGCATCATTCAGGAGCAGCACTCTCTCTCTCTTTGTCCTTCTCGTGGTCCGAATCACACATAGGACTATTGCTAAATGATACACTTCTTCTAATTATTAGTGTTTACATAGCCCATTTAAATCTCACCAATGTCTCTAATCTTTGTAGTGATATATTCATATGCAATGCTTTGGAGGAATCAAAATGTATTAACTGGGCTGGCACTGTTTATCGGTACTCTGTAGATGACATGGTGCTCTGTCTATAATAAGTCTCTACCTAGCAAATTAAATGGTTGAATAGGTGAATACATAAAATCATTGGGTCTATTTAAACGGGTATGGGGTTTGTGTCAACGAGGGTGGAATAAATCTCATAAGCGTTTTTAGTTTTATTGGTTAGGGGTAAGTCAAGTCCCGTACAATGCTTATTTTTGTAACCCATTTTTTCTCCCCAATTACATGGTATCCAATTGTTTGTTACAGTCTTGTCCCATCGCTGCAACTCCTGTATGGACTCAGGAGAGGTGAAGGTCGAGAGCCATGCATCCTCAGAAACACTAACCAGCCAAGCCGCACTGCTTCTTGACACAATGCCCGCTTATCCTGGAAGCCAGCCGCACCAATGTATCAGAGGAAGCACTGTACACCTGGTGACCGTGTCAGTGTACATGCGCCCGGCCCGCCACAGGAGTCGCTAGAGCGCGATGGGACAAAAATATCCCTGCAGGCTAAACCCTCCCCTAACCTGGACAATGCTGGGCCAATTGTGTGCCGCCCCATGGGTCTCCCGGTCGCAGCCGAGTCCACTGTGCCACTCTGGAGGCCCTCCCGTAACCTTATCTTTATCAAATTATCCATAAAGGGACCACTCTGAACATTTCTCAGAATACTTTTTACACCACTAACGTACGTCTACATGTGGGTTTACAAATTGTATATATATATATATATATATATATATATATATATATATATATATATATATATATATATAGTATTGTTACTTCATCAGATCTCTAGGAACCCATTATACTAAATAATGTTACTTTAACTCTAGTAACCCATTATACATTTGTGTTACATCACACATTCCTTCTCTACACCAGTGTTCTATTCATACAGAGGTTTAAATATTCACTTTAGTGTTTTATTAATCAGCATATTCAGGAATAGTCCTCTCTTCTTTCAAATCTCTATACAGAATCCCTTTATAATGTTATAGATCATCAATGCCTACAGACATCCATACCAGTCATGTGCATCTTCAAACACTATAAATGCCAACAATAACACTTTGTGCTATTATAAGTGGTTCTCAGACCACAGACTATTTTTACACACGTGCTATTAGTAGAAGCTGCAGACACACGTAGACACTTCTTAGGCATTCGCCATATGTATCTTCAACGGTTCCAGTGATTCTCCGACCACGTAGACACTTGTCTTTTAAATGCCTACAGACAATTATCAGTGGGGACTCTCTGGCCTCACTCGAGCCTTCTCCCAAGACTAGCCAGTGGTTCTCCAACCACGTAGAAACTTCTCTTATTAATGCCTACAGACAATTGCCAGTGTGGCATCCTGCCCTCACTCTAGCCTTCTCTTAAGACTAGCTTGCTGCTACTTCATGTAAATATATTATAACCGTAGATAACATTGTAGATAAAAAAAACTCACAGAACTGGTTGGGGTATTCTTTCAGAAACGCACCTCTTTCACGTTCACACAACTCTCACATCCACATTCACTGAGTACTATTCCCAAGCACACTCGGTAATCTCCCTTATTACCCCATGTGCATCTTCAACAATTCTCCTGTCGTTACTTCCTATATGTGGCACCATATGTGCCTTTTTATACATATGGAATTGCAACGTGTGCTATTATCAGTGGCTGCAGACCATGTAGACATGTCTCTAATAAATGCCTACAGACAGTTGTCAGTGGGGCTTTCCATGGCACCATTACTTGTCATCACTCTAGTCTTCCCTATAAGACTAACTCCAGCCTTCTGCTGTCATATGTATCACTGCCGCGATTTCTCTATAGTCTCAACAGTCGCCATAGTCTCTACAGTATCTATACCGTATAGTATCAATCGTCCATGTATCTATAGTCTCAGTAGTTTATATAGTCATAAATACTATGTTCCCTATAGATTGTATAGTCTTGCAGCATTTGGAATAACACACACAATTTCACACATTCACTCAGTACTTTTTATCCAAATTCCAATCAGCTTATTATCCACATTTCAATCACTTAACTATTATTTCTTAGTTAAGTGATTTTCTATTTTTAATATCCAAATGCCAATCTTTTATTATCCAAATTTCAATCAGCTTAATAGCCAGATTTCAATCCTGTTATTATACAAATTTCAATCAGCTTAATACTTTCCACACTCACACACCTTACATCCACATTCACTTTGTGATATTACTTGACATTGGACGAGTGGTACTCCTCTATTTTTATGTTTACTTTGAATTGTTTTATATATATTTTTCTATTTTCATACAAATTCATTTATATTGATTTGCTGAAATCAGTTGCCGTGTCCCTCAATTGTTCACGGATGATGTGTCTCCTCCTGGGCAGCTCACAATAAGGGTCTGGTCTGGGCGGGTCTCGTCCTCTTTTGGTCAGATGGTAATTTCTCTAATGCTTCATCAAATGCGCCACTGGCTTTCCTCGCAGACCCCCACTGGAATGCTCCGCAGGCAGAATCAATCATCCTGTTCGTTGATGCCAAATTGTTGTGGAAATTCTACACAGGGACACAAAGTCAATCCTAAATTAATCATTCTTTATTATGAGCACACTGGAGAGGCTCCAACCAACTCAATGCAACAAGTACACATGTCGATCAGGAGCTCTAAAGGGGCAATCCCGTTAGTTCTCTTAAGTACTGCTTACACAGAAAGTAATATTTGCATGATTTAGCTTAGTCATTATTCATAATTAATTGATCATTAATGTTTTTTTCATTCATGTGACCGACCAATACAGGGTCATGCAAGTGACAGACCAATACCTCACGAGGCTTCTTCTCTCAATGTTGAGACCTTGAAACTACAAGGAAAACAGGTTTTGTTTTCATTCTCAAAACAAGGGTCTGGCCATACTGCTAAATTGTATATACTGATAGTAAGGATTTATTCAATCAGTCACTTGCATGAACACAAAAATTGGTAAATAGAAAAGCACGAACGTAACATTTCCACTTGAGATTGATAACTTGAAATGATCTGGGCAGGTTTTGTAATGCTTTCTCAATAATTTCCTGGCACAAAGTCTGCAGTCTCTGTGAATTACCCCCCCCCCCTCAGCCAGAGACTGATGCCCCATTCAGAACAACTGGGAACTCAACAAAAAAAAACTAACTCCAACTGGATTTTGTTTAGGAAAGGTCATCAAACTCAGAATTCTAAGTCGGAAACTGGGGCATCTTTCTAGAGCTCTGACTTTCTGACATGAAGATCACAGACGTCGTGATTTGACCTTGTTTTTTTCCCCAGAGTTCCCAGTTGTCTTGAAAGCACAGAGGAGACGCAGTGCCGCCCTAGGAAGAAAAAAATACTTGTGAAACTCACACTTGCCCCTGTGATTGGACCAGCAAACTGTCAATCATCACAGGTTGGATGAGCTAGGGATCAGATTGCTTATTTGCTGTACAGCTATAGGATCGGGTGCAGCACAAACATCAAATTATAGGAAAGAGAGGATTGCCATATTAAATCTGCAGTTCCGGAAATTGTTTGGTGATCAAGAATATGAACTGTTTACTTTGAACACTCGAAAAATAAAAGACACTCTAGGAGCTCAGATGCAAAAATGTAATTACCAACATTTCGACAGCCAAGCTGTCTTCACCTCACCAGCAATGGGGCATCAAGCAACAAGTACTAGCACAGGCCTATTTGTATTTTGTCATGTCAAAATTGCTATAAATTGATAACTTACTTATTAAGAAGCTTCCATTTGGAATTTGTTGTTAAAATGAATTATTACTTTGGCTAAGATGATGCATAGGCATGTCTTTCCACCTGCGCTCTCCAAACTCCCACCAGTGGAGAGTGCTTTGTTCTCTTGTTGAAATGTTTGCTGTTGCTTTCACACGTTTAAATGCATATGTGGTAGATCTATACTGAACATAAATATAAACGGAACATGTTAAGTGTTTTCTATCAAATTTTGTGCACAAATTTGTTTCCAACCTGTAAGTAAACATTTATCCTTTGCCAAGATAATCCATACCCCTGACATACAATCCATACACCTGACATACACCTGACATATCCACGAGCTGATTAAACAGCATGATCATTACGCAGGTGCACCTTGTGCTGGGGACAAGAAAAGGCCACTCTAAAATGTGTAGTTGTTTTACAACACAATGCCAGAGCTGTTGCCAGAGAATTAAATGTTAATTTCTCTTCCATAAGCCGCCTCCAATATCATTTTAGAGAATTTGGCAGTACATCCAACCGGCCACTGGAGACCACGTGTAACCACACCAGCACAGGACCTCCACATCCAGCTTCTTCCCCTTCGGGATCATCTGAGGAAGGGGAGGAGCAGTTGTTGATGAGTATACCTGTCTGAAATAAAGACCTTTTGAGGGGAAAATTGGCTGGGCCTGGCTCTCAAGTGGGTGGGTCAATGCCTTCCCAGGTCCACTAATGGCTGGGCCCCTGCCCAGTCATGTGAAATGCATATATTAGGGCCTAATGAATTTATTTCAATTGATTGATTTCCTTATATGAACGGTAACTCAATAAAATGTTACATGTTGAATTTATATTTTTGTTCAGTATATACTGTATTCCATATAATCCTACAATAATTGCTAGCGTTTCATCATTCCATCCGTACCGTTTATTGCAAAACTCTTTCATATTATCTTTTTATGGCTGCAGTGGCAGTATTGAGTAGCTTGGATGAAAAGGTGAAAAAACCAGCTCCTTAGTCTCAGTTGCTAATATATGCATATTATTATTAGTATTGGATAGAAAACACTCTAAAGTTTCCAAAACTGACAAAATATTGTCTGTGAGTATAACAGAACTGATATTGCAGGAGAAACCCTGAGGAAAATCAAAACAGGAACTGGCTTCTATTTTGAAAACTCCATGTTCCATAGCCCCCTTTGCTGGATTTAAAGGGGTATGAACCAGATTCCTTTTCCTATCGCTCCCTCAAGGTGTCAACAGTCTTCAGACATAGTTTCAGGATTTTATTTTGAAAAATGAGCCAGAGCGATAACATCGCGTCAAGTGGTCACATGCGTTTTGCTCGCTCAACAGAATTTGGATAGGTATTGCTTTTTCCTCTCCTACTGTGAAAGACATTTGCGGTTGATATATTATCGATTATATATTTTAAAAACAACATAAGGATTGATTATAAAAAACGTTTGACATGTTTCTGTGGACATTATGGAAACTATTTGGAATTTTTGTCTGCGTTGTCATGACCACTCTTTCCTGTGGATTTCTGAACATAACGCGACAAACAAACAGAGGTATTTTGGATCTGAAAAAATAATCTTTATGGAACAAACGGAACATTTTTGATTGCTTTTCTGCTTTTCGTGACTGAGCTACCTGATGAAAAGCTACCTGATAAAACTAATGTTTTATCGTGCCATCAATAAATGTACACAAACGCTTGGATTGCTTTCGCTGTAAAGCATAATTTCAAAATCTTACACGACAGGTGGATGAACAAAAGGCTAATCTGTGTTTTCCTATATTGCACTTGTGATTTCATGAATATAAATATTTATAGTAACATTTATTGTATGTAGCGCTATGCTATTCAGCGGTTGTTGATGACACTTATCCCGATATCGGGATTGCAGTTATAACAAGTTATACGATACATTTTCATTTCCCATTTCTTTCCCTCTTGAGTGGGCGCAATGTGTTTTTTGTGCACGTGAATGTTCACAAGACTCATGAGGTAGAAGTTTATTTAATTCAATGTATGGTTTCCTTTGTTCACATTTCCACTTGTGGTTCTAAAGGGACATTATATGCTTCCAGGAATTGTGTACAGATCTTTGTGACATGGGGCCGTGCATTATCATTGTGAAACATGAGGTGATGTCGGCAGATGATTGGCATGACAAGGCCTCAGGATCTTGTCACTGTATCCCTGTGCATTCAAATTGCCATTGATAAAATGAAAATGTGTTCATTGTAGCTTATACCTGCCCATACCATAACCCCACCATCAACAACGTTGACATCAGCAAACCTTCCGCCCACGCAACGCGATACACGTGGTCTGCGGTTGTGAGGCCGGTTGGAAGTACTGCCAAATTCTCTAAAACGACGTTGGCAGTAGAGATTCTTATGGTCGAGAAATTAACATTGAATTATCTGGCAACAGCTCTGGTGGACATTCCTGCTGTCAGCATGCCAATTGCACGATCCATCAAAACTTGAGACATCTGAGGCATTGTGTTCTTTGACAAAACTACACATTTTAGAGTGGCCTTTTATTGTAAACAAATTTGAGTACAACATTTTGGAGAAATAAGCTTTTTATGCTTTTTATGGAACGTTTCTGGGATATTTCATTTCAGCTCAAGAAACATGGAACCAACACTTTACATGTTGTGTTTAGAAATTTGTTCAGTATACAGTACATATGACAATATAGTTTTACATGCAATTGGAATATATAACAGGAATTAAAATTATATTAACATAGCAGCATATACACATCAACAAAAACATATGTATATACACTTCTCTCTGGAGAGAGGGAGAAACTAATTACTCTGACGGGCTAGATTTATGGCCCTCTCTATCCAGACTGGTGGAGATCTTATCTAAACTGTCCTGGCGCCACATGGTAGTAAATTACTTTGCTGATGTACTAGCTCCAAAACCCATATCTGAAATATCTATTAGGTTCTAGAAACTCGCCATGGCATAGTACTAGAGCGAACTATGAATGCGCAGTGGTAGCATGTGCATAAACTTAAGGCTATACAATAACCATCTCTAAACTAACATATTATGCATACATACTCATGCAATTAAGGCAATGTTGGCACAGAAAATATTAAAAAACATGCAGATGTCATATCTGAAATATACACGTACATTAGCTGCATGTTACAAACAGTACTGTATGTGCAGTTATACATGTAAGAAAGTAACTATAGGTGACTGAGCATTGCTAACAGCATAAAACCCACAACAGTAAACCCACAACTCCATATGAGTCCAAATATGCATTCAGGCACTCTGATTGGTGGAATCCAGGAGGCTGTTATAGGCAGCTGAGAAGCTCAGAAATCACCCTAACGGGACTGTGGGGAAAGTCACTTGCACAGGAATGGCCTTTTGAACAGAGTCAGTAAACTGAATAAGAGAAACATTTTAATGTACAGTGGCTTGTGAAAGTATTCAACCCCCTTGGCATTTTTCCTATTTTGTTGCCTTACAACCTGGAATTAAAATTGATTTTTTTGGGGGGGGGTCTGTATCATTTGATTTACATAACATGTAAATTGAAGAACAAACAAGATATAAGATTTTTTTTTTTAACAGAGAACTTGAGCATGCATAACTATTCACTCCCCCAAAGTCAATACTTTGTAGAGCCACCTTTTGCTGCAATTACAGCTGCAAGTCTCTTGGAGTATTTCTCTATTAGCTTGGCACATCTAGCCACTGAGATTTTTGCCCATTCTTCAAGGCAAACCTGCTCCAGCTCCTTCAAGTTGGATGGGTTCCGCTGGTGTACAGCAATTTAAGTCACACCACAGATTCTCAATTGGATTGAGGTATGAGCTTTGACTAGGCCATTGCAAGACATTTAAATGTTCCCCCTTAAACCACTCGAGTGTTGCTTTAGCAGTATGCTTAGGATCATTGTCCTGCTGGAAGGTGAACCTCGGTCCCGGTCTCAAATCTCTGGAAGACTGAAACAGGTTTCCCTCAAGAATTTCCCTGTATTTAGCGCCATCCATCATTCCCTCAATTCTGATCAGTTTCCCAGTCCCTGCCAATGAAAAACATCCCCACAGCATGATGCTGGGATGGTGTACTCGGGGTGATGAGAGGTGTTGGGTTTGCACCAGAAATAGCATTTTCCTTGATGTCCAAAAAAGCTAAATTTTAGTCTCATATGACCAGAGTACCTTCTCCCATACGTTTAGGGAGTCTCTCACACGCCATTTGGCAAACACCAAATGTTTTAGCTCACTGTTTTCTTTAAGCAATGGCTTTTTTCTGGCCACTCTTCCATAAAGCCCAGCTCTGTGGCGTGTACGGTTTAAAGTTGTCCTATGGACAGATACTCCAATATCCACTGTGGAGTTTTGCAGCTCTTCAGGGTTATCTTTGATCTCTTTGTTGCCTCTGATTACTGCCCTCGTTGCCTGGTCCGTGAGTTTTGGTGGGCGGCCCTCTCTTGGCAAGTTTGTTGTGGTACCATATTCTTTCCATTTTTTATTAAAGGATTTAAATGGTGCTCTGTGGGATGTTCAAAGTTTTGGATATTTTTTATAACCCAACCATGATCTGTACTTCTCCACAACTTTGTCCCTGACCTATTTGGAGAGCTCCTTGGTTTTCATGGTGCCCCTTTCTTAGTGGTGTTGCAGACTCTGGGCCCTTTCAGAACAGGTGTACTGTATATATACTGAGATCACGTGACACTTAGATTGCACACAGGTGGACTATTTAACTAATTATGTGACTTCTGAAGGTAATTTGTTGCACCAGATCTTATTTAGGGGCTTCATAGCAAAAGGGTGAATACATATACACGCACCACTTTTTAATTAATTTAATAGGAAAAACACCAAGAGGAATGAATACTTTTACAAGGCATTGTATGAATGGTTATGAAATATGGGAGGGGCCAAGTGCTTATACGCTTATACTGAATGTGCCTGTTTGAGGTCCTGTTAGACAGAATGGATTTGGTTTCTCAAGGGGAGGCTGTGCAGTCTTGCCCTCTACCTGTGTCCTTTCAGATTGGACAGGTTAAGCCTGATACAGAGGCTATTGCTTTTGTGCTATTGTCGTGTATATTTGGTATATCTATTTGGCACTTTCACCATTGGATCACCAAAACCTGTAAATAAATCTACACTCTGAGCACTCTCTGCATCTGCTGATTTCATGCCCTTGCGACTGCTACAAGGTCCCTATTTTACAATTAGGCCTAGATAATCAAAATAACGAAAAGGGCTGTCAGATAGTCTCAATAATTAGACAAAGTTGAAGAAGTCATTGCATGTTTAGATTTGCTTATTTATTTGTATTCTTAGAATGCACGACTTGGACTTGACTCGAGACTCAGACCTCGTGATTTCAGACTTGCTTGTGACTCTAATAATAATGACTTGGTCCCACCTCTGGGTTTTAATGTTCAAAAGATGAAAACAATCCTGGATCAAGAGTATGAAGCATGTTTTCAATTCCTGCTCTTCACATACGAAATGGGATGCAATTAGGGCCAGATTTTGTCCATCTGTATGTGTGCATGTGTGTGTGTCCGTGCACGTGTGTGTGTCTGTGCATGTGTGTACGGATGTGTGTGGGTGCGTTTGTGCGTACATGCATGCAGGCTTCTTGCACATGTGTGAATTTATCGAAACACATTGCCCACTGGGCAAAAACTGGCTCAATCAACGTTGTTTCCACAACATTTTTAGAAAAAAATGTGGAAAACTGATCGATATGCAAAAAGTCATCCATGTAAGGATTTTGAACCTAAATCCAATGCAATGGTGAATTTTTTTTTGTTGATTTCATGTTGAATTCACATTAGATGACAACTCAACCACATGTAAATCAAAAATAGACGTTGAACTGATGTCGGTGCCCTGTGGGTGTGATCCCCTTTGATGGGATGATGAAACGGTGTAACTTTCAAAAATAACCCTATGATGATGCTTCAGGTTCATATGGCCGCTGGTGACGTAACATTGTTTGAGTTGGCACTGTCTGTGACTAAGACTAAAGAGTGTTTCTTTTAGAAAGGGCCTTCAATGTTTTGATTTGGGGGCCACCCTTGCTTCATATAAGGTGATGGCTGCGTCTTGCTATCTTTGTCTGCAACTATTGACCCTGGTTTGTACTGTTTACCCATTACTACAAATCTGATAAATCACAGTTTTGAACGGATGCCAACAGCTGGCTGGATGCAAAGCATCAGTACGAACATCCATTATCAGTGGGCCATTGGTTCCAGACTGTAACCTAGCAGTTGGTGGAACACATTCTTTGGGCTTTTTTGCAGCTAAATTGGTCATGCAAACCCTTGAAATATACAGCCAAAAAATTTGAAAAAATACAGGTGCTACTGACAGTCGTCCAGAACCAAGGATTAGTGACATTAGTGGGGAAAAAGACGGCGCCACAGTGGGGGAGTGAAATGCATTCCTTTTGAGACCAACAGGTTTCCGTTTCCTCTCTATGAACCCCCATATACTGGTGATTCATACTTGGTACTCCAGTATTGGAGAGTTTATGTGCTGGACTCAATCAGCAACAGATAGAAGTGGCTGTGGGATCCAAATGAGTCATCAACGCCAAGTTGATCACGGTCTTGTCACTTGTTATTAAGTAAACAAAAAAGTGAATCGTCTGGTAGGCAGATTGGAAGCAGATCATCAAAGCCATCAATTTAAAATGATCATGTCAGATGTTATGTATTGCTTATGCGTTATGAAAATCTCACCTGCACCCATAGTGTAATTATGAGTTGCCTTCATGGCAGCCCCTCTTTAAACCTCTACAGGATCGGTGTCCTCCCCCGCAGGATGGTTGAGCTAACGTAGGCTAATGTGATTAGTATGAGGTTGTAAGTAAGAAAAGCATTTCCCAGGACATAGACATATCTGATATTGGCAGAAAGTTTAAATTCTTGTTAATCTAACTGCACTGTCCAATTTACAGTAGCTATTACAGTGAAAGAATACCATGTTATTGTTTGAGGAGAGTACACAGTTTTGAACTTGAAAATGTATTAATAAACCAATTAGGCACATTTAGGCAGTCTTGATACAACATTTTGAACAGAACTGCAATGGTTCATTGGATCAGTCTAAAACTTTGCACATACACTGCTTCCATCCAGTGTCCAAAATTGATATTGCGTCTAGATTCCTAAGTCATATATTGGCCTTTCTCTTGCATTTCAAAGGTGATTTTCCTGTCACAGCCATTAATATGTTATATTCTCCTAAATTAATTTCACATTTCCACAATCTTCAAAGTGTTTCCTTTCAAATCGTATCAAGAATATGCATATCCTTGCTTCAGGTCTTGAGCTCCAGGCAGTTAGATTTGGGTATGTAATTTTAGGAGAACATGTTAAAAAAGGGTCTGATCCTTTTAACTCATCACACTTACTGTAAGGGCTCTTGTGTTGACATTGCCAGCGTACCCATGCATACACCTCAATCAAACCTAATGTACCCCACTAACTGAATGCAGTCATTTTGTGTTCAAAAGCAAACCCAGGTTTTGAAAGCGAAAGGACTGTTTCTATAGACGAACTCTGACTTCCAGGTGTGAGACCCAGATGAGTCACTCATCTGTCCACCGCCGCGGATCATCTGGAGGGCCTGGTGTCTTTCCAAAATATCAATGTTTAATCCCTTTAAGAATGAGGGGAATCAAAGGAAATGGGTTCACTGAGAGATGGCTTGCAGCTGTGCCTGTGCTTCCCATGTGCGCAGCACATTTCAAGCTTATTCGTCCTCTTGGGCCCAAGAGCTTTCTTTTTTATTCCGCCTTCTCTCTTTTTTCATTTGGATGGCTGTCAGGGATGTCTGCTTCCCATTTAGTCTTTTTCTTTTAAACATTCCTCCCTTACTTGGGCACCCTAGAGATGACAGGATGCCATTAAAATAGCAAACTGGTCAGTTTCACCTACACTAAGCTCTGTAGCATTTACTCCCACTCAGAGAAGTTTTGGAGATTGACAGTCATTGTGAGACACCATTGTTATTTGCTCAAAGATGCATATGATAGGCTAGCTTTGGTTTTCCTTTCGTCAAATGTACCACCTTTGGAATTCCAAAAGGATTTTAATTAAATATAGTAAGTGAATCATTAACATTACTGGTTAATGGAACATTTACAGTGCCTTCAGAAAGTATTCATACCCCTTGACTTATTCCACATTTTGTTGTGTTACAGCCTGATTTCAAAATGGATCAAATAAAAACACGTTTCTCACCCATCTACACGCAATACCCCATAATGAAAAATTGAAAACATTTTTGAAATTGTTGCACATTTATTGAAAATTAAGCACACAAATATCTAATTTACACAAGTATTCACACCCCTGATTCAATACATGTTAGAATCACCTTTGGCAACAATTACAGCTGTGAGTCTTTCTGGGCAAGTCTCTAAGCGCTTTACACACCTGGATTCCACAATATTTGCCCGTTATTCTTTTCAAAATTCTTCATACTCTGTCAAATTGATTGTTGATCATTGCTAGACAACCATTTTCAAGTATTGCCATAGCAGATTTCTACTGACCAAAAATATAAATGCAACATGCAACATGCAACGATTTTGCTGAGTTACATTTCATATAAGGAAATCTGTTAATTGAAATAAATAAATTGAAACAAATAAATAAATAATCTATGGATTTTAGCTGACTGGGCAGGGTTGCAGCCATGGGTGGGGAGCCACTGTGGAGCCAGTCCCAGCCAATCAGAATGAGTTTTTCCCTACAAAAGGGCATTATTACAGACAGATATACACCTCACCAGGTTTTCCTCTGAGATTTTGCCTGTGCATAGCTCCATTTTGTTTCTTTTTTTTGTCCTGAAAAACTCCACAGTCCTTAACAAATACAAGCATACCCATAACAAGATGTACCCACCACTATGCTTGAAAATATGGAGAGTGGTACTCAAGTAATGTGTTGTATGGGATTTGCTATAAAAAAATAAAGAGTCGCACACTATATACACACACACTATAAACTCCCAGTAACGTATTGGGTAAAACACCAATGTTTCGGCATCACTGTGCCTTCTTCAGGGTAATGTCATGAATGGTTGAACCAGGTTTTGGAGACAAACAGTGCAATTAGTGTAACCAATTACAATAGTGAGGGTGTGTCATAATTATTAGATTGATCAGAATTAATTGAGTGAAACTCTTAAAAGACAATTGTTTACAGCATGGAGAATGTATTAGGCTATTGCTATCATATGGAAACATGATTAGATATTGCACATAATATTACCATCAACATACATTATTGTTTCATTTAATTTCACGTATATATTTAATTGTTTCCAAGAGAAATAGGATTTCCTGTTTTTAGATAGGACATCCAGTAGGATGCACACTGTGGTAGTAGAATACCAATGCTACCTCCACTCCATGGTAGAGTAACATGCTCAATGCCTGTGTATTTGAGGGAGGAGATAGGGTGGTTAGCTTCCACAAAGGCAGCTGCTACTGGATAGTCAGTGTTCTTACACCTGATTGAGCTGCGGTGTTCAGCTTTGTATTCAGCTATGAATGGATTTGCACCAAACATAACACTATGTATTCAGGAAAATAAGTGAATTGATTTGACACATTTTTTGCAGTATTCAATGTAGTGCCTTGTTGCAGACATGATGCATGTTTTGAAATATTTTTATCCTGTTCAGGCTTCTTTCTTTGCACTCTGTCATGTTTTGTCATAAATTGTCATGTCTTGTCCCTGTGCTTTCTCTTCTATTCGTTTCCCCCTGCTGGTCTTATTAGGTTCTTTCCCTCTCTCTATCTCTCTCCCTCTCTCTCTATCGTTCCGTTCCTGCTCCCAGCTGTTCCTCATTCTCCTAACTACCTCGTTTACTCTTTCACACCTGTCCCCTATTTTGCCCTCTGATTAGAGTCCCTATTTCTCCCTCTGTTTCAGCTTCTGTCCTTGTCGGATCCTTGTTTGCTGTACTGTGTTCTTGTTCCGTCCTGTCGTGTTTTTGCCTTCATCAGATGCTGCGTGTGAGCAGGTGTCTCTGTCAGCTACGGCCTGCGCCTACCCGAAGCGACCTACAGTCTGTGGCCGCTTCTCCTGTCCTTCCCCTCTACAGACTAGAGGATTTCTGTTATGGATTCAGGATTTGTCGTTTTCTGTTGTGGACTTGAATAAACTCTGTTTCTGTTAAGTCGCTTTTGGGTCCTCACTCACCTGCATAACAGAAGGATCCGACCAAGAATGGACCCAGCGACTACGGATCCTCGCAACTCAGCCGTCGAGATCCAGGGAGCGATGCTCGGCAGACACGAGCAGGAATTGTCTGCTGCTCATCATGCCGTTGAGACCCTGGCCGCTCAGGTCTCCGATCTCTCAAGACAGTTTCACAATCTCCGTCTCGAGCCACCAGCTACTTCCTGGTCTTCTGAGTCTCCGGAACCAAGAATTAATAACCCACCGTGTTACTCTGGGCAGCCCACTGAATGCCGCTCCTTTCTCACCCAGTGTGATATTGTGTTCTCTCTCCAGCCCAACACATACTCTAGGGAGATAGCTCGTATCGCCTACGTCATATCTCTCCTTACTGGACGGGCTCGTGAGTGGGGCACGGTTATCTGGGAGGCAAGGGCTGAGTGTACTAACGAGTATCAGAACTTTAAAGAGGAGATGATACGGGTTTTTGATCGTTCAGTTTTTGGGAAGGAGGCTTCCAGGGCCCTGGCTTCCCTATGTCAAGGTGATCGATCCATAACGGATTACTCTATAGAGTTTCGCACTCTTGCTGCCTCCAGTGACTGGAACGAGCCGGCGTTGCTCGCTCGTTTTCTGGAGGGACTCCACGCTGAGGTTAAGGATGAGATTCTCTCCCGGGAGGTTCCTTCCAGCGTGGATTCTTTGATTGAACTCGCCATCCGCATAGAACGACGGGTATATCTTCGTCACCGAGCTCGTGGAAGAGAGCTCGCGTTAACGGTGTTTCCCCTCTCCGCATCACAACCATCTCTTCCCACTGGCTCAGGTGTTGAGCCCATGCAGCTGGGAGGTATTCGCATCTCGACTAAGGAGAGGGAACGGAGAATCACCAACCGCCTCTGTCTCTATTGCGGTTCTGCTGGACATTTTGTCTTTTCATGTCCAGTAAAAGGCCAGAGCTCATCAGTAAGCGGAGGGCTACTGGTGAGCGCTACTACTCAGGTCTCTCCATCAAGATCCTGTACTACCTTGTCGGTCCATCTACGCTGGACCGGTTCGGCAGCTTCCTGCAGTGCCTTGATAGACTCTGGGGCTGAGGGCTGTTTTATGGACGAAGCATGGGCTCGGAAACATGACATTCCTCTCAGAGAGTTAGGGAAGCCCACACCCATGTTCGCCTTGGATGGTAATCCCCTCCCCAGTATAATATGTGAAACACTACCGTTAACCCTCACAGTATCTGGTAACCACAGTGAGACCATTTCCTTTTTGATTTTTCGTTCACCGTTTACACCTGTTGTTTTGGGTCATCCCTGGCTAGTATGTCATAATCCTTCAATTAATTGGTCTAGTAATTCTATCCTATCCTGGAACGTTTCTTGTCATGTGAAATGTTTAATGTCTGCTATCCCTCCTGTTTCTTCTGTCCCCTCTTCTCAGGAGGAACCTGGTGATTTGACAGGAGTGCCGGAGGAATATCATGATCTGCGCACGGTCTTCAGTCGGTCCAGAGCCACCTCCCTTCCTCCTCACCGGTCGTATGATTGTTGTATTGATCTCCTTCCGGGGACCACGCCCCCCCGGGGTAGACTATACTCTCTGTCGGCTCCCGAACGTAAGGCTCTCGAAGATTATCTGTCTGTTTCTCTCGACGCCGGTACCGTTGTCCCTTCTTCTTCTCCCGCCGGAGCGGGGTTTTTTTTTGTTAAGAAGAAGGACGGTACCCTGCGCCCCTGCGTGGATTATCGAGGGCTTAATGACATAACGGTTAAGAATCGTTATCCGCTTCCCCTTATGTCGTCAGCCTTCGAGATTCTGCAGGGAGCCAGGTTCTTTACTAAGTTGGACCTTCGTAACGCTTACCATCTCGTGCGCATCAGGGAGGGGGACGAGTGGAAAACGGCGTTTAACACTCCGTTAGGGCATTTTGAATACCGGGTTCTGCCGTTCGGTCTCGCTAATGCTCCAGCTGTCTTTCAGGCATTAGTGAATGATGTACTGAGAGACATGCTGAACATCTTTGTTTTCGTTTACCTTCACGATATCCTGATTTTTTCACCGTCACTCCAGATTCATGTTCAGCACGTTCGACGTGTCCTCCAGCGCCTTTTAGAGAATTGTCTCTATATGAAGGCTGAGAAGTGCGTCTTTCATGTCTCCTCCGTCACATTTCTCGGTTTTGTTATTTCCGCTGAAGGCATTCAGATGGATCCCGCTAAGGTCCATGCTGTCAGCGATTGGCCCGTCCCTAAGTCACGTGTCGAGTTGCAGCGCTTTCTCGGGTTCGCGAATTTCTATCGGCGTTTCATTCGTAATTTCGGTCAAGTGGCAGCCCCTCTCACAGCCCTTACTTCTGTCAAGACGTGCTTTAAGTGGTCCGGTTCCGCCCAGGGAGCGTTTGATCTCCTCAAGAAGCGTTTTACATCCGCTCCTATCCTTGTTACTCCTGACGTCACTAAACAATTCATTGTCGAGGTTGACGCTTCAGAGGTGGGCGTGGGAGCCATTCTGTCCCAGCGCTCCCATTCTGACGATAAGGTCCATCCTTGCGCGTATTTTTCTCATCGCCTGTCGCCGTCGGAACGCAACTATGATGTGGGTAACCGCGAACTGCTCGCCATCCGCTTAGCCCTAGGCGAATGGCGACAGTGGTTGGAGGGGCGACCGTTCCTTTGTCGTTTGGACTGACCATAAGAACCTTGAGTACATCCGTTCTGCCAAACGACTCAATGCGCGTCAAGCTCGTTGGGCGTTGTTTTTCGCTCGTTTCGAGTTCGTGATTTCTTAACGCCCGAGTACTAAGAACACCAAGCCTGATGCTTTATCCCGTCTCTTCAGTTCTTCTGTAGCTTCTACCGACCCCGAGGGGATTCTCCCTGAAGGGCGTGTTGTCGGGTTGACTGTCTGGGGAATTGAGAGACAGGTAAAGCAAGCACTCACTCACACTCCGTCGCCGCGCGCTTGTCCTAGTAACCTTCTTTTCGTTCCTGTCTCTACTCGTCTGGCTGTTCTTCAGTGGGCTCACTCTGCCAAGTTAGCTGGCCACCCCGGCGTTCGGGGTACGCTTGCTTCTATTCGCCAGCGGTTTTGGTGGCCTACTCAGGAGCGTGACACGCGCCGTTTCGTGGCTGCTTGTTCGGACTGCGCGCAGACTAAGTCAGGTAACTCTCTTCCTGCCGGTCGGCTCAGACCGCTTCCCATTCCTTCTCGACCATGGTCTCACATCGCCTTAGACTTTATTACCGGTCTGCCTTCGTCAGCGGGGAAGACTGTGATTCTAACGGTTGTCGATAGGTTCTCTAAGGCGGCTCATTTCATTCACCTCGCTAAGCTTCCTTCCGCTAAGGAGACGGCACAAATCATCATTGAGAATGTGTTCAGAATTCATGGCCTCCCGTTAGACGCCGTTTCGGACAGAGGTCCGCAATTCACGTCTCAGTTTTGGAGGGAGTTCTGTCGTTTGATTGGTGCTTCCGTCAGTCTCTCTTCCGGTTTTCATCCCCAGTCTAATGGTCAAGCAGAACGGGCCAATCAGACGATTGGTCGCATATTACGCAGTCTTTCTTTTCGAAACCCTGCGTCTTGGGCAGAACAGCTCCCCTGGGCAGAATACGCTCACAACTCGCTTCCTTCGTCTGCTACCGGGCTATCTCCTTTTCAGAGTAGTCTTGGGTACCAGCCTCCTCTGTTCTCGTCCCAGCTCGCCGAGTCCAGCGTTCCCTCCGCTCAGGCTTTTGTCCAACGTTGTGAGCGCACCTGGAGGAGGGTCAGGTCTGCACTTTGCCGTTATAGGGCGCAGACTGTGAAAGCCGCCAATAAACGTAGGATTAAGAGTCCTAGGTATTGTCGCGGTCAGAGAGTGTGGCTTTCCACTCGTAACCTTCCCCTTACGACAGCTTCTCGCAAGTTGACTCCGCGGTTCATTGGTCCGTTCCGTATTTCTCAGGTCGTTAATCCTGTCGCAGTGCGACTTCTTCTTCAGCGACATCTTCGTCGCGTCCACCCAGTCTTCCATGTCTCCTGTGTCAAGCCTTTTCTTTGCGCCCCCGTTCGTCTCCCCCCCCCCCCCCCGTCCTTGTCGAGGGCGCACCTATTTACAGGTTACGGAAGATCATGGACATGCGTTCTCGGGGACGTGGTCACCAGTACTTAGTGGATTGGGAGGGGTCCGGTCCTGAGGAGAGGAGTTGGGTTCCATCTCGGGACGTGCTGGACCGTTCGTTGATCGATGATTTCCTCCGTTGCCGCCAGGGTTCCTCCTCGAGTGCGCCAGGAGGCGCTCGGTGAGTGGGGGGGGTACTGTCATGTTTTGTCATAGATTGTCATGTCTTGTCCCTGTGCTTTCTCTTCTATTCGTTTCCCCCTGCTGGTCTTATTAGGTTCTTTCCCTCTCTCTATCTCTCTCCCTCTCTCTCTCTCTATCGTTCCGTTCCTGCTCCCAGCTGTTCCTCATTCTCCTAACTACCTCGTTTACTCTTTCACACCTGTCCCCTATTTTGCTCTCTGATTAGAGTCCCTATTTCTCCCTCTGTTTCCGCTTCTGTCCTTGTCGGATCCTTGTTTGCTGTACTGTGTTCTTGTTCCGTCCTGTCGTGTTTTTGCCTTCATCAGATGCTGCGTGTGAGCAGGTGTCTCTGTCAGCTACGGCCTGCGCCTACCCGAAGCGACCTACAGTCTGTGGCCGTTTCTCTTGTCCTTCCCCTCTACAGACTAGAGGATTTCTGTTATGGATTCAGGATTTGTCGTTTTCTGTTGTGGACTTGAATAAACTCTGTTTCTGTTAAGTCGCTTTTGGGTCCTCACTCACCTGCATAACACACTCTTCCAATTAGGTTTGTATTGTGGAGTAGCTATAGTGTTGATGATTCATCCTCAGATTTTCCTATCACAGCCATTAAACTCTGTAACTGTTTTAAAGTCACCATGGTGAAATCCCTGAACAGTTTCCTCTATGGCAACTGAGTTAGGAAGGACACCTTTATCTTTGTAGTGACTGGGTGTTGTTATGCAGGTGAATGAGGACCCAAAAGCGACTTGGCGAAAACAGAGTTTTTAATCCAGTAAAGTTACTTTACAAACAAAAGGCATAATACTACTCGTAATGACGAGAACAGACTGGAGACTTGATCAAGAACTGCAGGTTGCCTCGGGAAGGCACTTGAACGTAGCAGACTCAGACACCTGCTCACCACGCAGCATCTGAGGGAAACACGACACGACAGGGCAATACATAGACACAGCACGGTGAATAATAGACAAGGATCCGACAGGACAGGAACGGAAAACAAGGGAAGAAATAGGGACTCCAATCAGGGGAAAAGATAAGGAACAGGTGTGGGAAGACTAAATGATTGATTAGGGGAATAGGAACAGCCGGGATCAGGAACGGAACGACAGAGAGAAGAGAGAGCGAGAGAGTGAGAGAGGGAGGGGGAGAGAGAGGGATAGAAAAAGGGAACGAACCCAACAAGACCAGCAGGAGGAAACGAACAGAAGGGAAAGCATAATGACAAGACATGATAATCAATGACAAAACATGACAGTACCCCCCCACTCACCGAGCGCCTCCCGGCGCACTCGAGGAGGAATCCCGGCGGCAACGGAGGAAATCATCAATAAGTGAACGGTCCAGCACGTCCCGAGACGGAACCCAACTCCTCTCCTCAGGACCGTAACCCTCCCAATCCACCAAGTATTGGTGACCCCGTCCCCGAGAACGCATGTCCATGATCTTACGTACCTTGTAAATAGGTGCGCTCTCGACAAGGACGGGAGGGGGGGAGGGAAGACGAACGGGGGTGCGAAGAAAGGGCTTGACACAGGAGACATGGAAGACAGGATGTACGCGACGAAGATGTCGCGGAAGAAGCAGTCGCACAGCGACAGGATTGACGACCTGGGAGACACGGAACGGACCAATGAACCGCGGAGTCAACTTACGAGAAGCTGTCGTAAGAGGAAGGTTGCGAGTGGAAAGCCACACTCTCTGGCCGCAACAATACCTTGGACTCTTAATCCTGCGTTTATTGGCGGCTCTCACAGTCTGTGCCCTGTAACGGCAAAGTGCAGACCTCACCCTCCTCCAGGTGCGCTCACAACATTGGACAAACGCTTGAGCGGAGGGAACGCTGGACTCGGCAAGCTGGGATGAGAACAGAGGAGGCTGGTAACCCAGACTACTCTGAAACGGAGATAACCCGGTAGCAGACGAAGGAAGCGAGTTGTGAGCGTATTCTGCCCAGGGAGCTGTTCTGCCCAAGACGCAGGGTTTCTGAAAGAAAGGCTGCGTAGTATGCGACCAATCGTCTGATTGGCCCTCTCTGCTTGACCGTTAGACTGGGGATGAAACCCGGAAGAGAGACTGACGGACGCACCAATCAAACGACAGAACTCCCTCCAAAACTGTGACGTGAATTGCGGGCCTCTGTCTGAAACGGCGTCTAACGGGAGGCCATGAATTCTGAACACATTCTCGATGATGATTTGTGCCGTCTCCTTAGCGGAAGGAAGTTTAGCGAGGGGAATGAAATGTGCCGCCTTAGAGAACCTATCGACAACCGTAAGAATCACAGTCTTCCCCGCAGACAAAGGCAGACCGGTAATGAAGTCTAGGGCGATGTGAGACCATGGTCGAGAAGGAATGGGGAGCGGTCTGAGACGACCGGCAGGAGGAGAGTTACCCGACTTAGTCTGCGCGCAGTCCGAACAAGCAGCCACGAAACGGCGCGTGTCACGCTCCTGAGTCGGCCACCAAAAGCGCTGCAACTCGACACGTGACCTTGGAACGGGCCAATCACTGACAGCTTGGACCTTAGCGGAATCCATCTGAATGCCTTCAGCGGAAATAACGGAACCGAGAAAAGTAACGGAGGAGACATGAAAAGAGCACTTCTCAGCCTTTACGTAGAGACAATTCTCTAAAAGGCGCTGTAGAACACGTCGAACGTGCTGAACATGAATCTCGAGTGACGGTGAAAAAATCAGGATATCGTCAAGATAGACAAAAACAAAGATGTTCAGCATGTCTCTCAGAACATCATTAACTAATGCCTGAAAAACAGCTGGCGCATTGGCGAGACCAAACGGCAGAACCCGGTACTCAAAATGCCCTAACGGAGTGTTAAACGCCGTTTTCCACTCGTCCCCCTCTCTGATGCGCACGAGATGGTAAGCGTTACGAAGGTCCAACTTAGTAAAGCACCTGGCTCCCTGCAGAATCTTGAAGGCTGATGACACAAGGGGAAGCGGATAACGATTCTTAACCGTTATGTCATTCAGCCCTCGATAATCCACGCAGGGGCGCAGAGTACCGTCCTTCTTCTTAACAAAAAAGAACCCCGCCCCGGCCGGAGAGGAAGAAGGCACTATGGTACCGGCGTCAAGAGACACAGATAAATAATCCTCGAGAGCCTTACGTTCGGGAGCCGACAGAGAGTATAGTCTACCCCGAGGAGGAGTGGTCCCCGGAAGGAGATCAATACTACAATCATACGACCGGTGAGGAGGAAGGGAGTTGGCTCGGGACCGACTGAAGACCGTGCGCAGATCATGATATTCCTCCGGCACTCCTGTCAAATCGCCAGGTTCCTCCTGAGAAGTGGGGACAGAAGAAATGGGAGGGATGGCAGACATTAAACACTTCACATGACAAGAAACGTTCCAGGATAGGATAGAATTACTAGACCAATTAATAGAAGGATTATGACATACTAGCCAGGGATCACCCAAAACAACAGGTGTAAAAGGTGAACGAAAAATCAAAAAAGAAATAGTCTCACTGTGGTTACCAGATACTGTGAGAGTTAAAGGTAGTGTCTCAAATCTGATACTGGGAAGATGACTACCATCTAAGGCAAACATGGGCGTAGGCTTGTCTAACTGTCTGAAAGGAATGTCATGTTTCCGAGCCCATGCTTCGTCCATGAAACAACCCTCAGCCCCAGAGTCAATCAAGGCACTGCATGTAGCACCGAACCGGTCCAGCGTAGATGGACCGACATAGTAGTACAGGATCTAGATGAAGAGACCTGAGTAGTAGCGCTCACCAGTAGCCCTCCGCTTACTGATGAGCTCTGGCCTTTACTGGACATGAATTGACAAAATGTCCATCAAATCCGCAATAGAGGCACAGGCGGTTGGTGATCCTCCGTTCCCTCTCCTTGGTCGAGATGCGAATACCTCCCAGCTGCATGGGCTCAGTCTCTGAGCCAGAGGAGGGAGATGGTTGCGATGCGGAGCAGGGAAACACCGTTGACGCGAGCTCTCTTCCACGAGCTTGGTGACGAAGATCTACCCGTCGTTCTATGCGGATGGCGAGAGCAATCAAAGAGTCCACACTGGAAGGAACCTCCCGAGAGAGAATCTCATCTTTGACCACTGCGTGGAGTCCCTCCAGAAAACGAGCGAGCAGCGCCGGCTCGTTCCAGTCACTAGAGGCAGCAAGAGTGCGAAACTCTATAGAGTAATCCGTTATGGATCGATCACCTTGGCATAGGGAAGCCAGGGCCCTAGAAGCCTCCCTACCAAAAACTGAACGGTCAAAAACCCGAATCATCTCCTCTTTAAAGTTCTGGTAATTGTTAGAACAATCAGCCCTTGCCTCCCAGATAGCTGTGCCCCACTCTCGAGCCCGGCCAGTAAGGAGTGAAATGACGTAAGCAACCCGAGCTCTCTCGCTAGAGTATGTGTTGGGTTGGAGAGAGAACACAATATCACACTGGGTGAGAAAGGAGCAGCACTCCGTGGGCTGCCCGGAGTAGCAAGGTGGGTTATTAACCCTAGGTTCCGGAGGCTCGGCAGGCCAGGAAGTAACAGGTGGCACGAGACGAAGACTCTGGAACTGTCCAGAGAGGTCGGAAACCTGAGCGGCCAGGTTCTCCACGGCATGGCGAGCAGCAGACAATTCCTGCTCGTGTCTGCCGAGCATGGCTCCTTGGATCTCGACGGCAGTGTTACGAGCATCTGTAGTCGCTGGGTCCATTCCTAGGTCGGATCCTTCTGTTATGCAGGTGAATGAGGACCCAAAAGCGACTTGGCGAAAACAGAGTTTTTAATCCAGTAAAGTTACTTTACAAACAAAAGGCATAATACTACTCGTAATGACGAGAACAGACTGGAGACTTGATCAAGAACTGCAGGTTGCCTCGGGAAGGCACTTGAACGTAGCAGACTCAGACACCTGCTCACCACGCAGCATCTGAGGGAAACACGACACGACAGGGCAATACATAGACACAGCACGGTGAATAATAGACAAGGATCCGACAGGACAGGAACGGAAAACAAGGGAAGAAATAGGGACTCCAATCAGGGGAAAAGATAAGGAACAGGTGTGGGAAGACTAAATGATTGATTAGGGGAATAGGAACAGCCGGGAGCAGGAACGGAACGACAGAGAGAAGAGAGAGCGAGAGAGTGAGAGAGGGAGGGGGAGAGAGAGGGATAGAAAAAGGGAACGAACCCAACAAGACCAGCAGGAGGAAACGAACAGAAGGGAAAGCATAATGACAAGACATGATAATCAATGACAAAACATGACAGGTGTATTGATACACCATCCAAAGTGTAGTTAATAACTTCACCACTCTCAAAGGGAGATTCAATGTCTGTTTTTTTGTGTTTAACTATCTACCAATACCCTTCTTCGCGAGGCATTGGAACTCATTCCTGGTCTGTGTGCTTGAATCTGTGTTTGAAATTCACTGCTCAACTGAGGGACCTTACAGATAATTGTATGTGTGGGTTACATAGATGAAGTAGTCATTCAAAAATCATATTGAAAAAAGAAAAGGAGAATGGCACACTCTAGGAGCTCAGATGCAATAATTGAATAATCGAATATCCAACGTTTCGACAGACAAGCTTTATCATTGCACACAGAGTGAGTCCATGCAACTTATTATGTGACTTGTTGAGGAGATTTTCACTCCTGAACTTATTTAGGCTTGCCAAAACAAAGGGGTTGAATACTTATTGACATTTCAGCTTTTCATTTTTAATTTGTAAAAATGTCTACAAACATAATTCCGCTTCGACATTATGGGGTATTGTGTTTAGGCCAGTGATAAACAAATCTCCATTTCATCCATTTTAAATTCAGAATGTAACAGAACAAAATGTGGAAAAAGTCAAGGTGTGTGAAGGCAATGTAATTGTTTTTTTATGAACTTGTCTTTCATTTTAGGGGGTTCAAGGACAATCTAGATGCATCAAAGCCCCATTTTTTTCCTCTTTATGGTTCACAGTAGTGGACCGCCTCTTCAATTGATGGACCACGTAATTCCTCCCCTCTCTCAGGAAATACAATATCATAGTTAAGTTGGGAACATGTTTAGTTGCATATTTGTTTGCCTTGATGACTCTCTGGTTTAGAGCTTGTGCAGTTCGCTTCCCAACAATCTCTGATCTTTAACGAAATGATAACAAACCCACATATAATTACAGTTAAGTTAAACAGATCTACCGTATGATGAGCTGAGTGCTCCACCAATGGCATTTCAAGGTTGTGCTGGGGGTTTGGGCTGGCCCTGCGATGGAAATCGCCTGTATAGTTTTGCCATCCCCTGTGGCTTGTAACTTAGCATCCCCTCACACATGTACACACACTTATACACACAGTGTAAAACCTGTCAGCTGTGTTTGCCATTTCCACGCTTTCAGGGGTCCGTTCTTGAATCAGTTATGATTTTGTCTATGTTTCAGCACACTTTGTCCCTGTGAGAACTCCTCCCTGGACTGTGGGCTATCAGTGTCAGTCAACACACACACAAACACACATACACACACAGACAGACGCACACACAAACACACACACACATGTTTGTTTTACTATCCCAGTGGGGACCAAACAGTTGATTCCCGTTAAACATCATATTTTCCCTAACCCTTAACTTGACCTTATCCCCTAACCCTAATTCTAACCCTAAACCTAACCCTTAAACCTAAAATAGCCTTTTTCCTTGTGGGAACCGGATAAATGTCCCCACGTCTGGTCCCCACAAGGATAGGAAAACCAAAGCACACACACACCCCATATTCCGGATGTTGTTATAAGGGGAACGTGCCCAAGGAGACCATTTCCAATGTATAATGGAGACAGCAGACTCCCCAGTCAGGAAGTAGTCTCATTGAGGAGGACAGATTAAACACTGGAGAGTATAACAGTCATGGGCTCACTAAACTGCATACCACATTACTGCACATTACTTTGTAACATATTGCATCACTTCCATACATACTTCTCACAACTGTATGCTGGCAATGTCAACACAAGATCCCTTACAGTAAGTGTGATGAGATAAGTTAAAAGGATCGGCCCATTTTTTTTTCAATTTTCCTCTAAGATTACATCCCCAAATCTAACTGCCTGTAGCTCAGGCCCTTCAGCAAGGATATGCATTTTCTTGGTATCATTTGAAAGGAAACACGGAAGTTCGTAGAAATGTGAAAGGAATGTAGGAGAATATAACACATTAGATCTGGTAAAAGATAATGCAAAGAAAAAAACAACATTTTTTTGTATTTTCTTGTACCATCATCTTTGAAATGCAAGAGAAAGGCCATCATGTATTATTCCAGCCCAGGTGCAATGTAGATATTGGCTAATAGATGGTGTATGTGCAAAGTCGTTCTCTGATCCAATGAATCATTGCATTTCTGTTCAAAATGTTGACTGCCCAAATGTGCCTAATTTGTTTATTAATAAATTTTCATATTCAAAATTGTGCATTCTCCTCAAGCAATAGCATGGTATTATTTCACTGTAATAGCTACTGTAAATTGGACAGTGCAGTTAGATTAACAGGAATTCAAGCTTTCTGCCAATATCAGATATGTCTATGTCCTGGCAAATGTCCTTGTTACTTACAACCTCATGCTAATCTCATTAACCTATGTTAGCTCAACCATCCCGCAGGGGACCCACCAATCCTGAAGAAGTTTTAAGTACTGTAAGATCCCTGCTAAATAATCAAGGAAACTAAATAGGTATGTAGCTAACCCCCCAAAAGATGCCAACAAACATTATAGTGTATTTTCTAGGGCAACAATAATGATGACAGATCACCAGATAAGGAGGCATTGGCCAGACACCAGTCATGTTTTAGATTAATGGAGGACATAACCCCCATTGACAATGTAATCAGTTCTGTTTGTGTCTTGTATGTTGTAAGAAGGGGCCTACCATCCATGGTGCTACAATGGACTACTCCTGGGCCAGGCTGACTAATTCCAACCAGTCAGTGCCATGCTGGACAAGATAACAATACCCATTTTATGTGTCATTCATCAACTATACCTAATTTTTCAACAGATGGGGGACAGGAGAGAAGCTTTGCTCATGGAGTCCTCTGATGGAAAGAGGTTGATACTGATGTCTGAATAGGGAGAGACCTTGAAATCAGCATTATATTTATGCAAGACACATAACTTTTTAAATTATTAAATCGAATGGTACTATCAATGGTGGGCAGATACTGGACACCATACAAGAAGGTCTCACGACTGATATGTTTGGCAAGGTAGTCCCAGCACCACCAAAAAAAATGTTGATAGGTACAGTATCTGTATCGGCTGTGAATGACAGTAAATGATGAAAGAGTAATATTTGCAAATTGTTATATTAGCAGAACACTGCTTCTACATTATTATGTGAAGGATTGTTTATTCTACATGGAACTGTTACAGTTCAAATGTATTAAAACACATTGTTTAGAATATCTACAAAAGTTCAGCAATTGCATTCTTCTCCTATTTCTTTGTAGGCTACTCAGTATGAGAAGAGTGCCATCCTCCTGTACCTCACAGCTGCCTGTAGTTATTGATCTCTGCCTGCTGGACCCATGAGGCAAACTCTGTCATATCCAGGATGGAGTGTCAGGAACTCCACCCCTTCTGCCACCTGATTGCACCTGTCCATAACCTGTAATATATTACATCGATGGAAGGAACTTCACCACCCACTGGAGACTTGAAGACAGAATTTCACCCAGAGAGCTGTGCATGTCAGTGTTTGGTAAGACTGCCAAATCCTTATATTTGACCAAATAGACAAACAGAATTCCACTCCACTATAGTTCTGCTTAGACAGCTGAAGTTGTTCTCTACACACAACTGATTTTCATTTGCTAAGTAAGTGTAGGCATACCTTCTTTATTAGCACATCATTATGATATTTACAGCATAAAATGTTTTGTTTTTGGAACGTGGACACACATCCATTTTTTTGTTGATAAATGTATCTACACTTAAGCTGGGCGATGTTTACACTATGTCCACATGTAGCATACTCCTGTTATAGGGATATTTGTAGTTCTGGGATTTGTACCCCGGGAAAGATCTATCACTGGACATAAGGAGAGATGAGACAAAATTAGCCAGATATTGAATATTGTGTTGCAGGACAGCTGAGCTGACTCAAGACCGGGCATTCAACTCGCAGTTGATACCGTTTACGCAGTAACATGTATTTACATGACGTGATGAAATGTTGTAAGCTTCTTTCGTAGCAAAGTGTTGTCGAACAAGTGTCAAATGAAACACATTGCAGACATTGGCTCTTGCTATCGTGTGATAACTGATTTGACAGAGCAATATCATCTAAATAGGATAGCCAGCTGCAGCTATCACCAAGCTATGCTAGCTAGCTGCTGTCAGCTTGGCTGAACACAAGGTCGAATCAAATAAATGTTATTTGTCACCTGCGCCGAATACAACAGAATACAACCTTACAGTGAAATGCTTACATAGAAGTCCTTAACAAACATTGCTTTAAGAAGAAAAATGTGTTAAGTAAAAAATAGATAAGTAAAAAATAATTAAACAGCAGCAGTAAAATAACAATAGCAATAGCGAGGCTATATACTATGTACCAGTACAGCTAGTCGAGTTAATTGAGGTAATATGTACATGTAGGTAGAGTTTAAGTGACTATGCATATATAATAGAAAGACAGTAGCAGCAGCGTAAAATAGGGGTCTGGGTAGCCCTTTGATTAGCTGTTCAGGAGTCTTATGGCTTGGGAGTAGAAGCTGTTAAGAAGCCCTTTGGTCCTAGACTTGGCACTCCGGTACCGCTTGCCATGCGGTCTATGACTAGGGTGGCTAGAGTCTGACAATTTTCGGGCCTTCCTCTGACACAGCCTGGTATAGAGGTCCTGGATGGCGAGAAGCTTGGCCCCAGTGATGTACTGGGCCATACGCACTACCCACTGTACTGCCTTGCAGTCAGAACCCGAGCAGTTGCCATACTAGGGAGTGATGCAACCAGTCAGGATGCTCTCGATGGTGCAGATGTAGAAACCTTTTCAGGATCTGAGGACCCTTGCCAAATCTATTCAGTCTCCCGAGGGGGAATAGGCTTTGTCGTGCCCTCTTCACCACTGTCTTAGTGTGTTTGGACCATGATCGTTTGTTGGTGAAGTGGACACCAAGGAACTTGAAGTTCCCACCATGCTCCACTGTAGCCCCGTCGATGAGAACGGGGGTGTGCTTTGTCCTCATTTTCCTGTAGTCCACAATCATCTCCTTTGTCTTGATCACGTTGAGGGAGAGGTTGTTGTCCTGGCACCACATGGCCAGGTCTCAGACTTCCTCCCTATAGGCTGTCTCATCGTTGTTGGTGATCAAGCCTACCACTGTTGTGTCATCGTCAAACTTGATGATGGTGTTGGAATCGTGCTTGGCCATGCAGTCATGAGTAAACAGGGAGAACAGGAGGGGACTGAGCATGCACTCCTGAGGGGCCTCCGTGTTGAGGATCAGCATTACGGATGTGTAGTTATACCTACCCTTACCACATGGGAGCGGCCCATCAGGAAGTACAAGATCCAGTTGCAGAGTGAGATATTTAGTCCCAGGGTCCTTAGCTTAGTGAAGAGCTTTGAGGGCACTATGGTGCTGAACACTGAGTTGTAGTCAATGAATACCATTCTAGCATAGGTGTTCCTCTGTTGATGCTGTTGATGCTCTCATGCATGTTTCAGTGTTTTTTTGCCTTGATGAGAGCATAGAAGTAATTTAGCTCGCCTGGTTGGTTCGTGTCACTGGGCAGCTCGCAACTGTGCTTCCCTTTGTAAAATGTAATAGTTTGCAAGCCCTGTCACATCCGACGAGCATCAGAGCCAGTGTAGTACGATTCCATCTTTGTCCTGTATTGAAGCTTTGCCTGTTTGATGGTTCATCGGAGGGCATAGGATAATTTCTTATAAGCTTCCGGGTTAGAGTCACGCTCCTTGAAAGTGGCAGCTCTACCCTTTAGCTTAGTGCAGATGTTGCCCGTAAACCATGGCGTCTGGTTGGGGTATGCACGTACGGTCACTGTCGGGACGACGTCTTTGAGGCACTTACTGATGAAGCCAGTGACTGATGTGGTGTACTCCTCAATGTCAGAAGAATTCCGGAAACATATTCCAGTCTGTGCTAGCAAAACAGTAGATTACCCTCTCGGCGACGGATCCTAACCAGACCCCGGATATTCATCCACAATACCTCTGTCTCTTTCTCCTGTGAATGACGGGATGAGAGCCTTGTTGGTTGTCTAAAGTAGATCCTTCCCATCAGACTCGTTGATGAAAAAGTATTCCTCCAGTATGGGGTGAGGTATTGCTGTCCTGATATCTAGAAGCTCTTTTCGGTCATAAGACACGGTGCCAGAAACATTATGTACAAAATAACTTTCAAACAATGCAAAAACATATATACGAAATAGCACATTTGGTTACAGGATCTTAAAACGGTAGCCGTCTCCTTAGCCTACATTTCTAACTGCATTTGCTGACGGCTTTAAAATCTAGTTCTCTCAATAGCAAACCTGGCTTAGCTTACCTCCCTACTGCCCTTGTTTTTATGACTGAATGGCAAAGACATACCCAAGAAACACCCACATCAAACCACACCCCCAAGACAACTTTCGTTTGCCTTAACTCATTGCCACTAGCATTTCTTCATGCACATTGATGAACAATAAGCCCATTTCTTTAATTATAGTCACCCTTTAATTATCATAAAAATTACAGTAAATGTTAGTTGTTTTACCACAGATTTGCACAGAGGTCTTTTGTTGAACACAGCTTTGAGCTGTAAACTCAGTAAAAAGGAATCGTCCTCTCATTGTCAACTGTTCATTTTCAGCAAACTTAACATGTGTAAATATTTGTATGACCAAAACAAGATTCAACAACTGAGACATAAACTGAACAAATTCCACAGACATATGACTCACAGAAATGGAATAATGTGTCCCTGAACAAAGGGGGGGGGGGGGGGGGGGGTCAAAATCCAAAGTAACACTCAGTATCTGGTGCATTAAGTACTGCATTAAGTACTGCAGTGCATCTCCTCCTCATGGACTGCACCAGATTTGCCAGTTCTTGCTGTGAGATGCTACCCCACTCTTCCACCATGGCACCTGCAAGTTCCCGGACATTTCTGGGGGGGAATAGCCCTAGCCCTCACCCTCTGATCCAACAGGTCCCAGACGTGCTAAATAGGATTGAGCACATTCCTTCAATTCTGACAAGTTTCCCAGTCCCTGCCGATGACAAACATCCCCACAGAATGATGCTGCAACCACCATGCTTCACAGTGGGGATGGTGTTCTCGGGATGATGAGAGGTGTTGGGTTTGCACATGGTGTTTTCCTTGATGGCCAAAAAGCTCAATTTTAGTTCCTTCTTCCATGTGTTTGGGGAGGCTCCCACATGCCCTTTGGTAAACACCAAACATGTTTGCATATTTATTTCCTTAAGCAATGGCTTTTTTTGGCCACACTTCTGTATAACCCAGCTCTGTGGAGTACCTTTGGTTTCTTTGTTGTCTCTCTGATTAATGCCATTTACATTACATTACATTTACATTTAAGTCATTTAGCAGACGCTCTTATCCAGAGCGACTTACAAATTGGTGCATTCACCTTATGACATCCAGTGGAACAGTCACTTTACAATAGTGCATCTAAATCTTAAAGGGGGGGTGAGAAGGATTACTTATCCTATCCTAGGTATTCCTTAAAGAGGTGGGGTTTCAGGTGTCTCCGGAAGGTGGTGATTGACTCCGCTGTCCTGGCGTCGTGAGGGAGTTTGTTCCACCATTGGGGGGCCAGAGCAGCGAACAGTTTTGACTGGGCTGAGCGGGAACTGTACTTCCTCAGTGGTAGGGAGGCGAGCAGGCCAGAGGTGGATGAACGCAGTGCCCTTGTTTGGGTGTAGGGCCTGATCAGAGCCTGGAGGTACTGAGGTGCCGTTCCCCTCACAGCTCCGTAGGCAAGCACCATGGTCTTGTAGCGGATGCGAGCTTCAACTGGAAGCCAGTGGAGAGAGCGGAGGAGCGGGGTGACGTGAGAGAACTTGGGAAGGTTGAACACCAGACGGGCTGCGGCGTTCTGGATGAGTTGTAGGGGTTTAATGGCACAGGTAGGGAGCCCAGCCAACAGCGAGTTGCAGTAATCCAGACGGGAGATGACAAGTGCCTGGATTAGGACCTGCGCCGCTTCCTGTGTGAGACAGGGTCGTACTCTGCGAATGTTGTAGAGCATGAACCTACAGGAACGGGCCACCGCCTTGATGTTAGTTGAGAACGACAGGGTGTTGTCCAGGATCACGCCAAGGTTCTTAGCGCTCTGGGAGGAGGACACAATGGAGTTGTCAACCGTGATGGCGAGATCATGGAACGGGCAGTCCTTCCCCGGGAGGAAGAGCAGCTCCGTCTTGCCGAGGTTCAGCTTGAGGTGGTGATCCGTCATCCACACTGATATGTCTGCCAGACATGCAGAGATGCGATTCGCCACCTGGTCATCAGAAGGGGGAAAGGAGAAGATTAATTGTGTGTCGTCTGCATAGCAATGATAGGAGAGACCATGTGAGGTTATGACAGAGCCAAGTGACTTGGTGTATAGCGAGAATAGGAGAGGGCCTAGAACAGAGCCCTGGGGGACACCAGTGGTGAGAGCGCGTGGTGAGGAGACAGATTCTCGCCACGCCACCTGGTAGGAGCGACCTGTCAGGTAGGACGCAAACCAAGCGTGGGCCGCGCCGGAGATGCCCAACCCGGAGAGGGTGGAGAGGAGGATCTGATGGTTCACAGTATCGAAGGCAGCCGATAGGTCTAGAAGGATGAGAGCAGAGGAGAGAGAGTTAGCTTTAGCAGTGCGGAGCGCCTCCGTGATACAGAGAAGAGCAGTCTCAGTTGAATGACTAGTCTTGAAACCTGACTGATTTGGATCAAGAAGGTCATTCAGAGAGAGATAGCGGGAGAGCTGGCTAAGGACGGCACGTTCAAGAGTTTTGGAGAGAAAAGAAAGAAGGGATCGAGTGTAGGTTCGGAGGGATCGAGTGTAGGTTTTTTCAGAAGGGGTGCAACTCTCGCTCTCTTGAAGACGGAAGGGACGTAGCCAGCGGTCAGGGATGAGTTGATGAGCGAGGTGAGGTAAGGGAGAAGGTCTCCGGAAATGGTCTGGAGAAGAGAGGAGGGGATAGCGTCAAGCGGGCAGGTTGTTGGGCGGCCGGCCGTCACAAGACGCGAGATTTCATCTGGAGAGAGAGGGGAGAAAGAGGTCAGAGCACAGGGTAGGGCAGTGTGAGCAGAACCAGCGGTGTCGTTTGGCTTAGCAAACGAGGATCGGATGTCGTCGACCTTCTTTTCAAAATGGTTGACGAAGTCATCTGCAGAGAGGGAGGAGGGGGGGCGGGGGAGGAGGATTCAGGAGGGAGGAGAAGGTGGCAAAGAGCCATCTAGGGTTAGAGGCGGATGCTTGGAATTTAGAGTGGTAGAAAGTGGCTTTAGCAGCAGAGACAGAGGAGGAAAATGTAGAGAGGAGGGAGTGAAAGGATGCCAGGTCTGCAGGGAGGCGAGTTTTCCTCCATTTCCGCTCGGCTGCCCGGAGCCCTGTTCTGTGAGCTCGCAATGAGTCATCGAGCCACGGAGCGGGAGGGGAGGACCGAGCCGGCCTGGAGGATAGGGGACATAGAGAGTCAAAGGATGCAGAAAGGGAGGAGAGGAGGGTTGAGGAGGCAGAATCAGGAGATAGGTTGGAGAAGGTTTGAGCAGAGGGAAGAGATGATAGGATGGAAGAGGAGAGTGTAGCGGGGGAGAGAGAGCGAAGGTTGGGACGGCGCGATACCATCCGAGTAGGGGCAGTGTGGGAGGTGTTGGATGAGAGCGAGAGGGAAAAGGATACAAGGTAGGTGTCGGAGACTTGGAGGGGAGTTGCAATGAGGTTAGTGGAAGAACAGCATCTAGTAAAGATGAGGTTGAGCGTATTGCCTGCCTTGTGAGTAGGGGGGAGGGTGAGAAGGTGAGGTCAAAAGAGGAGAGGAGTGGAAAGAAGGAGGCAGAGAGGAATGAGTCAAAGGTAGACGTGGGGAGGTTAAAGTCGCCCAGAACGGTGAGAGGTGAGCCGTCCTCAGGAAAGGAGCTTATCAAGGCATCAAGCTCATTGATGAACTCTCCGAGGGAACCTGGAGGGCGATAAATGATAAGGATGTTAAGCTTGAAAGGGCTGGTAACTGTGACAGCATGGAATTCAAAGGAGGCGATAGACAGATGGGTAAGGGGAGAAAGAGAGAATGACCACTTGGGAGAGATGAGGATCCCGGTGCCACCACCCCGCTGACCAGAAGCTCTCGGGGTGTGCGAGAACACGTGGGCGGACGAAGAGAGAGCAGTAGGAGTAGCAGTGTTGTCTGTGGTGATCCATGTTTCCGTCAGTGCCAAGAAGTCAGAGGGACTGGAGGGAGGCATAGGCTGAGATGAACTCTGCCTTGTTGGCCGCAGATCGGCAGTTCCAGAGGCTACCGGAGACCTGGAACTCCACGTGGGTCGTGCGCGCAGGGACCACCAGATTAGGGTGGCCGCGGCCACGCGGCGTGGAGCGTTTGTATGGTCTGTGCAGAGAGGAGAGAACAGGGATAGACAGACACATAGTTGACAGGCTACAGAAGAGGCTACGCTAATGCAAAGGAGATTGGAATGACAAGTGGACTACACGTCTCGAATGTTCAGAAAGTTAAGCTTACGTAGCAAGAATCTTATTGACTAAAATGATTAAAATGATACAGTACTGCTGAAGTAGGCTAGCTGGCAGTGGCTGCGTTGTTGACACTACACTAATCAAGTCGTTCCGTTGAGTGTAATAGTGTAATAGTAATAGTTACTTCAGTGCTGCTATTCGGGGGCTAGCTGCCCTCCTTACCTGGTCCATGAGTTTATTTAGGGTCTTCATAGCAAAGGGGGTGAATACATATGCACACACACCACTTTTCCGGGTTTTTTTGGTTACATTTTTTGCAACAAGTAATTTTTTACATTTCACTTCACCAATTTGGACTATTTAAATTTCACTTCAACGAATTTGGACTATTTGGACTAAATAGAAAAAACGCCTAGGGTGGTGAATACTTTTGAAAGGCACTGTACCTTATTTACATAAGTATCAGTACAAAAATGAAAACAACATTTCAGAGACATGTCCACTGTCAAAGCCACCAACCAAAAAAATCTTATATATTTTAGTTTATATATTTTTTTTAGGGTCAACAATAACTTGTACCATAGAAACAATTACAGTGTCTTATAAAATGCTGATTGTTGGCCTATTTATTTTTTTTTATTTTTTTTGGGGGGGGGGGGTAAATGTATATATAATTTGTTGGGATTCTGTTATATAAAACTAATAAATTAAACCAGTATCTCATATCTCCTGAAGGGGCAGAGAGTCACCCTGAGGACTGGGATAATTAGTGTTTCTGAATGTGGGGTAGGAACTGTGTTAGTTACTGTATGTCCACATCTGGATGATACTGCAATCTCGATACACCTGAGCACTGATGAACATTGGGTAGAAACAATGTGCTTATGTGTTATCGCCATTATGATAGCCGGCCCACAATGGGTTCAGGGTCTGGCAAGCAGTAACTTGTCCCCTGACCAAGCCACTTGGGAGCACTTTTGCCACAGTAAATTATTGGAAAGGAAGGCCCAGAGAACACGCCCCCTCCCCAGGACTCCAGCTAGGGGCCGAGGTCTGCTTCTTACCCCGCGGAACTATCTGTTTTCACCCCACTCTCCTTTGACCCAACACGGTATCTGTGCCAAGATGACCGCTGCTGCACAGAAGCACCAAGATGATCAAAAACCGACATTGAAGTCACCCCCTGGCCCAGGCAACACGCCTCTGGCCTGGACCCTTTCCACCAAACCTTGGGAGCTGCTGAGCCGACCCTCTGAAGGATTTTCCTGGGAAAAGGACTCGAAGAGCTGCGTCCTGTTTCTATTTCTCCTCGAATCGGGCCTGTAAGGATTACCTAGTCGAGCCAAACAACCTTGTTGGAGAACACGTTCAGCCACTGCGTTCTCATTCGAACCATTGGTACAACAATCCCGACCGTTAAAAATAATTGCGTGCAATACAGTTTTGGAAACTTCAGAAACTAAACTTTCATATTACTATTTTACAAATACAGAATATACACTTATTGTGCACAGTTTATACACATATTCCCACGGAAATGT
Source organism: Oncorhynchus gorbuscha (assembly GCF_021184085.1). NCBI lineage: Eukaryota > Metazoa > Chordata > Actinopteri > Salmoniformes > Salmonidae > Oncorhynchus > Oncorhynchus gorbuscha. The sequence goes on along the minus strand of NC_060173.1, from coordinate 66,469,368 downwards.
TTTGCACATTTTACCTGAACTAAACTTAAAAAATAAACATCCCTTTTTCAGGACCCTGTTTTCAAAGATATTTTGTAAAGATCTAAATAACTTCACAGATATTCAGTGTAAAGGATATAAACACTGTTTAAACCCATGCTTGTTCAATTAACTATCGACAATTAATGAACATGCACCTGTGGAACGGTTGTTAAGACTCTAACAGCTTACAGACGGTAGGCAATTAAGGTCACAGTTATGAAAACATAGGACACTAAAGAGGCCTTTCTACTGACTCTGAAAAACACAAAAAGAAAGATGCCCAGGGTCCCTGCTCATCTGCGTGAACGTGCCTTAGACATGCTGCAAGGAGGCATGAGGACTGCAGATGTGGCTGGGGAAATAAATTGCAATGTCCATACTGTGAGACGCCTAAGACAGTGCTTCAGGGAGACAGGATGGACAGCTGACGATCCTCGCAGGGACCACGTGTAACAACACCAGCACAGGATCGGTACATCTGAACATAACACCTCAGGACAGGTACAGGATGGCAACAACAACGGCCCAAGTTACACCAGGAATGCACAATCCCTCCATCAGTGATCAGACTGTTCGCAATAGGCTGAGAGAGGCTGAACTAAGGGCTTGTAGGCCTGTTGTAAAGGCAGGTCCTCACCAGACATCACCGGCAACAAAGTCGCCTATGGGCACAAACCCACTGTCGCCGGACCAGACAGGACTGCAAAAAGTGCTCGTCACTGAAGAGTTGCGGTTTTGTCTCAACGGAGGTGATGGTCAGATTTGTGTTTATCGTCGAAGCAATGAGCATTACACAGAGGCCTGTGCTCTGGGGCGGGATCAATTTGGAGGTGGAGAGTACGTCGTGGTCTGGGGCGGTGTGTCAGCATCATCGTACTGAACTTGTGTCATTGCAGGCAATCTAAACACTGTGCGTTATAGGGAAGACATCCTCCTCCCTCATGTGGTACCCTTCCTGCAGGCTCATCCTGACATGACCCTCCAGCATGACAATGCCACCAGCCATACTGCTCATTCTGTGCGTGAGTTCCTGCAAGACAGGAATGTCAGTGATCTGCCATGGCCACCGAAGAGCCGCATTGAGCACTTGAGCACATTGAGCACATCTTGGACCTGTTGGATCGGAGGGTGACTTGGTGGACGAGTGGGGTAACATCTCACAACAAGAACTGGCAAATCTGGTGCAGTCCATGAGAAGGAGATGCACTGCAGTACTTAATGTAGCTGGTGGCCTCCCTTTTTTCAGGGACACATTATTCCATTTCTGTTAGTCACATATCTGTGGAACTTGTTCAGTTTATGTCTCAGTTGTTGAGTCTTGTTATGTTCATGCAAATATGTACACATGTTAAGTTTGCTGAAAATCAACGCAGTTGACAGTGAGAGGACGTTTATTTTTTTGCTGAGTTTATTTGTAACTATACGTCCTTGGGAGCTATTCCCATCCCAGCTCGCACTACCCTTATGCACCCATCAAGATGTGAGGTGAGCTTCTGTTTTGGCACACTCCTAGTCCCAACAAATGAAACTCCTAATCTACTGGTTTATAGAGGCAAAGGCTCAAAGGGAACTGAATCATACCACAGTGCGACATATTCATGCTGAAGCCCGGGTGTCACAAGCTTGTCCAGATGTATCTTGGTCATTTAAGTTTAGTGGATTTAGGGAAATGAACAGTGGTGAGGGAGTGTTTGTTAAATTCCCACCTGGCTTCAAAATAGTGCCCTCTGCATAAACCCAATGGATGTGGTAACATGATGTGCAGCCCCTCCTTATGTGACATACACTGAGTATACAAAACATTAAGAACTCCAGTCTCAACAGTGAAGAGGCGACTCCAGGATGCTGGCCTTCTTAGCAGAGTTGCAAAGAAAAAGCCATATCTCAGACTGGCCAATAAAAATAAAAGATTAAGATGGGCACAAGAAAACAGACACTGGACAAAGGAACTCTGCTTATAAAGCCAGAATCCTTGAGTCGCCTCTTCACTGTTGACGTTGAGACTGGTGTTTTGCAGGTAGTATTTAATGAAGCTGCCTGTTGAGGACTTGTGAGGCGTCTGTTTATTAAACTAGACATTCTAATGTACTTGTCCTCTTGCTCAGTTGTGCACCAGGGCCTCCCACTCCTCTTTCTATTCTGGTTAGGTCCAGTTTGCGCTGTTCTGTGAAGGGAGTAGTACACAGTGTTGTACGAGATCTTCAGTTTCTTGCCAATTTCTCGCATTGAATAGCCTTCATTTCTCAAAACAAGAATAGACTGACCAGTTTCAGAAGAAAGTTCTTTGTTTCTAGCCATTTTGAGCGTGTAATCGAACCCACAAAAGCTAGATACTCAACTAGTCTAAAGAAGGACAATTTTATTGCTTCTTTAATCAGGACAACAGTTTTCAGCTGTGGTAACAAAATTGCAAAAGGGTTTTCTAATAATCAATTAGCCTTTTAAAATGATAAACTTGGATTATCAATAGATTATCAGACATGCAACAAGAAGGTCTGATATCATTATTACTGAAACAAGACCCAAGTGGTATATATAAAGATCCAGTCCATTAAAAAAATTGGAGACCTCTTGCACTTCAGTGATATGATGAAAAAATCAGAGCAAAATGCTTGGTGCATAGAATTTAAAAAGTATTGTCAGATATTATTCATCCTAGTCAGACAGGTTTTTTTACATGGACGATACATTGGAGATAATATAAGACAAGTACTGGAAACAATAGAATACTATGAAATATCGGGGACACCAGGCCTTGTTTTCATAGCTGATTTTGAAAAGGCTTTTGATAAAGTACGACTGGAGTTTATATATAAATGCCTAGAATATTTCAAGTTTGGGGAATATCTAATAAAATGGGTTACAGTTATGTATTGTAACTCTAGGTGTAAAATAATAAATAATGGCTACATCTCAGAAAGTTTTAAACTATCTAGAGTAAAACAAGGTTGTCCACTATTGGAATATCTATTTATTATTGCCATCAAAATGTTAGCTGTTAAAATTAGATCAAACAGTAATATTAAGGGATTAGAAATTCATGGCTTAAAAACTAAGGTGTCATTGCGCGCTGAAGATTCATGTTTTCTTTTAAAACCACAATTAGAATTTCTCCACGGCCGCATAGAGGATCTAGATACTTTTGCTATCCTCTCTGGATTAAAATCAAATTATGACCAATATTACGCAAATTTAACATTACCGTGAAGTTTATCAATAAAATGGTCTGACAGAGATGTGGACATACTCGGTATACAAACCCCAAAAGAAAGAAATTATCTCACTTCAATACATTTTTATAGGTTAGAAAAAATAGATAAGATCTTGCTACCATGGAAAGGAAAATACCTGTCTATTTGTGGAAAAATCATACTGATTAACTCATTAGTCATTTCACAGTTTACCTATTTGCTTATGATTTTGCCTACACCTAGTGGCCTGCTTTTTAAATTATATGCACAAAAAATATTACATTTAATTTGGAATGGCAAGCCAGACAAAATTAAAAGGGCCTATTTATATAACGTATATGAATTCAGAGGGCAGAAATGATTAAATATTAAAGCATTAGACTTCTCACTAAACGCATCAGTCACACAAACTAGTTCTCTAGTAAATTGGTAGGAATGTCTCGTCCTTTGCCTTTTCCCTTTATTCAGATTACATTTTAAACAAGCCTTAGAAATCTGGTTGCAATTTCAGGTTAATCCACCTGAAAAGACAGAACAAATAATACAACAAATATTGTGGTTAAAGTCAAATATACTAATTGATAAAAAATGTATTTTTTAAAGAAATTTTATAAAAAGGTATTTTTGTGAATGATATCATAAATAGGACTGGTGGAGTTATGTCACACATGCAGCTAACACAGATATATTGTAACGTACTGGGTGTCGTGAGTGTGAAGTCAGGCGCAGGGAAACAGAGAGTTCAATATAGTGCTCTTTTAATGCACACACGGTGAACCACGACCACCCCACTAAACACTGTGTGCTCAAAACCAAAAATGCCCCAGACACAGGGAACGAAAACAGTCCAGCACTATATACGAACATACACCAACACGTTCGTCTGTATCAAACACCAGGGTTACAATAATCAGTCCCGCACAAAGAAACGGGCGGGCCGGCTGAATAATGAAGCCCAACTAATTACAACCAACTCAAAACAGGTGTAATCAATAAACACATAAGGAGGGGGAGAAAATAATCAGTGGCAGCTAGTAGGCCGGCGGCGACGACCGCCGAGTGCCACCCAAACGGGAAGGGGAGCCACCTTCGGTCGGAGTCCTGACAGTACCCCTCCCCCTGACGCGCGGCTCCCGCAGCGTGTCGACACCGGCCTCAAGGTCGACCCGGAGGACGAGGCGCAGGGCGATCCGGATGGAGGCGATGGAAATCCCTCAACATTGACGGATCCAAAATGTCCCCTACCCGTACCCAGCACCTCTCCTCCGGACCGTACCCCTCCCAGTCCACGAGGTATTGCAGGCCCCTCCCCCGGCGTCTTGAGTCCAGAATGGCCCGTATCGTGTACGCCGGGGATATCCAGAGGGGGAGGAGGGACCTCCGGCACCTCACTGTCCTGCAGGGGACCAGCTACCACCGGCCTGAGAAGAGACACATGAAATGAGGGCTCAATACGATAATAGGAAGGGAGTTGTAATCAATAATACACCTTGTTTTATTCTCCTCAGGACTTTGAAGGGCCCTACACACTGCGGCCCCAGCTTCCGGCAGAGCAAGCGGAGGGGCAGGTTTCGGGTCGAGAGCGAGACCCTGTCCCCCGGTACAAACACAGGGGCCTCACTGCGGTGGCAGTCAGCACTCCTTTTCTGCCGTCCACTAGCTTGTTGGAGGGATTCCTGGACGGCCCTCCAGGTCTCTTTGGAGCACTGCACCCATTCCTCCACCGCAGGAGCCTCGGTCTGGCTCGGATGCCATGGTGCCAGGACCGGCTGGTACCCCAACACACACTGAAAGGGGGACACGTTAGTAGAGGAGTGGCGTAGTGAGTTCTGGGCCATTTCGGCCCAGGGATGTATCTCACCCAGTACCCTGGCCGGTCCTGACAATACGACCACAGAAACCTACCCACTTCCTGGTTCACTCTCTCCACCTGCCCATTACTCTCGGGTGATAACCGGAGGTCAGGCTGACCGAGACCCCCAGACGCTCCATGAACTCCCTCCATGCTCGGGACGTGAACTGGGGGCCCCGATCAGAAACGATGTCCTCCGGCACCCCGTAGTGCCGGAAGACGTGGGTGAATAATGCCTCTGCAGTCTGTAGGGCTGTAGGGATACCGGGCAACGGGAGGAGACGGCAGGACTTAGAGAACCGATCCACAATCCCCAGAACCGTTGTGTTCCTCCGAGACGGGGGAAGATCGGTCAGGAAATCTACGGATAGATGAGACCAGGGCCGTTGTGGAACGGGGAGGGGTTGTAACTTCCCTCTAGGAAGGTGCCTAGGAGCCTTAATCTGGACGCATACCGAACAGGAGTAGACATAAACCCTAACGTCCCTAGCCAAGGTAGGCCACCAATACCTCCCCCGAAGGCTCCCCACTGTCCTCGCCACCCCAGGGTGACCCGAGGAGGGTAGGACGTGAGCCCCCTGAATCAGTTGGTCCCGAACACCAAGCGACACGTACTTCCGCCCCGCCGGACACTGAGGAAGCGCGGGTTCCACCCATAACGCCCGCTCGATGTCCGAGTCCACCTCCCATACCACTGGTGCTATCAGCCTTGAGGCGGGAAGGATGGGAGTAGGTTCGGTGGACCGATCCTCCGTGTCGTAAAGGCGGGACAGTGCGTCCGCCTTTACGTTCTGGGAGCTCAGGCTATAAGATAACATAAACCGGAATCGGGTGAAAAACATTGCCCACCTTGCCTGACGTGGGTTCAGTCTCCTAGCTGCCCGAATATACTCCAGATTCTGGTGGTCGGTCCAGATGAGAAAGGGGTGCTTAGCCCCCTCAAGCCAGTGTCTCCACACCTTCAGAGCCCTGATCACCGCTAACAACTCCCGGTCGCCCACATCATGCTTCCTCGAGAAGAAAGCGCAGGGGCGGAGTTTTGGTGGCGTACCCGAGCTCTGTGATAGCACGGCACTGACTAATAAAGCCTAACTAATTACAACCAACTCAAAACAGGTGTAATAAATAAACACATAAGGAGGCAGAGAAAATAATCAGTGGCAGCTAGTAGGCCGGCGACGACAACCGCCGAGCGCCACCCGAAAGGGAAGGGGAGCCACCTTCGGTCGGAGTCGTGACACATATGGAAATGTCTGCTCTACCCAAAATTACAACCAACTAATTGCAGCAATACCACAAAAATGGAAGAGGCAAGTAGAAGGGGAAAAAAGTAAGGAACTTGTATGTCTGCCCTGTATTAAAGTACATAAATGGTTTAAAGAAAAGTGTGATGAATAAAAACATATACCAATTTCATTTAAGGACCAAAAAACTGACAGCTGAGCCATATAAATTGCAAAATAGTTGGGAAGAGATTTTCGATGTACCCATTCAATGGCACATGGTTTATGAATTGATACGCGAAACAACACCAGATTCAAAACTTGACATTTTTCAATTTAAATTACTATACAAAATTATTGGGGTTGTAGCGAGCGGTCGCATCGTCACTTCGCTCCGCAGGTAGTATAACTTTTTCATTAAATTTCATTACATTTCATTATAGCACAACGGTTTGTTTTGTCTATTCTTAGCAATTTCTTCTTAGCTAGCTACATAGCCGTCTTTGTATCAAAGATAATTGCATAATTATCGTATTTCGCCGTCCTAACGTAGTCTTCACTAGCCAGCTAGCTAACGTCCACCGATTAGCTGCACTGTAGAACTATTACACTCAACTGAACGACTTGATTAGTGTAGTGTTAGCTAGCTACATAGCTGTCTTTGCTGTCTTCGTATCCAAGATAATTGTGTAGTTTAGAGTGTGTGGTCTTAGAGTGATTATCTTAATTTACCGAGGTTAGCTAGCCAGCTATTTGTCGTCCTTAACGTAGGAGACTCTGCTAGCTAGCCAACAGCTAGCCAACAGCTAGCCGACAGCTAGCCAACAGCTAGCCAACGTCTACCGAATAGACTCACAACCCGGTCGCATTCACAGGTAGTATCACATTTTCATCTCATTTCATTACAGTACAACGGTTTGATTTGTTTGATCGTAGCTAGCTACAGATAGCCGTCTTTGTATCAAAGATAATTGTGTAGTCTAGAGCGATTTTCTAGGTTAGCTAGCCAGCTATTGTCGTTCTTTTAACGCAACGTAACGTAAACAACACTGCTAGCTAGCCAGCTAGCCCCCGAATAGCAGCACTGTCGAAACTATTACACTCAACGGAACGACTTGATTAGTGTAGTGTCAACAACACACCCACTGCCAGCTAGCCTACTTCAGCAGTACTGTATAATTTTAATCATTTTAGTCAATAAGATTCTTGCTATGTAAGCTTAACTTTCTGAACATTCGAGACGTGTAGTCCACTTGTCATTCCAATCTCCTTTGCATTAGCATAGCCTCTTCTGTAGCCTGTCAACTATGTGTCTGTCTATCCCTGTTCTCTCCTCTCTGCACAGACCATACAAATGCTCCACACCTAATCTGGTGGTCCCAGTGCGCACGACCCACGTGGAGTTCCAGGTCTCCGGTAGCCTCTGGAACTGCCGATCTGCGGCCAACAAGGCAGAGTTCATCTCAGCCTATGCCTCCCTCCAGTCCCTCGACTTCTTTGCACTGAAGGAAATATGGATCACCACAGACAACACTGCTACTCCTACTGCTCTCTCTTCGTCCGCCCACGTGTTCTCGCACACCCCGAGAGCTTCTGGTCAGCGGGGTGGTGGCACCGGGATCCTCATCTCTCCCAAGTGGTCATTCTCTCTTTCTCCCCTTACCCATCTGTCTATCGCCTCCTTTGAATTCCATGCTGTCACAGTTACCAGCCCTTTCAAGCTTAACATCCTTATCATTTATCGCCCTCCAGGTTCCCTCGGAGAGTTCATCAATGAGCTTGATGCCTTGATAAGCTCCTTTCCTGAGGACGGCACACCTCTCACAGTTCTGGGCGACTTTAACCTCCCCACGTCTACCTTTGACTCATTCCTCTCTGCCTCCTTCTTTCCACTCCTCTCCTCTTTTGACCTCACCCTCTCACCTTCCCCCCTACTCACAAGGCAGGCAATACGCTCGACCTCATCTTTACTAGATGCTGTTCTTCCACTAACCTCATTGCAACTCCCCTCCAAGTCTCCGACCACTACCTTGTATCCTTTTCCCTCTCGCTCTCATCCAACACCTCCCACACTGCCCCTACTCGGATGGTATCGCGCCGTCCCAACCTTCGCTCTCTCTCCCCCGCTACTCTCTCCTCTTCCATCCTATCATCTCTTCCCTCTGCTCAAACCTTCTCCAACCTATCTCCTGATTCTGCCTCCTCAACCCTCCTCTCCTCCCTCTCTGCATCCTTTGACTCTCTATGTCCCCTATCCTCCAGGCCGGCTCGGTCCTCCCCTCCCGCTCCGTGGCTCGATGACTCATTGCGAGCTCACAGAACAGGGCTCCGGGCAGCCGAGCGGAAATGGAGGAAAACTCGCCTCCCTGCGGACCTGGCATCCTTTCACTCCCTCCTCTCTACATTTTCCTCCTCTGTCTCTGCTGCTAAAGCCACTTTCTACCACTCTAAATTCCAAGCATCTGCCTCTAACCCTAGGAAGCTCTTTGCCACCTTCTCCTCCCTACTGAATCCCCCCCCCCCCCTCCTCCCTCTCTGCAGATGACTTCGTCAACCATTTTGAAAAGAAGGTCGACGACATCCGATCCTCGTTTGCTAAGTCAAACGACACCACTGGTTCTGCTCACACTGCCCTATCCTGTGCTCTGACCTCTTTCTCCCCTCTCTCTCCAGATTGTCACGAACCGGCTCAAAGCCCGTAACAAAGGGAGACAACGTGGAGATAAGGAGTAGCAAAATATGTATTTATTAACTAAAGCAACTAAGTATAATATACAATGGTGTGTGTAATCAGTAATCAGTAGTGTAAGTGAGTGTTTTGCATGCATGAATGTGATAATGCAGGGTGATGAAAGGTGCCAAAGCAAACAAACAAAAGGCCACCAAGAACCACAACACAATCTACAACGGGTGTCTGCATGGAGAGAGTCTCCTCCATGAATGTGGAAGAGGTCTATTTATCCTGGGAGACACCTGGCCCAGGTGTTTCCCATGTAGCTGACGACCCTCTCAACTCCGCCCACCGGCATCCTAATAAGGAAACAAGAACAAAGACAGAATACGGCAGACAGAGTGGGAGGGTCGTCACATTCCCCTCCATAAAACCGGGGACCAACAAGGACCCCGGAACAACATACCAGCCTCCCGCGTCCCAAATTGACACAGGCCTCTGCGTCCCAAATTGACACAGGCCTCTGCGTCCCAAATTGACACAGGCCACTGCGTCCCAAATTGACACAGGCCTCTGCGTCCCAAATTGACACAGGCCTCTGCGTCCCAAATTGACACAGGCCTCTGCGTCCCAAATTGACACAGGCCTCTGCGTCCCAAATTGACACAGCCTCTGTGCCCCAAATTGATGAGGGTTTACGTGTTCACACTTACAATTTGCCCCAGCCAACCTCCTCCCCAGACCTCAGCAACCTTCGCACAGGAAGCAACATTTAAGAGGAAAGAAAACAAGACCAGGAGGGAGCAGACAGGACAGAGAGAACATGACAATACGAAACAATGGTCAGTCACGTAAACATTAGGAACAGGGCGCACGAGAGAGCGCATCAGCAATCACGTTTTCAGTCCCCGGATGTGCCTCACATCGAGATGGAATGATTGTAAAAATAAACACCATCGCATTATCCTCTGGTTTGGACACATCATGGACCTCAAAAAAGTGAGGGGTTATGGTCGGTGTAGACCACAATAGGTACTACCCCCGACCCGACATACACTTCGAAGTGTTGTAGCGCCCAAATGAGTGCTAGCGCTTCCTTTTCAATAACCGAATAGTTCAACTGATAATCGTTAAACTTTTTAGAAAAGAAACTAACAGGCCTCTCAATCCCAGACACATCTGCTTGCAGCAAAACTGCACCTGCCCCCACATGACTAGCATCCACTTGCAAGGTAAATGACAAATCCATGCGAGGAGCAGCCAGCACTGGAGTTGAGGTAAGCAACCTCTTTGAATCTTCAAAAGCGTGTTGACAACGAGTAGACCAAACGTAAACAGCCTTAGCTTTCAGCATATCTGTCAAGGGAGCGACCACAGTAGAGAAGTTATTACAAAAACTATGGTAATAACCAATCATGCCCAAGAAACGCATCAGTTCCTTTTTAGTAGTTGGTGGTGGAAAAGCATCAATAGCCACCACTTTAGCCCGAACAGGACGCACTTCACCCTGCCCAACCACTTTTCCAAGGTATGTAACGGTCGCCTGAGCAAACTCACATTTTGCCAGATTGATTGTGAGGCGACCCGCAGCCAGACGTTCGAACAAGGCTTGAATACGGGACAGATGTTCTTCCCAAGTATCTGCATAGATCACTACATCGTCCAAATAAACAGCGCACCCGGTCAGACCGGCGACAACCCTGTTCATAAGTCGCTGAAAAGTGGCAGGTGCATTGCGCAGACCGAAACTCATAACTGAATACGAGTACAGACCAAAGGGTGTAATAAAGGCAGAGATTTCACGTGCCCTACTCGTCAGTGGCACCTGCCAATAGCCTTTTAACAGGTCAAATTTGCTCACAAACTTAGCTGCACCGACTTGATCAACACAGTCCTCCATCCGAGGAAGAGGAAATGAATCTGGCTTTGTGACACTGTTTACCTTACGGTAGTCCGTACAAAAACGGTTTGTTCCATCCGGTTTACTGACAAAGATACAGGGAGAAGCCCAACTGGAGAAAGAAGGCTCTGCTATCTTACTCTCCAGCATGTACTTGACCTCAGCATCCAGACAACGTAGTTTCTCTGAAGAAACTCTATAGAACCGCTGACGAATGGGGTCAGCACCTCCAATGTCAATATCATGTTCTATTAAGTTTGTACGTGTAGGTGTATCAGAAAATAAACCTGGAAATCTCTGAATCAGACCAACCATCTCTTTCCGCTCATCAACAGGTAGGTGAGTGAGAAGACTGTCTAAAATATCCAGTGTTTCTGAATTTTTCAATCTACCCTGCAATATACAATCGTCAGGACCAGGAACATCTTCCTCCTCATGCACAGGTCTAGCACGACAAGAACCCAAGGAAACAACGGTATCAGCCAAAAGAACAGGTTTACCGTCCTCTGTAGAATCCCACTGTTCAGTCTCAGAGGAACGTGCATAATAGGGTTTTAACAGATTTACATGGCACAGCTGGTGTGCTTTCCTCCGTTCTGGAGTGGCAACTAGATAATTTTGCTCAGTGTACTGGTGCACCACTGTATATGGACCTTGAAATTTGGCTTGAAAAGGAGAACCAACAATTGGCAGCAGAGCAAGAACCTGGTCACCTGGACTAAAGTGACGAGGCTCAGTTCGGCGATCAAATATGCCCTTCATCCTCTCCTGTGAAGATGATAACTTCTCTTTAGCCATTTCACCAGCGGCATACAGCCGTCGCCGGAAATCACACACATACGAACACAGGGACTGAGGAGGCTCGGGAGACTTCCAGTCATCCTGGAGAACAGATAAAAGTCCACGCACCCTATGTCCAAACACAAGGTCATTTGGACTGAAACCTGTGCTCTCCTGTGAAACTTCCCTAGCGGCTAACAGTAACCAAGGCAACCCCTCCTCCCAATCCTTATCCATCTCAGTACAATAAGCTCTCAACAAAGACTTAAGTGTTTGATGGAAACGTTCCAGTGCTCCTTGACTTTGCGCGTGATAGGCGCTAGACACATTGTGTTTAATATGGAGCTGTTGAAGAACCTGACCAAACAGATTAGAGGTAAAATTAGATCCTTGATCACTCTGAATGACCTTAGGGATTCCAAACAATGAGAGAAACTGAGTCAAAGCTTTTAACACCGATTTAGTCGTGATAGATCGGAGAGGATAGGCAGCAGGAAACCTAGTGGTCTGACATATCACAGTGAACAGGTAACTGCTACCCTTTTTAGAACGAGGCAGAGGACCCACACAGTCAATAATCAGATACTCAAAAGGTTGGCTGAGTACAGGAATAGGAAACAATGGTACTGGTTTAATAGCTTGATTAGGCTTACCAGTTAATTGACAGGTGTGACAAGTTTTGATAAAATCAGAAACATCCCTCTTTAATCTAGGCCAAAAGAAATGTCTTAATATGCGATTGTAGGTTTTCCTCACCCCCATATGTCCAGCAACGTCGCTGTGAGAAGTTTCCAACACCAACTCACGAAGCTTAACTGGTACAACAACTTGACTAATTGCCTTCCCCAGAAAAACACTATCATGAGACACCCACTTTCTCATCAGGACATCCTCTTGGAGAAAATAGCCACGGGCGACATCTCCCAACTGTTCTATAGGCACAATTTGATCACGCAACTCTTCCAACGTGGGGTCATCCCGTTGAGCATTGATTAGATCTGAGCGGGTTACAGATAACGGGATAACAGGGAAGACAGTGACATACTTTGTATTATTATCATTAGTCGGCGCAGTGACTAGTTCGCCACGGCTCATAGAACGTGTCACTGCACACGCAGAGAACACCTCTGGGAAACTCTGTACACTCTCATCAGGAATCCCAACAAATGACGGCTTAGTGGAAACCACTAGAGATGGAAACACGACTGGCCATACACGCTCACCTGCCAAGTTATTCCCAAGGATAACGTCGATACCCTCAATAGGCAACGAAGGACGCACCCCCACAACAACTTCACCCTTCACCAGCCCACAATCCAACATCAGTTTATGCAATGGAACTGACAGAGTGTTCAAACCTATTCCCCTAATTAGAACACTATTCCCCGAATCAGTCTCAGCAGAAAAGGGTAACACAGACTCCAACACAAATGATTCAGAGGCACCTGTGTCTCTCAGGATCTTCACTGGCACTAGGTCTTTACTTCCTAACATAGACACAAAACCTTCTGTAATGAAAGGTAAATAGTCTGGATCAATATGGACTTTCACATTCTCCTGGGCCTGAGGAAATGAGTCAAGAATGAACTGATGTGGAACAGGTGCAGCTAACGCAGCAGGCTTAGATTTAGCGTAAGCACCCTTTGACCTGAGAAGTGGACATTCGTTTTTCCAATGACCTGAACCTTGACAGTAGTGACACTCCTGCCCAAAGTCAGCCTTACCATGGGAGTCAGGTTCAACCCTAGTTGAATAGAACTCTGCCCGAGAACCAAAGTATCTCGGTGAGCGAAGCCCAAATCTATCCAAATGCCCCCACTCTTTCAGAATACGGGGTTTTGCAAAGACACTTTTGTGAGTCAACACATACTCGTCCGCCAAAACCGCAGCTTCAGCAACATTCTTTACTTTCTGTTCATTAATATAAGTGGCAATACGATCAGGAATTGTGTCCGTAAATTGCTCTAACATAATCAGATCACACAGCCCTTGGAAAGTCACAATTGCAGAGGCGGAACACCAGCGATTAAACTGTAAAGATAACTGTCGCGCAAACTCAACATGAGTCTGGTTATCGTCCCTTTTTAAAGTTCTAAATCGTTGGCGGTAAGCCTCAGGGACCAATTCATAAATCTGTAACACAGCTGTTTTAACTTTATCATAACTGGCACTGTCGTGTACACTAAGAGCTGAATATGCTTCCTGCGCTTTACCAGTCAGCACACACTGCAACATTAAAGTGCGGTCAGAATCAGGCCAACTCCTAGCGTCAGCAACCCGCTCAAACAACGAAAAGAATGTCTCGGGGTCCCTTTCATTAAACCGAGGCAATAACCGCAAGTTCCCAACAATATCAAATGTCTCTGGGGCATGACCAAAAGCGGAACTACCCCTAGGTAAATCTGGGTCACCTTCCCAAAACAAACTCTCCCCTGAGATCTTTCCTTCCCTAACCAACTCTATACGTTCTTGTTGCAACTTGATTTTAGCACGCTCCATATCTTGTTTAAATGCCAATTCCTTTTCATATTTCACACGATCATGCTCTAGCTTCTCACGATCATGCTCTAGCTGTAACAAAAGTAGTTCTTTCTGCTGTTCAAAAAGAAGGCTACTAGGACTAACCGATGGAATGGCCATTGTAACGTTATGGGGAGACAACAAATCCTCAGCAGAGGCTGGCCCGGTGGTAACTTCAAGAATACCACTCTCCATCAGATTGGCTTTCAATATCAACCTAATAGAATTCTTTAGACGTTTATCACTAATCTCAACCTTGTAGTGTTCCGCGACCTTCAACAGCTGTTCTTTAGTACCTAAATCTAACAATTCCTCTGATGGAGAGCGAAAGAACTTATCTACATAAGACGCCATAATCACACAAAAAAAATTATCGCTTTTCCCTTCTGCTGAGCACACCAGAACACAACCCGAGAATTGACAATCACCCTGAGCACCACAGAAGAGAGATGAGATATGGAGCTTCCCCAAAACCTACAATAACTCAACCCTAGTCTTCGTGCAGATTTGCGGTGGGAATTTACGCACTGTAGCCCGCTGGCAAGGAAATAGAACTCCCCAGCATGCTGGCAAATTCCACCAAGCCACGGATGTGCCCCCGAGACAACTGCTCAGTCCACAGACACCACACAAAAATAACAAACATTAACCATGCCCAACATATTCCAAAAAATGAAACACGTCGCTAAACCTATCAGGGGAAAAAGGCTATAGCTCCGGGTAGCAAGTTCCACTACCCTACCCAAATCTCCCACCGAGGTACACAGCAGATTACTCACTTCAGACTGACGTCCCAACAGAAAGTAGAACAAGAGTTCAGGCTAGGCAGGGCCTGGAAACTAACCATTATACTCTCTCCAACATAGCACACAAACCAAACAACAAAGGCAACCAATACTGGGCCGATCACACTCAAACACCATATTCAAACCAAACACGTACCTCCACGGTCTCCCAAACCAATAGTTCAAAGATCCCGGACGAGCCCCCACTTGTCACGAACCGGCTCAAAGCCCGTAACAAAGGGAGACAACGTGGAGATAAGGAGTACCAAAATATGTATTTATTAACTAAAGCAACTAAGTATAATATACAATGGTGTGTGTAATCAGTAATCAGTAGTGTACGTGAGTGTTTTGCATGCATGAATGTGATAATGCAGGGTGATGAAAGGTGCCAAAGCAAACAAACAAAAGGCCACCAAGAACCACAACACAATCTACAACGGGTGTCTGCATGGAGAGAGTCTCCTCCATGAATGTGGAAGAGGTCTATTTATCCTGGGAGACACCTGGCCCAGGTGTTTCCCATGTAGCTGACGACCCTCTCAACTCCGCCCACCGGCATCCTAATAAGGAAACAAGAACAAAGACAGAATACGGCAGACAGAGTGGGAGGGTCGTCACAAGATGAAATCTCGCGTCTTGTGACGGCCGGCCGCCCAACAACCTGCCCGCTTGACCCTATCCCCTCCTCTCTTCTCCAGACCATTTCCGGAGACCTTCTCCCTTACCTCACCTCGCCCATCAACTCATCCCTGACCGCTGGCTACGTCCCTTCCGTCTTCAAGAGAGCGGGAGTTGCACCCCTTCTGAAAAAACCTACACTCGATCCCTCCGATGTCAACAATTACAGACCAGTATCCCTTCTTTCTTTTCTCTCCAAAACTCTTGAACGTGCCGTCCTTGGCCAGCTCTCCCGCTATCTCTCTCTGAATGACCTTCTTGATCCAAATCAGTCAGGTTTCAAGACTAGTCATTCAACTGAGACTGCTCTCCTCTGTATCACGGAGGCGCTCCGCACTGCTAAAGCTAACTCTCTCTCCTCTGCTCTCATCCTTCTAGATCTATCGGCTGCCTTCGATACTGTGAACCATCAGATCCTCCTCTCCACCCTCTCCGAGTTGGGCATCTCCGGCGCGGCCCACGCTTGGATTGCGTCCTATCTGACAGGTCGCTCCTACCAGGTGGCGTGGCGAGAATCTGTCTCCTCACCACGCGCTCTCACCACTGGTGTCCCCCAGGGCTCTGTTCTAGGCCCTCTCCTATTCTCGCTATACACCAAGTCACTTGGCTCTGTCATAACCTCACATGGTCTCTCCTATCATTGCTATGCAGACGACACACAATTAATCTTCTCCTTTCCCCCTTCTGATGACCAGGTGGCGAATCGCATCTCTGCATGCCTGGCAGACATATCAGTGTGGATGACGGATCACCACCTCAAGCTGAACCTCGGCAAGACGGAGCTGCTCTTCCTCCCGGGGAAGGACTGCCCGTTCCATGATCTCGCCATCACGGTTGACAACTCCATTGTTTCCTCCCCCCAAAGCGCTAAGAACCTTGGCGTGATCCTGGACAACACCCTGTCGCTCTCAACCAACATCAAGGCGGTGGCCCGTTCCTGTAGGTTCATGCTCTACAACATCCGCAGAGTACGACCCTGCCTCACACAGGAAGCGGCGCAGGTCCTAATCCAGGCACTTGTCATCTCCCATCTGGATTACTGCAACTCGCTGTTGGCTGGGCTCCCTGCCTGTGCCATTAAACCCCTTCAACTCATCCAGAACGCCGCAGCCCGTCTGGTGTTCAACCTTCCCAAGTTGTCTCACGTCACCCCGCTCCTCCGTTCTCTCCACTTGCTTCCAGTTGAAGCTCGCATCCGCTACAAGACCATGGTGCTTGCCTACGGTGCTGTGAGGGGAACGACACCTCAGTACCTCCAGTCTCTGATCAGGCCCTACACCCAAACAAGGGCACTGCGTTCATCCACCTCTGGCCTGCTCGCCTCCCTACCACTGAGGAAGTACAGCTCCCGCTCAGCCCAGTCAAAACTGTTCGCTGCTCTGGCCCCCCAATGGTGGAACAAACTCCCTCACGACGCCAGGACAGCGGAGTCAATCACCACCTTCCGGAGACACCTGAAACCCCACCTCTTTAAGGAATACCTAGGATAGGATAAGTAATCCCTCTCACCCCCCCTTTAAAGATTTAGATGCACTATTGTAAAGTGACTGTTCCACTGGATGTCATAAGGTGAATGCACCAATTTGTAAGTCGCTCTGGATAAGAGCGTCTGCTAAATGACTTAAATGTAATGTAAATGTAGAATGTTATATATATGGGGGAATATTCCCAGCTCTGCAGATTTTGCTGTGAGGAGGCAGAGTCATTAGATGATTTATTTTGGTACTGTCCATGGCGGAAGAATTGCAACATTTGCCTAGAACTAACAATGCAGATAGCAATACTGGGTGATTTGAAAAGCCATAGTCAATCAATCAATAATATAATAATTATTTTAGCAAAAATGTTTATTTTTTATTTACAATCTCTAGAAGCTATGAGAATAGAAAGGTTCAGTACTTTTGTCAAGCATCACAGCACAGGTGAAAAATATATGGCAAGTAGAAATGCAAAATGTATGGTGTTGAGAGATAGATGGGAGGGGTTGAATGGACCTGAAGGGTGGTACTAATAACAAGATAACCAATGTAAAACATACTGGGTCTGTAAAATGTATATAGGTTCCGACATTTTGTGAAATAGCACAATTACAAATAGAACTGGATGGAAATAGAGGAAGGATTAAAAACAAACAAAATATAACTATTATAAAATAGATTGTGTCTGTAAAATGTGTATAAGATGTATATACTGTAGGTAGAAGAAGAAGTGTTATTGATTATTAGTTTACTCCAATTGGGGGAAGGGTGGTAGGGTTTGGGCCTCTACACTGATGGGGGATTGGAAATTAGGCAGAAAATAATTGATGGAAGCAACAATCTTTCCGCAATATTAAGCTGATCCACCCTTTAAAAAAAACACACAACATGCCATTGGAACACAGGAGTGATGTTTGCTGATAATTGACCTCTGTACGCCTATTTAGATATTCCATTTAAAATCTGCCGTTTCCAGCTACAATAGTTATTTACAACATTAACAATGTCTACACTGTATTTCTGATCAATTTGATATTATTTTAATGGACCAAAAAATGTGCTTTTCTTTCAAAAACAAGGACATTTCTAAGTGACCCAAAACTTTTGAAAGGTAGTGTCTATCATGTCATACCCTCTTACATATTGTTGGAATTTTCCAACTTGATGGAACCCCCTCCCCCCAGGTACCTCTGACTCATAGGCATTTCTTCAGTTGGTGGTTATGGAAACAACAGCACATGAGCCTTTTTAATGTGTTGAAACCTACAGGAACATACCATACAAACCACAGAACACAACATACAAACCACATAAATTAATGGACCATTTTACTGGCTGTGCATGTGGAACGCATGTGGAGCGTTCCACATTGCTGGTCTCTCCACAACAAGCAAAGTTTTCCCTATGCTGTGCTGATTAGCCCTCTATGTTTTACCACCATAGAGACCTCGTCATTTGGTCAGAGTTAGTGTACGACTTTCCTTACAAAATGCGATCTCTCTATGTTTGTCTCTCTCGCTCTCTCTCTCACTTCATTAATCCAAAACATTGATTTCTGTGTATCTTTCCTTTTCCTGAGAGCTGATCGTTCTCTCCTCAGAACTGAGAGACTGAGGTTTAGAGGCAGGAAGACAGAAACATTAGGAATGGGCAAAAAAAATGAGTGGGAAAATAATTGTATGAGTTCATCTGTTTTTCAGAGGGGGGCGGGGGAAGCCATCTTTTCAAAATGTGGCATTGAGCAGCGTGTTGAGAGTCAGCTGTTAATGTGTCCCGTGAGAATCCACCTCTACTGCAGTGGGCCTCATCACTCCTTTCCCCAGTTGGGGCCTCAAAGTTCAGGAGAGCCCTAAAGGGTTGTACAGGGTTCATGTCTTTGAACAACAGGGCAAGCTAAAATGCAATATGTGACATCTGAACTGACAGAGATTGCCCCTACTTTAGTGCACACTGACTTTTAGTCTTTCCAGCTTGATCAAATGGCCTCAGGTGAGGCCAAATGTGAGGAAGACCATGGGAATGTCTTACATTTGCCCCAAGATCCAAAGAAGATATCAGAACAGTTCAAACAAATGAACGGTAAATGTTGTTATTTCATGAGTGGTTGCAGCTTGGATCCGCGGAGAGATACTTTCATAATGGCCTCTACTTTAAAGCTACAGTCTTGAATTGGTACATCAAAAAATCGAATTAATGATATATAACTACTGATTCTTAAAGAATATAACATATAAATACCTCATGAGCAAAGTACAACTGTTATTCCATCCGAATCCCAAATATAAGCTTGTTTTACTCCATTGTTTGTAAAACATGTCTAGCTTCAAAACATGGTTAAAACTATCATTTGGATGTAATGGATTGTCAGTCCCTGCATCTAGAGCACTGAATTTGAAAGGGGATAGATTTACCCAAATAAGGGCACTGCGTTCATCCACCTCTGGCCTGCTCGCCTCCCTACCACTGAGGAAGTACAGTTCCCGCTCAGCCCAGTCAAAACTGTTCGCTGCTCTGGCTCCCCAATGGTGGAACAAACTCCCTCACGACGCCAGGACAGCGGAGTCAATCACCACCTTCCGGAGACACCTGAAACCCCACCTCTTTAAGGAATACCTAGGATAGGATAAAGTAATCCTTCTCACCCCCCCCCCCCTTAAAATATTTAGATGCACTATTGTAAAGTGGTTGTTCCACTGGATGTCATAAGGTGAATGCACCAATTTGTAAGTCGCTCTGGATAAGAGCGTCTGCTAAATGACTTAAATGTAATGTAAATGTAAGTCGACACTGCAAGAAGGCACAAAATCAACACTCATCAATCGAATAAAAGACCATAATTGCCTGTGACATCACATACATTGGTGTGATGTGGTGCCAGAACCACCTTTAATGCACTAGCCCTGTCAGATTCGTATGACCTTGTGTGAGTATGGCAATGTTGCTTGTTGCGGAGAAACTGTGGTATTTGACCACAAAGCAAAGGATGCATGTTTAGTAATAACAACTATAAAATATGATGTAAAAACCTTGCACTGCAGCTGGAATGTAGGCACACTTCCTCTAAGTAGCTGAGTGATGTGGATAGGCTAACACAGTGTAGAAGAGTGCATTCACTTTTTACTCTGGTTTATAGAGTTTTGTTCTTTAGGATCACACAATATAACACATTATGATAAGCAGAGCATGAGATAAACAAGAGAGAAACAGAACCTGAAATTTAGGCCCACTTCATCTAAATGCAGTGCCCTCCATAATTATTGGGACAGTGAAGCATTTTTTATTTTTTGGCTCTATACTTCAGAAGTTTGAATTTGAAATCAAATAATGACTATGAGGTTAAATAGCCCCACCCCCTTTAGGGGACCAAAATTCACTTATATGTATTAAAGTAGTAACAAGTTAAGCATTTGGTCCCATATTCATAGCACGCAATGACTACATCAAGCTTTTGATTCTACACATTTGTTGAATACATGTGATCTTTGTTTTGGTTGTTCAAAGATGATTTTGTGCCCAATAGAAAGTAATGGTAAATAAAGTCACTTGTTAAAAATAAGAATATAATATGTTTCTTAACACTTCTACAGTAATGGGGATGATACTATGATTACAGATAATCCTGAATAAATTGTGAAAAATAAAGATACAAATATCATACCCCAAGACATGCTAAACTCTCACCATTACAATAACTGGGAATGTTTACATTTTTGGGGTGTGTGATATATGTGCTTCTGTAACATTCTCACTCATCCTTATTCACGACTAATTTAAATAAAATGTATTTATAAAGCCCTTTTTACATAAGCAGAGGTCACAAAGTGCTATACAGAAACCCAGCCTAAAACCCCAAAGCTGCTGCTAACTTTCTGGATCATTGCTACTCGAACTTCCGTGATTGCCTTTGCCAAATCTGACCATGCCTCCATTTTGTTGCTCCAAGCCTATAGACAGGAGTTGTTCCCGCTGTAATCATTAAAAACTTCCCAAACCAGAAACCGTGGATTGATGACAGTATTCGCACAAAACTGAAAACGCAAACCATTGCTTTAAATCATGGCAAGGTGACCGGAAACACGACCGAATATGAACAGTGCAGCTATTCCCTCCGCAAGTCAATCAAACAAGCAAAGCGTCAGTAGAGTCACAATTCAAACGCTCACACAAGACCTATGTGGCAGGGTCTACAGTCAATCACGGACTACAAAAAGATAACCAGCCCCATTGCAGACACTGACATCTTGCTCCCAGACAAATTAAACAACTACTTTGCTCGCTTTGAGGACAATACAGTGCCACTAAAACGGCCCGCTACCAAAGCCTGTGGACTCTCCTCCTCCGTGGCCAACATGAGTAAAACATTTAAATGTGTTAACCCTCGCAAGGCTGCCGGCCCAGACAGAATTCCTAGCTGCGTCCTCAGAGAAAGCACAGACTGGCTGGCTGGTATGTTTACGGACATATTCAACCAATCCCTATCCCAGTCTGTTGTCTCCACATGCTTCAAGATGGCCACCATTATTCCTGTTCTCAAGAAAGCTAAGGTAACTGAACTAAATGACTATCGCCCCATTGCACTCACTTCTGTCATCATGAAGTGCTTTGAGAGACTAGTCAAGGACCATATCACCTCCACCCTACCTAGACCCACTCCAATTTGCTTACCGCCCAAATAGGTCCACAGACGATGCAATCTCAACCACACTGCACACTGCCCTAACCCATCTGGACAAGAGGAATACCTATGTGAGAATGCTGTTCATCCTACTACAGCTCGGCATTTAACACCATAGTGCCCTCCAAGCTCGTCATCAAGCTTACCAACAACGACGAGACGGCCTACAGGGAGGAGGTGAGGGCCCTCGGAGCGTGGTGTCAGGAAAATAACCTCACACTCAACTTCAACAAAATTAAGGAGATGATTGTGGACTTCAGGAAACAGCAGAGGGAACACCCCCCTATCCACATCGATGGAACAGTAGTGGAGAGGGTAGCAAGTTTTAAGTTCCTCGGCATACACATCACAGACAAGCTGAATTGGTCCACTCACACAGACAGTATCGTGAAGAAGGCGCAGCAGCGCCTCTTCAACCTCAGGAGGCTGAAGAAATTTGGCTTGTCACCAAAAGCACTCACGCACTTCTACAGATGCACAATCGAGAGCATCCTGGCGGGCTGTATCACCGCCTGGTACGGCAACTGCTCCGCCCACACAACCGTAAGGCTCTCCAGAGGGTAGTGAGGTCTGCACAACGCATCACCGGGGGCAAACTACCTGCCCTCTAGGACACCTACACCACCCGATGTTACAGGAAGGCCATAGGACATCAACCACCCGAGCCACTGCCTGTTCACCCCATTATCATCCAGAAGGCGAGGTCAGTACAGGTGCATCAAAGCTGGGACCGTGAGACTGAAAAACAGCTTCTATCTCAAGGCCATCAGACTGTTAAACAGCCACCACTAACATTGAGTGGCTGCTGCCAACACACTGACACTGACACTGACTCAACTCCAGCCACTTTAATAATGGGAATTGTTGGGAAATGATGTAAATATATCACTAGCCACTTTAAACAATGCTACCTTATATAATGTTACTTACCCTACATTATTCATCTAATATGCATACGTATATACTGTACTCTATATCATCGACTGCATCCTTATGTAATACATGTATCACTAGCCACTTTAACTATGCCACTTTGTTTACATACTCATTTCATATGTATATACTGTACTCGATACCATCTACTGTATCTTGCCTATGCTGCTCTGTACCATCACTCATTCATATATCCTTATGTACATATTATTTATCCCCTTACACTGTGTATAAGACAGTAGTTTTGGAATTGTTAGTTAGATTACTTGTTGGTTATTACTGCATTGTCGGAACTAGAAGCACAAGCATTTCGCTACACTCACATTAACATCTGCTAACCATGTGTATGTGACAAATAAAATTTGATTTGAGTTGATTTGATTTAACTGACACATACATTTCCCGTTGAAAGCCAAAAGGTGGTCAGGTTTTTTCCTTTTGATAATGTGTTTATGGGGGAAGGCAAGGAGAGGCACCAACAGGAAGACTAACGTGAATACTTTGGTTATGACAGAGACAGTATGCTGTTGCTTATGAATAGAAAAAATAAACTAGCACACTGAGCATATCTTTGCGGCTTGACTAGGAATAAGAACAACATTTCCATTTCGTAATTTCCATATAGGCAATGAACACCATTTGAACCACACCCATAGAATCATCAGGATGAGAATCCTCTGGATGCTAAAGAAAATGGCATCCTCGTCCATTGTAGAGTTGAAAATAATCAGTCCCATAGTCTGCATTTTGTCAGCAACCTGCTTGTTAGTATTACATCTGAAAGCTGGCTCTCATTATAGAACCCAACGAGCTGAAAAGCACCGTGAGAATACCCTCAGAATGCTTTTATCCACCCAAATTATGTCACTTAGGTGGCATGCGTTGAATGAGATTCTTAGCACAGATGTCAGCTGAGCTCTGCCTTGACATGTTGGTCAGTTGCTTAAAGTTGTGAGAGAGACATTAATAGTGTGCAACAATCATTAGTGCTTGCCACATCGGAACCGTGAAATATGTAAGACATGTTTCCTTTTGCTCTGAGACCTTTTGGTCTTTATGTAGAGAGACATGGGGCACCAATTAGGCCACGAACTTCACATTAGTATTTTCTATCTTAATATGGGGGGGGTTGGTTGTCGGTAATGAAATATATGGTGACAACATTGGCTGTGATAGATGATGAACCAGGAAGAATTGAATTAAACACCAACTTTCAACTAGGCCTATTTTACAGCATACATGGAAAGTCACGGGCAGTTAATACATTGAACTGCACTTTAACAATTTATAATCAACAAAATAATTTAAATAATTTATAAGAATGTAGCCACCCCTCATTACTGTAACATTTTCAGTTTAGCTAGCTGGACAGCACACTCAAATATGCATGTTGTGTCTGTATTTAACACAGCTTGTAACTCAGTGGGATACGACAACATTTCTGGGAAGCTGTTGCCTAGCACCATCATAACAGTGTAACGCAATGCAGGACATATTGGGGGGTGCTAGTAAAACCTTACAGACAGGCTGCAGCACAGCACAGGGACCCAAACACATAATGGAGCACTCTAGAGTAGACAGACTGTGAAGGTTTCCAGGCAGTTAGCATTGTCCCAGCAGGCAAAACTGGTTGTAAATCTATGTTTTGTAAATGTCTTTTAAGCAACCAGAAAATTATGTCTTTATCGGGTTGGTAATTTGGTGACGTCCTCTCAACCAGAAAACCAGTTAACAACCAGAAAGTTACATCACGATATGTGCCTGATTTTGCCTGCTGGAGTAGGGAATTTCTTATTTTTCTTAGTTTATAGCTTGTAGAACTTTTCAGCAATGTTAAAATGAATGTGAAGAACAAATGTTAATTTAACAGTGCAGTGACAACTGGGAGAACGCCTGGGTTTGCTCATATTCGGAAACATGCTGCTGTCACGACTCCCACCGAAGGTGGCTCCCCTGCCGGTTCAGGCGGCGCTCGGGGGTCGTCGTCGCCGGTCTACTAGCTGCCCTTTTCCTTTTCTGTTTGTTTTGTCTTATTGGTTGCACCTGTCTCTTATTTGGTTTTTGATTCAGTACTATTCAAGCCTGTTTGGCCTGCCTGTTTTTGTGTGGGCTTGTTTTCTGTTAGTCAGGTTGTGCGTGTAGTGTTCCTGTCTGTTTGTGCCCTGTGTTGGCTTGGACATTTTGGTGATTATTTCGCCTGTTGTTTTGGGCGTTGGCATTGGAAACCGAAACAAAGTCTGGTTTCCCAGTATCCTCTGCTCTCTGCGTTTGAATCCGCACCCACCACTCCAGGCGTTGTGACAGCTGCGGCCTCTACTTACAGCTACTCTTTTAGGCTTTCTTCTTCTCATTGGCTTAGATTTTAACATTTCGTACATTTTTGGGATGTTGTGAATTGCTTAAATTCCCATAATGCAAGTTCAGAGTGAAATTAAAGCAGTTACATTATATCATGTATTTTGTATATGCACTTTTACCTTGCATGAATTATTGGCAGCCTGCATAAACTTCCCAGAATTAGAGGTTGGAATAAATTATAAAATAGTATTTGGAGTATTGCAGTCTTTTTTTTAATTGTCAAAATTAGGCCCTGGAGGTTCTGCACTGTCATTTCAAAAAGTTGCAACAAAAACTTTACAAAGCATTTATCAGGGACTTTGTATTTTAATTAGTTCCATGGCATTGTATGGTTCATTTAGCAGACTTTCACTAGCAGCAGTATTGCATTTCCATCTGGTGCCAAACTATTTCATTAGTGCTCAACACTGTCTTTCACATTCCTGAAGAACATCTTGACACTAAGCAAGTGTAATCATCTAATTTGTGGGGGCTCCAAACCAAGGTCTTGGCAGACCAACAAATCATCCATCCACATTCTGAGATGTTGTGCACAGTCAATGGCCCTGGAATTATTTTCACAGCACGGGACCTGTTTATTCTCTCTTCTTCTCTCCCTATCCCTCTCACCCTCTCTCTGTTACAGAGCGAGAACCAGCTGAACCAAGTCCCAGAGGTAAGACTCTGTCCCAAGTTTCAAAGAGCCTTGTCATTCCATTTAGCATGGCTAAATGAGAGGGAATCGCTAGGGGTACGTCACATTAAAATCACATGCCAGTTACTTAAACTGCTTGCAAACTTGACTCAACTTTGACATCAAGAGAAAAAACAAAGGAGTAGAGTGATAACTTAATGATGCTGTTTTTGTGTTGTTGTTTTTTCCTTTTGAAACAAATATCCAGATCTCCAGGTTGCCAGGTTAACCAAAAGGGCCCTGCAGCGTTGGAGGAAGAAAAGAAAGGAAGGAGGGGAGGGGAGAATCATGCTCTAGGTTTGTGACATCACATTTAGATCAAACAGGGCTGTGCATCTGGTTCTTGTTTAAGACTCCTTTTTTTCTCCCCTACCCCTCCTCACTCTTTTCATTTTTTCCCTCTTTGGAGAAAGTGGGAGGAGGAAAAGAGGGGTGGCAGTGCTCCAGGAAGTTGGGAGTTTGTTCCATCTCAACCTTAGAGTCAGTGCCACAGTTCCTCTGCAGAGTGATCGGGAGGGTGTCAGTCTGTTTCTGAAGTGCTGAGTTTCAGTGTGTGCCGATAACCAAGGCTCCTCTGTGGTCTATCAGCCCATCTCCACCACGCTCATCCGCCTTCCTTCGGGGGAGCTGGACAAGCCAGCTGCACAGAGAGGAAATACCAGGAGGATAATGACCTAAAGGCCTTTGTCATTTTGCAGATTTTTGTTTTTACCAAAGGCTGTGGAATACAGCTATTTCAGCTCAGGGTAAGTGATAATTTTGAACTTGTGTTTGCCTGAAACTGGCCATGGTAGGTTGCCTCATTATAACATGTGAGCATGCAAGCACATCTTGCATAATAATAGGTTTTGTCTGACATGTTGAGTTTATCTCTCATAAATATCAGACACCATGTGTTTGAAAGCAAAGTTATAGCTACACTTGCTGCAGTTACAGTGGGGCAAATGAGGAGTGCTTAAAGGGCAATTACGTCACTTTTCAACCTCATATTCATCATCTCCTGCACCACACCAGTGTCTGCATATGCGGAAACAGAGCTTTTCTATGATCTATAGTCAAAAAGATAAGGTCATACATTTTTTTGAGACATCACAGGGTAGAATTAAAAGTAAAAACTGTGAATTTTCAATCTTTACAGCCCAAGAGGGGGTATTTTCTTGTTCTCCACATCACCGTGAATCTCATTGGGTAGAACTTTTTAACTTTATATATTTTCTCTACAAAACTTTGAAATTCTCCATTTTCACATATGTTGACATTGGTGTTGTGCTATATATAATGAAAATGAGGTTGAACAGTTGTGGAGTTTCCCTTTAATGATAGGGCAAAATGTAGATTTCTGTCTAAATATAATTGGAATGTTACTATATTTAGAAAGCATTCCAAACAAATTATTCTTCATGAGCTGGCCATAAACAATAACTGCAATAACTGGTAGTGTTGAATAGTTTTAGAAAAGTCTGGAATTCACCTTTCTGGTATTTAAAAAAAGATATTTAAATTAGAGGTGTAGTCACTTTTGAGTACACAAGCTCAAGTTTATAGTACAAAATATTATGAAAATGTAAAAATCATTAGATTTTTTTTTCTATTCATCAAAAGTGGAGCAATTGGTCTCGAAATGACTGAAATGCTTTCTAAATATAGTACCATTCCAATTATAAACAATTTACTATAAGATTTCACCTTTCTTATAGCTGTAAAAATAAATATGATCATACTTTGTGACAGTACAATATTGGCACCATTTCATATAACTGACAGATATTTTTCTTCCAAACGCCCACTGAGTGGAGCAGAGACACATTTCAAATGTGTGCAGACTCGTTAGAACTTCAGCTTTAAGCTGAAGCTTTGTCCATCTGTGACCATGGGAAAGTTAACATGTTTAAATTCTATGAAATTAGTATTTTTGAGTATTTTTTTCATGTTGAGAGCTCTAGAACCAGATGTGAATATCCCAGGATTTGCTAGACTGACACCTTTCATATGCTGTCTCCCAAGCTGGGCTCCATCACTCACAGGAAGAGCAAAACAATTATTTGTCTGGATAGGCCAGAAAATATGGCACTCCCAATGCAAATGTGTGGTCTAAAACCTGACACTTCAAGTCTGCTCCGCAGAGAGAGTAGTAGTGGAGAGCAGCCAGATGGATCTTTCTGGCACTATAAGGCTCAGGACCCTACAACGTTCACAGATTGCTTTGTTCACCAAAATGTCAGTCGGGACCGGTCCAGAACCGCTAAAATGCATAATCTCTGCAACTCGACATTGAGTGCTTGTTTCAAACTTGTTTTTTGTTGTTGCTCACTTTGGGGAAAAACCCTGAAATACCTGCATCAAGATGAAATCCAAGTGCAGATCATTTACCAGACCAGAGTTGTGAACATATAAGGGACTGCATTCCACAAAGTTGGGCAGTCACGCTTTCCTCCACGGACGTGTGGTGTATTTGAGAAGTGTTTGACCTAATTCCAATGTAGTGTTCATTTAAGGCTTTATTGGAGCCCTGTGTAAACAGGCATATCACAATAGCAGCACTGAATGAAATGTGTTCTCCAAGAAGCTCATGTCAAAGTGTCCCAGAGTCACTTGTTCATTGTTTACAAGTTTTAATATGCATATTATTTTAGCATTTGTCCATTTAGTGTAACATAAGTGTCCTCTAACAGCTGTTAGTATAAATAAATACACTGTATTCCAGACTGATAGAACTAGCTTGACATGGAAACTTCTGGAATACATTTCACAATCTATTACTGGAATAGATTGTGTCCCTAACACTGGCGATTCAACACCACCGATCTGTGGCGGTTGAGTGTAGAGATGTTTTCAGCTCCAGCTCCAAACCACACCCTCTGTAACGAATGGGATAGTGGAAAGTGGGAAGAAAGAGCATTTTCCACACTACCAGCCAGATGGACTGAGAAACCTGGGGGAGTTTGGTCCTTCCATATGAAATCTAGAGTCGGGGAAAACCAGGTGTACATCATTAATCTTTACCCTCACATCCATGGCTGTCCATGTGTAGACACTGGCATTCAGCTCTGCCTTCATCACAGTGTTTTATGACTTGCTGAGGGATATGGTCAAAAAATACATTTTATTCCTTCCCCCAAGTGAATGCAGAATTGAGTTACACTGAAAATAGTCATAAATAGTTGTGTTTTGCACTACTGCACCAGGATTGTTTGATATGACAATTTCTATGATTTAAAAAGCAAGATATTGTTCAAAATGTATTTCAGCAGAGGCACGAAGAAAAAGCGTATTGCTGTATTTCAAAAGTGAAGTCAGTGAAGTTAGTCATGAGTATGTTTTTGTAAGTGCTTAATCTTTTCCATTTCACTCCCGAAAATGTACTCCCTACACAGTTGTACTCCCACAGTTAGGCTTTTGGAGAAGCTCTTATCATTAAACACTGGCAGAGCAGCAATAGGAAAATATTTTTGAAGGAGTTGCTTTGTAAATCAGGCTAGCTGTACTTTATTGCTCCTCTGTGCTCTCCAACAAGGTCTTAGTTTTTTTCCATGCTGCAGCACAGACATTTGGGGGGGGGGGGGGTGGAGCCATTTTTAAGGCACATATGAAAGAGTTTGTCCTCAAGGGTCATTTCTTTCAGAGTGAACATTTTCTCCAAGTTTCATGACTTCATGAATTACTACAACTGATGCCATTACTCATCTGAATGGTTAATGTCTAGATCCATGTGTGGCTAATTAGTTGTTCTGTCAATGCTTTGGAACTCCTTGAAACTATACTTAGTTTCTAGATCATGTGCTGTGCTTTTGTGTCATTGTAATGTAAACTTTGCAGTTATCACAAAGTCTTGAGAAACCATTTGCCAATGCCTGTATTCACAAAGAATCTCTGAGTAGGTGTGTTAATCTATTATGATCTCTATAAAACATAACTTGTTCTAGATTAGCTTTCCTACTCACATGTTTGGGAATACGAGCCCAGATTTTGACAATGTGCAAAGAACATGGAGTTTCTTGGTGATTATCACCTACTGGGACTGTTTCTTTCTATCATACTTTGTTCGATTACTCGTACAAACTTAGTTTGTTCAATAGCAGTGGCTGGTGTAAGGGGTCAAAGTCAGCAAGCCTGAAGCATTAGGATACACATCTGCTAGGTGTCAGACAGGCTAACAGGGACCATCTGTGTAAAACTCGCCTGCCTGCATGCCTGGCGCCTGTCCTCTTTTAACTTTAATTGATACTTCATCTGCAGCACATACTGTATGTCATATCCTGCCAGATGGTTGGAGAGGCCTTTTGGCCAGTGTGCCCCTTTGATTGGCTCATTCACAGGGGACAGACTTCAGGTGTTCTTAGTTGGCACAGTTTGAGGTTAATGTTGAGAAATAGAATGCAGAGAAGACATTTAATTTGGAAAGTAGCAATGTCCATTCTAGACCCTCAATTTCTACCTGAAACTTTTCTTGTTTTTATTTTCTATTGTGCCAGCAGAGTACATCTCAGAACTCATTGTAGCCAAGAGGCCTAATTAAGCATGGGGCTCTGTCCTAGAGTTATAGGTTCTATACAGTAAGATCACATTTGGATAGCTGCTGGTGTAGTGTTAATGTATGAACCCCACGTACATTGACCTTGCATCATGATTTTTGGGAGACAAGCAGCATGTGGGAGCAAGGCCCTGTATTGCACAGATCATGGCCATTTTGTGTAATAGAGCCCAGTGGGCCGCTTAGCTCCAAAAATCTGAAACAATCATATTTTTTTGTGAAAAGTGCAAACTTGTAAATGTAGATGTATGGACCCTGAAAAGATTTAGATATGGAGCCAACCCAGATTTGGCCCCAGAGGGGGTGTGGCCGCAATTTTTCAAAATTGTAACTAGAGCTGTGTTCAAATACCCATACTAACTGCACTATTTATGCTGTATATTGAGTATGTGGTATGCTTGTTGGTCATAGTATGGATATAGTTAGTATGCCAAAAGATCCCGGATGTCGTACTACATTCACCAAAGTAAACAAGCAGTGGACCCTATTGCTGTGCTTTTAGGGCCGCTAATGCATATCCTCAGAAAATGACTACACAACATTTTCAGATTGAAGCAAATGGTGGGAAACATGCAGCCGAAGTCCAATGAGAGAGGATACAAATTCATTGCTTTAACTAATTATGGCAAATGTAAAGTAAATGTTGAGCAATATAATAAAGTAATGACTTCAAATAAGTTACGTTACATGTTGTGTTGGCTGACAATTTTTAGCTACGCTGGCTACATAGCATATCCATTACAGCAATTTCTGGTATGGTCCGGTAATATAGCTAGATACCTAACGTTAGTTGGCTATTAATATATAAAACTTGACAGTATTGTAACTACTGTATATGCTATCTAACTAACTACCCAACGTTTATTGACTTGATTATTCACGTCATTCTTAGCATAGCCAAGTTGTATATTCATTGTGTGTTCTCAATGGACATTGTTAATGAAGTTGTAAGATGTCTAGTTGGTCATTTATTAGCTATGCTAACAAGCTAGCAAGATTTTGCCTAGCAACATTCTCTACTTCCGGTAGACAGGCGAAGCGCTAGTACACTCAACTGAAAGGATACTGTTTGTTTACATTATACTAAAATGATAGTATGTGGTGTATACTCATTTAGTATTTAGTATACAGTATATTAGTATGGGTATTCGGACACAGCTACTATATTTTGGTATTCAGATGTATTGTTTAAGATAAAGGCTCCAAATTTGACCATTAGGTAGATTTATGGACCCTGAAAAGATTTAGACATGGAGCCCCCAGAGATTTGGCCCATGGGGGCCTTGGCAGTCATCTTATGAAATGGCCACAGACGGTGTTATAATTTGCAGTTCAGAAGGAATATTTTGAGATGAATACACCATAGACGGCCGCGGTTGGTAATACAATTTTAGAGTTCTGAAGGCTTTTTTTGAGATTAACACACTACATTTGTCACATAGGTAGATTTATATAGCCTGAAAAAAATGACATATGGAGCCCCCAGAGATTTGGCCCATGGGGGTCTTGGCAGTCATCTTATGAAATGGCCACAGACGGTGTTATCATTTGCAGTTCAGAAGACATATTTTCAGATTAACACACCATATTTGGCACAGAGGCAGATATGTGGAGCCACCACAGATTGGCCCGTGAGGGCCTTATCAGCTATTTTACTGAAATGCTGCAACCTGAGCCACTATTTTGTAAACCTTTAATCTACAAAAAGTCATTCCTATAATTGTTTCATTTTAAAAGTAATATATTTCTGCCATATACAGTACTTCTTGCCATGAATCACAGAGTATATTAAAATTAGTACAGAGTGAAATGTAACATTTCTGGGATGAGTGTAGCGGAGGGGAGTTTAAATGTTCTATTGATGAGGTATCCCTGCCTGCGATTTAAACCACCCTCGGCCAAAGGCGGAATACTTTTGGGCTCTAATTGTTAAGACGTTTGGTTATGGAGCAGGAGACTGGGAGGTTCACATCCTACCAGTTACATGAGCATGTAAACAAATGGCTACAAAAGCTACTTTGCAATGCCCATATAAGGAGCAAATTCGGACTAACTACAGCTGTAACTGGGAGAATATAGCAGCCATTAGGGTGGAATAGTTCACAATTGCTGTGGAAAATCCTCTCAAGCTGTGCTTCAGTTAGAACTGTGCCTAGCAGACAGAATGTTTTACTTTCAACCTGTTTCATGAACAAAGGTATGAGAACTTATAATCCTGTAATTGGAACCAATTAAAGGACATGTCACAGTTTAGTATAGAACCAACTCAGTGGCATTGTGGTGTGTCTGCCCTGAGATTGTAAGTTTGGGAGTTCGATCCACAGCGGAATCATACCAAAGACTGTCAAAATGGGAAATGGTCCTTTTGAATTCCACAATAGTGTTGCCCTTTTAGTCAACTAAATGGCCTTTAATTTTAGAAATGCCATGAATAGAGCCGACACTATTCCTTATTCAACATGTCAGAAAGGCATGTTTGTTCTACATATTTCTATCCTGCTGAACGAGCCCCAGGTTGTTAGCTATAGCAAGCTAATGAGGTAACATGACTGAAAAAGGTGTAGCCTAATGGGCTGGTCCGCAATTAGCCTAGTTTTAGTATGGCCCGCGATATGCTTTATGAATGTAAAATGCGACCAGCCAATGTAAAATGCGACCAAAAATCTATTGCTGGTATTATGGGTAATGTAAATGTAAATGTAATAACTTGTTTTTTATGGTAATAGTTAGAGGAAAGATTGAGACTAGGCTAGTACGTTGGCTACAGAACCTGGCTACAAAATACAATGGGGAAAGTGCGAGGGTTGAGCGAGATTACAAATTCAAAAAGGGGAGAAAAACATAGCTAGACGGTTGTTTTACTATTAAAATTAAAGCTACATTACTGTATGTAACTTTTTGGGTGACCAGGCCAGATTCCCATAGAGATGTGAGTTATTGATCTTTCATTCATGTTGAAAGCAAGTCTATGAAGCAGTAGATCTGTGTGTGCGATTTTTATTCTTCCCGATCAGAAGTTTAGTTTTTGCGTCTTTTACTTTCGATTTTGTACACCAGCTTCAAACGGTTGAATAGACAATATTTGTGCTTGTGGTAAATATATTCCACAGCGGATTAGATGGTACAATGACTGCTTGTTTTGTCACATAAACTGAAATTAGGCAAACTATTAGAATTTTATCAACAAGGAAATGTTGGAGTGATTTCTGCATGGTGCATCTTTAATGTTTTTTTATTTTGTAAAGCAGCTTGTGTTTCTTAATAAGCAGGCAAATCTTACTAGAAGACTGGTGGTGACTGGATAGCTATGGGGAAGCAAGAGAGTTGCGTGCACGATGTGTATAATCAGAGGCAGAGCTGAAACGGAGCCTGTCTGCCCACACTCATCGCTTGCTCCCCTACAGTTCACCAGCTGATGTAGGCTAGGCTGTGTCGGATCCTTCCCTCTGTTGAACAGAACTGCACAGCGCATCTGAGCTGCTAATATTAATTGTGCTTATCACTGTAAAGCTCTCAATCTCTCCAAAAATTACTGTCCAGTTCATATAATGGTCAGATTTTAGTCACAGAGATAATTTAGTCTCAACTCTTTTTTAATAAAATGAAATAAAACCATTTTTGTTTAGTTATAGTTTTTTCTATTTAGTCAGTTATAGTCTAGTCAATTGCCACTGAAAAATAGGTGTGTTTGACTCATCCTGAAAAACATGAAAGATCACTTTTTGCTCTCCACAATACGGTGCACTTATCTCAAATTGCAAGCTAATTTGAGCAATCTGATTATGTCAGTTAAGTGGATATGAAGATAAAGTATGAGCCAGAAGTTGTAGAGGCCCTAAACATCAGTTTTGAACTAAAAATGGGTTTCATGGCAGAATGAATCAGAAACATGTTTGGAAACTGGTTTGTGAATGAAGGCAATAATTCTGCTTTTTCTCTATCCCACACTGTTTATCTCTATATTTAGCTTGTTGTGTTTCTGGCTCATGATGACCTGTGCAATATGGAAATGAGTGTGCTCCATGTTTTTCTTTGTGCAGCTAGGCAGAGTGAAAGCCATAGTGATGACATGTTGGTCAGCTTAGTTGCCTCGGCCGAGACACTTCTCGGCAGAGATACTTCTCGGCACAGAAGTGGCTTTCGAGTGACCCTGAAAAGACTTCAGCACATGAATGGAGAGCACAGCCATCTATCAGCTTATAAGCCTTTTTCTCAGTATTTTTATTTGAAGTGGATAGGTAGTAGATAGGTAGTAGATGAGTAGGATAGACAGTTGGAAGTGTTTGACCTTGTCTAGACAACTTTGTCTGCTTTGACTGAAGGCCTCAGAACACACTGTAGTTGTAGTATGTATTGTAGTTGAATACTGTACTGACTGATCACTAGTACCGGACAATAACAAATTAGACTTCTGTGAGATCGCATGTATAGCAAAAGGCATCAATCACAAAGCACTCATCTTTTCTGTTACCCATCAGTACAGTGAATTCCTAGATCCTGTTTAGATCGAAATGAAAAAGCCTCTATCTCAAGGCCATCAGACTGTTAAATACTCACCACTAACCGGCCTCCGCACAGTACCCAGCCCTAAAATTTACTCACTGTTACTCACTGGCTACTACCCGGTACTCAACCTTGCACCTTAGAGGCTGCTGACTATGTACAGTGCATTCGGAAAGTATTGAGACCCCTTAACCCTTAATTCCATTCTTTGTTACTTTACAGCCTTATACTAAAATGTATTAAGTAGGTGCTTCAATAAAGTACTGCATAAAGGCTCTGAATACTTATGTAAATGTGAAATTTCAGTTTTTTTTATTGTAATAAATTAACAAAAATGTCTAAACCTGTTTTCACTTTTTCATTACTGGGTATTGTGTGTAGGCTGATGAAGGATTAAATATATATATATTTTAGAATATAATTGTTATGCAGATGAATGAGGACCCAAAAGCGACTTAACGAAAACAGAGTCTTTATTCCAGTATAGACAAAAGCAATAATCCTGGATATTATCTAGGTGAAAGCAAACACAGGAAAACTGAAATCCACTCGTCAGTAGAGAGGAATGACTGGAGACGCGACCACAGACTGCAGGTCGCCTCGGGAAGGCATCGGCCGTAGCTGACAATGACACCTGCTCACACGCAGCATCTGAAGAAGGCAAAACACGACAGGGCGGAACAAGGACACAGAACAGCGAACATCATACAAGGATCCGACAAGGACAGAAGTGGAAAACAGAGGGAGAAATAGGGACTCTAATCAGAGGGCAAAATAGGGGACAGGTGTGAAAAGAGTAAATGAGGTAGTTAGGAAAATGAGGAACAGCTGGGAGCAGGAACGGAACGATAGAGAGAGAGAGCGAGAGAGGGAGAGAGGGAGGGGGAGAGAGAGGGATAGAAAGAGGGAAAGAAACTAATAAGACCAGCAGAGGGAAACGAATAGAAGGGAAGCACAGAGACAAGACATGATAATAAATGACAAAACATGACAGTATCAACGAACGGTCCAGCACGTCCCGAGATGGAACCCAACTCCTCTCCTCAGGACCGTAACCCTCCCAATCCACTAAGTACTGGTGACCACGTCCCCGAGAACGCATGTCCATGATCCTCCGTACCTTGTAAATAGGTGCGCCCTCGACAAGGACGGGGGGACGAACGGGGGCGCGAAGAAAAGGTTTGACACAGGAGACATGGAAGACAGGGTGGACGCGATGAAGATGTCGCGGAAGAAGCAGTCGCACAGCGACAG
Organism: Oncorhynchus gorbuscha; assembly: GCF_021184085.1. Lineage (NCBI taxonomy): Eukaryota > Metazoa > Chordata > Actinopteri > Salmoniformes > Salmonidae > Oncorhynchus > Oncorhynchus gorbuscha. The sequence continues at coordinate 66,433,339 of NC_060173.1, read as the reverse complement.
GATTGACGACCTGAGAGACACGGAACGGACCAATGAACCGCGGAGTCAACTTGCGAGAAGCTGTCGTAAGGGGAAGGTTACGAGTGGAAAGCCACACTCTCTGACCGCGACAATACCTAGGACTCTTAATCCTACGTTTATTGGTGGCTCTCACAGTCTGCGCCCTGTAACGGCAAAGTGCAGACCTGACCCTCCTCCAGGTGCGCTCACAACGTTGGACAAAAGCCTGAGCGGAGGGAACGCTGGACTCGGCGAGCTGGGATGAGAACAGAGGAGGCTGGTACCCCAGACTACTCTGAAACGGAGATAGCCCGGTAGCAGACGAAGGAAGCGAGTTGTGAGCGTATTCTGCCCAGGGGAGCTGTTCTGCCCAAGACGCAGGGTTTCGAAAAGAAAGACTGCGTAATATGCGACCAATCGTCTGATTGGCCCTTTCTGCTTGACCGTTAGACTGGGGATGAAAACCGGAAGAGAGACTGACGGAAGCACCAATCAAACGACAGAACTCCCTCCAAAACTGTGACGTGAATTGCGGACCTCTGTCTGAAACGGCGTCTAACGGGAGGCCATGAATTCTGAATACATTCTCAATGATGATTTGTGCCGTCTCCTTAGCGGAAGGAAGCTTAGCGAGGGGAATGAAATGTGCCGCCTTAGAGTACCTATCGACAACCGTAAGAATCACAGTCTTCCCCGCAGACGAAGGCAGACCGGTAATAAAGTCTAAGGCGATGTGAGACCATGGTCGAGAAGGAATGGGAAGCGGTCTGAGACGACCGGCAGGAGGAGAGTTACCTGACTTAGTCTGCGCGCAGTCCGAACAAGCAGCCACGAAACGGCGCGTGTCACGCTCCTGAGTAGGCCACCAAAACCGCTGGCGAATAGAAGCAAGCGTACCCCGAACGCCGGGGTGGCCAGCTAACTTGGCAGAGTGAGCCCACTGAAGAACAGCCAGACGAGTAGAGACAGGAACGAAAAGAAGGTTACTAGGACAAGCGCGCGGCGACGCAGTGTGAGTGAGTGCTTGCTTTACCTGTCTCTCAATTCCCCAGACAGTCAACCCGACAACACGTCCTTCAGGGAGAATCCCCTCGGGGTCGGTAGAAGCCACAGAAGAACTAAAGAGACGGGATAAGGCATCAGGCTTGGTGTTCTTATTACCCGGGCGATAAGAAATCACGAACTCGAAACGAGCGAAAAACAACGCCCAACGAGCTTGACGTGCATTAAGTCGTTTGGCAGAACGGATGTACTCAAGGTTCTTATGGTCAGTCCAAACGACAAAAGGAACGGTCGCCCCCTCCAACCCGACTGTCGCCATTCGCCTAGGGCTAAGCGGATGGCGAGCAGTTCGCAAAAACCCACATCATAGTTGCGTTCCGATGGCGACAGGCGATGAGAAAAATAAGCGCAAGGATGGACCTTATCGTCAGAATGGAAGTGCTGGGATAGAATGGCTCCCACGCCCACCTCTGAAGCGTCAACCTCGACAATGAATTGTTTAGTGACGTCAGGAGTAACAAGGATAGGAGCGGATGTAAAACGCTTCTTGAGGAGATCAAAAGCTCCCTGGGCGGAACCGGACCACTTAAAGCACGTCTTGACAGAAGTAAGAGCTGTGAGAGGGGCAGCAACTTGACCGAAATTACGAATGAAACGCCGATAGAAATTAGCGAAACCTAGAAAGCGCTGCAACTCGACACGTGACTTAGGAACGGGCCAATCACTGACAGCCTGGACCTTAGCGGGATCCATCTGAATGCCTTCAGCGGAAATAACAGAACCGAGAAATGTGACAGAGGTGACATGAAAGGCGCACTTCTCAGCCTTCACGTAGAGACAATTCTCTAAAAGGCGCTGGAGTACACGTCGAATGTGCTGAACATGAATCTCGAGTGACGGTGAAAAAATCAGGATATCGTCAAGGTAGACGAAAACAAAGATGTTCAGCATGTCTCTCAGTACATCATTAACTAATGCCTGAAAGACAGCTGGAGCATTAGCGAGACGGAACGGCAGAACCCGGTATTCAAAATGCCCTAACGGAGTGTTAAACGCCGTTTTCCACTCGTCCCCCTCTCTGATGCGCACGAGATGGTAAGCGTTACGAAGGTCCAACTTAGTAAAGAACCTGGCTCCCTGCAGAATCTCGAAGGCTGACGGCATAAGGGGAAGCGGATAACGATTCTTAACCGTTATGTCATTCAGCCCTCGATAATCCACGCAGGGGCGCAGAGTACCGTCCTTCTTCTTAACAAAAAAAAACCCCGCTCCGGCGGGAGAGGAAGAAGGCACCACGGTACCGGTGTCGAGAGAAACAGACAAATAATCCTCGAGAGCCTTAAGTTCGGGAGCCGACAGAGAGTATAGTCTACCCCGAGGGGGAGTGGTCCCCGGAAGGAGATCAATACAACAATCATACGACCGGTGAGGAGGAAGGGAGTTGGCTCTGGACCGACTGAAGACCGTGCGCAGATCATGATATTCCTCCGGCACTCCTGTCAAATCACCAGGTTCCTCCTGAGAAGAGGGGACAGAAGAAACAGGAGGGATAGCAGACATTAAACATTTCACATGACAAGAAACGTTCCAGGATAGGATAGAATTACTAGACCAATTAATAGAAGGATTATGACATACTAGCCAGGGATGACCCAAAACAACAGGTGTAAAAGGTGAACGAAAAATCAAAAAAGAAATGGTCTCACTGTGGTTACCAGATACTGTGAGGGTTAAAGGTAGTGTCTCACATCTGATACTGGGGAGAAGACTACCATCTAAGGCGAACATGGGCGTGGGCTTCCCTAACTGTCTGAGAGGAATGTCATGTTTCCGAGCCCATGCTTCGTCCATAAAACAACCCTCAGCCCCAGAGTCTATCAAGGCACTGCAGGAAGCAGCCGAACCGGTCCAGCGTAGATGGACCGACAAGGTAGTACAGGATCTTGATGGAGAGACCTGAGTAGTAGCACTCACCAGTAGCCCTCCGCTTACTGATGAGCTCTGGCTTTTACTGGACATGAAATGACAAAATGTCCAGCAGAACCGCAATAGAGGCAAAGGCGGTTGGTGATCCTCCGTTCCCTCTCCTTAGTCGAGATGCGAATACCTCCCAGCTGCATGGGCTCAGTCTCTGAGCCGGAGGGAGGCGATGGTTGAGATGCGGAGAGGGGGAACACCGTTAACGCGAGCTCTCTTCCACGAGCTCGGTGATGAAGATCTACCCGTCGTTCTATGCGGATGGCGAGTGCAATCAAAGAGTCCACGCAGGAAGGAACCTCCCGGGAGAGAATCTCATCCTTAACCTCAGCGTGGAGTCCCTCCAGAAAACGAGCGAGCAACGCCGGCTCGTTCCAGTCACTAGAGGCAGCAAGAGTGCGAAACTCTATAGAGTAATCCGTTATGGATCGATCACCTTGACATAGGGAAGCCAGGGCCCTAGAAGCCTCCCTACCAAAAACTGAACGATCAAAAACCCGTATCATCTCCTCTTTAAAGTTCAGATAATTGTTAGAACACTCAGCCCTTGCCTCCCAGATAGCTGTGCCCCACTCTCGAGCCCGACCAGTAAGGAGTGAAATGACGTAAGCAATCCGAGCTCTCTCTCTTGAGTATGTGTTGGGTTGGAGAGAGAACACAATATCACACTGGGTGAGAAAGGAGCGGCACTCAGTGGGCTGCCCAGAGTAACATGGTGGGTTATTAACCCTAGGTTCCGGAGACTCGGAAGACCAGGAAGTAGCTGGTGGCACGAGACGAAGACTCTGAAACTGTCCTGAGAGGTCGGAAACCTGAGCGGCCAGGGTCTCAACGGCATGACGAGCAGCAGACAATTCCTGCTCGTGTCTGCCGAGCATTGCTCCCTGGATCTCGACGGCAGTGTTGCGAGAATCCGTAGTCGCTGGGTCCATTCTTGGTCGGATCCTTCTGTTATGCTGGTGAATGAGGACCCAAAAGCGACTTAACGAAAACTGAGTCTTTATTCCAGTATTTGACAAAAGTGATAATCCTGGATAATATCAAGGTGAAAACAAAACAGGAAAACTGAAATCCACTCGTCAGTAGAGAGGACAGACTGGAGACTCGACCATAGACTGCAGGTTGCTTCGGGAAGGCACCGGCCGTAGCAGACCTAGACACCTGCTCACACGCAGCATCTGAAGAAGGTAAAACACGACAGGGCGAGACAAGGACACAGAACAGCGAACATCATACAAGGATCCGACAAGGACAGAAGCGGAAAACAGAGGGAGAAATAGGGGCTCTAATCAGAGGGCAAAATAGGGGACAGGTGTGAAAAGAGTAAATGAGGTAGTTAGGAGAATGAGGAACAGCTGGGAGCAGGAACGGAACGATAGGGAGAGAGAGCGAGAGAGGGAGAGAGGGAGGGGAAGAGAGGGATAGAAAGAGGGAAAGAACCTAATACGACCAGCAGAGGGAAACAAATAGAAGGGAAGCACAGAGACAAGACATGATAACCAATGACAAAACATGACACTATTCCACATCAAATAACTGACGCAAGCCGTAAAATAAGAAGGGCTATATAAATACATTTGATTTGATTTGATTCAGTCTCCTAGAGATGAATGTACTTTGGTGCGAAAATTGCAAATCAATCCCAGAACAACCATAAAGGACCTTGTGAAGATGCTGGAGGAAACAGGTACAAAAGTATCTATATTCAGAGTAAAACAAGTCCTATATCTACATAACCTGAAAGTCCGCTCAGCAAGGAAGAAGCCACTGCTCCAAAACCGGTATAAAAAGCCAGTCTATGGTTTGCAACTGCACAATGGGGACAAAGATCGTGCTTTTTGTAGAAATGTTCTCTGGTCTGATGAAACAAAAATATAACTGTTAGGCCATGATGACCATCGTTATGTTTGGAGGAAAAGGGGGAGGCTTGCAAGCCGAAGAACACCATCCCAACCATGAAGCACGGGGATGGCAGCATCATGTTGTGGGGGTTCTTTGCTGCACTTCACAAAATAGACGAGGAAGTAAAATTACGTGGATATATTGATTCAACATCTCAAGAATTCAGTCAGGAAGTTAAAGCTTGGTCGCAAATGGGTCTTCCAAATGGTCAATGACCCCAAGCATACTTCCAAAGTTTTGGCAAAATGGCTTAAGGACAACAAAGTCAAGGTATTGGAGTGGTCATCACAAAGCCCTGACCTCTATCCTATAGAACATTTGTGGGCAGAACTGAAGAAGTGTGTGTGAGCAAGTAGGCCTACAGACATGATTCAGTTACACCAGCTCTGTCAGGAGGAATGGGCCAAAATTCACCCAACTTGTGGTAAGCTTGTGGAATGCTACCCGAAACGTTTGACCCAAGTTAAACAATTTAAAGGCAATGCTACCAAATACTAATTGAGTGTATGTAAACTTCTGACCCACTGGGAATGTGAAAAACGGATTTAAATGTATTTGGGTAAGGTGTATGTAATTTTCCGACTTCAACTGTATATTAATTGAAATGCTAATCCTTTGCACATGAACGCTCACTCATTCTGGAATATTTGCTATCAATATATATTTACGCCCAGTGTGTCGTTGTGATCTCTGTTGGAATCGTCAGTCTGCGGAGAGTCCGTTCTTCATTGCGTCTCTCTCTCTGCTTCCCTGAAGTCTTGGGTGGTTAGAGAAGGTTCCCACCTTCTCACAAGTGGTCATTTTGTATCAAATCCCTATTTTGTGGATTTAGGAGTTCACCATGTCAAATCCTTTGTTCTCTCTATGTGTCTCTTTCTGCATGGCCAGGGGGAGAGAGTCTTCTCCAGAAATAAATGTATGACCTGAGATAACAGAACCTGGGTGTAGGAGAGAGAGAGAGGGGGGGAAGCCACGAGCTATACCCAAAAAGGGCCACGTCATGACACTACTTTGAAATATCTAAAATATTAAATATTTTTTTATTTGTTTTACACTTTTTTGTTTACTAGATGATTCTATGTGTTATTTCATAGTTTTGATTATTCTTTAAAAACCCTTGAATGAGTAGGTGTGTCCAAGTTTTTTACTGGTACTGTATATATATATATATATATATATATATATATATATATATATATATATATATATATATATATATATATATACACTGCTCCAAGAAAATAAAGGGAACACTAAAATAACACATCCTAGATCTGAATGAATGAAATATTCTTATTAAATACTTTTCTTTACATAGTTCAATGTGCTGACAACAAAATCACACAAAAATTATCAATGGAAATCACTCCTGGACAGTCTGTGGTGCAACGTGATGTTGGTGGATGGAGCAAGACATGATGTCCCAGATGTGCTCAATTGGATTCAGGTCTGGGGAACGGGCGAGCCAGTCCATAGCATCAATGCCTTCCTCTTGCAGGAACTGCTGACACAATCCAGCCACATGAGGTCTAGCATTGTCTTGCATTAGGAGGAACCCAGGGCCAACCGCACCAGCATTTGGTCTCACAAGGGGTCTGAGGATCTCATCCCGGTACCTAATTGCAGTCAGGCTACATCTGGCGAGCACATGGAGGGCTGTGCGGCCCCCCAAAGAAATGCCACCCCACACCATGACTGACCCACCGCCAAACCAGTCAAGCTGGAGGATGTTGCAGGCAGCAGAATGTTCTCCACGGCGTCTCCAGACTCTGTCACGTCTGTCACGTGCTCAGTGTGAACCTGCTTTCCTCTGTGAAGAGCACAGGGCGCCAGTGGCGAATTGTCCAATCTTGGTGTTCTCTGTAAGTACAATCCCCACCTGTGGACGTCAGGCCCTCATACCACCCTCATGGAGTCTGTTTCTGACCGTTTGAGCAGACACATGTACATTTGTGGGCTGCTGGAGGTCATTTTGCAGGGCTCTGGCAGTGCTCCTCCTGATCCTCCTTGCACAAAGGTGGAGGTAGCGGTCCTGCTGCTGGGTTGTTGCCCTCCTACGGCCTCATCCACGTCTCCTGATGTACTGGCCTGTCTCTCGGTAGCGCCTCCATGCTCTGGACACTATGCTGACAGACAGAGCAAACCTTCTTGCCACAGCTCGCATTGATGTGCCATCCTGGATGAGCTGCACTACCTGAGCCACTTGTTTGTGTTGTAGACTTCGTCTCATGCTACAACTAGAGTGAAAGCACCGCCAGCATTCAAAAGTGACCAAAGCATCAGCCAGGAAGCATAGGAACTGAGAAGTGGTCTGGTCACCACCTGCATAACCACTCCTTTATTGGGGTGTCTTGCTAACTGCCTATAATTTCCACCTGTTGTCTATTCCATTTGCACAACAGCATGTGAAATTTATTGTCAATCAGTGTTGCTTCCTAAGTGGACAGTTTGATTTCACAGAAGTGTGATTGACTTGGAGTTACATTGTGTTGTTTAAGTGTTCCCTTAATTTTTTTTGAGCAGTGTATATATATATACACACACACATACTCCGGACTCCGACATTGGTCATCCTAATATTTCTTAATTCCATTTGTTTACTTTTTTAGATTCATATTTATTGTGCATTGTTAGATATTACTGCACTGTCGGAGCTAGGAACACAAGTTTTTCACTACACCCACAATAACATCTGCTAAATATGTTTATGCAACCACAAAATGGGATTTAATTTGAGGACCTGACCAGTTCACCAGCATTGACATGATCAACACTGAGTGTTAGACAACACTGTCAACTATGCAGTGGGGTCTGGATAAACAGTATGCAAAGTTGAGTGTAAACAAGTCGTCCAGATACTGCCCTCAACGCTCAGTGTTGCATTTTTTAAAGAGAGGTAGTGTTTATGCTTTCCTTATTGCCGGGTATTGTGGATGGCTTAGATTCAAAACTCTGCTGACCTAGGTTTTAGGTCTCTGTGAAAGGGAGTCTTTTAGCCTATTTTACAATTACAATTCATTTAAATGGAATTGTGGATCAGATTTTGTGGGATTGGATGGAAACTGGGTCCAGAAATTAAGACGGCAACTTTTTTCCATGAACAGTGAGAGCCAGAATGGAAACTGTGTTTTCCAGGACTTTGGCCCAGATTTACTTTGTGTTTCTTTAAAGTGCATTTCAGCCTTTAGCTCACCCTGATTTTAACCTTTTGAAAGAGATACGTGCTAAACTAGAGGATAAAAATTCCTGTGTAACAAAAGAAACTCCACTGTAAGTATGTCTTCACATTACCTACTTTGAGTTTCAGGTACTTTATTTTCTCTCTTCAGAATTTCCTCCTCTTTAGCTTCATGCTTGTAGGTATAAATTCTTCCATGCTTCAGCAATGAAATGCTTAATTAAATCAAGACAGGAAACCTGAGTATTGGCATCAGCTGATATTGCACCATTTATATTAATCCCTCTGATTTAGTATGGCGTTCTATTTAGTCATTCAGGTTCTGCACACACATTATCTGATGGACGCGCTTTTGTTCCTGGTAGCATGCTGTTTAATACAGAAAATAAGCAGCTAAACAAAACAGGAGAAGAGTACTGAATGTGAACAAAACCAATACTGCCTGAAAACAGAGGCTACTGATTTCTCAATAAAGGGAGAGTAATCAAGGTAATGATGAAGTCCAGGTGTGCATAACAATGGGTAGCAGGTGTGCGTAATGATGGTTGCCAGGTGTATTGTTATGTGGCTTGCCAGGACCGGAGGTTAGTAGACCAGCTGCCTCGAAAGCTGGAGAAAGGGAATTGGAGTAGGCATGACACTAGTTTCTGGTGTCCCCACACATTGACTCTGTACCGGTACCCCCCTGTATATAGTCTCGCTGTTATTTTACTTCTACTCTTTAATTACTTGTTGCTTTATTTCTTATTTTTATCTGTATTTTTTTAAACTGCATTGTTGACTGTTGACTGCATCGTAAGTAAGCAGTCCACATTCCACCTGTTGTATTCGGGCGCATGTGACTAATACATTTGATTAGACCACTGTCACCTGCTTTTACATGCAGATGTGCACAGGTTTTCCAGGTGGAAATTGATCAACAGGGTTTATGTACTGAGGCGTGAAATCCAGGCATTTCTAACCCAAAAGAAATAAGATCTAGCTCTGCACCTGCATGCAAGATGATGAATGATTTCTGAAACTGGCATACTTCTCTGATATACTTGAAAATTTCGACCATTTCAACCAACTCAACCTAACTATGCAGGGACATGCAAATGACATTTTCCCCAAAAACTATCAAATTGGCAATTTCAAGCATAAATTGTGGCGCCTGGAGAGACCTAGTAGATAGAGGCATGTTCCCCCTATTCTCAACTCTGGCTGACGAGGGTGATGTGGACATGGATCACATGCGTAAATTGATTGGGTCACATCTGAGACAAACTTTTCCTCAAATTTGAGGATTACTTTCTATCACAATCTGCCCCACACCTGAGGAAAGCAGTGGATGTGTACAGTTGAAGTCGGAAGATTACATACACCTTCGCCAAATACATTTAAACTCAGTTTCACAATTCCTGACACAATTCCTAATCCTAGTAAAAATTCCCTGTCTTAAGTCAGTTAGGATCACCACTTTATTTTAAGAATGTGACATGTCAGAATAATAGTAGAGAGAAGGATTTATTTCAGGTTTTATTTTTTTCATCGTATTCCCAATGGGTCAGAAGTTTACATATACTCAATTAGTATTTGGTAGCATTGCCTTTAAATTGTTTAATTTGGGTCAAACATTTTGGGTAGCCTTCCACAAGCTTCCCACAATAAATTGGGTGGATTTTGGCCCATTCCTCCTGACAGAGCTGGTGTAACTGAGTCAGGTTTGTAGGCCTCCTTGTTCACATACACTTTTTCAGTTCCTCCCACAATACCTTGACTGTCTTGTCCTTAAGCCATTTTCCCACAACTTTGGAAATATGCTTGGGGTCATTGTCCATTTGGAAGACCCATTTGCAACCAAGCTTTAACTGATGTGTTGAGATGTTGCTTCAATATATCCATGTAATTTTCCTTTGTCATGATGCAATCTATTTTGTGAAGTGCACCTGCAGCAAAGCACCCTCACAACATGATGCTGCCATCCCCGTGCTTCACAGTTGGGATGGTGTTCTTCGGCTTGCAAGCCTCCCCCTTTTTCCTCCAAACATAATGATGGTCATTATGGACAAACAGTTCTATTTTTGTTTCAACAGACCAGAGGAAATTCCTCCAAAAAGTACAGTCTTTGTACCCATGTGCAGTTGCAAACCGTAGTCTCCTTCCTGAGCGGTATGACGGATGTGTGGTCCCATGGTGTCTCTACTTGTGGACTATTGTTTGTACTGATGAACGTGGTACCTTCAGGTGTTTGGAAATTGCTACCTATTTCTCTGAGGTCTTGGCTGATTTCTTTAGATTTTCCTGTGATGTCAAGCAAAGATGCACTGAGTTTGAAGGTAGGTCTTGAAATACATCCACAGGTAAACCTACAAATGACTTGAATTATGTCAATTAGCCTATCAGAAGTTTCTAAAGCCATGACATAATTTTCTGGAATCTTCCAAGCTGTTTAAAGGCACAGTCAACTTAGTGTATGTAAACTTCTGATCCACTGGAATTGTGATACAGTGAATTAAGTGAAATAATCTGTCTGTAAACAATTGTTGGAAAAAATGACTTGTGTCATGCACAAAGTAGATGTCCTATCCGATTTGCCGAACTTTGTTTGTTGACAAGAAATTTGTGGAGTTATTGACAATCAAGTTTCAATGACTCCAACCTAAGTGTATGTAAACTTCCGACTTCAACTGTAATTAACTAGCACAGAAGAGACTTTCATCTTGTTCTTGCAACCTGGTCTCAGTGCATTTTTCATTATTTTGTATGTTAATCTGAGACAACCATTTAGTGTGATATGTTATGTTTCATATGATATGAATGCACCAATTTGTAAGTCGCTCTGGATAAGAGCGTCTGCTAAATGACTTAAATGTAATGTAAATGTATTAATTTAATTTGTGGATTACCCATTCCGTGTGATATGTTATAAATTACAATTCATATTATGTGTTACGGATTTGAAAAACATAAAATACTTTCCATAATTACAAAATGTATGATATGTTACGAATTCTAGCTAGGTAGTGAACGTCAGCTAGTTGGCTAATATAAGCTAGACTAGGGGTTAGGGTTTAGTTTAGAATTTAGGTTAAAGGGTTAAGATAAGGGTTATCTAAAAGTGTTAGGGTTAGAGGAAAGGTTTGCTGAAATGGTTATGGTTATGGGGAGGGTTAGCTAACATTCTTAGTTGTTGCAAAATAGCTACAAAGTAGTTAAGGTTGCTAATTAGCTAATATGATAAAGATGTCGGTGATGAGATTCAAATTTGCAACCTTTGGGTTGCTAGACGTTTGTTTTAATCCAACCCCTCCACTTTGACCAACCACCCTACTTTTGTTTTTGCCTTAAGTAACCATCTGTCTTATGTAACCATACCAAATGTAACATACTGTATCATACTAATTTGAGTGATGCCGATTTATATTTACTATGTTACGTTTAGTCTATGAGACCAGGCTGGTTCTTGAGAATGAACTATGACCATGGTCTGTGACCATGTTTTAATGAGACAAGCTTTCCACATTCTGGCTGTTCAGCATCGGAGATATTGTTAATATCTTTTCAATCTACCTACTTACTCTATGTGAGACCAGCTTCTCCTTTCTTGCTGCAACATAATCTAAATATTGCAGCAGACTGGCTGCTGAAAACACCTTGAGAGTGTCTCTCTCCTCCTCTCCGAGATTTGACCTGATGGTGTCCAAGAGACAGGCACACCCATCTCATTGATTGTGTGAGTCAATCATGTACTATTCCATTTTTTTAAATAATATATATATTGAAAGAATTAAAGATTATTTGTTCATAAAGATTCAGTTGTTGTTATAGTTTTTGTTACACTGACAGACCGACCATGAGTTCAACAGACAGACCGACAGATAGATAGACAGTCTAATACATAAAGTAGAATGTCGGAGTAAATTTATTTGTATTTTTTAAGAAAACCTGATTGTCAGTTATTTTTTACCAAAGCGGTCCATAGAGGATGAAGGTCATGCCTTGCTGGTCCCTGGCACAAAACAAGTTTGAGAAAGCCTGGAGTAGAGTAAAGTAGGGATCAATACAGTATATTATTCTATTGTATTGTAATGCAATACATTTTTCATCACCGTAATGTACAGTACTGTGATGTACTCTGTGGTCCCGAGAACTGTGATATGCCTTTCTCTGCGCTCACCACAAAAAGGAAAAGCAACTGTCCATCACTGGGAGTGAACTTGTGATGCTCAGAGCCAGAGAGCACTGCTGAGACCGCTGTGCTACAGTAGTCCTCGATGCTCTAGTAACCTGCGAGAATACTGACAATACCTGATGGTAGTTTGGACTTAACCACTTGGAATTAATACCTAAGCGTAACCCTTTGTGTCATTTCTTTTTTAACCCTCTAACCACGCAGAATTAATGGCGTCAAAAATTAACCGTCCATAATACGTCAAATGTAATCTATGATTGGTTCAGATTTGATTAGGTCAGGACCAAATATCAACGTCTGTGGACATTGAAATCAAAGCTGTTTCTGACCACACCAAAAAAGAAAAGGGGGAAAATGGCAGCTGGTCAGGATGGCGTCAGTCCATGATTAGTGGGAATTGTAATGACTTGCTCAGACTTAAACAGAAATCACATCTGATTGGGGTGAGAGTGTTTGACCTTCTAAAATATATGATTATTTCCTTAAATGTCTTAATTTTTACACTTCAAGAAAAGTATGAATTCCCCAACTCCTGAATTTTGCCCCATTATTGTGTAACCACCCTATATACCAATACATTTCAATTGTTCTTAATATCCTCACGCACACTTTTCCTTCTGTAATCTGTAATCTGTGGATCATTCAGCTGCCGTCCGATGTGAATTGGCTGCAGTTGCTGCCAGTGCACTGTCTGAGGGCACTTAGGACTGTAAAAAGAACTCAACTAAGGGCATATGACTGCATTCACCTTCATCATTATGTTAATGTTGGATACCTTTCCAATCATGGGCCATCTATGCCAGCCCGAAGCGATAGCTTTTTTGGGGCCCTTTTTTTTGGTGACAACCTTTTATATAGCTCTTTCTGTCCCTAAATAGCCGCAGCATGACAGCCTAGGAACAGTGGGTTAACTGCTTGTTCAGGGGCAGAACGACAGATTTGTACCTTGTCAGCTCAGGGGATTTGAACTTGCAACCTTCCGGTTACTACTCCAACACTCTAAGCACTAGGCTACCCTGCCGCCAGTAATGGACAGTAATGGGTCGACAACACCAGCTCTGTGTGAATGGTGCAAAAATGAGACCCTTGGTGTGAATGGTTGTGCTCTGACAAGTTATCCACTGCTTGGGGGATGTGTGCGTGTGTGTGAATCTCGGGTTGGTCAGCAGCCTACAAGGCATAAGATTACTGTGTTTGTAAACACATTCTCAGAGATCCAATAAATTCCTGAGCTCAGCCAATTTGGCATATGTCCTTCAGCCATGGCATTTCCATGATGGGCTACTAGAATGCAGAACTGAGTTCAAATACTGTTTGAAATCATTTCAGATACTCTGTCTGTGCTTGATTGAACTTGTTTGGCTTAAGGGACCAATATAATAGTTACAAAATGGTAAACACCGCCCATCTGGCACTGTAGACAGGCTAGAGCAAATGCTCAAAGTATTTGAAAGATGTCAAATAGTATTTCAACCCAGGTCTGCCAGAATGGTGACTGGATGACTTATCACTGGCAAACACAAGGAAAAGCCAAGTGTGCATGAATCTTCTAAGCCCTGCGATACAGAGACAACAGTAGTCACAGCTTCTCTTCATAATGACCTAGCCTAGAGACGCATACACTCAGAAAAAAGGTGCTATCTAGAACCTTAAAGCGTTCTTCTGCTGTCCCCATAGAATAACCTTTGATTACCATTTTTGGTTCCAGGTAGAACCCTGTTGAGTTCCATGTAGAACCCTTTTCATAGAGGGTTCGACATGGAACCCAAAAGAGTTCTACCTGGAACCAAATTTCTTTATTTTATTTATTTTATATTTATCCTTTACTTAACTAGGCTAGTCTTACTGTGAACACTGAGGCTGTACCAGTTAAAGTTGCAGTTTTAACAGGGGTCAAGTAGGCTACTGTGGCTATGTGATCATAATGTACAGTAAGCCTACCAGAGTGGCGTAGCATCAAAAACAATGGAGAAAGTTCATCCCATGATTTTATTTATTTTTTACCCCTTTTTTCTCCCCAATTTCATGGTATCCAATTGGTAGTAGTTACAGTCTTGTCTCTTCGCTGCAACTCCCGTACGGACTCGGGAGAGGCGAAGGTCGAGAGGCATGCGTCCTCCGAAACACAACCCAACCAAGCCACACTACTTCTTGACACAATGCCCATCCAACCCGGAAGCCAGCCATACCAATGTGTGGGAGGAAACACCATACACCTGGCGACCGTGTCAGCGTGCACTGCGCCCGGCCCGCCACAGGAGTCGCTAGTGCACGATGAGACAAGGATATCCCTGCCGACCAAACCCTCCCTAACCCGGACGATGCTGGGCCAATTGTGCACTGCCCCATGGGCCTCCCTGTCACGGCTGGCTGCGACATAACCTGGACTCAAACCCAGAATCTCTAGTAGCAATGCCTTGACCACTGCGCCACTCAGGAGGGTCATCCCATAATGTTTTAACAATGGAATAGCTGTTCTATCATTCAGCCTACAGTAGCAGCCAATGTTCAATGTTGGCCTACATTCCATGATACTTTCGAAAGTCCTGTTAGCCTGTTTATCCACCCAGGAGGTGAATGAATATGTTGTTTGATAAAAGAAAGTACTTTTCTAAATAAAAGGCATCATTATTACCATGTCATTATTACAGAAAGCCAGACAAATGATGCTACCCTCTGTATATTGGCTACTTAGCTTATTCACTGCCAGTCTCAAAATACCACACTGCCCCTTTAAGACAAAAAACTCTTTACCTGTGCTGTTGCAGGAAATAATCACTCCCCCATTGCTAACTACAAATGATCTATAACAGGGCTAATAACTCACTAACTACAGTGGCTTGCGAAAGTATTCACCCCCCTTGGAATTTTCCTATTTTGTTGCCTTGCAACCCTGAATTAAAATAGATTTTTGGGGGTTTTGTATAATTTGAGTTGCTTAACATACCTACCACTTTGAAGATGCAAAATATATTTTTGGGGTGAAACAAACAAGAAATAAGACAACAAAACCTGCATAACTATTCACCTCCCCCCCAAAGTCAATATGTCGTAGAGCCACCTATTGCAGCAATTACAGCTGCTAGTATCTTGGGTTATGTCTCTATAAGCTTGGCACATCTAGCCACTGGGATTTTTGCCCAATCTTCAAGGCAAAACTGCTCCAACTCTTTCAAGTTGGATGGGTTCCTCTTGTGTACAGCAATATATAAATAATTGGATTGAGGCCTGGGATTTGACCCCTTAACCACTCAAGTGTTGCTTTAGCAGTATGCTTATTGTCCTGCTGGAAGGTGAACCTTTGTCCCAGTCTAAAATCTCTTTGAAGACTGAAACAGGTTTCCCTCAAGAATTTCCCTGTATTTAGCGTCATCCATCATTTCTTAAATTCTGATCAGTTTCCCAGTCCCTGCCGATGGAAAAACATCCCCACAGCATGATGCTGCCACCACCATGCCAAAACGCTTAATTTTAGTGTCATCTGACCTGAGTACCTTCTTCCATATGTTTGGGGAGTCTCCCACATGCCTTTTAGCAAACACCAAATGTGTTTGCTAATTTCTTTCTTTAGGCAATGACTTTTTTTCTGGCCACTCTTCCGGTAAATCCTAGCTCTGAGAAGTGTACTGCTTAAACTTGTGGAACTTTGAGCTCCTTCAGGTTCATCTTTGGTCTTTTTAATGGTGCTCCGTGGGATGTAGAAAGTTTTGGATATTTTTTTATAACCCAACCCTGATCTTTACTCTCCACAACTTTGTCCCTGATCTGTTTGGAGAGCTCCTTGGTCTTCATGGTGCGGCTTTCTTAGTGGTGCCCCTTGCTTAGTGGTGTTGCAGACTCTGGGGTCTTTAAGAACAGGTTTTTAAATGTGACACTTGGATTGCACACAGCTGGACATTGGCAAATTATATGACTTCTGAAGATAATTGGTTGCACCAGATCTTATTTAGGGGCTTCATAGCAAAGTGGGTGAATTCATATGCACGCACCACTTTTCCGTTTTTAATTTTGTAGAATTTCTTGAAACAATAAAAAAAATCATTTCACTTCACCGATTTGGACTATTTTGTATATGTCCATTACATGAAATCTAAATAAAAATACATTTAAATTACAGGTTGTAATGTAACAAAATAGGAACTCCAAGGGGGATGAATACTTTTGCAAGGCACTGTAGCAAAGGATATGAACAAATGTGCACACGTCGCTACATGTAGCTCTCGCTTTGATCTCAAAATATGTGTATCTACTCACGACCGCTCATGCTGTAAACACAGTCAAATTCAACGTGAACGGCACAGATCCATATATGGAAATGTTCTATTTGCATATAGGCCTATTGCAGATCTGATTGGTTATGGCTCACAATACATTCAGACATGAGTCTTGGTGTGATTTAGATTTTGGCAGCAGCATACAGTGCCTTGTGAAAGTATTCGGCCCCCTTGAACTTTGCGACCTTTTGCCACATTTCAGGCTTCAAACATAAAGATATAAAACTGATTTTTTTTGTGAAGAATCAACAACAAGTGGGACACAATCATGAAGTGGAACGACATTTATTGGATATTTCAAACTTTTTTAACAAATCAAAAACTGAAAAATTGGGCGTGCAAAATTATTCAGCCCCCTTAAGTTAATACTTTGTAGTGCCACCTTTTGTTGCGATTACAGCTGTAAGTCGCTTGGGGTATGTCTCTATCAGTTTTGCACATCGAGAGACTGAATTTTTTTCCCATTCCTCCTTGCAAAACAGCTCGAGCTCAGTGAGGTTGGATGGAGAGCATTTGTGAACAGCAGTTTTCAGTTCTTTCCACAGATTCTCGATTGGATTCAGGTCTGGACTTTGACTTGGCCATTCTAACACCTGGATATGTTTATTTTTGAACCATTCCATTGTAGATTTTGCTTTATGTTTTGGATCATTGTCTTGTTGGAAGACAAATCCCCGTCCCAGTCTCAGGTCTTTTGCAGACTCCATCAGGTTTTCTTCCAGAATGGTCCTGTATTTGGCTCCATCCACCTTCCCATCAATTTTAACCATCTTCCCTGTCCCAGCTGAAGAAAAGCAGGCCCAAACCATGATGCTGCCACCACCATGTTTGACAGTGGGGATGGTGTGTTCAGGGTGATGAGCTGTGTTGCTTTTACGCCAAACATAACGTTTTGCATTGTTGCCAAAAAGTTCAATTTTGGTTTCATCTGACCAGAGCACCTTCTTCCACATGTTTGGTGTGTCTCCCAGGTGGCCTGTGGCAAACTTTAAACAACACTTTTTATGGATATCTTTTATCTTTCTTCTTGCCACTCTTCCATAAAGGCCAGATTTGTGCAATATATGACTGATTGTTGTCCTATGGACAGAGTCTCCCACCTCAGCTGTAGATCTCTGCAGTTCATCCAGAGTGATCATGGGCCTCTTGGCTGCATCTCTGATCAGTCAATTGATACATTTGCAAGTACATAACTATAGAGAACATGCAAAAATGCTATGGTAATAAAATGTTAAGTTTACACACTCACAGGAATGTCATACATGATGGATAATTAGCTTCCCTACAGAAAAGACACTGACCTTCACATGTCTTATTGGCCGGGCAGGGTGGGTGTGTGGCCAGAGACAGCAGGGGTTCAAACTGTAGAACCCAGTTCCTACATTTGAATATAAAATTGGTTTTATGTAGCTATGCTATATTTTATCTCTGGGAGCCTTAGGTTGACAAATCAGAGCAAGATTACTGAATGTTAGTACATTATTTAATTTCAGAGGTGAATGTATCAAACCAGTTTCCATGATTAAAGTGTTTTGTTGTTGTGCACTCTCCTCAAACAATAGCGTGATATTTTTCACTGTAATACCTACTGTAAATTGGACACTGCAGTTAGATTAACAAGAATGTAAGATTTCTGCCTGTATAAGAAATGTCTGTCTCAGAAAGTTGGCTGTTGTTTAAAACGTCATTCTAGTCACATTAGCTCAGGTTAGCAAAAAACGTCCAGGTTTAGGGACACCAATTCCGTTAACATCACAATAAGGGGGAAAGCTGACTAAATATAAAACACAAACCCCTAAGTGAAACTGGTCTTTCCAGTCCAACAACTCTCCTATGAACACAACAGTAGATCAATACTAATGTGGATTGGCTTTTTGAACAGGTGGAGAAATTAAACACCAATGACAGCACTCTGACAGAGACATAAAGCTGTGGCTGTTGATTTGAACCCTGAACTGGAGGTATTTGCTGGCAAGTGCCTGTTGTTGATGTGGTTAAGGGAAAAAGCCATTGAAAACGCCAATGTTAGAGTCTTGGCAAGCCCTAGCTGACATTGTGGTAGCAGTGGATCACATATTTCTGCATATAGCTCCATGTGATGGTAGTATGAGGTATTTTTTTCTCCAATGGTGTGTTAAAGAGTAAAAATAACTCTAAACATGCTGTTGACATTAGGAATTTAACTTCAAACCATGTGATGACAGTGGGAAAGGGTGGAGAACGAAAACAAGAAGGAAAATGGATATTTGGAGCAGCTCCAGAATTCTGGAAGATTGGATTTGCTGGTGAAATGGATTTCAACTGAAATACTACTTTACACTTAGTTTGCTTCAATTGCCCTGAGTTCTTCTTCCAAAAGTTAATATGGCAAGGACAGTGCAGACAAGCCTTAATTCTTTGCTCAAACTGATTTGGGATGGTATGTGCGTGTCAGAGTTTGTGTGTGAGTTAGTGGTCTATGCCAGACCTAAAGGTCACAACTTAATTTAGAGTATTCAAGGAGCTTTATAATGTCCCTGTCAGAATTAAAATAACTCAGTCATTTGCCTTTATAAGTCCTTTCATTTTGAAATATATGCCCATTTCAAAATTATGATGGATTATTATGTTGCATTGTATTTCATGAATTAATACTGATGTTATAAAGTTTTGATGATGGAAATGTTAAAGGGAAATGGACACATTTAGCACTACTTCGCAAAATTGCAACATTCAAGTCTTTCATTGCTTTCCCTACTGTGATGTCATATAAATTATTTTCAGAATTATACCTGCCATAGATACTGTTACCTGTTGTAATGCTGAAAAGAGCATAAACATTTTCTGTTCTATTTCATTTGCAGGTGTTCTTTTTGGTGCTAGGTAGAAGATGAGGAAACACCGGCTGTTACCGCTGTGCGCTCTTCTGGGTGTCCTGTTCGCAGGACTTCTGCCCAAACTTGATGCCCAGGGTCAGGAAGGTAAGCTTGACTCACTGTTTTTGTCTTCAATTCAACTTGCAGGCCCATGTGGTGCCCTCTCTTAAGCCCTATTCAAAAATGAAGTTTTCTTAGCCATGCTCAGTATCGTTTCACACTTCAGATATCCATTAATCTTAGTAGCACCTGGAAGGCCTACTTATTTTTTGTATTTTGGGGGGGTACTTTTTACCGGATCATCCTTGTTGGTTTCAGCACAAATAATTAAATGATCAAAACATTTCAGACATTTAACGAAAAGTAGGAATGACAATGCTAATATTGCTGTTAAGGTGGAGTTGTATTGATATTTATGGGTTGAGTTTCCGCCTTCCTTGAAACAATAAACGTTTGGGAACAAGTCAAAGTGTCTAGTTCCCTGCAGGAACTCAGAGGGATTGTCATGGCATGAATGAAAAAAGGGGTCTACTCAGGAATCACTGTTGCCTTAGAATGCAAGTCCAGTGTCATGTTGGTACCCTGGCCTCACAGTTCTGCCTAGTTTATGGTAGCATTTTGGCAGGTGAGGTGAACTAAGGTGTAATATTTTAGCACAAGTTAATTGGCCTAGTTTCCAGCGGTACTGTTGTTCGGTACATTAACAGGTTACAGCCATACCACTGGACTTGCCTCTGTCTCGGCACGGTGAGAGTCCTCAAAACCAAGTTTCTTCTTTTGAAGATTGCGCACAAGGCCTGGCTGCCGATATATACTTTCTTGTGGATTCGTCCTGGAGCATGGGACAAGAGAACTTTGAGCATGTCCGACAGTTTCTGTACAGCGTGGTTAAAGCACTGCATGAGGGTGGCGGTGGCAGATTTCAGTTCGCCCTCGTCCAGTACAGCGGCTCGCCCAAAACTGAGTTCCAATTGAACACATACCCATCTCCGCTGGGGGCCCTGGCCCATATCCGGGCCATGGCATACCGGGGGGGTGGCACCCGGACGGGTCTGGGCTTGGACTTTCTCATCCGGGCCCACCTGAACGCAGCGGCTGGTAGCCGCGCTGGTGTGGGTGTGGCGCAGGCGGTGGTGATCCTGACAGATGGGCGCTCCCAGGATGACGTGGCTGAGCCGGCGCAGGTGCTGCGGCTAGCAGGGGTGAGCATGTTTGCGGTGGGGGTGCAGGACGCCGTGGACTGGGAGCTCAGGGAGATGGCTAGTGTGCCACAGGACATACACATATTCAGTGTAGACTCTTTCCAGGCCCTGAAGGGTATTATCCAGGACTTAGTGGTGGGCTTGTGCGGCGCAGTCACTCAGGCCGGGGGCACCCCGATGGCTGTCGAAGCCAAAGAAGTGCCTCGAGACGTGACAGGTAATAACAGGGGGCCTGAGTCACTACCATACTAATGACCACATCATCATAAGAGAAGAAAGTAGCTACACATGTGTGGCCATGTCTGGATCGAGTCCTCTATTAACACAATTAAGGGGTATTTTACACGATAACCCTCATTTATCATCCACTGTCCGGCACCCATTAACATCACTGTTTCTCATCATATTTTATTTGCCCGTAACACTTTCAGAACACCACCCAGGTTTGCATGTGATTGACACTAAATGCTTCTCAGAAGAGGGCTTCTGATGGCTGCTATGTCTCTTCCAAGCCAGATTGACCAAATTTATAAAGCTTGCGCATGAACTGAGAACATGCCATCTCAGTCAATGGGAATATCCATTGCTTATTTGATATGGTAAAGACATATCGCTCTTCATTTGCCAGTTTAGTTTGTTACAACCAACATTGACTATGTAACCGTTACAAGCAGGATATTCAAACAATTTAACGTTTGTGACAGACTGCTACAGAAGGATTATCATCTATTTACATGACACAGTAACAGGATATTCAATTATATAATCTCTTTTATTCTCTATAATAAAATAAAGACAGATATGCAAAACACCTTCAGTCCATTATATTTGCCCTACAAAAATCACAAATGCTTTTGTCTGATTTTAAACAAATCTCCAAGTATCAGCAGTGAATCAATAGCGGTGACAAGCTGTTCCATTACGGCCTCCCGAAACACGGCGCAACTTTTAACAATGGCTAACCACCCACCCACTGCTTGTGTGTCTTGTTAATGTTTGTTTGTGTTTAGGCTATGTTTTATCAGTAACTCAAATATGTGCTTACTATTCTACAACTGAAACAGTGATGAACCTGCCCTGGACTCATCCTTGACTTGCAGCAGAGCCTAGATCGAGAGATTTAAAAGATAACAGCTTAGCACAATGTATGAAACAAATGTTATAGAATAGTTATTTATTCTCTTGATTAGTGGTAAGGGCTCTTAAGCATCAAGGATGGGCCACAGGGTCATGACTGGTACTTATTATCTCTGAGGTCTGTAACATGAGTCTGCATGGGGTGGCTGAACTCAATGGAGTTGGCAGGAGGTTATGTTTAGGTGCATTATCATAGAACCCAAACTGATATAAGACAGATAAAAGGAGAAACATTTTTACAATACACATTATACATTGTCTTATACATATGTTAAAAAAACACTATGAGTATATTATGAGTACAGTGCTAAATTGGTAATGTTCTGTTGGTGTAGTTCATTTTCACACCGCTCTTCAGTTTTTTTTTAGATAATCATAAATAACACATTTAGCAGAATAATACATTTGTGGGGTATTTTAGCAAGCTACAGGGTCATGCTCAGATTAATTTGCACACATCATCCTTTGAGCTCCAGATCTAATCACTCCTTGGTTCAGCCTACATGCAGTATAATGTGCTTTTGTGATGTTTTTTTAATGATTGATTGTGTTCATCATGAATGTCACATGCAATGATGCGCCAGCACTTTCTCTTTCTCTCTCTTTCTCTGTTTTAACGCTTTCACGTTGCATTTTGTTTCTGTTTTGTTTCTCTCTCTCTCTCTCTCTCTCTCTCTCCCTTTTAAGCACAAGAGTCAGCTGACCTTGTACTCTTAATTGACGGATCTGAGAACGTTGGAGCGGCCAACTTCCCCCGCGTGCGCGATTTGGCTATGAAAGTCATTGAGGGCCTCGATGTGGGCAGGGACACAATTCGGGTGGCTGTGGCTCTGTACAGCGCGGACCTAGAGATTCAGTTCTTTCTAAATAGCTATGACACCAAAGCCGCTGTCCTGGACGCTGTGAAGGCCCTTCAGTTCACAGGCGGCGATGAGGCTAACCTTGGAGCCGCCTTGGAGAATGTCGCTGGGAGCCTGTTGACTCCGGCATCAGGGGGCAGGGCAGAGGAGGGGGTGCCCCAAGCTCTGGTGGTGATCAGTGCCGGGCCGTCCAATGACGATTTCAGTGCGGGTGACAGGGCTCTTAAGGCAGCGAGCATTATCACGTTTGGCGTGGTGGTCGGCGGCGAGGCTACAGCCGAGCTGGAGACTATCGCCACAGACAAGAGCTTTGTTCTGTCAGCCCCCGATTTCAGGGCAGTGGCAAGCTTGGGTGACCAGTTGCTACCATATGTTAATGCAGTGGCCCAGCGCACCATTGTCATTCAGAATGAATTCACAGAAGGTAGGTAACTTCAATGCAAGGTAGGATTGGGTGGGGGATTCATGAAAAAAAATGATTAAGTGTGTCTTCTAGCTGATTTCATGCTCGAGGTAAGAATAATACATCGCTGACACCTAATTTGAAGCGGGTATATGTGATACTTTTATAACACCTTAATTACACATTCATCATTGTTCAAGAGACATTTTCAAAATGACCGACGCAGTGCCCAACCCCCTGGCAAAACACACACAACAGGCTGAGAGCAGCACAGTGTCAGCCTCAGAGCATTAGGCTGCCCATTGATATTGCTTTGCTCAAGGCCACAAATGGCAACACAACAAATAGTAATTTAAAGGTGTAATATGTAGACATAGCCCTGTCATTTCCTAGTTGCTAAAATTAGCTTGATTTCAGTTTGTGCCAAAACAAGCAATATAGTATAGTGTATATAGTGTAGGGAATCATTGTCATATCTTAACCGCTGTGAAATATATTTTCAGCTGTTTGAAGCTGGTGTATAAAACCGACAGTAAAAAGACAAAAATAGTTTAAAATATTGCACATGGAACGGATCTACTGCTTATTAGACTTGCTTTCAATGAGAATGACAGATTAACTCACATTTCTATCTGAAGTCTGTCAGGTCCTACATAAAGTTGAATAATGGATCTTTAAATGTATCCTGGCAAAATGGAACCAAGAGAATAGTCCCAAATGAGGCACACATAGAACATCTACACACATCTGGCTCACTTCCACAAGATCACCTATTAGCCATTGTATTTGAACCATCAACATTCTACTTACTGGTTTTAGGCTACCTGACACACTTTGGTTCTCATTATATATTTATCTATTTAGATGGAAAAATATTTTTGTACTGTAATGGAAATGGACTTTTCTTTCAAAAACACATCTTGCATAGATGTGTTATGAATGTTTTGGTCGTTATGAATACAGGTGTATACCCTCTTCAAGTAAGGCGTTAATAAATCATTGTACTTAATCTAATTGTAAGACAGCACATGCTTGAAATTTGGGGGTTGAGTGTTGATCTCAATCTAATAGTTCAATATAATACTGTATTAGTATTGAAATGGTTAACATTTCACAAATATGTTGTGAGGACTATGCATTGTGAGGACAGTTATAACAATAGAAAGACAAGATAGCATCTTGACCTGATTTCTAACATTAACCAGCTTGTTAACATACCTAACAAATGCACAAGCATTACAAAACTAACAAAATGAACTGAATACTGAAAATAGTTTATTAAATTTGCTGAAATGAAATTTGCTGACATACAAAAAAGCAACCTGATATAGTAGGTTTGGTATAGTTTTGTTATCTTGCTGTCTTACTTATATGTAGATATCTGTGTATACGGTTTTCTAGATTTCCTATTAATCTTTTCATCTCTTCCTGTGAAGCAGGAACGTAATTTTATTGCATCAGGTTTTCATTTCATTGGTGGGCCCTATTGTAAAGTAGAAGCTATTCATTTTTTTAAGTAAATTACAGTTACCCCCTTCTCCTAAACAAGTATTATAAAATGCAATTAATCTTCAACACCTCCAAATTGGCACCATTCTCTAATTCCCAGAATGTCACACAGTTGTATTTGTATAATTTGCAGCAATTCAGATGCCATTTCATACTTCTTCAGATGTTACAACTTTACTAATATGAATAAATGTCTGAAAAAGAAGTAATTTGTTAGTGCCTTTATTAAACATGGAATGCTTTGTGAATGCATTCAGTCATGTTAAATAGGGCATTAATTATTAATTAAGTACATTTGTAAGAGGCTAAGCACAGATGCAATTAATCCGATCATCAAGAGAGTATCACAGCTTTAGTAGCTTTATTTAGCTAATAATAGCTAGCTTTTACATAGATTATTCTAACACGTTACTGTATTTTCTCTTTCAGCCTTGGAAGTGGGAAAAAGGGATATCATTTTTCTCGTTGACAGCACTATGGGTGCCACATTGATCAACTCTCTTCGTGAGTTTATCAAAAGGTTTGTTGACACCATGCCGATCGGACCGGATCAAGTGCAAGTGGGTGTGACCCAGTTCAGCAACACTGCCAGGGATGAGATTGAGCTGAACGCATATGGATCCAAGGAAGACCTGAGTGCAGCCCTGGGCAGACTCAAGCCAAGACCAGGACAAGTGGTGAACATCGGGGCGGCCCTGGACTTTGTGAGGACCAGTACGCTGAGGGCTGACAAGGGGAGTCGTATTAAGCAGGGCGTGCCCCAGCTGGTTCTGTTGTTGACCAGTAAGAAGTCCAGCGACAGTGTGGGGCAGGCTGCAGAGGCACTGCAGCGCATGGGGGTTCTGACCCTGGCTGCCGGCTCTAAGACGGCCGATGAGCAGGAGCTGAAGCAGATTGCCTTTGATGAGAGCTTGGTGTTCATGCTGAAGGACTTCCGCGCATTGATCCGCAACCCCAAGTTGATTGTCTCTCCCCTCTCCACTCTATCGGGGGTTGTGGTGATTGAGGGACCGACAGAGCCAGGTAATGCTCCTATCCTATCGTCACTATGCTTGATACTAGCTACTTAAATGTAATTTACCCCTAACATGTAAGGTGATATTTTCTTATCCCAAGACTCCATAAGGCATTTAAAAATCATTGACATCTAATATTTGTGACTTGAACATTAGAATAGATGTAATGATGTTTTTTCCCTCCCCTGTTTTCCTCAGTGGTTGAAATCACAACAGTGCAGACCCAGCGAGTAGTCAGAGACATCATCTTTATGGTGGATGGCTCTAGCTACATTGGGGGTGCCAACCTTCCGTACGTGCGGGATTTCATTGCCAGTGTGGTAAACCAGCTGGACGTGCGGCCCGACAGGGTGCGCATCGGTCTCATGCAATTCGCAGAGAACCCAAAAATTGAATTCTATCTGAACACGTACAACACAAAGCAAGATGTGCTGGCTAGCCTGGGTGAGCTCAGGCTAATGGGAGGGTCTGCTTTGAACACGGGAGCGGCAATGGATTACGCACTTACCAACATGTTCCAGGCCTCGACTGGGTCACGTAAGAGGCAAGGTGTCCAACAGGTGCTTCTCCTGATCACTGGAGGCCCATCCCAGGATGAGGTTAAAAGGATAGCAGACAAAGTGGCCGTGGCGGGTGTACTGACCTTCACAGTCAGTGCTGGCCAGGCAGATGAGGACTACTTGAAGACGGTCGCTTTTGTTCCAAACTTGGCTTACCATGAAAGCCGATTTGCTGACCTGCCAAGTGTTGTTGAACAGATCATGACTCCTTTGACTACTGTGGTTGGAGATACAGATATCACAGAAACAGAAATAACCGAGGAACCTGGTGAGCTTTATGTTGTATTTTAGCTTTCTTGCTACATGTTGGGTTAAACAGTGCATATTAAATAGAACAAACTGCATTATAATGCTATTGACTGAGAGAACTGAAGGTGGTGTTACCTTTCCTCTTTTCCTGCAGCAGTCGTTGGAGGCGAGAGGGATGTTGCGTTCCTGATTGACGGCTCTGATAATGTCCGAGCAGATTTCCCCTACATCCGGGACTTTATCATCAAAGTCATTGAGCCTCTTGATATTGGACAAGATAGAGTGCGGATTTCAGTTGTCCAGCATAGTGAGAGGCCAGCTCCCAATTTCTACCTGAATACATATAAGGATAAGGCTGAAGTTTTAAGGGCTGTTAATGATCTAAGACTGTCTGGTGGACGGAGTCTGAACACCGGAATGGCTTTGAAATTCATGAAGGACACCATCCTGTCCCCAGTTCATGGTAGTCGGGCGGCTCAAAATGTACCCCAGTTTTTGATTGTTTTGACCGGAGGCAAGTCTAAGGATAGCGTGAAGGAGTCTGCTGGTGCTTTAAAGACCGATGGAGTGGTACCATTTGGCGTTGGTGTCAAGGATGCAGACCCTAAGCAAATTGAGGCTATTTCTCACAACCCATCCTTTGCTTTCAACGTGAAGGAATTCAGCCAGCTCAGTACGGTCCAACAAAAGCTCAATAGCTATGTGAGCCTTTCCAAGGAAAATCTGAAGGTCGTCTTGGAGGAAGGTAAGCAAAAGCTTTTCTCATATTCTATGTTGTGTGACACGCCTGTCATTGTCTTTGCTCTTGATGATGCTCTTTGTGCTGTGCTGTTTGTTTCTTCTAAATGTGCCTTATTGTTGTGTCTCAGCCTCAGTTCATGCTGATGCTATGAAAAGAGATATTGTATTCCTGCTGGATGGTTCTGATGGCACAAGGAGTGGATTCCCAGCATTGCGAGACTTTGTTCAAAGTGTAGTGGATAAACTCTCTGTGGAGGAAAACAGAGAAAGAGTTTCTCTGGTTCAGTACTCTGACAAACCAGAGGCCCATTTCTATCTGAACTCGCACAAAACAAAGGATGCCGTTATTCACGCCATAAGTAATATGAGGCACAAGGGTGGAAGGAGCCTAAACACTGGGGCAGCTCTCCAGTTTGTGAGACATAACATCTTTACTGCCTCCTCTGGCAGTAGACGACTGGAAGGTGTACCCCAGGTCCTGATCCTTTTGACTAGCAAGAAATCCAGAGATGATGTTACGGGCCCTGCTGTAGCTCTTAAAGATCTGGAAATTGTGTCAATAGGGGTCGGAGTTGGGGACGCCAATTTCCGTGAGTTGGAAATAATTTCCTTCCAACCCGGTTTCACATTCCAGGTCTCTGAGTTGTCTGAGTTGCCCTCAATCCATCCACAGTTTGTTGCTCTTCTTAAAAGAATGTCAAAAGACACAGAAGAAGCTGTGGCTCCTGTGACTCATGGAATTCCTGATTTAGTAGGTAAGAACTCCAACTTGGATATGAGTATGCTAAATACAAGAAACATACCGTATTCTTTTTCTTTGGAACAATGCTGAAATTGAAGCATGATAAATACATGGATGCCTAAGACTTTGGTCAACATAGTATTTCCTACAATGTCGATACATTGTGCATTTTGATAGAAACGTTCTCGTCTTTAGTTGCATGGTTGAGAAAACCTTTGATTCAGAGCATTTATTGGCTTTTTATTCTCTTAAAACAAAATAATTTCCCCCTATTTCACTCTATTCACTCTATTCCTTTCTTACCTCAACCATGTATGGATAAACTAAACTTCACATATTTGTGTTGAAAAGATGGTTCCATGTTGTTCTGCTTGTGATGATACTATCTCAGAACGGCACTCCCAAAACCTGCCTACAGTGTTCCAGCTTCTCATTCACCCTTGCAGATATGCATGCAAATATGTATTAATACAGACAACCAACCATAATCTTGGATTAATTTATTCTGTCATTGATATTTTTTCACTGTCTTGTGTAAATATTCAGCTTCAAACATTCTTAACAATGTTTGGTTGTTTTTTACATCTTACATTCATTTTCTATTATATAATTGTTAGTCAATGTATCCCATTTTTATCTATCTTCATCACCTAGTGGATACGGATACAGTGAGCAGCAAAAGGGACATAGTGTTTCTCCTTGATGGTTCAGACGACTCCAGAAATGGATTGCCTGCCATCAGAGAGTTTATACGAAGAATGGCAAATGAACTTGACATCGATGGGGACAATGTTCGAGTTGCTGTTGTGCAATACAGTGACGACGCTGCGGAGTACTTCCACCTGAAAGCTCACAAAACAAAAAGGGCTGTCATCTACGCTGTTAGAAGCCTAAGGCATAAAGGAGGAAGACCCCGCAACACCGGGGCAGCTCTTCAGTATGTTAGGGACAATGTTTTCACTGCTTCGTCCGGGAGTCGACATCTGGAAGGGGTTCCTCAGATTTTGTTTTTGTTAATTGGTGGAGAGTCCAGTGATGACGTCACAGCTGCTGCATCTGATCTCAAACGCCTTGGGGTTCTTTCGTTTGCCATTGGGATGAAAAATGTCAGGCAAGAGGAGCTGCAGAGCATTGCCTACTCTTCCAGATTTATTTTCAACCTACCAGTCTTTGGTGAACTTTTGTCCATACAGCCAGAGATCCTTGCCTTTGTCCAGTCAAAAATGGGAATTGAGCCCCCCACTATTGTCGGTAAGAACCACCATGACTCTGCATCAACAATTAAGTTGACTTTCCCAGATGTCATTCATTTTTCTTCTATCAAATATTGGTCTTGACTGGTTTGATTACTTATGTAACTGCGCCATTCTTTGAAGAAAGTATATGGATCAGTTTTACATTCCCTCAAATTTCCTGCTTTGAATAGAGGCCAGCATCTTTGAATGGTTACGCTATATAATCCTACTTTTATGAACAAAACACCAGAGCTGGTGCTGGAATGGTTACTGTTCTACTTGCATCAAATACATTTCTATTGGCATAACAATGCCAAATCTTCTCTTTCTTGTTCCACATTCCAGAAAAGTAATTATATTCTTGATTGTTTAAAATCAGGAAACTATGCTTTTCTGGTCCTTTCAGCTTAAGCTCTTTTTTGAGCCAATGATACAGTACATCATTGTCTAGTTATTTTAAGCTAGTTTAGATTCTCATCTCAGCATACAATCTTCCCCTTTCTTCATGGAACGAGTGTTTGATTTCACATCTACATTTTTTTTCTTAAAACTCAAGCTCTTTATCTACAAACTTTCTTAAATGTTTTGACATTTGAGACCATTTGAACTCACTTTACTTTCACTTACTATTTCTTTGCATGTTGCATAGAGCTATGTTATGACGTGATAGTCATCGTAGTTAAAATATATTATGGAGAATATTTCAGACCATTTTGCAATGTTTTGGTCTACTTTACAACATTCTATTGACATGCTGCCCTTGTGAATGCATTAATGCATATATTTAGTGGTTTTATTATTAAATAGGTCCTTCAATGTTTTCTTAGTTGAATTAGATGCTGCACAGAGAGACATAGTGTTCCTATTGGATGGGTCTGATGATAGTAGGAGTGGATTTCCAGCCATGTGCGGATTTGTTCAAAGATTGGTGGAGAACCTCAATGTTGGAGAGAACAAAGATCGAGTTTCTGTGGTTCAGTACAGCAGAACTCCAGAGGCCCATTTCTTACTGAACACATATCCAGAAAAACAAAGTGTTCTAGGTTCTATTCGAAGCCTACAGCACAAAGGGGGTAGACCCCTCAACACCGGGGCAGCCCTCCAGTACGTAAAGGACAATGTCTTTACTGCCTCCTCGGGAAGCAGAAGCCAAGAAGGCATCCCTCAGATACTGATACTACTAAGTGGTGGCAAATCTCAAGATGATGTTGGAAGTGCTGCTGCTGCTTTGAAACAGGGCAGAATTGTACCATTCAGTATTGGTACGAGGAATTCAGACATTCTAGAGCTCCAAATGATCGCACATATTCCCTCCTATGCCCTTTCTGTCCCTCGGTTTGATGACCTTGAAAGCGTTCAACAGCAGCTTTTGTCATTTGTTAAAAGGGTCCCTCGTCAGCCAAGAGTGTATCAACCAACTGTAGTAGGTAAGGAGTAATATTTCTACCTCTCTTCATTATGCACTTTAATCTGTTACATTTCAGGTTACTACATTCTTGCTGAAAATTCA
The DNA here is from genome assembly GCF_021184085.1 of Oncorhynchus gorbuscha. Taxonomy (NCBI): domain Eukaryota; kingdom Metazoa; phylum Chordata; class Actinopteri; order Salmoniformes; family Salmonidae; genus Oncorhynchus; species Oncorhynchus gorbuscha. The sequence continues at coordinate 66,402,813 of NC_060173.1, read as the reverse complement.
GCACATTCATGATACTGCTTTATGCATGCCTTTTGAAATATGTTGGTATCATTTGCTAGTCACAAATATACATGATCTTTCTTGATCATTTTACCTGAGAATTTCATTTAATTCATGTGCATTTCTAGATAACACTGAATCCAAACAACTTGATGTTGTATTTTTACTGGATGGCTCTGATGAAACTCTAAATGGATTTGAGGCAATGCGTGACTTTGTTCAAAGAGTAGTGGAGAAACTCACAGTGCAGGAGACTAGAGATCAAGTCTCTGTGGTGCAGTATAGCAAAGAACCAGAGGCCCACTTCTATCTGAACACTTACACAACAAAGCAAGACATTGTTGACGCTGTAAGACAACTGAGGCACAAAGGAGGGATCACCCTCAACACTGGGGTAGCTCTCCAGTATGTCAGGGATAACATCTTTACTGCCTCCTCCGGAAGTAGACGCCAAGAGGGCATCCCTCAGATTCTGGTTTTATTGAGTGGGGGAAGGTCCAATGATGATGTCAGAAATGCAGTGAAAAACTTGAAAGCAATTGATGTGATGGCAATAGTGGTGGGGATGAGGAATGCTGATACGCTTGAGCTTCAAACTATTTCAGATGAACCCAGCTATGCTTTCTATGCTCCAAATTACAATGATCTCCCAAACATTCAACAGCAAGTGTTCTCGGCTGTTCAGAGAGTTGCAATAACTACTCCTGACTTGCCAACAACACTAATAGGTAAGAATGCAATCATGGCAACAGCTATGCTGTAGTTGGTCATTTGAGTTAGCACTTTATTGATGTATTTCATTTCCCCAAAACACAGAGGTGTTTGTTGAAATCTTTATATGTATATTTTAAAAGTTATTCTTTACCATTAACCCATTTTATGAATGGTTATAGATGCAACAACGGACGACAGGAGGGACATTGTATTTTTACTTGATGGTTCCGATGATTCCGGAAGAATATTCCCAGATATTCAAGACTTTATGCAGAGAGTTGTGGAGAAACTCAATGTAGATGGGAACAAAGATCATGTGTCTGTGGTTCAGTACAGTGACACAGCAGAGATGAATTTCAACTTGGGTATGCATTCAACAAAAGATGATGTTCTTGATGCTGTTCGAGGTCTGAGGCACAAAGGAGGAAGCCCTCTAAATACTGGAGCAGCTCTCCAGTATGTGAGGGATAATGTCTTTACTGCATCCAGTGGAAGTAGAAGCCTGCAAGGTGTTCCACAGATACTAATACTGCTGAGCGGTGGAAGATCTACTGATGATATCAGAACTCCTGTCACAAAGCTCAAAGAAATGGGAGTCATTTCAATCGGTATTGGCACAGGAGATGCAGACACACTTGAATTGCAAACAATATCTCATGAACCCAATTATGCTCTTTCCATTACTGATTTTGAAGACCCCACAATTCAGAAAGAATTGCTGTCATTGTTAACAGAAGCATCCCATCAACCAGAGCCAGCTGCTCCTACCATTCATTTTGGTAAGCTGTGGCCATTTGTATTTTGTTGTAGTGTCACGTGTTTTCTGCATTTTGGTAAATTATCTTATCTATGTTATTGCATGTCTTTTGAAGAAACCATATACTTGCGTCCAAGATATTTCATCTTTAGAGAATAAGATTATTGAAATTTCAGTTGGACAATGGTTTTATGCTAGCAACGACCTTGATATCACCGCAGTTGCTTTCTGTGCCCTCTCTGAAAAAAAGTGCCTTTTCTTTCCCTTTGCAACTTCTCTTTACCTTCATTTCAGAATCTGACAAAAAGGATGTTGTATTTCTCATTGATGGATCTGACAACTCTAACACTGGTTTTGAGGGGATTCGTCGCTTTGCAGAGAAAGTAGTGGAGATTCTTAATGTGGAGGAAAATGGCGACCGGGTGGCCCTTGTTCAGTACAGTGGGAACGCCACACCCAATTTCTATCTGAATTCATACTCTTCTAAAAATGACGTGCTTAATTCAATAAGATCAATGAGGCACACAGTTGGAAGACCTCTCAACACTGGCACAGCCCTGCAGTTTGTGAGAGACACCGTATTTACAGCTTCAGCTGGAGGCAGACGTGCTGAGGGTGTGCCTCAATATCTATTTGTCTTCAGTGGAGGGAGATCTAGTGATGATATAATGGGACCAGCACAGTCATTGAGAGGGGATGGAGTAAGAACATTTACCATTGGAACAAGGAATGCTGATACGTTGGAGTTACAAATGATATCTTTTAAACCAGGAGACTCTTTTTCTGTTTCCAATTTTAACAACCTTGACAGCATACACTCTTCAGTGACAGCTTTAATAAATGGTGTTCGGGAAACACCTGAAATGTCAACTGTCATTGGTAAGATTATTAAGATAAAAGTTTACATCACTTAAGGCCTTTTAAAATCACAAATTCACAGTCATTCACTGAGAATCTATTCCAAATCTTACTATTAGAGGGCAGCGTTGTCATAAAAAAAATTGTGATTTCAGTACAGATGTGCAGTATATATGGACCTGTTGGTTGTGCAAATTTTTTTTTGCTCATTTCAGACAATTCCACTTTGTTGACATCAGATATCCAGAGGGTGGATGGGGTTGATGTTGTATTTCTACTTGATGGATCTGATGAGATGCAAAAAGGTGTCCAATCAATCTGTGATTTCCTTGGTCAATTTGTTGAACATCTTGACATCGGGCCAGACAAAGCACAAGTTGCTATGATCCAGTACAGTAACAAACCTACCACTCATTTCCTATTGAACACGTACTCATCGAAGATTGATATCATGGCAGAAGTACGCAATATCAATCTTGAAGGAGGAAGGTCCCGCAACACTGGGGAAGCTCTTGATTATGTAAAAAACAATGTCTTTAATACCTTCTCAGGAAGTAGACGCCAAGAGGGCATCCCTCAGATACTGATACTGATAAGTGGGGGAAAATCACAAGATGATGTTCTGGTTCCATCTGAGAGTCTGAAGGCAGATGGAATAGTGCTTTTGACTGTTGCGGTAAAATATGCAGATGGAGCGGAGATGCAGAGCATTGCATACAGTCCTAATAAGGCATATTTGCTAAGAGAGTTTTCTGACCTTTCTCTTGTTAGACAACAGTTGCTCTCAGCAGTTGTCTCTCATAAAGATACAGTAAGACCGGGCTTAGGTGAGTGAAAAAGAGTACAATAATAAACAATTGAATTGAAAATGTGTATAAAAGAGAAGTTATATTTTTCAATCATTTTCAAAATATGTAGCTTATACTGTAGCTTGAAATGTGTATAATGTACCATGCACAATTAGCTGATTTAGTTCAATTTTCATCCTAGTTCAAGGCTCCAGTGTGAAAAGAGACATAGTTTTCCTCCTTGATGGATCTGATGATGTAAGGAGTAGATTTACAGATATACGAGAGTTTGTTGCGAAAGTGGTGGAAAAGTTTGATGTCGACAAGGGAAAAGATCAAGTTGCTGTTCTGCAGTACAGCAACAGTGCAGCAGTGAACTTTAACCTGAATGCGTACAAGACAAGAGATGATGTGCTTTCAGCAGTCAGAAATCTGAGGCCAAAGGGTGGGAGGCCACTATATACTGGCACGGCCCTCCAGTTTGTGAAGGACAATGTCTTTACTAATAATGCTGCAAGTCGACGTCATGAAGGTGCTGAACAGATCCTAGTGCTTCTGACTGGTGGCAGATCTAGAGATTCTCCTCGAGGTCCTTCCAGGGCCCTCAAGACTTTGGGGGTTGTAACATTTGCTATTGGATCAATGATGACCGATTTGGAAGAAATGCAATCAATATCATCTCTTCCAAATTATACTTATTCAGTCCATGATTTTGCAAACCTTCAAAACATCCAGCAAAGTTTGGAGACAAATCTTGCTCAAGTACGACCACAGGAGGTACCTAGAGTTGGTAAGAAAATATTAAACTTTTATACTGGAAATGTTGATTTCCGACTAGAATTATTAATAAAGAACCAGATTAGTTTATTGACATAACAGGTCATATGTTTTCACATATATTATTTTTTTTTTATTGTGTATTGGACAGTGGAAAGTGATGGAAGTAGGAGAGATATTGTGTTTCTTCTGGATGGATCAGATAACACCAGAACAGGATTCCCAGCTATTCAGGAGTTCCTCCACAAAATCATTGAAAATCTCAATGTGGAACAAAAGAATGACAGAGTGGCTGTGGTTCAGTTTAGTGACGGTGCAGTGGCAAACTTTTATTTGAATTCATTTCTGAGAAAGAATGACATGTTGAACTCTGTGAGGGGCGTCTCACACAAAGGGGGAAGAGCCCTTAATACTGGAGCAGCTCTTAAGTTTGTGAAAGAAAATGTATTCACAAGATCCTCTGGGAGTAGACAATTGGACGGTGTGAAACAAATGCTCATTCTCCTCAGTAGTGGACGGTCAAGAGACAATGTGGATGCACCAGCCTCTGCTCTCAAGGAGCTCGGGGTGTTAGTTTTTGTAATTGGAACAAGGAGCTCTGACAGCAGAGAATTACAGAAGATATCCTATGACCCCAGTTATGCCCTCTCCGTGTCGGAATTTACTGACCTCCCCAACATCCAACAGCAGCTTCTTTCTGCCATGAACACTGCCGTTATACAGGACACAACCATGACACCAACACTAATACCGACAATAGTAGGTAAGAAAAATATGGTTTTGATCTGTTCCATTTCCTCTTTTACATTAGGATAGAGTAGTTGATAGCTTAGAACACTTGTGTAGAACACTTGTGTGAGGTCTTTCACGTAGTTTCTTTTCATACCTCTGTACCAATGTTCCCTATGATATAACTCAGGGCAATGAACAAATGGACACTTTCTTTGAATAGTTGTTTGTAATAAGTGAAAGGGATGACTTTCATGTGACAGAAGCAGTTTTGTCCTGTTTTCCCTTACCTATGCCACATGTAATATGACTCTTTATCTGAACCTTCACATTCCCTAGTTGAGAGTCAGGCTCCCAGGAGGGATGTTGTGTTCTTGCTGGATGGATCTGATGGCACTAGGAGTGGATTCCCATCCATGCGTGACCTTGTTCAAAGAGTGGTGGAGACACTCAGTGTGGATGAGAACAAAGATCGCGTTGCGGTGGTCCAGTACAGTAGAGATCCAGCCGCCCAATTCTATCTGAACACATACACAACAAAGGGAGAGATTCTCAACACTGTAAGAGGTCTGAGACACAAAGGCGGGAGACCTCTCAACACTGGAGCAGCTCTCCAGTACGTGAGGGACAATGTCTTTACTGCCTCCTCCGGAAGCAGGCGCTTGGAAGGCGTTCCACAGCTACTGATTCTGTTGAGTGGTGGAAGGTCCGTTGACAATGTTGACGCGCCAGCCTCTGCTCTGAAGGAGCTTGGGGTACTGGTCTTTGGAATTGGAACAAGGAGCTCTGATAGCAGAGAATTGCAGAGGATATCACATGATCCCAGTTACGCTCTGTCTGTCTCAGACTTTACTGACCTTCCGAACATCCAGCAGCAACTTCTGTCCTCGGTGGAGGCAGTGGTTATTGATGTTACTCCAGAATCACCAACAGTTTTAGGTATGTGTTATCACTGTGAATTAAGATTCAGGATGTGTTAGCAAAATGGCTGCAGAGTCTTAGAAACGACTATATAATTTGGCCAAAAACACCACATTTGATCAGTTTGATTGACATAATCTATTTATTTTCTCAGTTGATCATGACCCCGCCAGAAAGGATGTGGTATTCCTTCTGGATGGTTCTGATGGCACAAGGAATGGATTCCCAGCAATGCGTGATTTTGTTCAGAGAGTAGTAGAGAAACTCAATGTGGGAGGAGACAAAGACCGCGTTTCTGTGGTCCAGTACGGTAGAGATCAAGAAGTTAATTTCTATCTGAACACATACACCACGAAGGGCGACATTCTTGACATCGTCAGAGGTCTGAGGCACAGAGGAGGTAGACTCCTCAACACTGGGGCAGCCCTCCAGTATGTAAGGGACAACGTCTTTACTGCTTCCTCAGGAAGCAGAAGCCAAGAAGGTGTCCCTCAGATGCTGATACTGCTGAGTGGCGGGAGGTCCAATGATAATGTTGATATACCAGTTTCTGCCCTCAAAGAGAGTGGGGTCTTGATCTTTGGCATTGGAAACAGAAATTCTAGCAAAGAGGTTCAAAGGATTGCCTCTGACCCCAGTTATTCCCAGTCTGTTTCTGAATTCTCTGATCTCCCCAGCGTCCAGGATAAGTTTTTCTCCTCACTCATTACTGTACACGATGGCGCAACACCCATTTCCCCAACAGTCATAGGTAAGACCGGATGCATTATCTTGGAAAACTAAAGCAACAAACACATATTTCAGGTTTGATGAAGCAATGTTGACATACGTTTTCTGTTTTGTTTCTGATACTCTTAGTGGACCTAAGCGTCGCCAGAAAGGATGTAGTATTCTTGCTGGATGGTTCTGATGGCACAAGGAATGGATTCCCAGAAATGCGTGACTTTGTTCAAAGAGTAGTGGAGAAACTCACTGTAGGGGAGAACAGAGATCGAGTCTCTGTGGTACAGTATAGCAGAGAACCAGAGGTCCACTTCTATCTGAACACTTACACAAGAAAAGAAGAGGTTGTTGACACCGTAAAAGGGCTGAAGCACAAAGGAGGGAGAACCCTCAACACTGGAGCAGCTCTCCAGTATGTCAGGGACTACGTCTTTGCAGCCTCCTCTGGAAGTAGGCGCCTTGAAAGTGTTCCACAGATTCTGATACTGCTAAATGGTGGAAGGTCCTTTGACAATGTAGATAAACCCGCTTCTGCTCTCAAGGAGCTTGGTGTCTTGGTGTTTGGAATTGGAACAAGGAGCTCTGATAGCAGAGAGTTACAGAAGATATCCTATGACCCCAGTTATGCCCTCTCCGTGTCTGAATTCACTGACCTCCCCAACATCCAACAGCAGCTTATTTCTGCCATGAACACTGCCGTTATACAGGACACAACCATGACACCAACACTAATACCAACAATACTAGGTAAGAAAAATATGGTTTTGATCTGTTCCATCTCCTCTTTTACATTAGGATAGAGTAGCCGATAGCTTAGAACACTTGTGTAGATTCCCCTGCGGCCTTTCATGTGATTTCTTTTCATACCTCTGTACCAATGTTCCCTATGATATAACTCAGGGCAATGCACAAATGGTCACTTTCTTTGAATAGTTGTTTGTGATAAGTGAAAGGGATGACTTTCATGTGACAGAAGCAGCTTTGTCCTGTTTTCCCTTACCTATGCCACATGTAATATGACTCTTTATCTGAACCTTCACATTTCCTAGTTGAGAGTCAGGCTCCGAGGAGGGATGTTGTGTTCTTGCTGGATGGATCTGATGGCACTAGGCGTGGATTCCCATCCATGCGTGACTTTGTTCAAAGAGTGGTGGAGACTCTCAGTGTGGATGAGAACAAAGATCGCGTTGCGGTGGTCCAGTACAGTAGAGATCCAGCCGCCCAATTCTATCTGAACACATACACAACAAAGGGAGAGATTCTCAACACTGTAAGAGGTCTGAGACACAAAGGCGGGAGACCTCTCAACACTGGAGCAGCTCTCCAGTACGTGAGGGACAATGTCTTTACTGCCTCCTCCGGAAGCAGGCGCTTGGAAGGCGTTCCACAGCTACTGATTCTGTTGAGTGGTGGAAGGTCCGTTGACAATGTTGACACGCCAGCCTCTGCTCTGAAGGAGCTTGGGGTTTTGGTCTTTGGAATTGGAACAAGGAGCTCTGATCGCAGAGAATTGCAGAGGATATCACATGATCCCAGTTACGCTCTGTCTGTCTCAGACTTTACTGACCTTCCGAGCATCCAGCAGCAACTTCTGTCCTCGGTGGAGGCAGTGGTTATTGATGTTACTCCAGAATCACCAACAGTTTTAGGTATGTGTTATCACTGTGAATTAAGAGTCAGGATGTGTTAGCAAAATGGCCGCAGAGTCTTAGAAACAACTATATAATTTGGCCAAAAACATCACATTTGATCAGTTTGATTGACATAATCTATTTATTTTCTCAGTTGATCATGACCCCGCCAGAAAGGATGTGGTATTCCTTCTGGATGGTTCTGATGGCACAAGGAATGGATTCCCAGCAATGCGTGATTTTGTTCAGAGAGTAGTAGAGAAACTCAATGTGGGAGGAGACAAAGACCGCGTTTCTGTTGTCCAGTACGGTAGAGATCAAGAAGTTAATTTCTATCTGAACACATACACCACGAAGGGCGACATTCTTGACATCGTCAGAGGTCTGAGGCACAGAGGAGGTAGACTCCTCAACACTGGGGCAGCCCTCCAGTATGTAAGGGACAACGTCTTTACTGCCTCCTCAGGAAGCAGAAGCCAAGAAGGTGTCCCTCAGATGCTGATACTGCTGAGTGGCGGGAGGTCCAATGATAATGTTGATATACCAGTTTCTGCCCTCAAAGAGAGTGGGGTCTTGATCTTTGGCATTGGAAACAGAAATTCTAGCAAAGAGGTTCAAAGGATTGCCTCTGAGCCCAGTTATTCCCAGTCTGTTTCTGAATTCTCAAATCTCCCCAGCATCCAGGATAAGTTTTTATCCTCACTCATTACTGTACATGTTGGCGCAACACCCATTTCCACAACAGTCATAGGTAAGACCGGATGCATTATCTTGGAAAACTAAAGCAACAAACACATATTTCAGGTTTGATGAAGCAATGTTGACATACGTTTTCTGTTTTGTTTCTGATACACTTAGTGGACCTAAGCGTCGCCAGAAAGGATGTAGTATTCTTGCTGGATGGTTCTGATGGCACTAGGAATGGCTTCCCAGAAATGCGTGACTTTGTTCAAAGAGTAGTGGAGAAACTCACTGTAGGGGAGAACAGAGATCGAGTCTCTGTGGTACAGTATAGCAGAGAACCAGAGGTCCACTTCTATCTGAACACTTACACAAGAAAAGAAGAGGTTGTTGACACCGTAAAAGGGCTGAAGCACAAAGGAGGGAGAACCCTCAACACTGGAGCAGCTCTCCAGTATGTCAGGGACTACGTCTTTTCTGCGTCCTCTGGAAGTAGGCACCTTGAAAGTGTTCCACAGATTCTTATACTGCTAAATGGTGGAAGGTCCTTTGACAATGTAGATAAACCCGCTTCTGCTCTCAAGGAGCTTGGTGTCTTGGTGTTTGGAATTGGAACAAGGAGCTCTGATAGCAGAGAGTTACAGAAGATATCCTATGACCCCAGTTATGCTCTCTCCATGTCTGAATTCACTGACCTCCCCAACATCCAACAGCAGCTTCTTTCTGCCATGAACACTGCCGTTATACAGGACACAACCATGACACCAACACTAATACCAACAATACTAGGTAAGAAAAATATGGTTTTGATCTGTTCCATTTCCTCTTTTACATTAGGATAGAGTAGTCGATAGCTTAGAACACTTGTGTAGATTCCCCTGCGGCCTTTCATGTGGTTTCTTTTCATACCTCTGTACCAATGTTCCCTATGATATAACTCAGGGCAATGCACAAATGGTCACTTTCTTTGAATAGTTGTTTGTGATAAGTGAAAGGGATGACTTTCATGTGACAGAAGCAGCTTTGTCCTGTTTTCCCTTACCTATGCCACATGTAATATGACTCTTTATCTGAACCTTCACATTCCCTAGTTGAGAGTCAGGCTCCCAGGAGGGATGTTGTGTTCTTGCTGGATGGATCTGATGGCACTAGGAGTGGATTCCCATCCATGCGTGACTTTGTTCAAAGAGTGGTGGAGACTCTCAGTGTGGATGAGAACAAAGATCGCGTTGCGGTGGTCCAGTACAGTAGAGATCCAGCCGCCCAATTCTATCTGAACACATACACAACAAAGGGAGAGATTCTCAACACTGTAAGAGGTCTGAGACACAAAGGCGGGAGACCTCTCAACACTGGAGCAGCTCTCCAGTACGTGAGGGACAATGTCTTTACTGCCTCCTCCGGAAGCAGGCGCTTGGAAGGCGTTCCACAGCTACTGATTCTGTTGAGTGGTGGAAGGTCCGTGGACAATGTTGACACGCCAGCCTCTGCTCTGAAGGAGCTTGGGGTTTTGGTCTTTGGAATTGGAACAAGGAGCTCTGATCGCAGAGAATTGCAGAGGATATCACATGATCCCAGTTACGCTCTGTCTGTCTCAGACTTTACTGACCTTCCGAGCATCCAGCAGCAACTTCTGTCCTCGGTGGAGGCAGTGGTTATTGATGTTACTCCAGAATCACCAACAGTTTTAGGTATGTGTTATCACTGTCAATTAAGAGTCAGGATGTGTTAGCAAAATGGCCGCAGAGTCTTAGAAACGACTATATAATTTGGCCAAAAACACCACATTTGATCAGTTTGATTGACATAATCTATTTATTTTCTCAGTTGATCATGACACCGCCAGAAATGATGTGGTATTCCTTCTGGATGGTTCTGATGGCACAAGGAATGGATTCCCAGAAATGCGTGACTTTGTTCAAAGAGTAGTGGAGAAACTCACTGTAGGGGAGAACAGAGATCGAGTCTCTGTGGTACAGTATAGCAGAGAACCAGAGGTCCACTTCTATCTGAACACTTACACAAGAAAAGAAGAGGTTGTTGACACCGTAAAAGGGCTGAAGCACAAAGGAGGGAGAACCCTCAACACTGGAGCAGCTCTCCAGTATGTCAGGGACTACGTCTTTGCAGCCTCCTCTGGAAGTAGGCGCCTTGAAAGTGTTCCACAGATTCTGATACTGCTAAATGGTGGAAGGTCCTTTGACAATGTAGATAAACCCGCTTCTGCTCTCAAGGAGCTTGGTGTCTTGGTGTTTGGAATTGGAACAAGGAGCTCTGATAGCAGAGAGTTACAGAAGATATCCTATGACCCCAGTTATGACCTCTCCGTGTCTGAATTCACTGACCTCCCCAACATCCAACAGCAGCTTATTTCTGCCATGAACACTGCCGTTATACAGGACACAACCATGACACCAACACTAATACCAACAATACTAGGTAAGAAAAATATGGTGTTGATCTGTTCCAACTCCTATTTTACATTAGGATACAGTAGTCGATAGCTTAGAACACTTGTGTAGATTCCCCTGCGGCCTTTCATGTGGTTTCTTTTCATACCTCTGTACCAATGTTCCCTATGATATAACTCAGGGCAATGCACAAATGGTCACTTTCTTTGAATAGTTGTTTGTGATAAGTGAAAGGGATGACTTTCATGTGACAGAAGCAGCTTTGTCCTGTTTTCCCTTACCTATGCCACATGTAATATGACTCTTTATCTGAACCTTCACATTCCCTAGTTGAGAGTCAGGCTCCCAGGAGGGATGTTGTGTTCTTGCTGGATGGATCTGATGGCACTAGGCGTGGATTCCCATCCATGCGTGACTTTGTTCAAAGAGTGGTGGAGACTCTCAGTGTGGATGAGAACAAAGATCGCGTTGCGGTGGTCCAGTACAGTAGAGATCCAGCCGCCCAATTCTATCTGAACACATACACAACAAAGGGAGAGATTCTCAACACTGTAAGAGGTCTGAGACACAAAGGCGGGAGACCTCTCAACACTGGAGCAGCTCTCCAGTACGTGAGGGACAATGTCTTTACTGCCTCCTCCGGAAGCAGGCGATTGGAAGGCGTTCCACAGCTACTGATTCTGTTGAGTGGTGGAAGGTCCGTTGACAATGTTGACACGCCTGCCTCTGCTCTGAAGGAGCTTGGGGTTTTGGTCTTTGGAATTGGAACAAGGAGCTCTGATAGCAGAGAATTGCAGAGGATATCACATGATCCCAGTTACGCTCTGTCTGTCTCAGACTTTACTGACCTTCCGAGCATCCAGCAGCAACTTCTGTCCTCGGTGGAGGCAGTGGTTATTGATGTTACTCCAGAATCACCAACAGTTTTAGGTATGTGTTATCACTGTGAATTAAGAGTCAGGATGTGTTAGCAAAATGGCCGCAGAGTCTTAGAATCGACTATATAATTTGGCCAAAAACACCACATTTGATCAGTTTGATTGACATAATCTATTTATTTTCTCAGTTGATCATGACACCGCCAGAAAGGATGTGGTATTCCTTCTGGATGGTTCTGATGGCACAAGGAATGGATTCCCAGAAATGCGTGACTTTGTTCAAAGAGTAGTGGAGAAACTCACTGTAGGGGAGAACAGAGATCGAGTCTCTGTGGTACAGTATAGCAGAGAACCAGAGGTCCACTTCTATCTGAACACTTACACAAGAAAAGAAGAGGTTGTTGACACCGTAAAAGGGCTGAAGCACAAAGGAGGGAGAACCCTCAACACTGGAGCAGCTCTCCAGTATGTCAGGGACTACGTCTTTGCAGCCTCCTCTGGATGTAGGCGCCTTGAAGGTGTTCCACAGATTCTGATACTGCTAAATGGTGGAAGGTCCTTTGACAATGTAGATAAACCCGCTTCTGCTCTCAAGGAGCTTGGTGTCTTGGTGTTTGGAATTGGAACAAGGAGCTCTGATAGCAGAGAGTTACAGAAGATATCCTATGACCCCAGTTATGACCTCTCCGTGTCTGAATTCACTGACCTCCCCAACATCCAACAGCAGCTTATTTCTGCCATGAACACTGCCGTTATACAGGACACAACCATGACACCAACACTAATACCAACAATACTAGGTAAGAAAAATATGGTGTTGATCTGTTCCATCTCCTCTTTTACATTAGGATAGAGTAGTCGATAGCTTAGAACACTTGTGTAGATTCCCCTGCGGCCTTTCATGTGGTTTCTTTTCATACCTCTGTACCAATGTTCCCTATGATATAACTCAGGGCAATGCACAAATGGTCACTTTCTTTGAATAGTTGTTTGTGATAAGTGAAAGGGATGACTTTCATGTGACAGAAGCAGCTTTGTCCTGTTTTCCCTTACCTATGCCACATGTAATATGACTCTTTATCTGAACCTTCACATTCCCTAGTTGAGAGTCAGGCTCCCAGGAGGGATGTTGTGTTCTTGCTGGATGGATCTGATGGCACTAGGAGTGGATTCCCATCCATGCGTGACTTTGTTCAAAGAGTGGTGGAGACTCTCAGTGTGGATGAGAACAAAGATCGCGTTGCGGTGGTCCAGTACAGTAGAGATCCAGCCGCCCAATTCTATCTGAACACATACACAACAAAGGGAGAGATTCTCAACACTGTAAGAGGTCTGAGACACAAAGGCGGGAGACCTCTCAACACTGGAGCAGCTCTCCAGTACGTGAGGGACAATGTCTTTACTGCCTCCTCCGGAAGCAGGCGCTTGGAAGGCGTTCCACAGCTACTGATTCTGTTGAGTGGTGGAAGGTCCGTTGACAATGTTGACACGCCTGCCTCTGCTCTGAAGGAGCTTGGGGTTTTGGTCTTTGGAATTGGAACAAGGAGCTCTGATAGCAGAGAATTGCAGAGGATATCACATGAACCCAGTTACGCTCTGTCTGTCTCAGACTTTACTGACCTTCCGAGCATCCAGCAGCAACTTCTGTCCTCGGTGGAGGCAGTGGTTATTGGTGTTACTCCAGAATCACCAACAGTTTTAGGTATGTGTTATCACTGTGAATTAAGATTCAGGATGTGTTAGCAAAATGGCCACTGAGTCTTAGAATCTACTATATAATTTGGCCAAAACACCACATTTGATCAGTTTGATTGACATAATCTATTTATTTTCTCAGTTGATCATGACCCCGCCAGAAAGGATGTGGTATTCCTTCTGGATGGTTCTGATGGCACAAGGAATGGATTCCCAGCAATGCGTGATTTTGTTCAGAGAGTAGTAGAGAAAATTAATGTGGGAGGAGACAAAGACCGCGTTTCTGTGGTCCAGTACGGTAGAGATCAAGAAGTTCATTTCTATCTGAACACATACACCACGAAGGGTGACATTCTTGACATCGTCAGAGGTCTGAGGCACAGAGGAGGTAGACCCCTCAACACTGGGGCAGCCCTCCAGTATGTAAGGGACAACGTCTTTACTGCCTCCTCAGGAAGCAGAAACCAAGAAGGTGTCCCTCAAATGCTGATACTGCTGAGTGGCGGGAGGTCCAATGATAATGTTGATACACCAGCCTCTGCTCTGAAAAAAATAGGAGTTATGATATTCAGTGTTGGATCTCGAGCCTCAGACATTAATGAGTTACAACGCATATCCTTTGATCCAAGTTATGTTCTTTCAGTGTCTGAGTTCAGTGATCTTCCAAACATCCAAGAGCAGCTACTCACAAGAGTTGAAACTTTCAATATTAGTCTTATGGGTAAGATTCATTAAATGAATGAACATGAAGCCAAATTCATAATTGCAATATTAATAATTCTGGAAAATATACCAAATGTCTTTTTCTGAAATATTAATCTAGGGAATCTGTTTAAAATGGTCCAAATTAACTTGCTGCATATATTAAACTATTAATACCTTACACTGCTATTTTGTTTTTAAAATCTTTAGTTTAAGATCATAATTGCTATTCATACATATTTTATTATCTCGTATATCAAGGTTTGTTTCATTAGGCATAAATGTAATCCTTAGAAATAACTTCTTTATTCATGTTTTACTAGGAGAAACTATGATGGGACATAGAGATGTTGTATTTCTTCTGGATGGTTCTGATGGCACAAGGAATGGATTCCCAGCAATGCGTGATTTTGTACTCAAAGTAGTGGAGAATCTCAATGTGGGAGGAAAGAAAGACCGCATTTCCGTGGTTCAGTATAGTAGAAATCAAGAGGTACATTTCTATCTGAACACATACACCAAAAAGGAGGACATTATTGACAGCATAAGACATCTGAGGCACAAAGGTGGTAGACCCCTCAACACAGGGGCAGCACTCCAGTTCGTTAAAGACCACATCTTTAAAGACACCTCTGGAGGCAGACGTTATGAAGGTGTCCCTCAGATATTGATTTTGCTGAGTGGTGGACAGTCAAATGACGCTGTTAGCCAAGCTGCCTTTGATATGAAAGGTCAAGGAATTCAGAGTGTTGGCATTGCCATCAGACAGGCCGACACTAGAGAAATGCAGTCAATTACGTCTGATCCACAGCTCATCCTTGTGGCACGAAACTTTTCAGATCTGCCAGCAATGCATCTGGAGCTTTTATCATCAATTGCTCAGGTTTCCAGTCCTGGTTTGATAGGTAAAACTTTTTTTTTGTTCTCTCAGTCTATTTAAGCAGTTGATTGCTCTGTGATGTTAAAATCTGTTAGATCTACTGGTATAGTCATCTACTCTTTCCTAGCAAGATGCTTGCTACATTATACAAAATAATGTGTTGAAATATTTTAACAGTTTTAGAAGTATTGAAGCTGCTCATTCATTAAAGTGTCATCAATGAAAATGGGTGACCATGGATTGTTTAATAGCATCCTCACCTCATTTGTCAAATCCTACAACATCTTGATTAACCCTTCTTTCATATTGCTCTCTCATTTATTTTTGCTTCTACATTTTTCTTTCAAAGATTTTTCTTGAATATTCAGAGTGAATCCTTCCACTTTGCATTCATGCTTATGCTTGGTATTATTACCACCTTTTTTTCTATAAAACTTTTTCATTCTTTATTTAATTGTTCTCTTCAAATTCTTTCAGCATAGTCTTACTAAAGGTCTCTTTTTTGCAGCAATTGAATTTACTTCAACTCTCTGGAATGCATTCGCTTCAATCAGCTGCAGTTGCTTACCAGCGATATAGTATATTCATGTATTATCTTATAAAATCATTATTCCTTCGTAAGTTCTATTTACATTCATTGAATATCTGTTCCCCACTTGAAGTAAAGTACCAAAAAGAGGCATTGTATTCCTTCTGGATGGTTCTGATGGCACCAGGAGGGTATTCCTAGAGATGCGTGATTTTGTACAAAAAGTTGTGGACAAACTCAATGTGGAGGAAACCAAAGATCAAGTTTTGGTGGTCCAGTACAGCAGAGATCTAGAGGTCCACTTCTATCTGAACACTTATACAACAGTACATCAAGGACAATGTTTTCACTGCTTCAGCTGGAATTAGACGCTTGCTTGGTGTTCCACAGGTTTTATTCATTTTAAGTGGAGCAAGATCCAGAGACCCAATTAGCAATGCTGCTCATGCTCTGAAACAACAGGGTATCATGGTCATCACCATCGGTTCAAACAGCTACAGAAATCGAAAAGCTGCAAACTCTTTCTTTCAATCCTTTTTTGGCATTTACATTTTCAGAATACTTTGATCTATATAGATTGGAGAATCAGCTTTTATCCTCAATGAGAATCACAACTTTGAAATGTTCTGGCATTTTGGGTAAGGGATGTCAGAAACACTTTTCAGAAAATAACTTATTGAAACTCGTGAATCCCATGTGAATAATGTAATTGCCCCGCCGTTGATTGGCATTGTTCTCCAATGTAAGAACAATGTGTAATTTTCTTCTCCTTTGGAAAAGCAGGCTCAAATTGTTTATTTTCTTTTGATGATATCACTTTTCCCTAAGACAAGACAAGATTGTAGAATCTTGGTGGTGTATTTAGAGACTTAATTTGCCACTGTCCTCAACACAGAGGACAATGTGCTCTGTTCGCCTGCAATATATAGCATGTGATGGTAATACATCTATGCTGCTTTCTTATTTGCTTGACTTTTTGCTGCATTTTAAAACAAAATGCTGCGTATTTTAAGATTCGTGCATCACATCTTTTAAAGTGTCAATCCTCGCTTGACTCTCACCACTCTATGCTGGAAAAAAAAACTTTTCTTCATTTGTTTCACTGGTTCTTTTTTTGCTATGCCAAATGGTTATAGCATGTCAACCCCCTGTCCCCCTTTAGTACTGATATGACGAGTTGCATCTTGTTAAATCCACATGTACTATTCTCCCTAGTGCAATCGCGGATTGGACGACGTGATGTTGTGTTCCTCATCGACGGCTCAGATAGGAGTCGGAGTGGGTTTCCTGCTATGCGAGACTTTGTACGAAGAGTTGTGGAAAACCTTGACGTTGCCGAAGACAGAGACAGAGTAGCAGTGAGCCAGTTCAGCAGTGACGCTGTAGTGTACTTCTACTTGAGTTCCTTTTCATCCAAGGACACTGTCATCAGCAAGATACGATCATTAAGACATAAGGGAGGAAAATCACGCAACACTGAGACAGCTCTACAGTATGTTAAGGACAATGTCTTTAGCACCATCTCTGGAAGCCGACATCTTGAAGGTGTTCCACAAGTACTGATACTGCTCACAGGAGGACCCTCCAGTGATAGTGCTAGGCAGCCGGCTTCAACACTTAAAGATCTTGGCATTTTGAGCTTAAGTATTGGCACAGACTCAGTTGGTCTTCCCACCACTGCTCATAATTTTGTTTTTCCAATCACTGACTTTGGAGAGCTTCCAGACATCTTATTAGATGTACTGTTCACTTTAAAGCATACCACTCGTATTGGTAAGTAACCTTATTTTTCTAAGTGTCACTTGTCTATTCTCTTCATATTGGAAAGACAATTTGGTGACATCCAAAGAACTATGGAATAATCGAAAGTTAGTCAATGAGTTAATTTGAAAATAAAACATGAGTCGTTGTGCAAAACACAGCCTATATTTATTGTAATTTCTAGCTCAACCTGAAGAAACCACCAAGAAGGATGTTGTCTTCTTGTTTGATGGATCTGATGACATTATAAATGAGTTCCCAGTTATACAAGACTTTATACTGAGAGCTGTTGAGAAGCTCAATGTGAATGAGAACAAAGACCGAATTTCTGTGGTCCAGTACAGCAAGGATGCCATGGTCAATTTCTATTTCAACACTTATGCATCCAAAAACAAGGTTATACATGCAATCAGAGGCATCACACTTAAAGGAGGGAGACCCCTTAACACTGGAGCAGCTCTTCAGTATGTCAGGGACAATGTCTTTACCTCTTCCTCTGGCAGCAGGCACATGGAGGGTGTTCCACAAATACTCATTTTGATTAGTGGTGGGAAATCTAGTGATAGTGTTGAACTCTCAGCGATCGCGCTAAAGCGTATTGGTGTGGTCCCTGTCAGTATTGGCCTTAGAAATGCTGACTACAGGGAGATGCAGTCAATCTCAAATTCCCCTAACGAAACATTTTCTGTCCGTGACATGCGGAACCTCCAAAACATCCAGACAGAGCTCTTTTCTGCTTTGTCAAGACTTGTCAAAGCCAGGTATCCCGATCCTACCATATTCATTAGCTCGGGAGGTAAGACACTTAGAAGCAAAGTCCTTCAGCTGAAGTGTTCAATCATTGTTTGCAAAAGGATATTGAACATTTAAAAAAAAATACTTTTGAAATGTATTAGCCCACCTACTACAAACGGAGCAGTGGTTTATTAAAAATGTTTGTTCTCCCTTCCTTTTAGCTGAGTCTCAGGGTCCCAAGAAGGATATCGTCTTCCTTGTTGATGGCTCAGATGGCGTCGGAAGGGAGTTCCCCATCATCCAGGAGTTCATCAGCTCAATCGTGAAGGACCTCAACGTGGGAGAGAACAAGATCAGGATTGGTGTGGTGCAGTATGGCGACTCCCCCAATGCAGATATCTACCTAAACTCCCACACAACCAAGGAGGGTGTTATGAATGCTGTCAAGGGACTGAGGCAGCGAGGCGGCCGGGAACGTAACCTGGGTCAGGCAGTGGAGTTTGTCAGCAGTGAAGTGCTGAATGTTCGACGTGGCGGCAGGAAGGAGGAGGGTGTTCCACAGTTCCTGATTGTCGTTTCTGGTGGAAGGTCCACAGATGATATCCGTCGACCTGCGACCTCACTGAAGAAGTCAGGCGTTTTGCCCTTCAGCATCGGGACCAGAGATGTAAACTCTCAGGAGCTTCAGGTTGTTTCCTATGTTCCCAACTTTGCATACACTGTGGATGACCTCCCTGGCCTGTACACAGTCCAGGACAAACTGATCTCCACGCTCACAGAGATGTCCGATGACGACATTGCCAGGCTACGTCCTGTTTTCCCAACTCCGGATGGTAATGCCCTCTCTTGCTGTCATTAATGTGTTTTATAGGATTAATGTCTGTTTGAATTTCATTCACAATATTTTTGCACATTTTATGGAATATTTGGACAACACTTCACAGTAGTGGCCAGTGGTTGGCTAATTACCAGGTCGCGTGTGTGTCAAATTGTCAGAAAAGCATCATGATTGATTGTTGCTCTCAAAGCAATCTGCCTTATCCCAAGGGTTCTCGGCCATGTGAGCAACAATCCTGACTCTCATTTAGAAACATCAATAATCATCACTTGCGATAGTTTTTAAAACATATGTATCATTCACATCAGTGAGAAATAATCTTTAAAATAAAAAGATACACTTACTTTAGCAGCTTTGCACAGATCCATACGGCTGTCTCTCTCCATCCGAAAAACTACACTTCCGCTACACTTCCTCCCCAGTTAGACTTACACACCGGTGTTTGAGAATGTTAGATTACTAATTAGCACAGGTGGTTGTCTCTGTCTTCCATCTGCCTTCCGTAAACAAACGCTGTACCATGGCAGTGTGGGAACACTAAAACCTATAAAAGTGTAATTTAGTATTTTGTTTTTTAAAGATTATTTCTCAATGATATGAAAGAAGAAGCGATGCGGTCAGAAGATGTCTTCATGAATAATCGCTAAAGGGAGTTAGCTTCTATGAATAGGCTAGATGGATTGTACATAATCAAACATGTTTTATGCCAAGTTTTCAAACTTTCTTGAGAAGTGGCCTATTTAACACCTCATGAGTAAGCATATCACTGTAAAGTCCACAGGTGTTGTATTTGGGTTGTGTTCGGTGCATGTGACCAATACAATTTGATTTGACTGAATTGACGAGTGCCCAATTATATATATATTGTATATTAGATTTTTTAGCAATTAAACAAACACTTTACATCTGAGTGTATAAGGTATTATTGGAAATGCCTGGGTCTTGTGCTTCGAATGAATACAATTTAGCTGCCCTCCAGGGGATAGTAGTGGTACTACACCCCAAAATGATGTCACCATCCATGCTACATTTTAACTGGTTTAAATGAACCTACAATTACTTTTGCATTACTTATGTCTTTTGCTGTATTGTTTATCCATGTCGGACAGAGGAGGCCAACGCCACTGTGAAATTCATGCATGGAGTAGTACAGAAATTGCATCATTTGGTGATTCTTTTTTTTTTACCACCACTCGTAACTTCATAATACATCCTATTGATTTCTGTCCCGGTGTAGCAAATATAGGTGAATAATTGCTTCAAGGTGGTCAGCTGAGGAGATTTTACATTTTTGCATGGGAAACCCTAATCCACTAATTACTGCACGTGGCGCCACTTTGTTCTGAACAGGATAACTATCTGTTTAGAACGGGCTCATGAAGTATCGGCAGGGGCACAAAAATAATTATCTCTTAGCTAACACACAAGTTCAACCAAACAAAGTGCTGGTACAATACTATTTCTTGAAGGAAATACAGTCTCCAGAGACCGAACACAACAATTCTGCTAAATGTGCTCATGTAGTAGAGTGTTTACAGCTTTGATTGATGTTAGCTACCAGTGGGTTAAAATGGAAAACAACAGGTTATTTTACTGGGGAGTTTGTCAAAACAGCACTACAGAGCTAGCTGTTTTTCATTCGGATTCACTGTTAATGTGTTTCAGTCATCGGCATCACCACCTGTGATACTGTAGTCTAGTTGAATATCAATTAAAACTGTTTCTCAAATGTTACCACTAGTAATGTATTATTAACAATAATGATAGATTAAAACTCGATTATATCTTTTGACTCATACAAACAGATCAGTAGTCAAAAGGCGCAAGGTGAAAACATAGTTATTATGAAGTACAATTAGAACATCAAATATCATCATAACGAATTTGGTTTATATCTATGCCCTAATGCAGCTCAATTTGTGTTGCTAACAAACACATTTGATGTGCTTGTCTTCTCCCACAGTCATAGTACCCACTGGCGGAGAAAAGAGGGATGTGGTGTTCCTCATTGACGGCACAACAGCTGTGCGCAGCGAGTTCCCCGCCATCCGTGACATGATCGGGAGAGTCGTGGAAAAGCTGGACGTGGGTCTGGATCGGGTGAGGGTGTCAGTGGTGCAGTACAGCGACGATGCCAGAACGGAGTTCCTCTTGAACGAGCACTCCACCAAAGACGAGGTCCGACAAGCCACGAGGAAGATTCAGAGCAGGGGTGGAAACCGTCTAAACACTGGCCGTGCCCTCGATTGGGTCTCCAAGAACATCTATCAGAGATCAGCCGGTAGCCGCATTGAGGAGGGTGTGCCTCAGTTCCTCATTCTAGTCACGGGGGGAAAGTCCAACGACGACGTCTCTGGACCAGCCAACCAGCTGAAGACCAACCTGGTTGCCCCTCTTGCCATCGGGGCAAAGAATGCCGACCCCAACGAACTGAGGCAGATCTCCCTGAAGCCAGAATTCGCCTACTCCATTAACAACTTTGGCCAGCTTCCAACAGTGGAGCAGCAGCTTATTGCTTCAGTCAACACCATGACCACCACTGACATCTCCAGTAGTTTTGTCCCTCCTGTTTTGGATATTGGTAAGAGATTCTACATTATTTAACCCAATGCAGTTTCTAAATAGTGCTGACCCATCAAATATATTTTTGACTGTAGCTAAGTTTCCATCCAATTGGTGACAGATTTGAATTTTCTAAAATCTGCATAAAACAATATGAAAATGTTCACACCCGAGTGTGGCGCAGCAGTCTAAGGCACTGCATCTCAGTGCTAGAGGCGTCACTACAGACCCTGGTTCGATCCTAGGCTGTATGTTTTCGTAAAAAAACAAAATGCATTATATAGTGAATGTGCCCACTTTGTTCTTGGCACGTACGCTCTAGCCAACAGCTCCCAGATACAGTGCGGGTATATTTTTCAAATGGCAGCAAAGCTTCGATCATCATGTCACCAGAATAAGACTCTCAATATTTATTGGAAAGGAGCATCAAGCTCATCACTGTGTACTTTCACCACCATGTGGAGTTCATCATAATTTATTTAATCTGTAGCTTAATAAACTACATGCTTTCCCGAGTCGTAGTGGAAGGACTACACAACATATAATCGCGTGACTCCCAAGTTTACTTTTGGTATGATGGTTATATCAATACTTGCGCGTAAAGGTCAACTTCCACCTCCTTTTCTCAAATAATTCATTTTACAGACACAGAAAGATCCCACCCTGACTAGCGTATTTTGTTTTGTCAACATTTGGAAAGTCTACCGACAAAATAGCTGTTTCCATCAGGCCGATTGTGACATGTTTTATCCAACATGTACTTTTCCCTGAATAAAAAGGTTGGGTGGAAACCTGTTTTTTATGTTTTGTATGGTATCGCCTCAACTGTTACAATCCCCTTTGTTTACATTTTTAAATACTTTTTTGCCAACATAAAAAGTAAAACCCCACTTGCTTGATCTTTTTTTCTGTTCTACTTCTCAGCTAACCTCAACATGGGGAGGAAGGACATCATCTTCCTCATAGACGGCTCGGACACCACAGGGTCCAGTGGCATCGCCCACATCCGTGACTTCATCCTCAACATCGTTCAGCAGCTGGATGTGCAACCTGACCAGGTTCGGGTCGCTGTTGTCCAATACTCTGACAAGGTCAAGACGGATTTCTCTCTCAATTCCCACAACAACAAGCCAGCTGTGCTCTCTGCCATCAAAAGACTACGCCAGCAGGGTGGCAGATCGTCCGATCTAGCCAAAGCCATCGAGTATGTGATCAGGAACGAGCTGAAATCCTCAGCGGGTGTCCGGCTTGCGGAGGCCTCCCAGCATCTAGTGGTCCTCACCGGCGGGAGGTCCCCCACTGACGTGTCTGTGTATGGCCCTCTGCTCAAAGGCTCTCGGGTCAACTGCATTGGCATTGGGGCTGGCGGAGCAGACTCCAGGCAGCTCAACCAGATTGCCACCAGCTCTGCCGATGTTCTTCAGGTACCTACTTTCCCCGGCTTGCCTACCATTAAGGAGAGGTTCATTGCCAGGCTCAATGGGACAATCCCAGAGGAGGCCCCTACAGAAATTGATGACCCAAGTAAGTGAAACCACAAAGAATGCATTCTTGCCTTATTCTGTATAAGAAATGTACTGAAAAATATTGAATAATAGCCAAATAAATACTGTGAATAGGATTCAACATGGCACCTCTCTTTCACTCCATCCCTCTCCGTCACTCTCTCTCTCTCTCTCTGTTTTCTCTCAGCTTCAGGACTCCCGAAAGCCAAGGCTGCTGACATCGTGTTCTTGGTGGATGGCTCCATCAACCTTGGCAAGGACAACTTCAAGGAAGTGATGGAGTTTATCCTGAACCTTGTAGACCTCTTCTTCACCGAGCGTGACAACCTGCAGATTGGCCTGGCCCACTATGCCACTGACGTCACCGACGTCTTCTACCTCAACACCTACAAGACCAAGGATGACATCATCAACGCCCTTAGTCGCACAGAGTACAAGGGTGGCCGCAGGATCAACACGGGTGCTGCCATTCGCCACGTGCAGGAGAACCACTTCATCAAAGATAAAGGCAGCAGGAAGGATGAGGGCATCCCCCAGATCCTGATGATCGTCACTGGCGGAAAGTCATCCGACGATGGCAAGACTGCCGCTCTGGGGTTGAAGGCCACCGGTGTCCGTATCTACGCCGTTGGCGTGGGCGACATTGAGGACGAGTTGAACAACCTGGCAAGCGAGGCCTCCACGGTGGCCAGGGCGAGCACGTTCATGGAGCTCTCTGAGCTCAACGAGCAGATCTTGGAAACATTGGACGACGAGGTGAAGGGCATCAAGCTGTGCACTGGCGTGAGCCAGGAACCCTCAAAAGGTGAGGATCACAGATATTTGACCCTATCTTTCCCCTAGTGCTGGTGTTAGGAGGACATATCTTGGCAGATCTATGTCAATTCCTCATGCTTGTTTTACTTACATCCTTTACTTTCATATAGAACATTGATTTAAAAAATGGCTATGCTTCAGAATGACTCAGGTAATAGCAGACCGCATATGGATTGTAAACATCTGGTAAACATCTACATTACAAGACATAGTACAGTGAAGCTCCAAACACCAATCACCAATCAAACTCCCCGTATCTTCTCTCTCTCTCTCTCTCTCTCTCTCTCTCTCTCTCTCTCTCTCTCTCTCTCTCTCTCTCTCTCTTTCAGCCTGCAGTCTGGAGGTGTTGGTGGGCTTCGACGTGTCCTCGCAGAACATCTTCCAGGCCCAGAGGATCCTGGAGTCCAAGATGGGTGCCATCCTCCAGAGGATCACCAAGATGACGGGCATCAGTTGCTCATCGGGACAGATCCCCTCGATCCAGGTGGGCATCCTGGCCATGGATAGCGCCTCGGAACCTGTCCACTTGGAGTTCACGGACAACGCCGACATGCTGTTTGAGGCATTCCGGGCCCTGCGCAATCGCGGCCCCTATGTCCTCAATGCCAAGACCATTTCCGCATACGGTTCGATGTTCAAAAGCCGAGCCACAGACGCAGTCAAGGTGTGTCTGCATGTCTCTTTTTTAAATAAATGTAATTAATATCTTCACACACAGGGAACGGTGTGAGTAGAGTAGATTGAAGTCTGTAATTTATCTTTTTTGGTTAAGTTCGACTTGAGAGTGAAGCAAACTTATTGAAATAAATGCCATTCATTATTAGTAAAATTAAATGACATGATTGCCCCCCCCCCAACCACGCACAGGTTGTGATCCATCTGACTGACGGTCTGGATGGCCAGTATAACGAAATGAAGAGAGGAGTTGAAGAACTTAAGATTTCAGGTGAGGATACGTCTTATGTCTGGATTATTGGATTGCTATGGCTGTTGAAACTACTGACAAAGATCCTGGACAAAGATCATTAAATATGTGTTTTGTGCCATGCTAGGTGTGAACAGCTTCATCCTGGTGGGTCTGGAGCGGGTACCCAGGTTTGAGGAGGCTGTGCTGCTGGAGTTTGGCCGAGGCTTCAGGTACACCAGACCCCTCCGAGTCAATGTCATGGACCTGGACTACGAGCTTCTGGAGGAACTGGTGAGTGCTGTCACTGTCACTCACTACAGAAACGGTACATGTTCTCGTACTTGTACCTGTACCATACAGTCCAACTCAGCCATGTAACCCAACTGTGCCACACACATGCTTTTCGGAAAGAACCTGGAGAAAGTCTAAGGACTAATCTACTGTACAGTATGGCCACGTTGAACATTAGGAAGATACTTGACGTCGTAGTAAAGTCACAGATATGCAGTTTTGGATTGAGTGGATAATCAACCAATTTTGGCTGTACACAGAAAATGTTTTGTCCCATCTTAAATTCCAACTTTATATTCATTCCAATTTACAGGACAACATTGCTGAGAGGGAGTGCTGTGCAGTGCCATGTAAATGCACCGGCACAAGGGGAGACCGAGGAGCAGTCGGGCTTGGAGGATCCAAGGTTACTAATGTGTTTTGTTATTATTACTTGAACTTAACTACGGTATACTAATACACAATCTTAGAAAAAAGGGTTACAAAAGGGTTCTTCAGCTGACCCCATAGGATAACTATTTTTGGTTCCAGGTTGAACTCTTTTGAGTTCCATGTAGAACCCTCTGTGGAAAGGGTTCTACATTCAACCCAAAAGGGTTCTACCTGGAACCAAAAATAGTTCTTCAAAGGGTTCTCCAATGGGGACAGCAGAAGAACCCTTATTGGTTTTAAATGTACTTTTTTTTCTAAGAGTGTACTTAAGTGTGTAAAAATGTCTTGGGAAATATAAATGCCTTTTGAAAGACTATTGTGATGAGTTAGTTATACAGTGCAGATTTATGCATAATACGCTTCTTATCTTGCAGGGCAGCCCAGGTGGAGCAGGCGGAGCAGGACATCCCGGAGATGAGGGAGGACCCGTAAGTCAGATTTCTGTTCATATCTGAAACAGCTTTAAGCTCGCAAATATCTGTTCAGCTTTCTTCCTGTCTTCTTTAGTAAGACTGTACCCTCATGCCACACTATGCACCTGCTCTGAAGTTTAAAAATAATAATAGTTGGATTTACAGTAAATAGAGCCTTTCCGGTGCTCAAAGTGCTGTAACACATTGCTACACATTGCACCACCAATGTGTAGCACCTTAGAGTGATGAACGGCAACCATCATCAACCTCAATGCTATTCAATATAGTGTAAATGTTGTGTAACAGGACATCTATCTCTCTCTCTTCTCATCCTGTGACAGGGAGACAGAGGTCCTCCTGGTGTCAATGGAACGCAAGGTTTCCAGGGCTGTCCTGGACAGAGGGGCATCAAGGTAAGTACCCATTTAACACTACTGTATCAATCAAAAGGTTAGCTGATGTGAAATCAAAACAGAATGTAATATTTTTTTGCATAAAATATGTAAGAATGTATCTCCTTTTTCTCAATTGATCAGGGTGGTCGTGGATACTCTGGAGAAAAGGTGAGTTTCAAAACAAATATAAAAATCAATACTTTACTTCACCTGATAATAGATAATATATTGATCACATAATAGCTTGTTTAAATGTTAGTGATGAGCAATACCCTCAATAACCCTTGTCTTCTGTCAGGGGGAATATGGAGAGATCGGCCTGGATGGCATAAACGGAGAAGAGGTAAGAAAAACACAATTTATTTTACAATAAGATTTGTTTTTCTATGGCATTTGCTGAAAATGTATCCTAAAGTTAGAAGGTCATACAGAACTTTACGTGAACAGTTACAGCTTTTGACATATTGGCCTCATGTCAGAAGTTATTTTGAAACCCTCCCTTTAATCCACGACTTTACAAAGCAAAATGTACAGTAAATCTATGCTTACGCTTACAAGACAGTAGTAAAGGTGAATATAATGACTTATGATTGACTTTTAGACCACTTTTGAATGTGTGGCTGACTGATGTATTGCTTTCCACCAGGGCAAGAGTGGAGTCGCTGGACCCCCAGGAGACAGAGGGCACTCTGGGAGAAGGGTGAGTCCTCATGTGGTCATTGCAACCTCATAAACATCAAATTCTGGCTAATTGTCCATGCATTCATTCATTTGAATTATTCTGATGTGCTTACCACTCACAAATGTTTGTTTCTGTGTTCAGGGACCCAAAGGAACTAAAGGACATGCAGGAGACATCGGGGATACAGGAATCAGAGGAGATCCTGTAAGTATATATTAACATCTGAAATACAGTACAGCCTTATTCCAGATTACATTTTACATTTCAGTCATTTAAGCGATTTACAGGAGCAATTAGGTTTAAGTGCCTTGCTCAACAGATCAGTGCTTGTTTTCATTACAGAATGATTTAGTTCAGGGCCAGGGATGGGAAAACTGATACTGGTTCAGTCTTCAGTTGGTGTTTATATTATAATGATAGCAGGAATCCCAATCATTGGGATTCATATGGTAGATATAACAGAGAAACCAACCAAATTTGTCGACAAAGTATTTTGTACTACATCATTAACAGCCATACTGATTCTGAATCTGATTCCATTTGCTTTCTGTTTGCTAGGGAACCACAGGTCAAGATAACAATGTGGCTGGACCTAAAGGAGACCCAGGCGATGTCGGCCCAGTGGTAATGTCTTCCTCTCACCAAGCTAGTGTGTTAACTGTCTGTGGGGATTACAGTGTTTGTATAGGAAATGAACCATAAACTATCCTTCTATTCTTAATGTTTTGTGTGCTGATTTGCAATTGCACAGTGAGTAGGAGTGAGCATCTTCACACCTCCTTTCCTGTTTAAGCCGTCACTCTGTTTCTTTCACTGGTGTCACTTCCTGTTATTGTCATTGATGTACTTTGTCTTGAATCCTAGGGAGAGCCAGGGGAGGATGGTAAGAAGGGAGGCCCCGGTGAACCAGGCAGGACGGTAATGATTCCTCTCTCTCTTCTTCTCTATTGCTAAAAACGGTGTTATCTGATATTTGGCTGAATATTTCTTTATACCGAATAGTTCACTTATCTATGCACCACCACATTACGAGGTAACTCAGTAATAACTGTGTCTGTATAATGTATTTATTCCCTGTTTGGGTTGTATTAGGGTTCTGATGGTAGAAGAGGCCCACCTGGACAAGCTGTAAGTGAACCCTGAACCTTACCTCTGAACATACCCAGTCTTGATGCCTTACATTAGCAGGCCAAATGTTGCATAACCATTACTGTGCCTGATATCAGGGTAACCAGTCCTTCCACACCCAATTACCCATTGCCATCTGCACATTGACAGCACTTCCCATGCAGTCATCGAGACTTAAATCATGGCCACTGTTAGGGTTCGTTCCTTTCGTTCTTGTCAATCATTATTGGCTCATTGGTGAAATTAGCATCATGACAAGAGCTTTAATTAAATCATTCAAAAACCTTTATTAATGCAATTGCGGACAGAAATGGACAATAAGGAACATAGCACGCATGTTTAAGAGTAAGTGCTGCATCAAACATAAGGTCTCCAGTTGTTTTATTAAACCCTCAGTCTAGCCTGGTGGTCACTACCTTTTTACTCCTAAGAACAAAACCCTGCCTACCAGGCTATATAAACAATGGCTTTTAGTGCCATCTAAAAACTTAGCAGTAAACATCCACTCCCCAAAGTTGATTTATTGTGAAATGTTTGACTGGACTTATCTCCTTCACTCCCCTGCAGAGCTCCTTCTTCACAGTCACACATTTCTCAGAGGGACCTCTTTATAATGAGGCAGAGAGAGAGAATTAGAAACCAACTGTGGAAAAATATTAAAACCCTCAATGTATATGTATTGTTAATCTGTCTAGGACCCTATAAATGTAAGGAGAGAGGGGTTTTATAACCCTTAATACAACATAAGTATAATCAATTATTCTAATACATCAAACATTTTGGTACAACCCTTATCATGACCCCTAGGTGAACCCGACACCACCCTAATACACATACATGTACTATAGTGTGGGGCCACCATAATTAGCAGACATAGCATCCCCCTTACTTTCTGTGATCAAACTTAGCATATCTAGCTA
Source organism: Oncorhynchus gorbuscha (assembly GCF_021184085.1). NCBI lineage: Eukaryota > Metazoa > Chordata > Actinopteri > Salmoniformes > Salmonidae > Oncorhynchus > Oncorhynchus gorbuscha. The sequence goes on along the minus strand of NC_060173.1, from coordinate 66,373,754 downwards.
GCGACTGTCCTTTAAATACGCTACTCAATTATCTACAGTAAACTCACTTCATCTAATCTCAATAAACTGATCATGTTTACTGAGGTCTAATCACATGTCGTATTTAACCGAGACATGGGTTTCTCCTGTGTGATAGGGAACCCCTGGCAAACCCGGAGGCGATGGTGTGCAGGGAGAGCCTGGTATTGGAGGATCCAGAGTAAGTGCCTCCATACACTGTGTTTCTAGACTTGTTGACAGAACATTGTGTAGTTTGCGGTGTGCATGTTTATCGTCCCTTGCCAAAAAATCCATTACTGTCATTACACTTTTATTGGTATCAGTCATTACATGGGCTTTCATAGTAGCCATGTTTATACTGAAGCTAAGGGGCTGAACTAAGTCCAACAGGCAGTTCAACTTCAGATTCAAATCACACTCACTCTGTAACTAAACACAATTTTTTATCCACCAAATCTATTGGACACTTTGATTCTACAGGAGACCCGTCTCTGATGTAGACGTGTGTTTGTGATGCTTTTTGTCCTATTCAGGGCCAAGCTGGACCAATCGGTGCACCTGGAACCAGAGGTGAGGACGGAAACCCTGGACCAAGGGTAAGTGAACTACCAGCTCCATTTTAAATGTGGCACACTTCTGATATTGAAGCTTCTGCAGCATGTTAAGACCTCAGTCTCTTCTTTGTATCAAGACATACAGATAGATGTAGGATCTTAAGTTGAGTCAGAAAAAAAATCCTTTTGCAACAGGAAATGTGAATTATTATGTGGATTATAATTAATGGACATTTTTTGTAGGGGGTTGTCGTTAGGACAAATTAAGTCTGACATTTTAAAGTGGAAATTACGAATGTTAAAATTCTCAACAACAAAAGATTGGACATATGTAGGCTTCTCAAAGGAACAGTGCCAATATTAACCCCTAAAAACGTTGTTCCTAGTTATAGTAGATCTATCTAATCATTGATTTTAACCTAATTGTTTGTGCCACAGAGTGATGAATTACAAAAGGGTTTTCGTGTCCTCTTTGATATTAGATGTTTTTTTTTGTTTGTTGACATTTGAGTTTGGACTTTGAGATGTACTGCACGGCGCCATATAACTTGATGAAAAGGCATCTAATTGGGAATCACAGTAAACACAAGCAATGTGCGGTTGGAAAGAAGTAACACATGTTCTGTCGGAAACGCAGACAAAATGAATGCATGTGCCTCCCAGCTGACATACAGGAAAAAAATGCTGACACTGTTATAAGAGCACATTTCACATGTAGGGTCTGTAGGAGTGAATCTGCTTTGTAATCATGACATACGACAACACGCGTTGCTTCAGCATCTCTGTAACCTGACAGTGCCATGGTGTCAATGGTGAGAAGGTTTTCTCTGATTTGTTTGTTTTATTCCAGGGTCCAGGAGGAGCCCAGGGAACCCCCGGAGACAAGGGCAGGAGAGGAGCTCTGGGTCGCAAGGTACAGAACTGATCATCATTGGCAACGCTCTAGTCTAGCCTATGCCTCACAGTCATCCCAGCCTTGTTTAGGTTACAGTATATTCACAATGGCCTTAAGCCTCCCACTCTCCCGTTACTGGACACACATACACGGCCTATTAGAGTCAACACAGAATGATCCCTAACAAAACTTCCAGGCCCTGTGTCACATTTACTTCAAGTAACGGGGGTGAATGCAATTAAATCTGGAGGAAATGTCTGCGCGACTCAGAAGGAATGTTTTTTTCGAAGTGTGCTCTCTCTCTCTTTCTCTCTCTTTCCCTCTCTCTGCTTCTCATTCCTTGTATATCTGCATTATAGGGTGAGCCAGGAGAGCCCGGACCAAAAGGCATCGTGGGACCTCTGGGACCTCGTGGTGAGCCTGTAAGTCATTACATCACATTCTGTCAGCTAAACGCAATTGACACCTAGGGAAGATTAACAGATCGTAGACTACACACGTGCAATACATCATAATCTACAGTATGTTATTGGAGTTCGAATCATCTTTTCCCATTCTTATCCTATTTAGTGGATACATTTCTGACATTAATTGTTTCTATTGTAGCCCTATGACATTCTGCTCATATGAGCCCAGGCTTGTGACAGTGTGAGACACAGATTCTCTGCTCTTCTCCTGAAGTGTGCACTTGCACACTCCCCACTACAGATTTGAGCATAGTGTAAGTAAGGAATAAACATTGGTTGTAGGGAGTGTCCATCAATGTTCAAGGGATAGTTCACCCAAATGACAAATGTATATATTGGTTTATTTACCCTGTAAGCAGTCTATGGACAGAAATCCATGCTTTGGTTTTGTTAACCTGGTCACGGTCCAGTGTTAAATCCATGAAAGGGAATGTGCAAGTAGTCAACTTTAGACATGCTCCAGTCTCTTGGGCTTTCTGATGGCAATCTGGACATCATCATCACGGCCAGTTCAAAGAGCAGCAAGATTTATGTCTGTCTCTGAACTCCTCTCACTTCTTAGAACCTGGAGCATGTGTCTTTAATCTCTTAACTGGTATAATTTTGCTGAAGTGCTCGTACGTTCTGTCTCATTTCATTAGCCTCATACATGATCTGTCCCAATGCAGTGACTTCGTACACGGTACTAGTGCATAGTGTCCTGGTACTGGAATGATCAGTTTAGATCAGTGCATACAGTACTACTCAACTATTATCTCAGTCTGTACATTAGACTTGGGTTCAAATAGTATTTCACAGCGTTCAAATAGATTGAGTGTTTGCTTGTGTCTGCCTGGAGTGCCAGATGGGTGGGGTTTGGAACCATACAATTGGACCGTTCCTTTGTGCCAGGCAAGCTCAATCAAGCACAGCTAAAGTATTTGAACGATTTTTAATACTATTTGAACCCCGGTCAGCTGTACATAGTGATATTGTTCATTGTTTATCACACATGGTACTGTTAACTAAGATTGGGTCATTCGCTTTGCGCTAAGCTCAGTATTCTCTTCTTACAGGGCGAAGATGGTCGAGATGGATTTGGTATCGCAGGGCCCAAAGGAAGAAAGGTAAATAATCAATATGTCTGTTTGTCCCTCATATTCATATGTACTAGTCCAATCTGCACCTACATAATTAATGCAATCACTAATATCCAACAAATTCAACCAATACATCAATGTCTGATGTTATAATGAGCTTGCATGATGTTAAATTGCCATTATCAACCCATGCTCAAATGAACTGACAAATGTCTTCCTTTACAGGGTGATGAGGGCTTCCCGGGATTCCCAGGACCAAAGGTAATGTCAAGTACATCATCACCGTCACAGCTTACTCAGTTCAATTCAAGGATTGCTGAAATGAAGAAAAGCGCACTGTTTCATTCAAAGGATCTCAGATGGAAATGTAATGTCTGTAGAGAGTAGCCTCTCCAATTTGTTTTGCAACAAAAATGAAAAATTTGTCATTTTCAAAATCACCAATTTTCAAAATCACCAATTTCATATTGGTCAAATTCAGACAGGTGTCTGTCTTATTGTTCCACGTGACAGTTCCCACACTGATGTTTCTGTCACCATGCAGGGGGCGGCAGGTGATGGAGGAAACAATGGCGGACCAGGACCCATAGGAAACCGTGGCCAGAGGGTGAGTGCTTTAGCTGGGGTGGGAGACTGGGATGAGGGGTGCTGTGTGCAATGGGTGTTTCTTAACTGATAATATAACTAAAACAAGCACTGTGGTATGTGTTTGTTTTACCTAACTGAGTTGACTGCACTGACTGTAAGTAACTCTGGCTAAGAGTGTCTGCTAAATTGCCAAATAGAAATGTAAAAATATCAAGGTAGAGTGTACCATACAGTATGGGTAAATTGATGCATACATTTGGAATGAAATCATACGACTTTTTAAATCTGACTTGTAATGCTGTTGTATTGCTTTTTCTAGGGTGTTTCAGGTGAAATCGGTACTCCGGGTCAAAAGGGAGAGGTTGGATACCCCGGGCCTTATGTAAGTACTGACTTTTACAGTGGGTCCCTTTCTCAGACCCATATTTAATCATGGTCCTGGACTAAAAAGCACGTCCAATTGAGATTCTCCACTTATAATGCGTTTTAGTCCCAGCTTAATCTGGATACAGGAAACCAGCCGCATGTGTTCACAACACTTTATAAACCTTATATTCTCTCCTTGGCCCTGCATAATAATCCATAACTGTATAGATATTCATAGTCATGACTTTATAGTCTAAGACATTGTTAGCAGTTTAATTCAGCTCTAGGAAGAGGCTATCAATATTTACTCATAAAATGAAATATCTTGACCTTTTGTAACATTCACAGTCTTTGGAGGTTTGCGAAGTAGTATATGTATTGTATATAACGTCATTACAAACTGTTCACTGTTTATATAATGGACACAAATAATGATGTTGTTATCTGGAGTGGTGCCAGGCCTGAGAAAGTAGCCTAGTGCTTTGTCTCCTTCCAGCTGTGTCCATCTGTTCAACTCTGCTGTTTGTCTTCCCACAGGGCCAGAAAGGACCGAGAGGACCTGGCGTTGTGGTAGGAATCCATTTATCATACAGAAGTCATTTTGTATAGGAAAATTGACCAAAGTTTACATGTGTGGAATATGTACTGTACAATGTCTTAACATCGGTTTGAAATTGTCTGTTTTCTCCTTAGCAATGTGACCTTGTGAAGAAAATCAGAGACAACTGTCGTAAGTACAAAATGCTTACACTGATCACCATGTAATATACCATATTTAACGTATTAATTGGCACTAGAAGGGGCGGTAGGGGCACCCACAACCGTATGTCGTGTAAAACCACCTCAGATACACACTGCATAACCGACCTCCCTCCCTAGCCCCAAAATGTCAATATTTATTGACATGAGTACGAATACCCCTAAACTTGTTTTTCTTTTTCATTTTATCCTCAGCTTGCTGCTATGGTCAACAGGAGTGCCCTCTCTACCCCACTGAGCTAGCCTTCGCCCTGGACGCCTCAGACGGAGTGGGTCGGCCCGCCTTCAACAACATGCGTGACGCTGTGCTCCGCCTGGTCGGCAACATCACCATCTCCGAGAGCAATTGCCCACGCGGTGCCCGCGTGGCCCTCACCCTCTACAACAACGAGGTGACCACCGAGATCCGCTTTGCCGATGCACTGAAGCGCCGCTCCCTGGTGCAGCGTGTGGAAGGCTTGCAGGCATTACAGACGCGCAAACAGCGCAGCCTGGAGACAGCCATGAACTTCCTGGCACAGAACACCTTCAAGAGGGTGCGCAGCGGCTTCCTCATGAGGAAGGTCGCCATATTCTTTGTCAACGGGCCAGTGAAGGATCAGCGGGCAGTCAGCGCCGCGGCCCTCCGTCTCTATGACTCTGGCATCGCCTCAGTGTTTCTGGTCAACAAAGAGGATGGCCAGCTTACCAGAGCCCTGAAGGTAATGTAAAGGATGCCGAAATAGACCCCTCTTCCATAGGGTAAAGTTTTGCTCTGATACCATAACACAAAGTAGGGAATAATTTTGGCTTTGCTCCATTATCTACACTACCATAGTATTTAGAAGAAAGTGTTGGCATGCAATGTGGAAGTATAGATATTGGAATGTAGCTATTGTACAACACTTAAAAATGAATTTACAGAGCTGTCTTATTGTCAGCTGACCTGGCCATGTTTTTGAATTGTCATTGCTTCCTCCCTGTGTGTCAGATGAACAACACGGGGTCAGCACTGGGTCAGGTGATCGTACTGCCTAATCCCGGAAGTGCACAGTACAACTCGGCTATCCAAAAGGTCATGAGCTGCCACATCTGCCTAGGTAAGAGCTTTTCTCATATCTTCAGAGATTGACTTCACACAAATGCTGCATTGAATTGTTATTTATATTCAACACCCAAGACATTGTGCGTTCTTATGTTCTACATTTTTTATTTATTTATGATGGTGGAACTGATTAGTCCAAACTTTCTTTCTGATCATAGTTATTCTATTGTAAGCTTATTGGATGCACATTGCCTCTTGGTGCCATTGACAGTTACATACGAAACGAAAATAGCTTTCCAAACAAATGCAGTAAGACATAATGAAAACCATAACAAGCCAAAATGCTTGAGACAATTTCTGTGTTCATTTATTCTCCAGACTCCTGTGCTCCAGACCAAATGTGTGACTACGTCCCCCCTCAGCAGTCGAGAGACAGGAGGTCCTCCACCACCGACGTGGACATTGACATGGCCTTCGTCATGGACAGCTCCGAGACCACCTACCCCACTGTCTTCACCGAGATTAAACGCTATGTTGCTCACATTGTAGAGCAACTTGAAGTCTCGTCAGACCCTATGGCATCCATCCACCACGCCCGTGTGGCTGTGATCCAGCAGGCACCCTACGAGTTCCTGCGCAACAGCAGCGGCTCGCCGATCCGCGTGGACGTGGGTCTGACCGACCACCGCTCGGCCCAAGACATCCGCAACTTCCTCCTGGACAAAACGCCCCAACTGGAGGGTGGGCGGGCGCTGGCGGCAGCCATCGAGCACACGGTGGAGCAGGTGTTTGAAAGGGCGCCCCACCAGCGTGACCTCAAGATGCTGACATTGTTCGTGACAGGCCCAGTGGAGGAGGATGAGGAGCGGCTGGTTGCCGTGGCCACCGATGCCAAGTGCAAGGGCTATTTCTTGGTCATCCTGGGCGTTGGCGAGAAACTTAGTGCTGGGGACGCCCGCGTGATGATGCGCATGGCCAGTGAGCCCTCCGACGTCTTCTTCAAGAGGCTGACCAGCACCTCACACTTCTACGACAAGCACATTCAGAACTTTGGCCGACTGCTGCCCAAGTATCTCAGCAGTAAGTGCTTTATTTCACACTGTTGCCGTATTTTGAGTACCTGTTAGATGTCCACCTTTTATTCACCTTATATGTCCACCTTTTATTCACCTTTTATGTCCACCTTTTATTCACTGACGAATTCAATAATTAGTTTGAATGCACATACTTGTTAACACATTGACAGTCGTTCAGGTTGACATTGTGGAAACCACTTACAAACGCGTTGTGAGGGCCTTTGAGTCAGGTTGACACTGTAGGTGAAGATTGTCCTTTTCCTCTTGTGTCTGCAGTTGAGAACGCTTTCTACATGTCCCCCGAAGTCTCCAAAAACTGTCATTGGTACCAGAGTGACCAGCCATTCCCCAAGTTCCCCTTCCCCAAATCACACCACAGCCAAGAGTGAGTATTCAGATCATGTTACATAATACATTTGTATCATATTATGACATTGCTCATCATGATTGTCATGTAAATCACTATAGTTTATGTATTGGTAGAATTCAGAGGCTGGAGACCCACGGAGACAACGAAGCGTGTTTCAAAAATCCTCTAATTTAATAAAGACATTTTTAAGTAAAATATAATGGGGAAAGGGAATGAGAAGGCTCCTTACAGTGTTGGGAAGGGATCACAGAGGTGATTTAATGAGGGTATGAGGCATGAGTTGGTGTTCAGAGGCATGACGTCAGTGCAGTACAGGGGTTGAGGTGTTGAGGCTTCAGTGCAGGACAGGCTCATCATGGATGGATGGTGTTGGAGAAGAGCTCAACTCTTCCACTGAGGGCAGGACAGGATTTGACTGAGAAGACAAAACAACAACACAACACAGTTAGACAAAAGAGCTAAGAATGAGTTTGCCCAAGCAAGGAGTAAAATCATTGATGTGTATGATGTCAGGAATCATGAATTTGCCCAAGGTGTGGAAATGCTGGTTACAAGGTTTAGGTGAACAAATTCTATATTTTAAAATGTTTATTAGACAAACATACAGACAGACAGGTGCACCAAGAGACAGACATGATCCTCCGAAGTGTCTCGCATTGATGTGTAATAATGTGAATGTGTTTGTCTATGTGATTGACTCTACGTACAGTAATGAGAGAAAAATGACAGGGCTACTCACAGGGCTTGGAAAGGACACATTCAATGTGCTAGTGGATGAGAGGGAATATGAGACATGACTTCTGTTCATAACAAAGAGTTGACACTGGTAGTGGAGTGGTCATGCCCTCTTAACCAGGGAACAGGAGGAACTTAGAAGTAAATACAAATAGAAGATTAATTGCAAACCATCCATTACATGATCGATGCAGGTTTATTCTAGAAGCTTGAAACTGATCTGGGCACGAAAGGGGTTCTTCAATAAGAAATCCACTTCATTGTCATTAGTGTTAGCTAGCCATTCTGGCAGAGAAACCTGCACTCTGGTAGCTAGCTAGCTAACTACCTGCTTGCTACTAAAGTTTTAAAAAATTAAGTTTTAAAACCAAGAAAACAATATATAATCTACCTCCTCCATCTCCTAATTTGAATTGAATAATATCCCCCCAAAAGTCAACTCTCAATCTCAATCTGTCCAACAATGTCACCAGCTCACCAAGCTTCTAAACCACACATACATAGTACTAAGTTCACTCTTTGATGGACAACATGTCAGTTCATACTGCAAAGGCTTTGATTGGTTGGAGGACGTCGTCTGGAAGTCGTCCTAATTACCATAGGTCTGTGGAAGGGGGTGAGCAGCATGAGCAATATATGTTTTGTATTGAAGTCAATGTAGCCAGAAGAGGATGGAAAATAGCTGTCCTCCGGGTACAACATGGTGCTACCCTAGAGGGTGCTGTTGAGACTACTCAAATCAAAGCAAATCAAATGTATTTATATAGCCCTTTGTACATCAGCTGATATCTCAAAGTGCTGTGCAGAAACCCAGCCTAAAACCCCAAACAGCAAGCAATGCAGGTGTAGAAGCACGGTGGCTAGGAAAAACTCCCTAGAAAGGCCAAAACCTCGGAAGAAACCTAGAGGACTACTGTAGACATTCATTTCAAAACAGTGTCTTTTAATCAGGTATTTGGCAACATATATTTCATATAGTTTTATCTTAAAAGGATAACTTTTTTAAGGTTTCATTATATTAAATTTTTCAGAAATTCACTGAGTAGGATGGTCCTCCCCTTCCTCCTCTGAGGAGCCTCCACTGGTAGAATGCTATATATTCTGTGTCAATTATCCACTCTCTGTGTAGGAAACATCAAAAACACCATGAAAATCACCAGGCAGTCCATCCAAGAAAGCACAAAGGTAAGACATGAAATATAAAATGAAATAACAGGGTTTACATCCAGTTCAATAAATCAATACCCATTTCCTGTGGTGGTTCAAAGACTAATCAATTGTCAATGTCTCTTTTGTTTATTGACTGTGATTTTATTGTCTGCTTGTGTGTTATTTTTGCGTGTGTGTTAATACCACACGGTTTGACCACTAGACCAAGAGGAGTTGCACGTAACCAACACCACTTCCAGTGGCCTGACCCTGCACTGGGCCAGCCCAGACCCCAAGCTCATAGCCTACTTCGAGGTGGTGGTGACGCGCCTGCGCGACCACACACTGGTGCTGAGGAGGAATGTGACAGGCACGGAGCTCACTGTAGGCGGCCTGGAGAGCGCCCAGACCTACCACGCCGTGGTGACCACACGCACCGCCCAGGGCCACGTTGCGGCCACACACAAAGGCATTATTACCACCAGTAAGTCCATGAACACACCACAGTGATTGTCTGGTGTGCTTAGGTTACCTGTTTTACTCTGCAATGGTGATGTCAACCTGAAATCCATAGTCAATGATCACAGTTTCGCCAGAGCGATTGATTGTTATGTGTATACTTTTCAGTAGGCCTTTATTATTCTGAAAAGTAAGATTTCAAAATGATTGTTATGATAATTAAATGACTATTGGTTTATTGTTGTGGAACATCCAAGAAATGGTTAAAGGGACTTTTCCTGTTTCGTCAATATCTTTTTGGCGTTCATATATTTCATTAGAATTTGTACCTTTTTGTAATGTAAGACAAAACAAGTCACCTGTTGGCAGACAAAGCCACACAACATCCATAAATATTGTTTTAACTGAATCCACTGACCATTATTATGTAATGCCTGATTGGACAGAAGCAGCAGCAGAGCATAAGATCGCTGCTCCCATGGAGGTGACTGGTATCATAGCCACTACACCACTGGACAAACCAGAGATTGGTGAGTGACACTTGTCGTGTGTGTATTTGTGTGTGTGAGCGAGCGAGCGAGAAAGATGGTTGGCGTAATTTAAACCAGGATTTCTTTAAACAGTTAGCTGATTTATGAGGCATTGAGGATAATTGATTTGTCCCATGGGAACTTGCAATTCAAACTCTAAAATAGCCAGCCTCTACATTTGAGAAGCTTTCCCCTTTGTTTCTATCAAATGGTCTCTAAATGAGAATTCATTGTGTTTGGATTTTCATTGGCAGCATTGTTGTTACTACAATGAATCCAAATGTATGGAGCAGCATCACTCTTCATTAAGCTTTATCACACATGATGCTCCATTATTTTCAAGTTAAAAGCCCACTCATATATAATTAGTTTAAAATATGAAATATGTCTGTAAATATCACAGAGTGGGCCTTAAAGAAAATAACAAATGGGTTTTTAATATACACGGAATGTACAAAACATTAGGAACACATTCCTAATATTGAGTTGCACCCCCCTTTGCCTTCCGAACAGCCTCCATTCGTCGGGGCATGGACTCTACAAGGTGTCGAAAGCATTCCACAGGGATGCTGGCCCATGTTGATTCCAATGTTTTCCACAGTTATGCCAAGTTGGTTGGATGTCCTTTGGGTAGTGGACCATTCTCGATACACATGGAAAACTGTTGAGCATGAAAAACCTAGGAGCGTTGTAGGTCTTGACAGGTGACATCGATAAGGGATCATAGATTTCACCTGGTCAGTCTATATCATGGAAAGAGCAGGTGTTCCTTTCCTTATATTTTGTATACTCAGTGTGGAGCCAAGAAGTCCAGAGGAGAATATTACTTAATAAACAACAGAACTGTTCACAGACAATATCTTCAGTATTATTTTAGTGCCTTTAACTTTTATAGTGAGAGACCGAAAATGGTCTTAAAATAAGTAGGTTGCAGGACCATCAGAGCTGTAAACTTGCAATATCTGCAGTCTATTTGTCAGTGCAAAACTTACAAAGTCTAACATGTCTTGTGGAAAATAACTTCATTGATGAAGATTTATTGCTCACATGTTGAGCCTTGGAGTGAGGCCACTGCAAGCGCTCCCTTATGGTAGAAATATAAGGTAGTAATAGTTAAGAGGTGAGGTCATCTACAATAGTTGTCATAGTGACTGCTGATGTTTTATTTATAGACATACTGTATATATTCATGATCTATGTACATGTCATATGATATATACTGTATATATTATATAAATACACTACCATTCAAAAGTTTGGGGTCACTTAGAAATGTCCTTGTTTTTGAAAGAAAATAAATTGTCCATTAAAATAACATCAAACTGATCAGAAATACAGTGTAGACATTGTTAATGTTGTAAATGACTATTGTAGCTGGAAACTGATGATTATTTATGTAATATCTACATTGGGGTAGGGAGACCCATTATCAGCAACCATCACTCCTGTGTTCCAATGGCACGTTATGTTAGCTAATCCAAGTTTATAATTTTAAAAGGCTAATTGATCATTAGAAAACCCCTTTGCAATTATGTTAGCACAGCTGAAAACTGTTGTGTTGATTGACAATAGGAACATGCTATACTAGCACTATGTAACGTGCAAAGCAGAAAGGACTTTATCGTAGCGTGGTTTTGACAGGTTCGCTTGAGTCCAAGACTGTGGATCAATTCATGTACTTTCTCAGCATTACCCGAGAGGTACTTGTGGATTTGGCTCAACAGGATTAGGTACAGATGGTGGTTTCGCTGCATATCACAGAGATCACACAGCCACAGACCTAATACATTACTAAAATGTACTAACATTAATATGTATTAACTCTGATAGCAACATCGTTAATGGAAGAGCAGTTTATTGAATATGGCTATTATTCCTTCATCTCAACAATTCATTAATAGAAACCTATGCTCCTGTACAACTTCTACCTTTTCCACTCGACTCACAATTAACAATTTACTGTTCAAAACTACTCACAATATTAATTGCAGATTAGAGATTACAGATTAACCACTATAATGTGCAATAGTCCTACTAATTGATTTTCACGAGTTTCATTTACCAGCAATGAGATAAATTTAATTTCCTAACAAATGTTCTGCTTTCACTTTTCAAACACTTCTAGCCATTAACAATTTCATTACATATTAATGACTTACTGTTTTGTGATGGCTGACAACTGGCTCACAGTAACTCAAATATGCTTTTAGATGGGTGATGTTCATCATAACCATACTAATACCTCTCTCCTCTCTCTTACCCCTCTTGTGACTGGTCTTGTTTTTGCATGTTCTAGCTAACGAGCTCACAGACCCATGCTCTCTTGACTTTGACCCTGGATTGGCGTGCAAAAACCATCAGGCTAAGTGGTTCTTTGACAGAAAGAATGGGATCTGTACCCAGTTCTGGTATGGTGGTTGTGAAGGCAATGGCAATAGGTTCGAGACTGAAGCCCAGTGCTTGAAACGCTGCATGAGGTCAGGTGAGTGGTCCTTGTTGCCAGGTTTTCTGAAAGCTTATAGAGGCTCTTTGCACCTGACTGGTCTACTTTGACAAAACTAACTAAGTAGCCAATTGTTGACTGTCTTTTGCTTAATAACAGCTGTTTTAAGCAGTCCTGATAGCTCATGTCATGCTTTTGAAAGCAAATGCATATTATGTTACCTGGTTAGCTAGCTGATAAACTAACCATGGTACTTTTGTATATTGTTACTTGAGTGTTATTTCATGTGACATACACCAAAGTCACCTATCATGACTGTACACAACATCTATTATATCATGCTATCACACTGTAAAAACAGCTCTATGACATATAGTTCAATTAAAGTGTTATGGGTTGTTGTAGATCAGTTGGTAAAAGGTTGACTTCAGAAACTCTTTTTTTTTCTTATTCTACATCACCAGAACCTGAGCAACAAGTGGAACAGCTTCAGACTGAGATCCTTTCAGCTCCCGGTAAGTAAAGCCATTGATATACACTGAAAACAATATATATAAATGCAACAATTCCATAGATTTGACTGAGTTAGAGGTCATATATGGAAATCAGTCAATTAAAAAAAAATGAATTAGGCCCTAATCTATGGATTTCACATGACTGGGAATACAGATGTGCTTCTGTTGGTCACAGATACCTTAAAAAAACAGGTAGGGGCTTGGATCAGAAAAACATGCAGCACACAACACATCTTCTTTGCATAAAGTTGATCAAGCTGTTAAGTGTGGTCTGTGGAATGTTGTCCCACTCCTATTAAATGGCTGTGCGAACTGGATAATGGCGGGAACTGGAACACACTGTCATAAACGTCGATCCAGAGCATCCCACACATGCTCAATGGGTGACATGTCTGGTGAGTATGTAGGCCATGGAAGAACTGGGAGATTTTCAGCTTCCAGGACTTATGTACAGATCCTTGCGACATGGGGCTGTGCATTATCATGCTGAAACATAATGCGATGGCAGTGGATGAATGGTACGACAATGGTTCTCAGGATCTCGTCACGGTATCTCTGTGCATTCAAATTGCAATTGAAAAAAAATGCAATTGTGTTCATTGTCCGTAGCTTATGACTGCCATTACCATAACGCCATCACCACCATGGGGCACAAATCACTCGCCCACATCACTCGCCCACATCTGCCATCTGCTCGGTACAGTTGAAACCGGGATTCATCTGTGAAGAGCACACTTCTCCAGCATGCCAGTAGCCATCGAAGATGAGCATATGCCCACTGAAGATGGTTACAACGCCGAACTGCAGTCAGGTCAAGACCCTAGTGAGGACTATGAGCATGCAGATGATGGTTTCTGACAATTTGTGCAGAGATTCTTTGGCTGTGCAAAGCCACAGTTTCATCAGCTGTCCAGGTGGCTGGTCTCAAACATTCTACAGGTGAAAAAGCTGGATGTGGAGGTCCTGGACTGGCGTGGTTACACATGGTCTGCGGTTGTGAGGCCAGTTGGACGTACTGCCAAATTCTCTAAAATGATGTTGGAGGTGGCTTATAGTAGAGAAATTAAAAATACACATTACCTGGCAACAGCTCTGGTGGACATTTTTGAGTTGCCAATTTTCACGCTCAACAGTTTCCCATCTGCTATCAAGAATGGTCCTCCACCCAAAGGACACCCAGCTAATGGCAGGCCAGTAGTCAAAGAGGGTCATTGATGAAAGAGGAAAAAATAGGCTGACAAAGCAACAGACCGGCTACAGTCAGTCAACTGACAGTCCAGTACAACATTGGTGCCCAAAGACCCATAAAATAATATCTTTACACAAAAGCGGTATGGCAGCCCACGACCTTACATAAGTTCCACTTTTTTCAGCAAAAAACAAGGAATTGCAGTTGCAGTGGATCGAAAACACTGGACATGGAGGTTTGTAAAAACATTGCCTGGTCTGAAGAATCCCAGTTCCTGCTGTTTCATGCTGATGGGAGGACTAGGCTATGGAGAAAACCACATGAGTACATGCATCCATCATTCCGCATGTCAACATTGCAGGCTGGTGGTGTGAGGGTGTTGGGTATGTTTCCATGGCACACATTGGGCCCCTTGATAAAAGTGGAGCAACGGTTGAATACCATAGGATATCTGAACATCATTGCCAGGTGCATCCTTTCATGGCAGCAGTGTATCCATCTACAAATAGATTTTTTTTTTTGCAGGATAATGCCCCATTCCACAACGCTAGGATTGTCTAGGAATGTGTCCACGAAAATGACAGTGACTTCAGATTACTGCAGTGGCCTTCCCAGTCACCAGATCTCAATCCAATTGAGCATCTGTGGAATCAGATGGAACGAGCTATTCGGAGTAGAGATCCACAACCAGCCAACTTGACACAACTGTGGGAAGCATTGGAGTCAACATGGGGCAGCATCCCTTTGGAATGCTTTTGACACCTTGTAGAGTCCATGCCCCGATGAATTGAGGCTGTTCTGAGCCCAAAAGTGGGTACAACTAAATATTCCTAATGTGTTGTACATATATGCCATTTAGTAGATACTTTTATCAAATGCAACTTAGTCGTTATGGCATACAATTTACACATGGGTAGTCCCAGGAATCAAACCCACTACCCTGGCATTACAAGCACCGTGCTCTACCAACTGAGCTACAAACGACCACTATTCTCAGACTATGGTGGAAAAAACATGCCTCACATTTAGTTGTGGTCTCTCATCTTAATACATTACAGCCGGATCCATTCCAACTACCTCTGTAGAACATATGACCGGCTTTGATCGCTGTTGAGTGCGTCATCCAAATGCTTTGCGGTTCAGCTGACATAAACATGAAAGCATTTCCTCCTAACCAACATGTCTAGGTTTCAGGCAGGCAACTCTGACTCTCAACTGAAACATGATTTAAATTCAGTCCTCTTGCCCAGATCCGTTGAAAACAGTGATATATAATCTCTACTGTAGCAGGTTATATACATTACGTAACACAATTTCCTCGGTCTGTGTTCACTTTGGAAACAAAGATTCCCTTTGTGTCTGGCTATAAACCCTCCAATGCCTCTGAATGAAGTATGGAATGAGTGAAAAGCCAATCATGGAGAAAGGGAAAGTTATACTTTAGTCTTCGCTGAGACCGGGCCAAGTCATAAGTGTGGAGCAAATTAATGAAGAGGGCTATTCTTTGCATGGTAGATTGTGTTTTGGACTAGTGAACTTTGCAAAAATGAGCCTGATTAAGTGGTTCACTGTCAGATTTAGTTTTCCGAGGTCTTGGCCTAAATGGGCAGCAGAGAGTTCTTATTATGATCTGTAGTACTGTAAACTATATTTGAGATCTTGAGTTTGAAGAAGGAATGGCTTGTGGTGGGGAGTGCTTTCTCTCAAGTTGTATATCATTTTTCACCTCTATTATGTTACAATTAATATCGATTTGGACCAACTATTGGATCATACAGGCATCCCCAAAAACACGTGGACAAATATTCAACATAAACAGATGTCATGTCAATGGATAACAGATGTCCCTGTTTTGTGTTATCCGGAAATGAATTACAACATGTCTCCACAAACAAAAAACTGACAACATGTTTATTGACGTTGGATGTCATTCGATGTTCATTCCCACTGCATGAAGCATGTTCTGTACACACTACACCTGCAAAAACATGTCCTGAGCTACACCATTGTATTATATCCTAACAGTGTACCTTTTCAGAGCAGAGTGTTCTGCGGTGTCCTTGCTTGCCTACGTGCACAATGCATAGGCTTTGGCTAAACGGCTTAACCCTGGTTTTCGAACCATGTCAGACACATATTCATTGGCCTGCCTATTCTCACCTCCCTCACAGCGGCCTTGACAGGAGTGGAAATCTGTCAGCTCCCCAAAGAGGAAGGCGCATGCGCAAAGTTTGTTCTCAAGTGGCACTACGAAGCACTCAGCAAGAGCTGCACACGCTTCTGGTACGGAGGCTGTGGCGGCAACCAGAATCGCTTCGAAACTCAAGAGGAGTGTGAGAAGGCCTGTGGAAAAGCAGGTGGGTCTAGCTAGTCTTATATATCTGTGTGTGTCTTTGTCTGTCTCTGCTATTGCCTGTCCATCTATTTTTCCATTCATTCATCTATTTGTACAATAATTATATTTAGTTGCTGGTGTCTGTCGAACTGTCGAGATGTCCATCTATTTAGTCATCGGTCTGTATACACTGAGTATAAAAAACATTAAGAACTTGTTAAATCCACTTCAATCAGTATGGATGAAGGGAAGGAGACAGGTTAAAAAAGGATTTTTAAGCCTTGAAACAAGTGAGAAATGGATTGTGTGTGTGTGCCATTCAGAGGGTGAATGGGCAAGACAAAATATTTATAAGTCCCGTTGAACCGGGTGTGGTAGTAGGTGCCAGGTGCAACTGTTTGTGTCAAGAACTGCAACGCTGCTGGGTTTTTTACACTCAACAGTTTCACGTGTGTATCAAGACTGTTCCACCACCCAAAATGCAACTTCATTTTTTTGGAAAGTGTTCGTAATGTTTCGTATACTCTGTGTATTTATCTAGTAATTTAACCGTCGGCTGTCAACTCACCTCCTTGTAGTTAGATATACACTATATATATAAAAAAATATGTGGACACCACTTCAAATGAGTAGATTTGGCTATTTCAGCCATATCCGTTGCTGACAGGTGTATAAAATCGAGCACATAGCCATGTAATCTCCATAGACAAACATTGGCAGTTGAATAGCCTTACTGAAAACCTGTTCCATGTTCCATCTGTCAATCCACCTAAAATTAATTTCTCAGGGACAGACATGCTATTGCAAATATTTTGTATGTGTAAATAAATGCTCAGTGGAGTTTTCCTTCAATCTTGTCCTGAGGGCAGCTCTGCCTGGAGGGCAAAAGGCATGGGATTGGTTGGATGAAAGCCGCGCAAACCCCGAGCGGCACTCACAGCGACGAGTGAGAATGAAAGGAAAGAGAAGAAAAGGCTCGCTAGGTGGTAGGTTGGGGGTAGAATGGGGGCGTAAACAAAGGTTTCTATATGCAAAGTTACTCTTTCGAATCTTACCACAACCCCTAACCTTTACCAATAACATTTATTTTATAAACTTAACCCAACACCTAACCCTAACCTTAGCCAATTGGGATTACGGGTCTAAACTTAACCAGTCACATTTCATGACTAACGTTAACCAATCACATTTGATTCTGCCCTTGAGGTAGACCTGCCCTCAGAACAAGACCAGATCAGGGAAACTCCAAAATGCAGGGAGAATTGGTGTTGTGTTAAAATCATGTTTGTCTTCTTTCCTGCTTTTCACCGACAGCACCTGTCAACCAAGGAGTCATTGCCGCAATACGAACATAGGAGGACATTGATTCATTGTCAACATATTCCTCTTCTGAGATTCGGAAGAAAACCAAT
The DNA here is from genome assembly GCF_021184085.1 of Oncorhynchus gorbuscha. NCBI lineage: Eukaryota > Metazoa > Chordata > Actinopteri > Salmoniformes > Salmonidae > Oncorhynchus > Oncorhynchus gorbuscha. The sequence continues at coordinate 66,355,809 of NC_060173.1, read as the reverse complement.
TCAAATGGCAAAAGAAAAGCTATACCAAAGGAAAGGTGGCTGCACTGGATTCCATGAACAGGATTTGATCAAAAACAATCTTGAAGTAGTCTTTTTCACAAAATGAAAGCAACACAATTTGCTGCATGATTTCTCCTACTGGTGCTACATAGTGTTTTTTAGTTCTCTGATGGAGTTGCAGAGTACATCCAGTGTTTGTAATGTAAAACATTCTGCAACAGTTACACCATATGTTTAACATAAAATAATAAACTCATGAGAATAAGGTTTTATAATTAAAATGTATGTGTATGACCATCTTGGGACAGAGATGATCAATAAATCGTTATTTACACACACACACACACACACACACACACACACACACACACACACACACACACACACACACACACACACACACACACACACACACACACACACACACACACACACACACACACACACACACACACACACAGGTCCACAATGACTTTGAAAGGGTCATCATAGGTTTATTTTACTTCACTATATAAGTAAGTAAGCATTTCACTGTTAATCTACACATGTTGTTTACAAAGCATGTGATGAATAACATTTGATTTGATATATCCCCCAATTTACTTTCCCTCACCATGCCAAATACTCTCCTAGTTGCAGAGTTCACGCTGATGCTAACACAAGTCCTACCTGGCAGTGTGTATATAATGAGTTAAACCAATTTCTCAGCGTCTAAAGGAATTCATCATGTAACGTCAATGCACTTCTGGAACCACTGCCTCAAACACATGTTTCGGTTTTTGAATATGGAATGTAATTGTCAAGCTGTTTTTTGTTTTGTTTTACTAAACTTTGTGTTTCATCTGGGAACGGGGGAAATAAAAATGAATTAGACTTTCTAATAAACTCGAGCATTGAATTTCTTCTTTTTGATCTCTTGAATCACCAACTATGCAACACGCTGTGTATCTAACATCAAAACATAGAATCAAAGAGCAAAAGACTGGAGAAAATGCAGAGGGAAGGAATTAAACCAATGAAACTCTATTTTTGAACATGGGAATCAAATGGACAGGACTGTGTAAAAGAGGAAGTTCAGGGTCTGGGCTGTAAGGCTGAAGGAAATCTGGTACATGACTCAGTTTGAGAGCAAAGCCCTTGTAAAGTACTGACTGTTCCTTGGGGCCTGTGAAATGTCAGAGTGACCAAGAAAGAGACAAAGGCCAAAAGGGAAAAAGGAAGATCTTAAGCACAACAAATTCTACCATATTGCATGAATTGGATTTGTAACATATCACACAAATTGCAAAATGTGTATGATATCATACAAATTGTTACATTCACATCACACCAAATGAATGGTGTAGTACACAATTGGATGACTTAGTAAACAAATAAAGGGGGCTAGTTTTGGCTCGTGAGCACCACTTTCAAAACGACTGTCTGAAATTATACAAAAGTTTGTGAGTGCATCTTTAACAGAGTGTGTGTGTGCATCTGATACTGACACAACATAGGGTAATTTTGTATCATTTGTGAGAGGAGTAGGTAAAGGTCCAGCAAAGCACTTACAGAAGTCACTTGAGTTTAGGGATTGATCATCTAACCAGTAAAGAAGTTGAGATGGGACTACTAGCACCATTTAAGTATTATATTCCACTGTTGAAAATAGAATTGCCGTAGTATGATTGGCTTACTACTGTACTCATTAAGTTGATGCATTCATCTTCTAAGTGATCAAGTTCACGTTCATTGTGACGAGAAAGTATTTATCTGTGGTCTATTATTGTTCTTCATTACAACATTAAACTTGTCTTGACCTGTCTCGCCAAGTAGGACTGGTACACCATACTTTTTATGTCTCTGTGTCCAGTATGAAGGAAGTTAGAGGTAGTTTCGCAAGCTAATGCTAACTAGTATTAGCGCAATGAGCAGATACCCATAGACTTCCAGTCACTGCGCAAATGCTAGTTAGTAATTCTCACGCAGAGACATAAATGTGGTATCCACGACTTCATCTGACTCCTGGAAAGTAGATAAAAACTGCCAAAATCCCGAAGTATCCCTTTGTGTGTATGAAAGCGACACTGACCCTTTCATGTCATAGGCAGGGATAATGGTGGCCTTGTCCAAATAATTTACAGTGAGTCTCTCACCTTTGAAACACTAAGTCTGCATATTTTGTCTTGCACTTTCATGCTGGCTACAAAGAATATCCTGAACATTCACAAGTCACGTCCAAGGAGCTCAAACTGTGGACTGTGGAGGAAGAGGTGAACTATGGATTTGCACTTAGTACTGTTAGGGGGTCACTGGCCCCCTTCTCCAACTCCAGCACAGTATCTCCAGATGTCCTGCCTCTGCAGTAGTTTTGATGGCCAAGACAGGACTGTACCCTTCACAACTACGTTCCTAAAGTCATATGCAAATGAGACATTTGGATCAGGGAGGGAGGGAAAAGCATTTAACTACCCCAATCTTTTTTATGTTGATCGCCATGCTAACTCGAATCAACAAGCAACAGCGTCCCAACTTTTTGACTGAACGTTCCTTGAACCCCCTTTGGGAGTATTTGCTGTATCAATAGATAACCGCTTTTTTGATTGGGCCATGCAAGACTCTCAAGACAAGCCCATGTTTGATTACGATTTTTGACTAGGATGACCACATTTAGACTACCCGAATATGGGACAACAGGATGATTTTGTGGGACAATGAGTGAATACATTTTTTGGGAAGCATTCCCATAACTTTAGAGAACATTCCCTTAAGAGCGAATTTCCTTACAGTAGGTCATTTAATAACGCTATCTTTGGAATGTTTCCAAGATGTGCAAGGAGAGATCATCCCCTTAATGTCAAATACTTCTTATCCAGAACACGGTTACCATGTTCTCAGAATTTAAGATATTAATGTTCTAGAACGATATTGTGAATGGGAACGTTGCAAGAACAGTCATGTGTCCAGTTTTCTGTGGGTTGGGAGAATATTCCATTTACACCCCACCAAACATACACAGGACATAGTTGCCATGTTCTCAGAACATATTGTCGATATTAATGTTCTAGACACATTTCATGGGAACGCTGCAAGAACATTCAAGTGTCCAGTCTTCTGAGGGTTAGGAGAACATACACAGAAGATCAAATACAAATGTTCACACATTTTATGGGAACATTTCTGTGTATCAGTTGTCAGGACATCGCCTAATGGTCCCAAAGACCCCCCCCCCCCCCCCCCAAGAAGTGGTTCATTACACATTGTAACTGTTGCTAAGCCAATCAAGACCCTGATTGGTGAACCAGTGACATCTCTTTGTCTGTTGACAAGGTTAGGGATGCCCTCACACACTATATATTTGACACACTTTGATGTACATGTTTACATTGTGCATTTATACAGTATTATTATTCAACATCCTCACCTGGGATTTGAACATCAAAACCACCCGGTTCAAGGTATTCCGATCTTCCCACTACACCACAATGTCTGTGTCAGGTATTGGTTCATCTGATTATTCTCATAATTGATTTGATTTATTTATTTCAGCAATTTAAGGGCTGTCTGTATAGTTGTCTAATGTTGGTGGGAAATTGTAACCTGTTTTAATTATACTCCTAATTCACTATGATCAATAAAATAGCTTTTCTTCAGTGTACTTTTATCAGAGCAGAGATTTACTTCAAAGTGCATTCACTCTACTCCTTACACCTCTCACGTAGTTATACATACATAAGTGATGAGGGATGAGGGGTTAGGGTTTCTTCTGGACAGGGCCTAACTATACTGCCCCAATAAGCACATCCCCGAGAGATATTGTCACGCCCTGAACATATAGAGTCTTTTTATTCTCTATTTTGGTTAGGTCGGGGTGTGGCTAGGGTGGGTAATCTAGGTTGTTTTATTTCTATGTTGGCCAGGTATGGTTCCCAATCAGAGGCAGCTGTTTATCGTTGTCTCTGATTGGGGATCATATTTAGGCAGCCCACTGTGTTTTTTTGGGATCTTGTTTATGTGTAGTTGCCTGTGAGCACTCCATAGCTTCACGTGTCCATTGCTCTTTATTGTTTTGTTGTGCGGTTCACTTCTAATAAAAAATGTTGAACCGATTTCACGCTGTGCTTTGGTTCGAATGTTCTTACGACGATCGTGACAGAAGATCCCACCACACCAGGACCAACCTGCATGCCCAGGAGGAGAAGGTATCCTGGACTTGGGATGAGATCTTGGATGGGAAGGGATCCTGGACTTGGGAGGAAATCCTGGCAGCAGACGCAAGGAGAGAAGGGAGGACACCGACGACACCGTGGTTCGCGGCCACAACGAAAGCCCAAAAGGTTTTTGGAGGGGGCATACGGGGTGGTCGGAGGAGACGAGGAGTGAACCGGAGCCAATCTGGGAGAAGATGGAGAAATTGGAGGAGAGTGAACGGAGAGAGTCAGAGACCGTCAGTGCGTTGATGGAGAAATTGGGGGGGGAGAGAAATGAGAGAGTTGTTGTGTTGGTGTCTGAGGCACGACATTCGCAATAAGGAGCGTGTTATCAGTCTGATGGTCAGCTCTCTGTACTCATCCTGAGGAGCGAGCTCTCAGTCTGGTAAAATCTGTGCCGGCTCCACACCAGGTCTCCAGTAAGCTTCCCCAGCCCTGTGTGTCCTGGGCCAGCTCTGCGCACTCGCCTTGAGGTGTGTTTCACCAGTCCAGTTCCACCTGTGCCAGCTCCACGCACTTGCCCTGAAGTGTGTGTCACCAGTCTGGCACCACCTGTGCCGGCTCCACGCACTAGGCCTCCAGTGCACCTCCCCAGCCTGGTACGTCCTGTGCCTGCTCCTCGCACCCGCCCTGAAGTGCGTATCACCAGTCCGGTGCCACCTGTGCCGGTTCCAAGCACCAGGCCTCCAGTGCACCTTCCCAGTCCTGTACATCCTGTGCCTGCTCCTCGCACTCGACCTGAAGTGCGTGTCATCAGTCCGGTGCCAACTGTGCCGGTTCCACGCACCAGGCTTCCAGCGACGATTCACAGTTCAGAGCTTCCGGTGACGGTCCCCAGCCCAGAGCTTCCGGTGACGGTCCCCAGTCCAGAGCTTCTGGCGACGGTCCCCAGCCCAGAGCTTCCGGCGACGGTTCCCAGTCCAGCGCTTCCAGCGATGGTCCGCAGTCCAGAGCTTCCGGCGACGGTTCACAGTCCGGAACCTCCTATGACGGTTCACAGTCCGGAAACTCCTGCGACGTTCCACGGTTCGGAACCTTCAGCGACCATCCTCGGTCCTGAACCTCCAGCGACGGATCACGGTCTGGAACCTCCAGCGAGGGTCAGCGGTCCGGAGCTTCCAGGCGTCCAGTCCAGCTCCAAGGCCGGAGCCTTCCTCTGCGCCGGTGCCCTGAGTCATTAAAACTTGTTTTTCAACCACTCCACAGATTGTTTGTTAACAAGCTATAGTTTTGCAAGTCGGTTATGACTTCTACTTTGTGCACGACACAAGTAAAATAGAACTGTTGGGCCATAATGACAATTATTTTTGTTTGGAGGAAAAACGGGGATGCTTGCAAGCCGAAGAACACCATCCCAACCGTGAAGCACGGGGGTGGCAGCATCATGTTGTGGGGGTGCTTTGCTGAAGGAGGGACTGGTGGACTTTAAAAAATAGATAGCATCATGAGGAGGAAAAGTATGTGGATATATTGAAGCAACATCTCAAGACAGTAGTCAGGGAGTTAAAGATTGTTCGCAAATGGGTCTTCCAAATGGACAATGACCTCTCACATACTTCCAAAGTTGTGGCAAAATGGCTTAAGGACAACAAAGTCAAAGTTTTGGAGTGGCCATCACAAAGCCCTGACCTCAATCCCATAGACAATTTGTGGGCAGAACTGAAAAAGCTTGTGTGAGCAAGGAGTCCCACAATCCTGACACAGTTACACCGGCTCAGGAGGAATGGGCCAAAATTCAACCAAACTTATTGTGGGAAGCTTGTGGAAGGCTACCCAAAACATTTGACCCAAGTTAAACAATTTAAAGGTAATTTAAAGGTAATGCTACCAAATACTAATTGAAATTAAAGCTGAAATAAATCATTCTATCTACTATTATTCTGACATTTCCAATTCTTAAAATAAAGTAGCGATCCTAACTGACTTAAGACAGGGAATATTTACTTGGATTAAATGTCAGGAATTGTGAAAAACTGAGTTTAAATGTATTTGGCTGTACGTGTGTAATTCTAATGGCATGGAATCAGACTTGCACAAATACACAAACACTCACAAAAACCGTTATGCACTCTGACACATATACACATACTGGATACAAGCTCCATTCTGTTTTTCGTGCTTGCTCGGCATGCTCTTTGTTTGTAAAACGATCACAACATATCCATCCCCGTCACAATTACAACCCATTAACCTGCAATCCACTGTTTGCATTGATTAACACTTTAAGCTGTGATAAATAACCAGCACACATTCCAAGTGTCACCTCGTATCACATATCTCAGAGGGGCTCACACAGCTTAACATTAACATTGCTCCCAGTGCGGTTATGTGAACTTGATAAGCGGCATGTGGATTTTAACACCTTCTCTTCTGCTGCCACAGCCGAGTTAGGTAGCTTCTCCATGATTCTCCAAGAGGTGTGGTTCATCCTGGGAGAGAAGAACTCTGGCAGTGCAAACTTCCAAGTTGTCAGCCATCCATGTACAACAGAAACGAGGGCCAGGCCAGACTGGCACCAACTGTGTCAGAGTTTCCTTTGGGCAGGAAGAGTGACTAAGTGGCGTACTGCAGGGCATTCAGCATGGGCCAAAGAAAACGTCCCTTTCCTTGCCACTATGATACCACCATCTGCCGAATTAATTAACTCCATTTACCACACAAATCATGGTATTGGTTTCCATTTAACAATACAAGTGACAGGGGTCACAAAGAACCCTGTCTAAAACCATACATTTAGTTTAAAAAAGTATGTCTAAAACCATGTTATACTACTGTTAACCTTATTTTGAAAGGTAGGTGTGTATCCATGCTGTCACAGAGCTCCATATTTTGGTAATTTGGTAAAGGCTGTGATTAACGTTGGTAGGGGACAAATTACACTAGGCTACTAAGTAGTTACCAACCTATTGGTTAATCAACAGAGGCCGTAGCTAGGCAAGTCCTGTAATGATACAAACCTGGCATGAACAGACTCAAGTCAAGTAAAGAGAGCGCTGATCAGTGGAACAACATTTCTGGGTTCGTGAACCACTTGTATTTGCCTCATTACTATGTTGTGTTTGAAGGCTTGTGGCTCAGCGTGTGATGTCACATGACTGAGATTAGGAAAGGACAGGGCTTTCTCACAAACTGAACCAAAGAAATAACATTGGTCATTCAGTTGAAGCAAGGGAATTATTTTATGTATAAGTATGGTTCCAAGTTTTTCCTGACCATGTGACCTGACCAGGAAAAATTATGGCACCTAAATATAAGTATGCTCAGTGCTCAAGTTCTGTCTGCATGTGTCGTTTTCCCTTTGTTCACCGTGACAGATGTGTTCCTTATTGAAACCATTTAGACTGAGTATAAGAGAGATCTCATCAAACTGACTCTGTTGGCTTTGCAGTATGCTGGCTATGCCAACACAGTGGTCTGTTCCCCTCTGCTCAGCTTGATGAGTCATAGAGTGTCATGAGACTGTGTAGACATTGTTAGAGGGAGGGTCAATGATATTTCAGTTATAGGCCAAGAACTTACCGTACTGAAGCAGATCTCTAAGGTTGCGTGTCTTGTGCAAACCTAAGGTCTTTCCTCAACTTTTTGATTGAGGCAGGAGCATCCACATAACACTCCTCTAGGGTGCAGAAGTGGAAAGAAGCAATGTCTTTGCACTGAAGGAAATTGCGTCAGGCCATTAAGCAATACCGTGCAGCATCAAGGTAAAAGTCCTCGTGCACTTGTGGTATGTCAGTGTCAGTCCGTGCTCCAGATGATGAATGTGTCGAGGTTAAACTGAGAGTGTGGGAAGAGATATTCTGCCTTGGTGGTAATGTCTGTGGTTGAGTGGGAGTGGGAAAGAGAGAAATAAAGAAAGGAGGAGATAGCTCTCCACCACTATGCTCAGCAGCACCACACATGCCAAAGCTACAACGGTCGGTGGTGATTCATTCCTCTGGCTCGCCGTCTTTCCAAAGGAGCCATAAAAGCCTGGACCCTTAATGGGTTTCACATTGAGCAGCCTAGCTGTAAATACACTTAATTTATCTGCAGGGCTGAGTCACAGTGGAAACTCTCTCTAGACTCCAAACTGTTTCTTTCTCTCATCGATCCCCTTGAGGGCAGGCATCCTGTGGCACAACCAAAAACAGTCAGTCGGCCGCCATTCTCCTCCTGGACTTCCCCGATGCTGAGTGTGCAAGTCGGCAAATCTCCCAGGACTGGCCACTGCCATAACTCTGCCAAGTAAAACAGTAAGATGTGGGGAGGGCTTGGAGATCTGAGGCAAACGAGGCAGTGAGGGCCACTGTACTGTTAAAAGTGAAGTGAAAGAAGATTCTGACTAGAAGCTTCATACAGAGAAAATGAATGCTATATTCCTTTGTGAACGTACAACTTTGTAATAGTAATAATATATGCATAAACACAATGCAACCATACACCTGGAATGATATGCAACCGTGACACTTTTTGCAATTGTGTCAAAATAAGGTAACATTTTTGTAATTTTGCTCACCCCCGATTTTGGGGCAGTACACTGTTTCAAAAACTTAATCTCAGGCTGAATAAAATGAAGAACAGATGTTTTGTCTGTTCTTCATTTTATTCACCCTGAGAGTTTCACCATAGCAGGTTAAGGATTCACTTAGGTTTTTGAAACAGTGTACTTCTCCAAAATCGGGAGTGAGCTAAATTACACGTATTCATTCACCTGTTGAGTAGAGCTCAGCGAGAGAGAGAAAGAGAGGGAATTGTATCAACCATAGCAAGTTTTATCATGGAAGAACCTTGAGCCTCAACTAAGGTATCATATCTTGTCATCTAGGGAAGAATCCTGCTGAATCTCTAGAGCCAGGGAAAGAGTTTAAAAACACATTCTGATAGGAGGAAATCATTACTCATTACATTCTGCAGTGTCTTCTGAGAGAAGCTCAAATGTTTCCACTCAAATGTTATTCTTATCACCAGACCACCTGAAATATTACCTAAAACGTGGAATTATTTTAGAGCCTTTGTTTATTTTGAAAAGATTCACAAACGGTACAGCCTATGAATATTAGTTGACAGAAGATTTAATGACAATTGATTTTGGCTGGTGTTGAATAATTTGTTAATAAAGGGGGTGTCGGGTCCTTTCAACCCATATACAATGCTTATTGTCAGCTGAATCCATTCCACGTACATGTTCTGACCCTAATAATCAGAAATGCTGATCCAGGCTCATCCCAAAGCTATAAACCCACAGCATAGGTCTGTGTTTTTACCCCAAACCCTAGGTTCTGTAAGGGAACGAGACCTACTTAGCATTCCTTCCAGACTGAGTCACCCAAGGCTTTACAAGCATCCTCAGACCTGATTTGAATCAAATTGAAGACATAACCAGACACAGATAATCTGAGAAATTATCTCCTCTCATCAGAAGTACAATATTGGAAGAATTGTTGTTAGTATAACAATACAAAAAAACAGCCATGTTAGCTCATAGGATATTCATAGTACAATGTGTATTATGAGATATACACTATATATACACAAAAGTATGTGGGTTCGGCTATTTCAGCACACCCATTCCGGACGGTGTACAAAATCGAGCACACAGACATGTAATCTCTATAGACAAACATCGACAGTAGAATGGCCTTACTGAAGAGCTCAGTGACTTTCAATTTCCATTATAGGATGCCACGTTTCCAACAAGTCAGTTTGTCAGATTTCTGCCCTACTAGAGCTGCCCCAGTCATATGTAAGTGCTGTTATTGTGAAGTGGAAACTTCTAGGAGCAACAATGGCTCAGCTTCTAGGAGCAACAATGACTCAAAGTGGTAGGCCACACAAGCTCACAGAACGGGGCCGCCGAGTGCTGAAGCGTGTAGCGCGTAAAAATCATCTATCCTCGGTTGCAACACTCACTACGAGGTTCCAAACTGCCTCTGGAAGCAATGTCAGCACAATAACAGTTTATCAGGAGCTTCATGAAATGAGTTTCCATGGCCGAGCAGCCATGTGCAATGCAAAGCATCGGCTGGAGTGGTGTAAAGCTTGCCGCCATTGGACTCTGGAGCAGTGGAAACGCTTTCTCTGGAGTGATGAACCAAACTTCACCATCTGGCAGTCCAACAGACTAATCTGGGTTTGGTGGATGCCAGGAGAACGCTACCTGCCCCAACCCTTAGTTCCAGTGAAGGAAGATATTAACGCTAATGTCACGCCTTGACCTTAGAGATCCTTATTATTCTCTATGTTTGGTTAGGTCAGGGTGTGAAAATCTATGTTTTCTATTTCTTTGTGTTTTTGGCTGAGTATGGTTCCCAATCAGAGGCAGTTGTCTATCGTTGTCTCTGATTGGGGATCATATATAGGTTGTCATTTTCCTTTTGGGTTTTGTGGGATCTTGTTTTCTGTATAGTTTATTTTTACCTTACACAACTGTGCGCTTTCGTTTTTATCGTTGTTATTTTGCTTTTGGTGTCATCAATAAAAATAATGATGTATGCCTACCACGCTGCACCTTGGTCCGGTCATTCCACAAACGAGAGCCTTAACAGCTACAGCATGCAATGACATTTTAGACGATACTGTGCTTCCAACTTTGTGGAAAGGGCAGGCCCTTTTGTGTTTCAGCATGACAATGCTCCCATACAAAAATGGTTTGTTGACAATGGTGTGGAAGAACTTGACTTGCCTGCACACAGCCCCTGACCTCAACCCCATCAAACACCTTTGGGAAGAAATGGAATGCCGACTGTGAAACAGGCATAATCGCCAAACATCTCTTCCCTTTTCATCTGTGCTATGAGCATACGGCTGGGGTTTTTCTAGTCAGGTCATGTGAATTGGAAACACTCCTGGCCCAAGGTGGATCAAACCATTCCTTAATCGGACATTGAAAGAGCCAGAGAAAACAACTTCAATGGAAAACATACTCGGTAGTATAGTGAACTGCTATTGCAGGGCTGAGCATGATGCAAAGAATGGTTACACTGTCTTTAAAGGCTCAGTGCAATCAAAAACATTATTTTCCGTATTTTTTATATATATTTACACAATAGGAAGTTGAAATAATACATTCTGATAATGCCCTTTTAGTGTAAGAGCTGTTTGAAAAGACTGCCTAAAATTTCAACCTGTTTTGGTGAGATGTAATTTTGACCTACCTGGTGACATCACCAGTTAATACATCAATAAGAAAGAGAGTTCCAAACAGGATCTCTATGGTTCCAAACCTCTCGCCACTAACAGCTAGTTTTATGTTTTCCCCTCCCCACAGACCACTCCCAGACAGTCCTAGAAAAATTATTGCATGAGAAATTGCTCTTTGTTAAGAAGCAATTCATGTTTTTATTGACCATTTAATTGAAAACAATCACAGTAAGGAACTTCCTTAATTGTTACCCAGCAATGATTTGATATTGAGATAAAAATGACTGCATTGGACCTTTAAATATTAATTTCACTCTATACATACACAATGTTAAGTAGTGGACTTTGAAAAATAAGAAAGATGATAGGTTTTGAATGTAGAAAAGTATCTAAATTGTATGTCATTGTTTCGTTCCCCAGTTTATGTGTTGTAGTTTGTGTATTTGCATGTGTTTATTTCAGGAAATAGCTTCCTGAAATCCCTCAAGCAGCTGATTGGTCGACTCCATGGCTAATTGGAGAGCTGACCCCGCCCCCTCGTCAAGACACAGCTGTCTCCAATTACCCATTCCTTCAGAAGCTATATAAAAGCCAGTGTTCTGTTCAGGAGGGAGATTTTGCTGGAGGTAGATTTGCTAGAGAGATTTTCTGGGAGGGCATTGCAGAGATTTTGCTAGAGAGATTTTCTGGGAGGTCATAGCAGAGATTTTGCTAGATAGTTTTGCTGGGAGGTCATTGCAGAGATTTTGCTAGAGAGATTTTGCTGGGAGTTTATTGCTGAGAGTTGGTATGTTTTGTGAGTTTGTTGCTCAGATAGAGCTTATTTGATGTCCTTTGTTTCTTTGTTTGTGAAATTGTTTAATATTCTGTTTCATTTGTTCCCAGAGGGGAAGGGGAAGGCACCTAGGGAGTGCTTAGGCAAGAGGCCCGTGGGCATACATATACCCGTAGCATATTCGCTGTCTAGGCACACTAGGTAAGACCTGGGTGGACCACCCCCTTCTATTTTGGTTAGGGCACCAGGTGGTGCTAAATTAGGTAAGTAGTGGGTAGGCAGGTAAGATAGGAGATGGGGGGGGTGGGGCTTTGAGATTTACTTTCTTTGCTTTGGTTCCGTCCAGCCTCTTTTCCCCATATTACCGTGTAAAGGAAGAAAGTCCTTGTAAACGGTACCACATTCTAATATATAATATATGCCATTTAGCAGACACTTTTATCCAAAGCGACTTACAGTCATGTGTGCATACATTCTATGTATGGGTGGTCCCGGGGATTGAACCCACTACCCTGGCGTTACAAGCGCCATGCTCTACCAACGGAGCTACAGAAGGACCACATTCTGCCTGTTGTCATTCTTACTCGCACCTACAGTCCATACCTTTTTCTCTTCACGTAGAGTTTAGTTGTAGCAGGGTGTTGCGTTCCCTCTTCATAGAGGCGTGCGTAACAGTCATAAAACCTATTTGTTCATCTGATTACAGTGTATGGCAGGGTTACATTTAACAGTATACATAGTACACTTTTTGTAACATGGCAGGGTTACATTTAGCACTATACACAGTAGACTTTATTACAAGGCAGGGTTACATTTAATACTGTTGATAGGCATTCGACTTGTAACAAAATGTTTTATATGTGTAAGTTATAAAACCTCGAACCTTGTGTTGTTAGTGTTAGTACAGCCGGCTGACCCTGAGCAGGACATTTTCTACAGCACTGTGAGTCACACTAGAGGACCAGCACAACAGGCCCTAAACCCTGAAAGCCACAGTGACTTGAACAGCGCCCATTTCCTGATGATGCAGTGACATACAGCACCGTGGTCACCAAGAACAAGACAAAGAAATGCAGCAGAACCAGATGATGTGATCTACAGCACAGTGGCCCCACACCAGAGATAGCAGGGGATAGCAGCAGAGCAATGACTAAATAAAGTCCTTGGTCCCAAAGATCTCAGTGTGCTACGGAATCAGAACAAAAGTGTCAAGAAATGTTATTTTATTCCTCAAACTTTATTATAATTTTTTCTTCTCATTTGCTTGTTAATATTGATCTTGTACTTATGGTAAACTGTCCCAATTATGCCCACATTGACACAACTGTACATGTGTGTTTATTCAATAAAGAATCAAAAATAAATAAACAGAATAAAAGAAAGAAAAGAAACCTTGTGTTGTTCTGGTCTCCATCTGGCCCACCAGAAGTTGGTTCCCTGGCGCTCAATGTAGGAACTGACTGCCTGTAAAATCCATATACTCAATCGTTAAATCAACTACATGTTATTCAATGTTAGTTGAAAATAATACCCCCCTTTTCATGAAGTAGACTGAGTGTCACTCATTATATTACACTCTATTCTAACCAAACCTTCATTACCAGTTCATATCAGTAGGTGTCACTATGCACTAGCTAGTCGAAAAAGACTTCATGATGGCTGCTTGTCTCTGTATTTGTGAAAGATATTGTAGGGATATAATTAATAAAGGATCTCTTTCTGCATTAGCCATCCATCTTACAGTTACACAAATGTGTTAATATTGTCTGTGTAGATGGCTCTGTGGTGGAATTGTCATCCCAAACATTTGCGCATAATCAGCAGCAGTGGAAATCAAGTAATAATGTGTCAACATTACTGGACTAACAAACTGGCTAACTAACTTTTCAGGAACTTCCAAATCCCTTGACCTTGGGTGGCAGCAACACGCCAAAGACATTTATTCAGTGATTCTTAATTATTAATGTTAGCTGCTGGCTGCATGATTACATCAACCTCACTAGCTAGCCAATGTTAGTAGTTTTGTTAGCTAGCTATAGATTGGCTCATTCTTTATTCACTCAGAATTCCTCATCTATATAATTATTTTCTGATGCAGGGACATAGATATTGCATCGGTTGTGAGTAGGAACCTACTGTATTTGATGACACATTGAAAGAGTTATGGAAAATAAAGATATTCAACAAAAGTCTGCAAAAGATGACAAGAATATGTCCAGTTGGCCATAATTGAAAAACCTTTTAAGTTCATATGACTGGTCACATGGCGGTGTAGGCCTACTACCAAAAACAAATGTATGTTTACTAAAAGAATCATGGAATGAACATTTGATCAAAACAAAGCATTCAAAGCTATTTCATGTGTTGTAATCAGATAAGCACAGCAGGATGCAGTTCAGTAAATATTTTACAGATACAGGACATCATAAATTACACACTCAAAGCACCTGATAAATGACTCACCACCTCTTCTTTAGACGCTTCAGCCTTGAAATACATGAGATTGGGTTAGGTCAGAGTTTCCCAGTTCAGTTCCTGGGGAACCCCCAACAGGGGCCTTAGCACTACACACCTGATTCAAATAATGACATTTGACGATGAGTTGTTCATTTGAATCAGGTGTAACGTAATAATGCTAAGGCAAAAACAAAAATGTGCACCCCTTGGTGTCCCCAGAACTAGGATTGAGAAATGTTAGGTGATCAATGGAGACAGAGATAGAGCATGGGGGGGTGATGGGGATTGAAAACCTTCACAAGCCCTGAAAATATTTCCTCCCTACTACAGAGCTATTCCCCACCAAAATAGGGAGCTGGTTTGCATGTGCTGGATGAGTTTTCAGTAGTTTGTTTCACAGGGCCTCAAATCCTGTCAAAACCATCCAGCTCAACAGTACTGTTTGATACATATTAGTGTTCTCTCAGCTAATCTCCATGAGACTCTTTACCGCCAACACTGTACACCACTAGAGATGGGCAGTATACTGTATTCTACGATATACTGGTATTGATGCACAGACCGGTTTGGGATTTTACATGACCTTCTATAACAGTATTTCAATATTTGGTTTGTTCAAATGTGATAAGCAATTACGGCACGTGTAAATGTCAGTGTTTATAGTTTACTCCGTTTGCTACTTGAGTCATCTTTTCCCGCTCTTGCTGCTGCTTCCCAAACCAAGCCCTGCCCCCTGTCACTCAAGGAGAGCAGTTGCTCAACAATGGAGTCATCATGGAGCACTTTCTAACCGTTTACTCTGCAGTCGGCATTGTCAGATCAAATCAAATTGTATTCGTCACATACACGTGTTTAGCAGATGTTATTGCGGGTGTAGCGAAATGCTTGCGCTTCTAGTTCCGACAGTGCAGCAATATCTAACAAGTAATATCTAACAATTTCACAAAAAATATCTAATAGACAAAAAATTAAGTAAAGGAATGGAATTAAGAATATATAAATATAAGGACAAGCAATGGCAGAGCGGCATAGACTAAGATACAGTACATATTACAGAAAACAGTATATACATATGCCATGAGTAATGTAAGATATGTAAACGTTATTAAAGTGGCATTATTAAAGTGACTAGTGTTCCATTTGTTAAAGTGGCCAATGATTTCAAGTC
Source organism: Oncorhynchus gorbuscha (assembly GCF_021184085.1). Lineage (NCBI taxonomy): Eukaryota > Metazoa > Chordata > Actinopteri > Salmoniformes > Salmonidae > Oncorhynchus > Oncorhynchus gorbuscha. The sequence continues at coordinate 66,340,100 of NC_060173.1, read as the reverse complement.
TGTGTATGTAGGCAGCAGTCTCTCTGTGCTAATGATGGCTATTGAACAGCCGGCTTTTAGATAGAAGCAGTTTTTCAGTCTCTTGGTCCCAGCTTTGATGCACCTGTACTGACTTCGCCTTCTGGAGGTAGATAGATGCAACAAGATGTTGGTGACATGCTGGTTTCCAAAAGCATTCTATAATTACACTATTTGTCTATTTGACTGTCTGTACACTACTGTAAATCAGAGAGTAACAGGCGAAGTATGAATATGTTAGCTACAGGGAGCTGGAGCTGGAGCAGACCGAGGAGCGTACCCAATTTGACAAGAGCGTGGAGTGAGATTCCCAAAGGCTGGAGCCTTGGCCTTCTTGCCTGCTCCAATTTCGCTCCAGCAGGGCTCCAGTAGTGCTGTCTTTAGGAGCTCAGAGCATTCCCTGCCCCAGCATGAATTTGTAGTCCACTTGTACGCTGCTAATAGCCCCTTGCTTTAACTACTGTAATGGAGTTTCATATGGAAACTAATTAAAAACCCAGGTGCTAGATCAAGGTATTTGTATTTATTATGGATGCCCATTAGCTGCTGCAAAGGCAACAGCTAATCTTCCTGGGGTCCAGCTAGATTAAGGCAGTTACACATTTTTTTAAACATTACAATACATTCACAACAGATTTCACAACCTATTAAGTGGGTGTCCTCAGGCCCCTACTCTACTACCACATATCTACAACACAAAATCCATGTGTACATTTGTGTGTATGGTGTGTATGTTATTGTGTGTTTGTTTGCATGTGTTTGTGCCTATGTTTGTGTTGCTTCACAAAGTGTCCCCACTGGTTAATAGGATGTATTTGTATCTGTTTTTTAAATCAATTGCATTGCTTGTATGAGTTACTTGATGTGGAATAGAGTTCCATGTAGTCATAGCTCTATGTAGTACTGTGCAACCCCCATAGTTTGTATTAATATAAGCTCTCTGTGTCGGCTCTTAACCAACCATGCTATTTCTTTTGTCTTTTCGCGTTGTTCGTAACTTTTTTTTGACATAATGTTGCTGCTACCGTCACTTATAACCGAAAATAGCTTCTGGACATCAGAACTGGGATTACTCAACTCAAATTGGACTAGGAGTTCTTCTTCAATGAGTCGGATGCAAGGGATATAGTACGGACCACGCCCAGATCCCTGTGATTTGCTGGAAAGGAAATGTGGGTTTTGCGGAAAGACATCAGGATGCCTTGTGAGGATCAGGCGACGAGTGGCTAATCTGCCACTTGCCTTCCGTTGTGCTAGCTAACGTTCAATCATTGGAAAATAAATGGGACCAACTGAAAGCAAGTATATCCTATCAACGGGACATTAAGAACTGTAAGATCTTATGTTTCACAAGGTCGTGGCTGAAATACGACATTAAGACGATTCAGCTGGCTGGATATACACTCTATCAGCAGGACAGAACAGCAGCCTCTGGTAAGACACGGGGCGGGGGCCTATGCATTTATGTAAACAACAGCTGGTGCACGACATCTATGGAAGTCTCAAGGTTTTGCTCGCCTGATGTAGAGTATCTCATGATAAGCTGTAGACCACACTATCTACCTAGAGAGTTTTTATCTGTATTTTTTTGTAGCTGTGTACATACCACCACAGACCGAGGCAGGCAATAAAACTGCACTCAATGAGCTGTATTCAAAAGCAAACAAGAAAACACTCATCCACAGGCGGCGCACCTAGTGGCCGGGGACTTTAATGTAGGGAAACTTAAATCAGACCACCATGGCGGACTGAAGATGGTGGACTGAATGTAGTTATATAGAGCACCTCAAGATTGAAATGTAATATTCAATATCAGTAAATTCGACTAAATATTAGCACTACACAATCTGGTGGGTGATAACCTTCAATCTGGATAACAACACAAAACAAATCTTAAGACTAGAGAAATGTATCGACAAATATTACGAAAACAAGCAACACCCAAACATGACGGATAGTAAGACAGGGGAATTCGATTTTACCTGGATTTTGTTGGAGAGGCTTTCATTAAAAAACACCCTCTGTATTCTGTTAGACAGGTAAGTCTTTATCCACAATATAGCAAGGGTGTAAAGCCATAACACAATCGTTTTTCCAGCAACAGACTATGATCGTTAATGTCAAAACCGCACTGAAGTCTAACAAAACAGCCCCCACTGTCATGTTTTGTCATTGATTATCATGTCTTGTCTCTGTGCTTCCCTTCTATTCGTTTCCCTCTGCTGGTCTTATTAGGTTCTTTCCCTCTTTCTATCCCTCTCTCTCCCCCTCCCTCTCTCCCTGTCTCGCTCTCTCTCTCTATCGTTCCGTTCCTGCTCCCAGCTGTTCCTCATTCTCCTAACTACCTCATTTACTCTTTCACACCTGTCCCCTATTTTGCCCTCTGATTAGAGTCCCTATTTCTCCCTCTGTTTTCCGCTTCTGTCCTTGTCGGATCCTTGTTTGATGTTCGCTGTTCTTGTCCTCGTTCCGTCCTGTCATGTTTTTTGCCTTCTTCAGATGCTGCGTGTGAGCAGGTGTCTTGATCAGCTACGGCCTGCGCCTTCCCGAAGCGACCTGCAGTCTGTGGTCGCATCTCCAGTTGTTCCCCTCTACTGACTAGAGGGTTTCAGTATTCCTGTTTTGACTTGGAATAAACTCTGTTTCTGTAAAGTCGCTTTTGGGTCCTCATTCACCTGCATAACAGAATGATCCGACCAAGTATGGACCCAGCGACTACGGATTCTCGCAACTCAGCCGTCAAGATCCAGGGAGCGATGCTCGGCAGACACGAGCAGGAATTGTTTGCTGCTCGTCATGCCGTTGAGACCCTGGCCGCTCAGGTCTCCGACCTCTCAGGACAGTTTCAGAGTCTTCGTCTCGAGCCACCTGCTACTTCCTGGTCTTCCGAGTCTCCGGAACCTAGGGTTAATAACCCACCATGGTACTCTGGGCAGCCCACTGAGTGCCGCTCCTTTCTCACCCAGTGTGATATTGTGTTCTCTCTCCAGCCCAACACATACTCAAAAGAGTCGCCTACGTCATATCACTCCTTACTGGACGGGCTCGGGAGTGGGGCACAGCTATCTGGGAGGCAAGGGCTGAGTGTACTAACGAGTATCAGAACTTTAAAGAGGGGATGATACGGGTTTTTGATCGTTCAGTTTTTGGGAAGGAGGCTTCCAGGGCCCTGGCTTCCCTATGTCAAGGTGATCGATCCATAACGGATTACTCTATAGAGTTTCGCACTCTTGCTGCCTCCAGTGACTGGAACGAGCCGGCGTTGCTCGCTCGTTTTCTGGAGGGACTCCACGCAGAGGTTAAGGATGAGATTCTCTCCCGGGAGGTTCCTTCCAACGTGGATTCTTTGATTGCACTCGCCATCCGCATAGAACGACGGGTAGATCTTCGTCACCGAGCTCGTGGAAGAGAGCTCGCGTTAACGGTGTTCCCCCTCTCCGCATCTCAACCATCTCATCCCACCGGTTCAGTGACTGAGCCCATGCAGCTGGGAGGTATTCGCATCTCGACTAAGGAGAGGGAACGGAGAATCACCAACCGCCTTTGCCTCTATTGCGGTTCTGCTGGACATTTTGTCATTTCATGTCCAGTTAAAGGCCAGTGCTCATCAGTAAGCGGAGGGCTACTGGTGAGCGCTACTACTCAGGTCTCTCCATCAAGATCCTGTACTACTTTGTCGGTCCATCTACGCTGGACCGGTTCGGCAGCTTCCTGCAGTGCCTTGATAGACTCTGGGGCTGAGGGTTGTTTTATGGACGAAGCATGGGCTCGGAAACATGACATTCCTCTCAGACAGTTAGGGGAGCCCACGCCCATGTTCGCCTTAGATGGTAGTCTTCTCCCCAGTATCAGATGTGAGACATTACCTTTAACCCTCACAGTATCTGGTAACCACAGTGAGACCATTTCCTTTTTGATTTTTCGTTCACCTTTTACACCTGTTGTTTTGGGTCATCCCTGGCTAGTATGTCATAATCCTTCTATTAATTGGTCTAGTAATTCTATCCTATCCTGGAGCGTTTCTTGTCATGTGAAGTGTTTAATGTCTGTAATCCCTCCTGTTTCTTCTGTCCCCTCTTCTCAGGAGGAACCTGGTGATTTGACAGGAGTGCCGGAGGAATATCATGATCTGCGCACGGTCTTCAGTCGGTCCAGAGCCAACTCCCTTCCTCCTCACCGGTCGTATGATTGTTGTATTGATCTCCTTCCGGGGACCACTCCTCCTCGGGGTAGACTATACTCTCTGTCGGCTCCCGAACGTAAGGCTCTCGAGGATTATCTGTCTGTTTCTCTCGACGCCGGTACCGTGGTGCCTTCTTCCTCTCCCGCCGGAGCGGGGTTTTTTTTTGTTAAGAAGAAGGACGGTACTCTGCGCCCCTGCGTGGATTATCGAGGGCTGAATGACATAACGGTTAAGAATCGTTATCCGCTTCCCCTTATGTCATCAGCCTTCGAGATTCTGCAGGGAGCCAGGTTCTTTACTAAGTTGGACCTTTGTAACGCTTACCATCTCGTGCACATCAGAGAGGGGGACGAGTGGAAAACGGTGATTAACACTCCGTTAGGGCATTTTGAATACCGGGTTCTGCCGTTCGGTCTCGCTAATGCTCCAGCTGTCTTTCAGGCATTAGTTAATGATGTACTGAGAGACATGCTGAACATCTTTGTTTTCGTTTACCTTGATGATATCCTGATTTTTTCTCCGTCACTCGAGATTCATGTTCAGCACGTTCGACGTGTACTCCAGCGCCTTTTAGAGAATTGTCTCTACGTGAAGGCTGAGAAGTGCGCCTTTCATGTCTCCTCTGTCACATTTCTCGGTTCTGTTATTTCCGCTGAAGGCATTCAGATGGATCCCGCTAAGGTCCAGGCTGTCAGCGATTGGCCCGTTCCTAAGTCACGTGTCGAGTTGCAGCACTTTCTCGGTTTCGCTAATTTCTATCGGCGTTTCATTCGTAATTTCGGTCAAGTGGCTACCCCTCTCACAGCTCTTACTTCTGTCAAGACGTGCTTTAAGTGGTCCGGTTCCGCCCAGGGAGCTTTTGATCTCCTCAAGAAGCGTTTTACATCCGCTCCTATCCTTGTTACTCCTGACATCACTAAACAATTCATTGTCGAGGTTGACGCTTCAGAGGTGGGCGTGGGAGCCATTCTGTCCCAGCGCTTCCATTCTGACGATAAGGTCCATCCTTGCGCTTATTTTTCTCATCGCCTGTCGCCATCGGAACGCAACTATGATGTGGGTAACCGCGAACTGCTCGCCATCCGCTTAGCCCTAGGCGAATGGCGACAGTGGTTGGAGGGGGCAACCGTCCCTTTTGTCGTTTGGACTGACCATAAGAACCTTGAGTACATCCGTTCTGCCAAACGACTCAATGCACGTCAAGCTCGTTGGGCGTTGTTTTTCGCTCGTTTCGAGTTCGTGATTTCTTATCGCCCGGGAAATAAGAACACCAAGCCTGATGCCTTATCCCGTCTCTTTAGTTCTTCTGTGGCTTCTACCGACCCCGAGGGGATTCTCCCTGAAGGGCGTGTTGTCGGGTTGACTGTCTGGGGAATTGAGAGACAGGTAAAGCAAGCACTCACTCACACTGCGTCGCCGCGCGCTTGTCCTAGTAACCTTCTTTTCGTTCCTGTCTCTACTCGTCTGGCTGTTCTTCAGTGGGCTCACTCTGCCAAGTTAGCTGGCCACCCCGGCGTTCGGGGTACGCTTGCTTCTATTCGCCAGCGGTTTTGGTGGCCTACTCAGGAGCGTGACACGCGCCGTTTCGTGGCTGCTTGTTCGGACTGCGCGCAGACTAAGTCAGGTAACTCTCCTCCTGCCGGTCGTCTCAGACCGCTTCCCATTCCTTCTCGACCATGGTCTCACATCGCCTTAGACTTTATTACCGGTCTGCCTTCGTCTGCGGGGAAGACTGTGATTCTTACGGTTGTTGATAGGTTCTCTAAGGCGGCACATTTCATTTCCCTCGCTAAGCTTCCTTCCGCTAAGGAGACGGCACAAATCATCATTGAGAATGTGTTCAGAATTCATGGCCTTCCGTTAGACGCCGTTTCAGACAGAGGCCCGCAATTCACGTCACAGTTTTGGAGGGAGTTCTGTCGTTTGATTGGTGCTTCCGTCAGTCTCTCTTCCGGTTTTCATCCCCAGTCTAACGGTCAAGCAGAAAGGGCCAATCAGACGATTGGTCGCATATTACGCAGCCTTTCTTTTCGAAACCCTGCGTCTTGGGCAGAACAGCTCCCCTGGGCAGAATACGCTCACAACTCGCTTCCTTCGTCTGCTACCGGGCTATCTCCGTTTCAGAGTAGTCTTGGGTACCAGCCTCCTCTGTTCTCATCCCAGCTCGCCGAGTCCAGCGTTCCCTCCGCTCAGGCTTTTGTCCAACGTTGTGAGCGCACCTGGAGGAGGGTCAGGTCTGCACTTTGCCGTTACAGGGCGCAGACTGTGAGAGCCGCCAATAAACGTAGGATTAAGAGTCCTAGGTATTGTCGCGGTCAGAGAGTGTGGCTTTCCACTCGTAACCTTCCCCTTACGACAGCTTCTCGCAAGTTGACTCCGCGGTTCATTGGTCCGTTCCGTGTCTCTCAGGTCGTCAATCCTGTCGCTGTGCGACTGCTTCTTCCGCAACATCTTCGTCGCGTCCACCCTGTCTTCCATGTCTCCTGTGTCAAGCCTTTTCTTCGCACCCCCCGTTCGTCTCCCCCCCCCCCCCCCGTCCTTGTCGAGGGCGCTCCTATTTACAAGGTACGGAAGATCATGGACATGCGTTCTCGGGGACGTGGTCACCAGTAATTAGTGGATTGGGAGGGTTACGGTCCTGAGGAGAGAGGTTGGGTTCTATCTCGGGACGTGCTGGACCGTTCGTTGATTGATGATTTCCTCCGTTGCCGCCAGGGTTCCTCCTCGAGTGCGCCAGGAGGCGCTCGGTGAGTGGGGGGGGGTACTGTCATGTTTTGTCATTGATTATCATGTCTTGTCTCTGTGCTTCCCTTCTATTCGTTTCCCTCTGCTGGTCTTATTAGGTTCTTTCCCTCTTTCTATCCCTCTCTCTCCCCCTCCCTCTCTCCCTCTCTCGCTCTCTCACTCTATCGTTCCGTTCCTGCTCCCAGCTGTTCCTCATTCTCCTAACTACCTCATTTACTCTTTCACACCTGTCCCCTATTTTGCCCTCTGATTAGAGTCCCTATTTCTTCCTCTGTTTTCCGCTTCTGTCCTTGTCGGATCCTTGTTTGATGTTCGCTGTTCTTGTCCTCGTTCCGTCCTGTCATGTTTTTTGCCTTCTTCAGATGCTGCGTGTGAGCAGGTGTCTTGATCAGCTACGGCCTGCGCCTTCCCGAAGCGACCTGCAGTCTGTGGTCGCATCTTCAGTTGATTCCCTCTACTGTCTAGAGGGTTTCTGTATTCCTGTTTTGACTTGGAATAAACTCTGTTTCTGTAAAGTCGCTTTTGGGTCCTCATTCACCTGCATAACACCCACAACCTTTTTATCATAAATTTCTCTCAGCAATCATCAGTAATTTGTGTAAGTGCTGTGCTTGTTGAATGTCCTTCACTATACATGTGCTGAAAGTTTGTTGTCAATTGTTTTCACTGTAAAATGGCATTGTATCTGGTCAAACACAATTGTTTCCAAAAGTTTCCTAAGGGTTGGTAACAGGCTGAATGGTTGGCTATTTGAGCCAATAAAAGGGGCTTTACTATCCTTCTGTAGGGGAATATATTTTGCTCCAGGCCTGAGGGGACACACTTTCTAGTTGGCTCAAATTGAAGACATGGCAAATAGGAGTGGCAATATCGTCCGCTACTATCCTCAGTAATTTTCCATCCAAGTTGTCAGACCCCGGTGGCTTGTCATTGTTGACAGACAACAATAATTGTTTCACCTCTTCCACACTTACTTCACGGAATTCAAAATAATAAAGCTTGTATTTCATAATTTGATCAAATATACTTGGATGGGTAGTGTCAGCATTTGTTGCTGGCATGTCATGCCTAAGTATGCTAATCTTGCCAATGGAAATAATAATTAAAGTAGTTGGAAATATCAGTGGGATTTGCTTATGAATGAGCCATCTGATTCAATGAACGATGGAGTTTGCCTTTTTGCACAAAATTCTATTTAAGGTGCTCCATGACTTTTTACTATCATTATTTATGTCATTTATCTTTGTTTCATACTGTAGTTTCTTCTTCTGTTTATTCAGTTTAGTCACATGTTTTCTAAATGTGCAGTACGTTTGCCAGTTGGTTGTACAGCCAGAACCATTTGCCATTTATTTTGCCTCATCTGTCTCAACAAGCAATTTTTAAATTCCTCATCAATCCATGGGGATTTAACCATGTTTACAATCATTTTCTTAATGGGTGCATGCTTATTAGTAACTGGAATATTTTCATAAATGTGTCAAGTGCAGCGTCAGGTTCCTCCTCATTACACATCACGGATCAACAAATATCCTTTATATCAACAACATAGGAATTGCTACAAAATGTATTGTATGACCTCTTATACACTATTTTAGGCCCAGCCTTTGGAACTATGGTTTTCCTAGGTATGGCTACTATATTGTCATCACTACATCCAATAGATTTGGATGCGGCTTTCAAACAAATTTCTGCAGCATTAGTAAATATGTGATCAATACATGTTGACGATTTCATTCCTGTGCTGTTTGTAACTACCCTGGTAGGTTGATTGATAAACTGAACCAGGTTGCAGGCACTAGTTACAGTTTGAAGCTCTCGCTTGAGTAGGCAGCCTGATGAAAGCCAGTCAATATTTAAATCACCCAGACAAGATACCTCTCTATTGATATCACATTCATTATCAAGCATTTCACACATGTTATTCAGATACTGACTGTGGGACGTGGTTGTCTATAGCAGCTTCCCACCAGAATGAGCTTTAGGTGAGGCAGATGAACCTGTAGACATAGTACTTAAACAGTATTTAACATGAGATCCTCTCTAATGTTTACAGGAATATGGTTCTGAATATAAACAGCCTCACCTCCACCTTTGGCATGTCTGTCTTTTCTGTAGATGTTATAACCATGTATTGCTACCACTGTATCATCCAAGGTTTTATCTTAATGAGTTTCCGAGATTGTCAGAATAGCAAATTATTTATTTCATGAACCTTGTTTCTTAAACTACATATGTTAACATGGGCTATTTCTAACACTTCTCTGTGATGCTTGATTGTTTTTCTTGCTTTACAGGTAAGATTAGCAGAGGTAAACATGCTCAGGTTATCTATATTAGTGCAGGGTGAGCTGCACACAGTGGACTTCCTGCTAGGGCACACCACCTCAGTGCTAACACTATAACTCTGGTTCATAGGCAATTAGATCACTGCAGGTTGCAGGCACTACTAGTAGGATCAGGAGAGGCAATTAGGGCAGTAGGTTACTTACATTGTGTCTTCCAACAGCCCTGGGATAATGTACGTTTGCTGAAGCATAATGACAACTCAGCAACACTATGGTAGAGATGAAATAGGCTGGGCTTGGATCATTGATAAGTTACTGTCTCAACACAGCCTTATAATGCTGTGAAAAGATCCAGGAACACAAATTATTTGGGTGGATCCCATCCTCCTTATAATAGGAGCTTTGCTTCCTGAAGGTATCATAATTGTCAATAAATGTTACACCAACTGAGCTGCAATAGTCTTGTAGCCAGTTTTGGAATGCTAACAGTCTGCTGAACTGTTGTAACTGATATTATGGGACATTTGTTGGTGTCAAGTAGTGACCCAATCAGTTCTTTAAAATCTATCTTCAGCTGTTCTGAGCTGCCCTTCATGATGTAATTCAACCCCACTTGAACCATGATAGTGTAAGTCCCCGGTGACTGACACACAGCTGTCGGGAAGCAACCTGGTGATATCCTAAGTATTTTCCTCAGGTACAGATATATGCCTCACCATCAAACTCCCTATCACGATAGCCGGAATGATCGAGTCGCTGCAGCAGAATACCACCCTTAGGTACAATTTGGTGGAATTCCAGAACGGTCACGCGCTACAGATGATAGAAGGTTTCAGACTTTGCCTCCCTCATGTGTCCCTCAGTCTTCTCCTCTTGGCCATTTGGCACTCAGTAATATGGCGCCTCTTCCCAAACAAAGCTTGGCTTCTCCTCTTGGCCTTTCGGACGCAATTTCCCCACAGGATAAAGCCAACCCTCTGCGCCCGCTTGGAGCGGAACACCTTGACAAGCTCATCAAAAATGGCCCCACCTTTGACCCCATTCCAGGTCAGCCAATCGATACTGAGATGTGCTAAGGGTTCTGAGATGGTTTACTTGTTGAAGCGAACGTCGAATAGACACGCGACGAGGTTCACTCGTCTACAACAGCAACATGTACTAAACGACTATGCTAAACTTGCCACAGCTTTGAAATTAGAATTCAGTGGTTGTGCGACTAGCAAACACGACAGCTCAATGGTTAACACTGTCAAACAAGCTCAGAATGAACACTGGCCTCCAGCAGAGGTTTAATAACAGGCCGGTATATATATATATCTTAGGTCGACAGAGAACGTGACGGAATTGAACCGGCATTGCTTCTCCCAGTCTACAGGACAAAGGTAAATAGTCTTTATTCTCGAATTTGGGAGGAATTATTTAAGATATTTTTGATTGAAGGTGCTAAAGGAGTTTGGATTTAATCAATGATAGTTGCTTGAATATTTTGAACAAATACAATGGGTTTCTACTTTGTGGGTAACCAAAATCGATAGGAAGTAAGCGAGTCTGAAATGACTCGTGGTAAGGTGCACTACCGAAAGTAAACTAGGACTTAATCAATCTTGGCCTTGCAAACCAAAATATTTTTTAAGGGTGGGATATAGTAAGTATTGTTAGATGGGACGTTCATTCTGTACAAATAGGATAGCTATTAATTCAATAAACATACCTAAATAAAGTGTTTACCTAGTAGTCTATCTGTATATGGGAAGTAGTCTGACTATGAAAAGTAGCAGATAGATATATTAAAACAGGTGAGGATAAATTAGGCTTGGTGAGAAGGCAGGGCAATTCTAGGCGAACATAATCATTGAACCCATTCAATACTGAAAGAGATTAATATCCAGGGAGGAGAGGGAAGCTAATTCTATAGTAGTGAGATATGAGATATTAATTAACGTTGAAAGTCCCAAGGAACAATAGTTTATAATGAGCTTATAATTGTATACGGGTGAAATGTAATGTCCAAATCAAAAGTCAACTATAGATGAGGTTTCCAGGAAGGAGAATACATACTGATTATCATTAAAGTGTTATGCAGGTGAATGAGGACCCAAAAGCGACTTGGCGAAAACAGAGTTTTTAATCCAGTAATCCAGTAAAACTTCCGGTTCCGGTTGGAGCGAGTGGTCGCATCTGCACGTCGCTCCAACGGGTAGTATAACTTTTTCATTATATTTCATTATATCACAACGGTTTGATTTGTCTTATCTTAGCAAATTCTTCTCAGCTAGCTACATAGCCGTCTTTGTATCAAAGATAATTGCGTAATTATCGTATTTCGCCGTCCTAACGTAGTCTTCACTAGCCAGCTAGCTAACGTCCACTGATTAGCTGCACTGGAGAAACTATCACACTCAACTGAACGACTTGATTAGTTTAGTGTTAGCTAGCTACATAGCTGTCTTTGCTGTCTTCGTATCATCGTATCCAAGATAATTGTGTTGTTTAGGTTTAGAGTGTGTAGTCTTAGAGTGATTATCTTAATTTACCGAGGTTAGCTAGCCAGCTATTTGTCGTCCTTAACGTAGGTGACTCTGCTAGCTAGCCAACAGCTAGCCAACGCTAGCCAACGTCTTCTGTATAGAACTCAACTACCCGGTCGCACTCACAGGTAGTATCACATTTTCACTTCATTTCATTACAGTACAACGGTTTGATTTGTTTGATCGTAGCTAGCTACTTAGCTAGCTACATAGCCGTCTTTGTATCAAAGATAATTGTGTAGTCTAGAGCGATTTTCTAGGTTCGCTAGCCATCTATTGTCGTTCTTTTTAACGCAACGTAACGTAAACAACACTGCTAGCTAGCCTGCTAGCCCCCGAATAGCAACACTGCAGAAACTATTACACTCAACGGAACGACTTGATTAGTGTAGTGTCAACAACGCACCCACTGCCAGCTGGCCTACTTCAGCAGTACTGTATCATTTTAATCATTTTAGTCAATAAGATTCTTGCTACGTAGCTTAACTTTCTGAACATTCGAGACGTGTAGTCCACTTGTCATTCCAATCTCCTTTGCATTAGCGTAGCCTCTTCTGTAGCCTGTCAACTATGTGTCTGTTTATCCCTGTTCTCTCCTCTCTGCACAGACCATACAAACGCTCCTCACCGCGTGGCCGCGGCCACCCTACTCTGGTGGTCCCAGCGCGCACGACCCACGTGGAGTTCCAGGTCTCCGGTAGCCTCTGGAACTGCCAATCTGCGGTCAACAAGGCAGAGTTCATCTCAGCCTATGCCTCCCTCCAGTCCCTCGACTTCTTGGCACTGACGGAAACATGGATCACCACAGACAACACTGCTACTCCTACTGCTCTCTCTTCGTCCGCCCACGTGTTCTCGCACACCCCGAGAGCGTCTGGTCAGCGGGGTGGTGGCACCGGGATCCTCATCTCTCCCAAGTGGTCATTCTCTCTTTCTCCCCTTACCCATCTGTCTATCGCCTCCTTTGAATTCCATGCTGTCACAGTTACTAGCCCTTTCAAGCTTAACATCCTTATCATTTATCGCCCTCCAGGTTCCCTCGGAGAGTTCATCAATGAGCTTGATGCCTTGATAAGCTCCTTTCCTGAGGACGGCTCACCTCTCACAGTTCTGGGCGACTTTAACCTCCCCACGTCTACCTTTGACTCTTTCCTCTCTGCCTCCTTCTTTCCACTCCTCTCCTCTTTTGACCTCACCCTCTCACCTTCCCCCCTATTCACAAGGCAGGCAATACGCTCGACCTCATCTTTACTAGATGCTGTTCTTCCACTAACCTCATTGCAACTCCCCTCCAAGTCTCCGACCACTGCCTTGTATCCTTTTCCCTCTCGCTCTCATCCAACACCTCCCACACTGCCCCTACTCGGATGGTATCGCGCCGTCCCAACCTTCGCTCTCTCTCCCCCGCTACTCTCTCCTCTTCCATCCTATCATCTCTTCCCTCCGCTCAAACCTTCTCCCACCTATCTCCTGATTCTGCCTCCTCAACCCTCCTCTCCTCCCTCTCTGCATCCCTTGACTCTCTATGTCCCCTATCCTCCAGGCCGGCTCGGTCCTCCCCTCCCGCTCCGTGGCTCGATGACTCATTGCGAGCTCACAGAACAGGGCTCCGGGCAGCCGAGCGGAAATGGAGGAAAACTCGCCTCCCTGCGGACCTGGCATCCTTTCACTCCCTCCTCTCTACATTTTCCTCCTCTGTCTCTGCTGCTAAAGCCACTTTCTACCACGCTAAATTCCAAGCATCTGCCTCTAACCCTAGGAAGCTCTTTGCCACCTTCTCCTCCCTCCTGAATCCTCCGCCCCCTCCCCCCTCCTCCCTCTCTGCAGATGACTTCGTCAACCATTTTGAAAAGAAGGTCGACGACATCCGATCCTCGTTTGCTAAGTCAAACGACACCGCTGGTTCTGCTCACACTGCCCTACCCTGTGCTCTGACCTCTTTCTCCCTCTCTCTCCAGATGAAATCTCGCGTCTTGTGACGGCCGGCCGCCCAACAACCTGCCCGCTTGACCCTATCCCCTCCTCTCTTCTCCAGACCATTTCCGGAGACCTTCTCCCTTACCTCACCTCGCTCATCAACTCATCCCTGACCGTTGGCTACGTCCCTTCCGTCTTCAAGAGAGCGAGAGTTGCACCCCTTCTGAAAAAACCTACACTCGATCCCTCCGATGTCAACAATTACAGACCAGTATCCCTTCTTTCTTTTCTCTCCAAAACTCTTGAACGTGCCGTCCTTGGCCAGCTCTCCCGCTATCTCTCTCTGAATGACCTTCTTGATCCAAATCAGTCAGGTTTCAAGACTAGTCATTCAACTGAGACTGCTCTCCTCTGTATCACGGAGGCGCTCCGCACTGCTAAAGCTAACTCTCTCTCCTCTGCTCTCATCCTTCTAGATCTATCGGCTGCCTTCGATACTGTGAACCATCAGATCCTCCTCTCCACCCTCTCCGAGTTGGGCATCTCCGGCGCGGCCCACGCTTGGATTGCGTCCTACCTGACAGGTCGCTCCTACCAGGTGGCGTGGCGAGAATCTGTCTCCTCACCACGCGCTCTCACCACTGGTGTCCCCAGGGCTCTGTTCTTGGCCCTCTCCTATTCTCGCTATACACCAAGTCACTTGGCTCTGTCATAACCTCACATGGTCTCTCTTATCATTGCTATGCAGACGACACACAATTAATCTTCTCCTTTCCCCCTTCTGATGACCAGGTGGCGAATCGCATCTCTGCATGTCTGGCAGACATATCAGTGTGGATGACGGATCACCACCTCAAGCTGAACCTCGGCAAGACGGAGCTGCTCTTCCTCCCGGGGAAGGACTGCCCGTTCCATGATCTCGCCATCACGGTTGACAACTCCATTGTGTCCTCCTCCCAGAGCGCCAAGAACCTTGGCGTGATCCTGGACAACACCCTGTCGTTCTCAACTAACATCAAGGCGGTGGCCCGTTCCTGTAGGTTCATGCTCTACAACATCCGCAGAGTACGACCCTGCCTCACACAGGAAGCGGCGCAGGTCCTAATCCAGGCACTTGTCATCTCCCGTCTGGATTACTGCAACTCGCTGTTGGCTGGGCTCCCTGCCTGTGCCATTAAACCCCTTCAACTCATCCAGAACGCCGCAGCCCGTCTGGTGTTCAACCTTCCCAAGTTCTCTCACGTCACCCCGCTCCTCCGTTCTCTCCACTGGCTTCCAGTTGAAGCTCGCATCCGCTACAAGACCATGGTGCTTGCCTACGGAGCTGTGAGGGGAACGGCACCTCAGTACCTCCAGGCTCTGATCAGGCCCTACACCCAAACAAGGGCACTGCGTTCATCCACCTCTGGCCTGCTCGCCTCCCTACCACTGAGGAAGTACAGCTCCCGCTCAGCCCAGTCAAAACTGTTCGCTGCCCTGGCCCCCCAATGGTGGAACAAACTCCCTCACGACGCCAGGACAGCGGAGTCAATCACCACCTTCCGGAGACACCTGAAACCCCACCTCTTTAAGGAATACCTAGGATAGGTTAAGTAATCCCTCTCACCCCACCCCCCTAAGTTTTAGATGCACTATTGTTAAGTGACTGTCCCACTGGATGTCATAAGGTGAATGCACCAATTTGTAAGTCGCTCTGGATAAGAGCGTCTGCTAAATGACTTAAATGTAATGTAAATGTACTTTACAAAACAAAAAGCATAATACTACTCGTAAAGACGAGAACAGACTGGAGACTTGATCAAGAACTGCAGGTTGCCTCGGGAAGGCACTTGAACCTAGCAGACTCAGACACCTGCTCACCACGCAGCATCTGAGGGAAACACGACACGACAGGGCAATACATAGACACAGCACGGTGAATATAGACAAGGATCCGACAGGGCAGGAACGGAAAACAAGGAGAGAAATAGGGACTCTAATCAGGGAAAAGGATCGGGAACAGGTGTGGGAAGACTAAATGATTGATTAGGGGAATAGGAACAGCTGGGAGCAGGAACGGAACGATAGAGAGAAGAGAGAGCGAGAGAGTGAGAGAGGGAGGGGGAGAGAGAGGGATAGAAAGAGGGAAAGAACCTAATAAGACCAGCAGAGGGAAACGAATAGAAGGGGAAGCACAGGGACAAGACATGATAATCAATGACAAAACATGACAGTACCCCCACTCACCGAGCGCCTCCTGGCGCACTCGAGGAGGAACCCTGGCGGCAACGGAGGAAATCATCAATAAGCGAACGGTCCAGCACGTCCCGAGACGGAACCCAACTCCTCTCCTCAGGACCGTAACCCTCCCAATCCACTAAGTATTGGTGACCCCGTCCCCGAGAACGCATGTCCATGATCTTACGTACCTTGTAAATAGGTGCGCTCTCGACAAGGACGGGAGGGGGGAGGGAAGACGAACGGGGGTGCGAAGAAAGGGCTTGACACAGGAGACATGGAAGACAGGATGGACGCGACGAAGATGTCGCGGAAGAAGCAGTCGCACAGCGACAGGATTGACGACCTGGGAGACACGGAACGGACCAATGAACCGCGGAGTCAACTTACGAGAAGCTGTCGTAAGAGGAAGGTTGCGAGTGGAAAGCCACACTCTCTGGCCGCAACAATACCTTGGACTCTTAATCCTGCGTTTATTGGCGGCTCTCACAGTCTGTGCCCTGTAACGGCAAAGTGCAGACCTCACCCTCCTCCAGGTGCGCTCACAACGTTGGACAAACGCTTGAGCGGAGGGAACGCTGGACTCGGCAAGCTGGGATGAGAACAGAGGAGGCTGGTAACCCAGACTACTCTGAAACGGAGATAACCCGGTAGCAGACGAAGGAAGCGAGTTGTGAGCGTATTCTGCCCAGGGGAGCTGTTCTGCCCAAGACGCAGGGTTTCTGAAAGAAAGGCTGCGTAGTATGCGACCAATCGTCTGATTGGCCCTCTCTGCTTGACCGTTAGACTGGGGATGAAACCCGGAAGAGAGACTGACGGACGCACCAATCAAACGACAGAACTCCCTCCAAAACTGTGACGTGAATTGCGGGCCTCTGTCTGAAACGGCGTCTAACGGGAGGCCATGAATTCTGAACACATTCTCGATAATGATTTGTGCCGTCTCCTTAGCGGAAGGAAGTTTAGCGAGGGGAATGAAATGTGCCGCCTTAGAGAACCTATCGACAACCGTAAGAATCACAGTCTTCCCCGCAGACAAAGGCAGACCGGTAATGAAGTCTAGGGCGATGTGAGACCATGGTCGAGAAGGAATGGGGAGCGGTCTGAGACGACCGGCAGGAGGAGAGTTACCCGACTTAGTCTGCGCGCAGTCCGAACAAGCAGCCACGAAACGGCGCGTGTCACGCTCCTGAGTCGGCCACCAAAAGCGCTGGCGAATAGACGCAAGAGTGCCTCGAACACCGGGATGACCAGCTAACTTGGCAGAGTGAGCCCACTGAAGAACAGCCAGACGAGTGGAAACAGGAACGAAAAGGAGGTTACTAGGACAAGCGCGCGGTGACGCAGTGTGCGTGAGTGCTTGCTTAACCTGTCTTTCAATTCCCCAGACTGTCAACCCGACAACACGCCCATAAGGAAGAATCCCCTCGGGATCAGTAGAAGCCACAGAAGAACTAAACAGACGGGATAAGGCATCAGGCTTGGTGTTTTTGCTACCCGGACGGTAAGAAATCACAAACTCGAAACGAGCGAAAAACAACGCCCAAACGAGCTTGACGGGCATTAAGTCGTTTGGCAGAACGGATGTACTCAAGGTTCTTATGGTCTGTCCAAACGACAAAAGGAACGGTCGCCCCCTCCAACCACTGTCGCCATTCGCCTAGGGCTAAGCGGATGGCGAGCAGTTCACGGTTACCCACATCATAGTTGCGCTCAGATGGCGACAGGCGATGAGAAAAATAAGCGCAAGGATGAACCTTATCGTCAGACTGGAAGCGCTGGGATAGAATGGCTCCCACGCCTACCTCTGAAGCGTCAACCTCGACAATGAATTGTCTAGTGACGTCAGGAGTAACGAGGATAGGAGCGGACGTAAAACGTTCTTTTAGAAGATCAAAAGCTCCCTGGGCGGAACCGGACCACTTAAAACACGTCTTGACAGAAGTAAGAGCTGTGAGAGGGGCAGCAACTTGACCGAAATTACGAATGAAACGCCGATAGAAATTAGCGAAACCTAAAAAGCGCTGCAACTCGACACGTGACCTTGGAACGGGCCAATCACTGACAGCTTGGACCTTAGCGGAATCCATCTGAATGCCTTCAGCGGAAATAACGAAACCGAGAAAAGTAACGGAGGAGACATGAAAAGAGCACTTCTCAGCCTTTACGTAGAGACAATTCTCTAAAAGGCGCTGTAGAACACGTCGAACGTGCTGAACATGAATCTCGAGTGACGGTGAAAAAATCAGGATATCGTCAAGATAGACAAAAACAAAGATGTTCAGCATGTCTCTCAGAACATCATTAACTAATGCCTGAAAAACAGCTGGCGCATTGGCGAGACCAAACGGCAGAACCCGGTACTCAAAATGCCCTAACGGAGTGTTAAACGCCGTTTTCCACTCGTCCCCCTCTCTGATGCGCACGAGATGGTAAGCGTTACGAAGGTCCAACTTAGTAAAGCACCTGGCTCCCTGCAGAATCTCGAAGGCTGATGACATAGGGGAAGCGGATAACGATTCTTAACCGTTATGTCATTCAGCCCTCGATAATCCACGCAGGGGCGCAGAGTACCGTCCTTCTTCTTAACAAAAAGAACCCCGCCCCGGCCGGAGAGGAAGAAGGCACTATGGTACCGGCGTCAAGAGACACAGATAAATAATCCTCGAGAGCCTTACGTTCGGGAGCCGACAGAGAGTATAGTCTACCCCGAGGAGGAGTGGTCCCCGGAAGGAGATCAATACAACAATCATACGACCGGTGAGGAGGAAGGGAGTTGGCTCGGGACCGACTGAAGACCGTGCGCAGATCATGATATTCCTCCGGCACTCCTGTCAAATCGCCAGGTTCCTCCTGAGAAGTGGGGACAGAAGAAATGGGAGGGATGGCAGACATTAAACACTTCACATGACAAGAAACGTTCCAGGATAGGATAGAATTACTAGACCAATTAATAGAAGGATTATGACATACTAGCCAGGGATGACCCAAAACAACAGGTGTAAAAGGTGAACGAAAAATCAAAAAAGAAATAGTCTCACTGTGGTTACCAGATACTGTGAGAGTTAAAGGTAGTGTCTCAAATCTGATACTGGGAAGATGACTACCATCTAAGGCAAACATGGGCGTAGGCTTGTCTAACTGTCTGAAAGGAATGTCATGTTTCCGAGCCCATGCTTCGTCCATGAAACAACCCTCAGCCCCAGAGTCAATCAAGGCACTGCATGTAGCACCCGAACCGGTCCAGCGTAGATGGACCGACATAGTAGTACATGATCTAGATGAAGAGACCTGAGTAGTAGCGCTCACCAGTAGCCCTCCGCTTACTGATGAGCTCTGGCCTTTTACTGGACATGAATTGACAAAATGTCCATCAAATCCGCAATAGAGGCACAGGCGGTTGGTGATCCTCCGTTCCCTCTCCTTGGTCGAGATGCGAATACCTCCCAGCTGCATGGGCTCAGTCTCTGAGCCAGAGGAGGGAGATGGTTGCGATGCGGAGCAGGGAAACACCGTTGACGCGAGCTCTCTTCCACGAGCTTGGTGACGAAGATCTACCCGTCGTTCTATGCGGATGGCGAGAGCAATCAAAGAGTCCACACTGGAAGGAACCTCCCGAGAGAGAATCTCATCTTTGACCACTGCGTGGAGTCCCTCCAGAAAACGAGCGAGCAGCGCCGGCTCGTTCCAGTCACTAGAGGCAGCAAGAGTGCGAAACTCTATAGAGTAATCCGTTATGGATCGATCACCTTGGCATAGGGAAGCCAGGGCCCTAGAAGCCTCCCTACCAAAAACTGAACGGTCAAAAACCCGAATCATCTCCTCTTTAAAGTTCTGGTAATTGTTAGAACAATCAGCCCTTGCCTCCCAGATAGCTGTGCCCCACTCTCGAGCCCGGCCAGTAAGGAGTGAAATGACGTAAGCAACCCGAGCTCTCTCGCTAGAGTATGTGTTGGGTTGGAGAGAGAACACAATATCACACTGGGTGAGAAAGGAGCGGCACTCCGTGGGCTGCCCGGAGTAGCAAGGTGCGTTATTAACCCTAGGTTCCGGAGGCTCGGCAGGCCAGGAAGTAACAGGTGGCACGAGACGAAGACTCTGGAACTGTCCAGAGAGGTCGGAAACCTGAGCGGCCAGGTTCTCCACGGCATGGCGAGCAGCAGACAATTCCTGCTCGTGTCTGCCGAGCATGGCTCCTTGGATCTCGACGGCAGTGTTACGAGCATCTGTAGTCGCTGGGTCCATTCCTTGGTCGGATCCTTCTGTTATGCAGGTGAATGAGGACCCAAAAGCGACTTGGCGAAAACAGCGTTTTTAATCCAGTAAAGATACTTTACAAAACAAAAAGCATAATACTACTCGTAAAGACGAGAACAGACTGGAGACTTGATCAAGAACTGCAGGTTGCCTCGGGAAGGCACTTGAACCTAGCAGACTCAGACACCTGCTCACCACGCAGCATCTGAGGGAAACACGACACGACAGGGCAATACATAGACACAGCACGGTGAATATAGACAAGGATCCGACAGGGCAGGAACGGAAAACAAGGAGAGAAATAGGGACTCTAATCAGGGAAAAGGATCGGGAACAGGTGTGGGAAGACTAAATGATTGATTAGGGGAATAGGAACAGCTGGGAGCAGGAACGGAACGATAGAGAGAAGAGAGAGCGAGAGAGTGAGAGAGGGAGGGGGAGAGAGAGGGATAGAAAGAGGGAAAGAACCTAATAAGACCAGCAGAGGGAAACGAATAGAAGGGGAAGCACAGGGACAAGACATGATAATCAATGACAAAACATGACATAAAGAGTCACACAAATAGTCAGACAGAAAAGTAACTAAATAATGTAAAAAAGCAGAATAAACAGGGGTTATATACAGCCAGAATCTGGTTTTCGGAAGCTAGAAAAAGAGATGATAAAGAAAACAGTTGTAAACCCAAAGAGAACCAAGATGCGCTCCCCTCTGCTCCCGCAGATGAAAAAATTGGCCGTTTGTGCGGGGGTGCGAGTAAAACACTATATCCTTCTCTAGTAGAGCAAGCATACAGAGGTAATTCGGACGACGAGGTGGTGATTCCTCGGAGGAAAGGGCAATTGCCGCTCCATGCTGGGCCACCCCAGTTTATAATACAGGAGCGGATGATGGGAGGCCAGTGATAAAGGGAGGTAGAAGAGAGGGAACAGAAATTGGAGAGTCTGGACAGAGGCTCAGGCAGTGAAGGAGACAGATAGATCGGAGAGGGGAGAATATCAGACATATTCACCGAATCATAACCGATCAGGGCTGATTAGAAAAACCTCCGAAATAGGAGAGAAAAATACACCGAAGCCTAGGAGAGCTTTCCAGCATAATAAAGGGGAAAATGAAAGTGTAGAAAGAGAGGATCTGTACCCCCTAATAGAGTTACCCAATCCCCAGGCGGGGGAGGGAGATCATGAACCTATTGATCGGGTCTATAGACCTTGGACGCAGAGAGACGTAGAAAAGGCATTAGAAGGTATTGCCCACCCGAAGACAGGAACGGCAGGTTTTGAGCGAGATCTGAATGGACTAGCGTCCAGTTTCAGGCTAAACACAGGGGAGGTGGAAAGAGCAGTTAGAACCATAGTGGGAAAGGATTGGTTTGCTGTGCGCGGGGCCTAGGTGCCAATGAGGAATAATGGGGACATTATACAGTGGAGCGCGGGACCTGGAGAGCCATTCAGGGAAAAAATTACAGAATTATGCGCTAACCTAACAGAACATTACCACCGACACGCCGATTTTCTAAGGTAACTGAATGTAGACAGGGAGAAGGTGAGACAGTCAGTCAGTATCTAGAACGTTTAAAAGATGTATTCAATGCTAACAGTGGTATGCCAGAACCAGCCCCGGGGGGGGGATCAAAATACCCCTTATAATCAACAGCTAAAAATAGCCTTTTTAACTGGAATGCGCGTCGAAATCATTAAGGAGGTGAAAAATAATTTAGTGGGGTGTGGGTTGGTAACTCCAGCAGAGGTAAAAATATATGCTGTCCACCATGAACAGCACGGACAGGCAGAAAAAAGAAAAAGAGAAAATAGGAAAAATGAGTTCTTGATGGCAATGTTAGAAGACAGAGCGACAGCAGGAGGTAACAGAGAAAATAGCCAGCTGAAATGCTACAATTGTAACGAAATTGAACATTTCGCCCGGGAGTGTAAACACTCCCTACAAAAGACCACCAATATTGTAGTTTAACTGAGGGAATGGTAAGAGGCAACAATTGGGTAAAGAAAAAGAAGGGTCAGATACGAAGGGAGCGAGATTAATGAGAATCCTAATTGAGGGAAAACTTTGGGCGTTTAAATTAGTGCTATTTTCTGTTGTTCAGATGCCGGAGTAACAAATACAGATAACTGTAAATTGGGTCTATTTGCGGAGAATCTCAGTTCCATAGCATTGGTGGTATAGTGGTGAGTGTAACAGTCTCACAACCTGCAGTCCAGGGTTCGGTTCCCAGCTGAGGTGTAAAAAATAGTTATATATGTCTGAGTTTTTGGTTGTAATTAAACTAATTGTTTTGCAGAGAAAGTTATAGTCACTAGTATTGGTATAAGATATAAACTGAACGTTTTAAATAGTTTGTTTGGTTCAAATTGAAAGACTAATTCATTCAACTTAAAATAAGAACGGAGATTTTGATGCAAGACGATGTCTGTTCACTTGGTTTATCGAACCCGAAATACTGTTGTTGCAGACAGCCAACCATTATTTACAATGAGTTGAAAATCGTTGCGAAATGAGTCAAGATTGAGCGCTTGTTGATGACATCACTCGCGAGGTTTCCGTCACCACGGAGATTATGTCTTGACTGGGGGTAACGGAGAAAATGGTTCGTGTCTTTTAGAAGGAAATGCATGCATTATTGTTGAGTCACTTTTCAGAAGTTGATAAAAATTTCGAAATACATTTTTAAAAGGAGTATGTAAGTCGTCAGGAAAGATGCTAAAAACTAGCAGCTGATTCGCTAGGTGGGTATCATTGATTTGTGGCGTTTATTTGGACTGTAATTAGGCCATGAGAAAGAGAGATTGAATGTCTGAATCATAAAACATCGTGATAATGGATTCTGATGGTTATTGATTCTTGGTTTGATCGTTTAAATAACACCAGTGAATTTGAGCACTGTTTCCATTATGTGGAACAGTGTCAGGGTATTAATGGTGAAAAGCAACCTCTATAGTAAAACATAATTGTATATGTTTTGGTAAACTAGCTAGGTTGAATTTGTTTATTTGAGCATTTCCCTTGATACGTAGACATACGTAACAGGGGCAAGTTGTTTTTCCTTGAGGAACACGCAGATGGTGTTTTGTTTTATTGAGATGTAAATGTGAGTTGAAGGAGCCAAGGGAAAATACGTTATTTTTATTAAATATCTGGGATTATAATCTTGGGGAGAATGAGGCAATAAACGACCAAATTGGAAAGGCCTGGAAGTTTTGATTAATCATTAAGGTTTGCAAATATATACACATAAAACATTTGTTCGGACTATTTGTTTTGGTGCAAAGGTATTTTAAAGAGGCACACTCAAATATGGAACTTTATGAGTTTTTATTTTATGAGTTTTAAATTACACAAGTGAATTTAGATTTTAAGGATAAAGGGTTCTTTAATATGTCTAATGTAGTATAGAACTTGACTATAATAGGGTGGGTTGACTTATAGACCTTATCATGACTGTCTACTGAGGTCTGATCAGCCTCCGGGGAGAGTCATTGGTATAATGAATGTGGTCATATTGAGTTACTAGTTTTAAGGTAAATTCATTATAAAGGAGTTTAGGTTAGGAGGTTAGAATTATTGTTTCAACTGCAAATGAGAAAGTGGTTCAGGATTCTGTTTTACAACATTAGCTGTGAAGTTTTGAATGGGCTATTAACAGAGAAAAAATAATCCTATTTATCATTGAGAATAAATAGGGGAAGATAAGATACATTGAGGTTGGGATAGGAGATATATTAAGCCAATAGGGCAGGGTATTACATAGAAAAATAAGTTTCAGTTCTTAGGGGTGATAAATTACTGTAGATAAGGAATTATGCATTTTTGACTTAAATGTAAATGTAAATGTAAATATTAAATTCATGTTATTGTCAGATAGAATACTGAGGGTCCCTGAAGGAAGGATTTTGATAGGATAAGCATTTGTTTTGAATTTGTTTGACTATTAGGAGTTTTTTTAAATAGTATTAAATTTAACAGGTATATAGGACATCTGTGATGATTTAGGATTATTGTTAGGATTAAGATAGGTTGATTAAGGAAATGTAAGGACTTTAGAGATTGACACTCATAGACATGTTTTTTCTAAAATCAATTATTTTAGATAAAGTCAAACAGTTAGAAGCTTAGTGATATTTGAGAGATATGAGAGAAAAGGTTTAAATTGGTAAATATATATTTAAGAAAATATATAAGTAGCGCAGATAGTTCTTAAGTAGATAAGAAACTTGACAGGGAATTGGTACTGGATTGACATGAATGGACGCCCAAGGGAGAATTGGACATGTGGAAAACTAAAAGGGGTTCCTACATGATGATGTCAGACATTAGGATAATTTACTAATCTTACCTAAGTCATTGTTTAAGAGTAGGCAAGGTTGTTACCCTGGCAGAGCCAGGTAACAAAAGGGGGTATGGGTAGGTAAATTGTGTTCTAGAATAGGATGTGACCTACGGGATAATTAACTGATTAAAAAAAATATATTAGCTAATAATAGAACACATGAGAAACTGTTTCTTAACCAAACCTGTATGTCCCAGATTTTATGCACTACAGGTGAATTACAGGTGAAGTCACTCAATCCAGTCCCTGAGGCCTGTTGGGGGGACCATACCAAGGATTCCTGGTGACAGCTAGCAGAAAGAACTACCCGGATTCATATCACACGGCGGGAGGGTAGGACACATTGCACTGTCGAACAATAACAGAGTTCGGGAGGAGAACTGGAATTAACAGAATTCTGGGGGCCATCTCTCGAATGAAAAATACCTTACCTGTCCTTTCCTCACTTTTCTTGTTCATAGAAGTGAAAACGTGTCTGACTCTTGCTAATGATGTATTTTCTGGAAGAGGGTGGGGCTTTATAGGTGAGCTGTTCATCCTGTGCTGTATGGTTGGAGATCTTAATATCACACCATGAACCCGAGAAGGCCAGAGGGAAATATTGACATAGTTAAACAAGGAGAAATTAGTATTAACCAAGCATAAGAGATCACTTGATCTGGATAAACAGGAAGTGAGAGTAGGATACGGAGGGATGTTTCAGTGGAGTTCTATGTAAACCAAGTGGTGTCTGACTCCTTGGCAGTACAGGACTAAAAGTAGCTATTATGGAAGACATATATGCAAGTCTCTGTGTAGTTCATGGAAAGAAGTTATAGCTCACACCATGTGAGAAGGCTACATAAATCTACATACCCAGCATGGAAGGAGATGGAGTGTAGTGAAAGTAAGGGTTTCAGTTGATAACCTAGTGCATTCCAGGTAGAAAAAGTTAGAGCAGCTGGTTGCTCTATAGGCAGCAGAATACAAGCAGAGTCCCGGACAAAGCAAATCAAATCAAATTTTATTTGTCACATACACATGGTTAGCAGATGTTAATGCGAGTGTAGCGAAATGCTTGTGCTTCTAGTTCCGACAATGCAGTGATATCCAACAAGTAATCTAACTAACAATTCCAAAACTACTGTCTTATACACAGTGTAAGGGCATAAGGAACATGTACATAAGGATATATGAATGAGTGATGGTACAGAGCAGCATACAGTAGATGGTATCGAGTACAGTATATACATATGAGATGAGTGTGTAGACAAAGTAAACAAAGTGGCATAGTTAAAGTGGCTAGTGATACATGTGTTACATAAGGATGCAGTCGATGATGTAGAGTACAGTATATACATATGCATATGAGATGAATAATGTAGGGTAAGTAACATTATATAAGGTAGCATTGTTTAAAGTGGCTAGTGATATATTTACATCATTTCCCATCAATTCCCATTATTAAAATGGCTGGAGTTGGGTCAGTGTCAATGACAGTGTGTTGGCAGCAGCCACTCAATGTTAGTGGTGGCTGTTTAACAGTCTGATGGCCTTGAGATAGAAGCTGTTTTTCAGTCTCTCGGTCCCAGCTTTGATGCACCTGTACTGACCTCGCCTTCTGGATGATAGCAGGGTGAACAGGCAGTGGTTCGGGTGGTTGATGTCCTTGATGATCTTTATGGCCTTCCTGTAACAACGGGTGGTGTAGGTGTCCTGGAGGGCAGGTAGTTTGCCCCCGGTGATGCGTTGTGCAGTCCTCACTACCCTCTGGAGAGCCTTACGGTTGAGGGCGGAGCAGTTGCCGTACCAGGCGGTGATACAGCCCGCCAGGATGCTCTCGATTGTGCATCTGTAGAAGTTTGTGAGTGCTTTTGGTGACAAGCCGAATTTCTTCAGCCTCCTGAGGTTGAATAGGCGCTGCTGCGCCTTCTTCACGACGCTGTCAGTGTGAGTGGACCAATTCAGTTTGTCTGTGATGTGTATGCCGAGGAACTGAAACTAGCTACCCTCTCCACTACTGTTCCATCGATGTGGATAGGGGGGTGTTCCCTCTGCTGTTTCCTGAAGTCCACAATCATCTCCTTAGTTTTGTTGACGTTGAGTGTGAGGTTATTTTCCTGACACCACACTCCGAGGGCCCTCACCTCCTCCCTGTAGGCCGTCTCGTCGTTGTTGGTAATCAAGCCTACCACTGTTGTGTCGTCCGCAAACTTGATGATTGAGTTGGAGGCGTGCGTGGCCACGCAGTCGTGGGTGAACAGGGAGTACAGGAGAGGGCTCAGAACGCACCCTTGTGGGGCCCCCGTGTTGAGGATCAGCGGGGAGGAGATGTTGTTGCCTACCCTCACCACCTGGGGGCGGCCCGTCAGGAAGTCCAGTACCCAGTTGCACAGGGCGGGTCGAGACCCAGGGTCTCGAGCTTGATGACGAGCTTGGAGGGTACTATGGTGTTGAATGCCGAGCTGTAGTCGATGAACAGCATTCTCACATAGGTATTCCTCTTGTCCAGGTGGGTTAGGGCAGTGTGCAGTGTGGTTGAGATTGCATCGTCTGTGGACCTATTTGGGCGGTAAGCAAATTGGAGTGGGTCTAGGGTGTCAGGTAGGGTGGAGGTGATATGGTCCTTGACTAGTCTCTCAAAGCACTTCATGATAACGGAAGTGAGTGCTACGGGGCGGTAGTCGTTTAGCTCAGTTACCTTAGCTTTCTTGGGAACAGGAACAATGGTGGCCCTCTTGAAGCATGTGGGAACAGCAGACTGGTATAGGGATTGATTGAATATGTCCGTAAACACACCGGCCAGCTGGTCTGCGCATGCTCTGAGGGCGCGGCTGGGGATGCCGTCTGGGCCTGCAGCCTTGCGAGGGTTAACACGTTTAAATGTCTTACTCACCTCGGCTGCAGTGAAGCAGAGACTGCATGTTTCCGTTGCAGGCCGTGTCAGTGGCACTGTATTGTCCTCAAAGCGGGCAAAAAAGTTATTTAGTCTGCCTGGGAGCAAGACATCCTGGTCCGTGACTGGGCTGGATTTCATCTTGTAGTCCGTGATTGACTGTAGACCCTGCCACATGCCTCTTGTGTCTGAGCCATTGAATTGAGATTCCACTTTGTCTCTGTACTGACGCTTAGCTTGTTTGATAGCCTTACGGAGGGAATAGCTGCACTGTTTGTATTCAGTCATGTTGCCAGACACCTTGCCCTGATTAAAAGCAGTGGTTCGCGCTTTCAGTTTCACGCGAATGCTGCCATCAATCCACGGTTTCTGGTTAGGGAATGTTTTTATCGTTGCTATGGGAACGACATCTTCGACGCACGTTCTAATGAACTCGCACACCGAATCAGCGAATTCGTCAATATTCCCATCTGACGCAATACGAAACATGTCCCAGTCCACGTGATGGAAGCAGTCTTGGAGTGTAGAGTCAGCTTGGTCTGACCAGCGTTGGACAGACCTCAGCGTGGGAGCCTCTTGTTTTAATTTCTGTCTGTAGGCAGGGATCAGCAAAATGGAGTCGTGGTCAGCTTTTCCGAAAGGGGGCGGGGCAGGGCCTTATATGCGTCGCGGAAGTTAGAGTAACAATGATCCAAGGTTTTACCACCCCTGGTTGCGCAATCGATATGCTGATAAAATTTAGGGAGTCTTGTTTTCAGATTGGCTTTGTTAAAATCCCCAGCTACAATGAATGCAGCCTCCGGATAAATGTTTTCCAGTTTGCAAAGAGTTAAATAAAGTTCGTTCAGAGCCATCGATGTGTCTGCTTGGGGGGGGATATATACGGCTGTGATTATAATCGAAGAGAATTCTCTTGGAAGATAATGCGGTCTACATTTGATTGTGAGGAATTCTAAATCAGGTGAACAGAAGGATTTGAGTTCCTGTATGTTTCCTTCATCACACCAACCCCCCTCTCGACAGGACAAAGTAAGGTGAAAAGTTCATTCTATCTTACTAACACACTCCCAGATAACTTTTGACCCCTCAACATTATCGATCACCACTGAACTGACAGGTTTAATTAACAGAAACCCTAGGAATGCACCCTCTGCCTAATCTAAAAACCCCAGAGCTAAGTTTCAGGTTGGGTCAACCATAGGTTGACCTTATGTGTTTACACAGTCTACAACCCATATGTTCCTGCCCAGTTGGAATGGTGTTCATTAACATTCTATTCCTCCTTGTCCTGTCACACAATTTCTTCTTATGAACTCATATTGTTAATCAGATATAACATAACAGAGTATACGTTTACTTACAGTTCCATTTAAAATGATTTGTTCAGTGATATTAATCATAATTTCCTAACAATCCACCCTCAAAATGACTTAACAACTCATACCAACATTTAACACTACATGGCAATATCAATGATATACTAAAAGAAGACAACCAATACATGTATGTACATAATCAACGACAGTGAAATGACGTCATGATCTGTATTTAAACTGATGCTTTTGCTTTGAGTAGGAGCGCGCTCCGATAATAAATTATATTACCTAGTATTGAAAGACTGGTCTGCGTCTATTTTATGCAACAAGAAATCTTACAATTTCTCATAAAATAGATGAAGGGCTTTCAATTGATGAAAGCACATTGGCATAATTAAATTATACTAACAATCGTTCAACTTACTTTGGCCTACTCACTGAAACAGGAATGGAAGACAAACAAATGCTTCTGTCGAACATGTATCCCATCTTCATTACCTACTTGGGCCTCACAGCCCACGTTGGCTTGCCTATCTTACAACTCAGAGAGCTTGCAACAACTGTAAAGTACCACGCCATCGAAATGACTACCGCTATAATCTACCTGTTCGCTACATTCCTGTACCCAACACGTACATAGTGTCAAAGCACAAGAGTAACGAAGGGTTAAAGGACGATCAAAACGGATACCAATGTTCTCTAGAAGTTCCTCTATGTGAAGAACTAAAGAGAGAACATGTTGAGAAAAGGGTAAAAGATTAGTCACAAGGACTAGACGGGAATTGCTGTACACCAGGTCCACAGTAATTAACACCCTTAGCAAGGACGTTAAAATGTCTCCCTCTCTCATTCGAGACCCTATCCAGGTCAAAAGCTTCGCTAAAGCCAAGCCCACTCAAAATCCTGAACGTCGATCTGTTTCACCTTGAACAGAACAGGTACAGTACATCACGTCCTAACGAACAACGACTCCACTTTGTGGGGAATATGTTCACTAAACGCAACTCTAAGCGGCCATACCTGGAAACAGTCCTGGAGGACTACTTAACTTGTCATGCGCTAATTGATTCGGGCGCGACAATATCGGTCATCTCTCAAACATTGTTCAATGATCTCAAAATGGCTTTGAAGTGGAATGATGTGAGTCTCTGTGAATGAGCAACCTCCTCCTTGAAGTGGTGCAATACTGTAATTGAGATGAAATTCTCGTGCCCTTCGGACACTTCCGCAACCACTGCAGCCGTCACAGCAAGAAAAACATTGATGCGCAGAGTATACTCTACTTCCACTTCGGGGGGGGGGGGGGGGGGGGACTAATGGCGTCAGTCTCGCAACTGACCCGATAATTCCCACTGGTGAATGAAACACCTTGCAATATCACAGACAGATATCCCAGTCTCAGTTCGCAGGTACTGAAGAGATTGCCAAATGCAGACGCTGTGGTGACTGACAGGCCTCGACAGCCACTAAGCATTTTGATGCACAAACACCATGAGATTTGGTTGAAATGTTACAGCCATTCTCATAACGTGGCCGCTCACAACTCGTAAATAGGGTCCGATCTTTTCGTTTGTGCCTCGGAAAACAACATCAACCGCTGATAGGGGGGCTCCCGAGACGCAAAAGGGAGAATAGTAGCCCAGACTCA
Organism: Oncorhynchus gorbuscha; assembly: GCF_021184085.1. NCBI lineage: Eukaryota > Metazoa > Chordata > Actinopteri > Salmoniformes > Salmonidae > Oncorhynchus > Oncorhynchus gorbuscha. Next base: position 66,309,765 of record NC_060173.1, on the reverse strand, counting down.
TGATGAGCCTTATCGAAGCCGGTGGGGTGCAACACTGTTCGAGGCCGCCAGAGCAGAAAACACATCTAGTTGTAAACTCCCCTATGAGAACCGTCAGGAGCAGATAGGCCCCTAGACAGGGATAATCTTAGGACATTTCTAAGATATTACTGGGGTGTACCACACTGGTCATAAAATAAGTCCAGGGGACTTACACCTCCAAAACAAATGGCAAAATAGTAATGCCTTGCCAAGTGTAGGTTCAACTACAATACAACTAGTCAAGTGCTCTAATTATCTGTTCAATTAGGATAATATTTCAGAATAAATCGGTAGGATAACTGGTCCCCTTTAGTACCAGTACCAATGTCAGCACAGTCAGTCCAGCAGCAATCAGTAAGAGGATTATATACCTCACAAGTCAAATTGCTATTGATAACAGCGACAAAGGAGTTAGTAGTCACTCAGATTGCAACACGTGTAAGGGAATCTCCGGAACATTCTTCTGATGGTCAACACACATGCCACTAATAAATAGAACCACCCATTCAGGAGAACAGTTATTAGAAGTCATGAACCATGATCACAACGCTTACGACTGGTTCAGTGCTTAGAGAGTACTTCCTTTGTGAGGTTAACATAGCTATGAAATAGACTCCTTCATACCTACCACCGCTACTACAATGGTGTAAGACACATTGCCGTGTAGTAAAACTACTACAGGTCCCCTAAACATATGTCTTGAGGTCGACATAAATTCTTACCTAACTCCAGGCATTGACCTGGAAATGATCTGATGACGTCAGACTCATTCTGAACAGGTTGCAGCCTACCAGGATACTTGGTTTTCTTTCCCTTTACATGTGCGCTTATGTAAGCATAAACGCACACGTACAACGGAACTTTTAATGAGGATTCATGCTTGGATCACTTAAGGGTCCAAGCAAAATACCAGCCTTAGTAAAGTTGAACATTTACTTTGAGGCCTTTGACTCTACAGCTACAGTACTCACCAGTATCTCCACAGAGGTCAATAGGTCATCCCTGTAGACTGCACAAAAGCTGCTGCCTTGCAGCTGTAGACTTATCATGAAGTTAGGATATTGGCCTAAGCAACACACTGCAAATTAGGAACACCCTAGATAGGACATTAAACAATGCCATGATAAGGTAATTTTGCCAGGACCTTGATCGTATGTAGAATATAGTCCAATTAGATTAGATTAACTTCTCTACATTTTTTGCCCGTATCATGCAGCCCTGGCACAGTGTGGAAATCACAACAAAAGTGCAGGAAATGCAGAAATTTATGAAAAACGCGGAAAATAATTTTGGGTTGAAGTTGGATTTAACTCATAATATATGTGTTGCCACCCTAAGGTAATACAATACTCATGAAGCATATTTAGAACTTTTATTATTCAAAAGCATAAAATATTGTCAAAGAATTGAAAAATATTGTGATACAGTATGATATTTTGACCATATCATGCAGCATTATACTACACTGCTTCAGACAACAGAAGTAACTGTAGCACGTATACCTGTGGATGAATGAGTGACTTGTTTTATCATGGTGGTCAGAGTACTCCAACAAAATGAACCAGCATATAGTATCACTACAATATCGATAATCACAATATCAGCATATCGTCTTATAACATTATGACAGTTTTCCAAACATAAGAAGGCATACTGTAGGCCTAAATGTGTATGTACATGTATTTGTACTGTACGGTATGTATGTACATGCACTGTACAGGGCTTGTTGAGTTTATTGGGTGATGTTGTGCCCTTACACTTCTCTGTATTCCAGACATGATCACAGAACATTAACTTGGTTCTAAGCACTTAACGCTTACTGTCTAATACTGTGATTAATGCAGTTAGAAGGTTCACTCTATAAACCACACAACAGCCACGAAAACTAATTTTCCGATCATTACCACTTCCTATAGTACCACCAGTGTTACTGCACCACTAACACCATTAACAACCACAACTACAAAACGTAGCAATAGTGATGGTAACATATATTCTATAGTCGTAGTATACTATTGTTACAATCATCTTTTTTAGGGTGAACCTTGCAGTCTCTACCTGGAATGAATTTCTTCCTGTATTTTTCCTGTATTTTGCTGGAATTCTCTACCGGCAGCATAGCATTACCTCAGCCACCTCCAGCTGTTAGGAACTGACAGACTTGCCCAGTGTCCAGGACTAAGTGACAGAGCAGGCGATGAGCTGTGACCCTCAGATGAATAGCCTCTGTACTGGTCAGTTCTGTCTCACTTCCAGCTTATTACTACACTGACTGTAGAGACATAGAAGTAGAGAAGCACAAAGGGGCAGATCATATTATACTGGTTTGTGATTAGTAGGCACGTAAAGGAAGACAACTCTCTGCAATGGAGTGAAACGGGAAAGTACCATGTGCTTTTCCAATAAGAAACCATTGTTTTCCGTTGCAAAACATTTAGCTAGGGTGTGCCCTAAATTAACACATCTCTGGAGTTATACTGGAGCAGGATCATTTGAAAAACAGCCAACACTTCTATGTTGATTTTCTTTTCCTTTTTTCCACTATTTGGTGAGGTAAGTCAGGGAGCGGTCACTTTTTTCATCACAGAAATTTCCTGAAGGACCCAGGTCTGGCTAAAGCAATGAACTGGGCTCTTGATGCAGACCGGCAATGTTTCCACTGTTTCCATGGTAACCTTGTACAGTATGAGTAGGCGAGTTAGTATATTATGTGTCATGTTTTGTCTTAGATTGTCTTGTCATTTTGCTTTTCCCTCTGTTCATTTTCCCCCTGCTGGTCTTTTTAGGTTCATTCCCCTTTTTCTCTCTCCCTTCCTCTCTCTCTTCTCTCTATCGTTCCGTTCCTGCTCCCAGCTGTTCCTATTCCCCTAATCAATCATTTAGTCTTCCCACACCTGTTCCCGATCCTTTTCCCTGATTAGAGTCGCTATTTCTCTCCTTGTTTTCCGTTCCTGCCCTGTCGGATCCTTGTCTATTGTTCACCGTGCTGTGTCTATGTATCGCCCTGTCGTGTCGTGTTTCCCTCAGATGCTGCGTGGTGAGCAGGTGTCTGAGTCTGCTACGTTCAAGTGCCTTCCCGAGGCAACCTGCAGTTCTTGATCAAGTCTCCAGTCTGTTCTCGTCATTACGAGTAGAATTATGCCTTTTGATTGTAAAGTTACTTTACTGGATTAAAAACTCTGTTTTCGCCAAGTCGCTTTTGGGTCCTCATTCACCTGCATAACAGAAGGATCCGACCAAAGAATGGACCCAGCGACTACAGATGCTCGTAACACTGCCGTCGAGATCCAAGGAGCCATGCTCGGCAGACACGAGCAGGAATTGTCTGCTGCTCGCCATGCCGTGGAGAACCTGGCCGCTCAGGTTTCCGACCTCTCTGGACAGTTCCAGAGTCTTCGTCTCGTGCCACCTGTTACTTCCTGGCCTGCCGAGCCTCCGGAACCTAGGATTAATAACCCACCTTGCTACTCCGGGCAGCCCACGGAGTGCCGCTCCTTTCTCACCCAGTGTGATATTGTGTTCTCTCTCCAACCCAACACATACTCTAGCGAGAGAGCTCGGGTTGCTTACGTCATTTCACTCCTTACTGGCCGGGCTCGAGAGTGGGGCACAGCTATCTGGGAGGCAAGGGCTGATTGTTCTAACAATTACCAGAACTTTAAAGAGGAGATGATTCGGGTTTTTGACCGTTCAGTTTTTGGTAGGGAGGCTTCTAGGGCCCTGGCTTCCCTATGCCAAGGTGATCGATCCATAACGGATTACTCTATAGAGTTTCGCACTCTTGCTGCCTCTAGTGACTGGAACGAGCCGGCGCTGCTCGCTCGTTTTCTGGAGGGACTCCACGCAGTGGTCAAAGATGAGATTCTCTCTCGGGAGGTTCCTTCCAGTGTGGACTCTTTGATTGCTCTCGCCATCCGCATAGAACGACGGGTAGATCTTCGTCACCAAGCTCGTGGAAGAGAGCTCGCGTCAACGGTGTTTCCCTGCTCCGCATCGCAACCATCTCCCTCCTCTGGCTCAGAGACTGAGCCCATGCAGCTGGGAGGTATTCGCATCTCGACCAAGGAGAGGGAACGGAGGATCACCAACCGCCTGTGCCTCTATTGCGGATTTGATGGACATTTTGTCAATTCATGTCCAGTAAAGGCCAGAGCTCATCAGTAAGCGGAGGGCTACTGGTGAGCGCTACTACTCAGGTCTCTTCATCTAGATCCTGTACTACTATGTCGGTCCATCTACGCTGGACCGGTTCGGGTGCTACATGCAGTGCCTTGATTGACTCTGGGGCTGAGGGTTGTTTCATGGACGAAGCATGGGCTCGGAAACATGACATTCCTTTTAGACAGTTAGACAAGCCTACGCCCATGTTTGCCTTAGATGGTAGTCATCTTCCCAGTATCAGATTTGAGACACTACCTTTAACTCTCACAGTATCTGGTAACCACAGTGAGACTATTTATTTTTTGATTTTTCGTTCACCTTTTACACCTGTTGTTTTGGGTCATCCCTGGCTAGTATGTCATAATCCTTCTATTAATTGGTCTAGTAATTCTATCCTATCCTGGAACGTTTCTTGTCATGTGAAGTGTTTAATGTCTGCCATCCCTCCCATTTCTTCTGTCCCCACTTCTCAGGAGGAACCTGGCGATTTGACAGGAGTGCCGGAGGAATATCATGATCTGCGCACGGTCTTCAGTCGGTCCCGAGCCAACTCCCTTCCTCCTCACCGGTCGTATGATTGTAGTATTGATCTCCTTCCGGGGACCACTCCTCCTCGGGGTAGACTATACTCTCTGTCGGCTCCCAAACGTAAGGCTCTCGAGGATTATTTATCTGTGTCTCTTGACGCCGGTACCATAGTGCCTTCTTCCTCACCGGCCGGGGCGGGGTTCTTTTTTGTTAAGAAGAAGGACGGTACTCTGCGCCCCTGCGTGGATTATCGAGGGCTGAATGACATAACGGTTAAGAATCGTTATCCGCTTCCCCTTATGTCATCAGCCTTCGAGATTCTGCAGGGAGCCAGGTGCTTTACTAAGTTGGACCTTCGTAACGCTTACCATCTCGTGCGCATCAGAGAGGGGGACGAGTGGAAAACGGCGTTTAACACTCCGTTAGGGCATTTTGAGTACCGGGTTCTGCCGTTTGGTCTCGCCAATGCGCCAGCTGTTTTTCAGGCATTAGTTAATGATGTTCTGAGAGACATGCTGAACATCTTTGTTTTTGTCTATCTTGACGATATCCTGATTTTTTCACCGTCACTCGAGATTCATGTTCAGCACGTTCGACGTGTTCTACAGCGCCTTTTAGAGAATTGTCTCTACGTGAAGGCTGAGAAGTGCTCTTTTCATGTCTCCTCCGTTACTTTTCTCGGTTCCGTTATTTCCGCTGAAGGCATTCAGATGGATTCCGCTAAGGTCCAAGCTGTCAGTGATTGGCCCGTTCCAAGGTCACGTGTCGAGTTGCAGCGCTTTTTAGGTTTCGCTAATTTCTATCGGCGTTTCATTCGTAATTTCGGTCAAGTTGCTGCCCCTCTCACAGCTCTTACTTCTGTCAAGACGTGTTTTAAGTGGTCCGGTTCCGCCCAGGGAGCTTTTGATCTTCTAAAAGAACGTTTTACGTCCGCTCCTATCCTCGTTACTCCTGACGTCACTAGACAATTCATTGTCGAGGTTGACGCTTCAGAGGTAGGCGTGGGAGCCATTCTATCCCAGCGCTTCCAGTCTGACGATAAGGTTCATCCTTGCGCTTATTTTTCTCATCGCCTGTCGCCATCTGAGCGCAACTATGATGTGGGTAACCGCGAACTGCTCGCCATCCGCTTAGCCCTAGGCGAATGGCGACAGTGGTTGGAGAGGGCGACCGTTCCTTTTGTCGTTTGGACAGACCATAAGAACCTTGAGTACATCCGTTCTGCCAAACGACTTAATGCCCGTCAAGCTCGTTGGGCGTTGTTTTTCGCTCGTTTCGAGTTTGTGATTTCTTACCGTCCGGGTAGCAAAAACACCAAGCCTGATGCCTTATCCCGTCTGTTTAGTTCTTCTGTGGCTTCTACTGATCCCGAGGGGATTCTTCCTTATGGGCGTGTTGTCGGGTTGACAGTCTGGGGAATTGAAAGACAGGTTAAGCAAGCACTCACGCACACTGCGTCGCCGCGCGCTTGTCCTAGTAACCACCTTTTCGTTCCTGTTTCCACTCGTCTGGCTGTTCTTCAGTGGGCTCACTCTGCCAAGTTAGCTGGTCATCCCGGTGTTCGAGGCACTCTTGCGTCTATTCGCCAGCGCTTTTGGTGGCCGACTCAGGAGCGTGACACGCGCCATTTCGTGGCTGCTTGTTCGGACTGCGCGCAGACTAAGTCGGGTAACTCTCCTCCTGCCGGTCGTCTCAGACCGCTCCCCATTCCTTCTCGACCATGGTCTCACATCGCCCTAGACTTCATTACCGGTCTGCCTTTGTCTGCGGGGAAGACTGTGATTCTTACGGTTGTCGATAGGTTCTCTAAGGCGGCACATTTCATTCCCCTCGCTAAACTTCCTTCCGCTAAGGAGACGGCACAAATCATCATCGAGAATGTGTTCAGAATTCATGGCCTCCCGTTAGACGCCGTTTCAGACAGAGGCCCGCAATTCACGTCACAGTTTTGGAGGGAGTTCTGTCGTTTGATTGGTGCGTCCGTCAGTCTCTCTTCCGGGTTTCATCCCCAGTCTAACGGTCAAGCAGAGAGGGCCAATCAGACGATTGGTCGCATACTACGCAGCCTTTCTTTCAGAAACCCTGCGTCTTGGGCAGAACAGCTCCCCTGGGCAGAATACGCTCACAACTCGCTTCCTTCGTCTGCTACCGGGTTATCTCCGTTTCAGAGTAGTCTGGGTTACCAGCCTCCTCTGTTCTCATCCCAGCTTGCCGAGTCCAGCGTTCCCTCCGCTCAAGCGTTTGTCCAACGTTGTGAGCGCACCTGGAGGAGGGTGAGGTCTGCACTTTGCCGTTACAGGGCACAGACTGTGAGAGCCGCCAATAAACGCAGGATTAAGAGTCCAAGGTATTGTTGCGGCCAGAGAGTGTGGCTTTCCACTCGCAACCTTCCTCTTACGACAGCTTCTCGTAAGTTGACTCCGCGGTTCATTGGTCCGTTCCGTGTCTCCCAGGTCGTCAATCCTGTCGCTGTGCGACTGCTTCTTCCGCGACATCTTCGTCGCCTCCATCCTGTCTTCCATGTCTCCTGTGTCAAGCCCTTTCTTCGCACCCCGTTCGTCTTCCCCCCCCCTCCCGTCCTTGTCGAGAGCGCACCTATTTACAAGGTACGTAGGATCATGGACATGCGTTCTCGGGGACGGGGTCACCAATACTTAGTGGATTGGGAGGGTTACGGTCCTGAGGAGAGGAGTTGGGTCCCGTCTCGGGACGTGCTGGACCGTTCACTTATTGATGATTTCCTCCGTTGCCGCCAGGATTCCTCCTCGAGTGCGCCAGGAGGCGCTCAGTGAGTGGGGGGGTACTGTCATGTTTTGTCTTAGATTGTCTTGTCATTTTGCTTTTCCCTCTGTTCATTTCCCCCCTGCTGGTCTTTTTAGGTTCGTTCCCCTTTTTCTCTCTCCCTTCCTCTCTCTCTTCTCTCTATCGTTCCGTTCCTGCTCCCAGCTGTTCCTATTCCCCTAATCAATCATTTAGTCTTCCCACACCTGTTCCCGATCCTTTTCCCTGATTAGAGTCCCTATTTCTCTCCTTGTTTTCCGTTCCTGCCCTGTCGGATCCTTGTCTATTGTTCACCGTGCTGTGTCTATGTATCGCCCTGTCGTGTCGTGTTTCCCTCAGATGCTGCGTGGTGAGCAGGTGTCTGAGTCTGCTACGTTCAAGTGCCTTCCCGAGGCAACCTGCAGTTCTTGATCAAGTCTCCAGTCTGTTCTCGTCATTACGAGTAGAATTATGCCTTTTGATTGTAAAGTTACTTTACTGGATTAAAAACTCTGTTTTCGCCAAGTCGCTTTTGGGTCCTCATTCACCTGCATAACATTATGTGAGTGGGAGGACAGGTTTCAGGACCATTGACAATAATATGTCATGCATTTGCTTGAATGTTTACTTTTTTTGGTTGGTTGGTCCTCTCCACTCAACATTTACAGGATGTGGTTCAGTAGGATAACATTCGATTATAATTTCAAGGAACAACTTAAATCACGTGCCATTGTCAGGTCATTTCTCTGACTCTTATTTCTTATATTGTACAGATTGTAGTTGACAGACAGTACAGATAACACTAGCCGTAACATTACAACTAAATGGAATGGTCTTCCTTCTAATCGTAATGAACACATGCCAATAAATGTGCTCCTGGGGGAACTTCAAGTGAAGTGTTGAAAACATACAGTACCTCTATCCAGGCATGGAAGGTCTTGTTACACTCAGGACTGGCTCTAACCTTTTGGTGGCCCTAACTGAGATTTGGATGTGGGGCCACCTCGAGGCAAAGCATTTTAGTGGCCCCTCTGTTGACTGCAAAATTATGCTTTTTTAAATACATTTGAACCTTTTCACTGGTGAGTTCACACAGACACAGATGAGAGGGTTCTAAGAACCCTATTCTATTGCACAAAACAACCGTTCAATGTTATAAACAGTATTTTAACATACTCTTGTAATTTGTCTACCATAGTGCCTCCATGCATTGCGCAAGTCCCCATATTATTTTAAATCCAAATATGACATTTTGGAGATTGTAAAATGTGCTTAATGAATTAAGTAATGAGTCGTTAGTCCATGTCCTTATTAGCGTGACCTTCAAATGTAAAATGTTACACTTGTTCTGTGTAATACTGTTTAAACTCACCCCACATGTAGGCCATTATTGTATAGCAAAACAGCATGGTGTGTTTGTATGTGCTGTCACCTAAGATAGCCGAAGTGTGTCCGTGAATGTGAATATCTAGCTCTGACACTGTCTGATAGAAGGATCTGTGTGAATAACACTTGAGACAGACAGTGTCACACACACGCATTCATTGTTTTTCTCAGATGGCAATCAGATATTATGAAATAATATTAATCAATTCTAATGTTCAAACCTATTTGATGAAATCTTATCTTGTGAAATAATACACATTTAGACAATAGGGCTTTGTTTCAATGTGCTATTTCAAAAAAATGGTATATTGTACATTCTCTGACTGTCACACCCAGACCTTAGAGAGACGTTTTATTTCTCTATTTGGTTAGGTCAGGGTGTGATTTGGGGTGGGCATTCTATGTTGTCTATTTTTTTGTTTTTGGCCGAGTATGGGATTCTCTGCCTCTAACCCTATTACAGGGGCTGAGTCACTGGCTTTACTGGTGCTCTTCCATGCCGTCCCTAGGAGGGGTAATGTCACTTGAGTGGGTTGAGTCACTGACGTGGTCTTCCTATCTGGGTTGGCGCCCCCCCTTGGGTTGTGCCGTGGTGGAGATCTTTGTGGGCTATACTCGGCCTTGTCTTAGGATGGTAAGTTGGTGTTTGAAGATATCCCTCTAGTGGTGTGGGGGCTGTGCTTTGACAAAGTGTGTGGGGTTATATCCTGCCTGTCCGGGGGTATCTTCGGACAGGGCCACAGTGTCTCCCGAGACCTCCTGTCTCAGCCGCCAGTATTTATGCAGCAGTAGTTTATGTGTCAAGGGGCTAGGGTAAGTCTGTTATATCTGGAATATTTATCCTGTCTTATCTGGTGTATTGTGTGAATTTAAGTATACTCTCTCTAATTCTCTCGCTTTTTCTCTCTTTCTCCATTTCTTTATTTCTTTCTTTCTCTCTCTTAGAGGATCTGAGCCCTCGGACCATGCATCAGGACTACCTGGCCTGATGACTCCTTGCTGTCCTCAGTCCACCTGGTCGTGCTGCTGCTCCAGTTTCAACTGTTCTGCCTGCGGCTATGGAACCCTGACCTGTTCACCGGACTTGCTACCTGTCCCAGACCTGCTGTTTTCAACTCTCTAGAGACAGCAGGAGCGGTAGAGATACTCTGAGATACTATGAAAAGCCAACTGACATTTACTCCTAAGGTGCTGACCTGTTGCACCCTCGACAGCCACTGTGATTATTTTTATTTGACACTGCTGGTTATCTATGAACATTTTAACATCTTGGCCATGTTCTGTTATAATCTCCACCTTGCACACCCAGAAGAGAACTGGCCACAACTCATAGCCTGGTTCCTCTCTAGGTTTCTTCCTAGGTCCTACCCTTTTCATGGAGTTTTTCCTAGCCACCGTGCTTCTACACCTGCATTGCTTGCTGTTTGGGGTTTTAGGCTGGGTTTCTGTTCAGCAATTTGTGACATCAGCTGATGTAAGAAGGGCTTTATAAATATATTTGTTTGAAATTTGATTGATTTACACACAGGCCTACCACTTTGAAGACACAAAATATTTTGTATTGTGAAACCAGCAAGAAATAAGAAAAATAAAAAAAACTTGAGTGTGAATAACTATTCACCCATTTTTGCTCATTCTTCAAGGCAAAACTGCCACAGCTCTTCAGCTCTGTGGGGTGGCAGGAAGCCTAGTGTTTAGGGCATTGGACTAATAACCAAAATAATGCAAAATCAAATCCCCGAGCTGACAAGGTAAATAGCTGTCTACCTGCCCCTGAACGATACAATTAACCCACAGTTCCTAGACCATCATTGAAAATAATAATTTGTTCTTAATCTGACATGCCTAGTTAATTAAAAGTTGCAAGGGTTCTGCTGGTGTACAGCAATCTTTAACCTCTTCAAACTTGGGGGCACTATTTTCATTTTTGGCAAAATAACGGTCCCAAATTAAACGGGCTATTTTGTCAGGACAAGATGCTAGAATATGCATATAATTGACAGCTTAAGATAGGAAACACTCTAAAGTTTCCAAAACTGTACAAATATTGTCTGTGAGTATAAAAGAACTGATATTGCAGGCGAAAGCCTGAGAAAATTCCTATCAGGAAGGGACTCTTATTTAGAAACCTCTGCGTTCCTATGCGTCCCTATTGAGCAGTGAATGGGATATCAACCAGATTCCTTTTTGGCTTCCCTAATGTGTCTAGTGTCACAAGACATAGTTTCAGGCTTTTATTCTGAAAAATGAGCGTGATGGACAACATTGCGTCAGTGGTTAGCTGGTGGCTCTCAGAGTGATTTGTGCGTAATAGACAAAGGCGGCCATTGTGCCTCTCGCTCCTATTGGGAAGCCAACTGTCCCGGTTGATATAATATCGAATAGATATTTGAAAAACACCTTGAGGATTGATTATAAAAAAACGTTTGCCATGTTTCTGTCGATATTATGGATCGGAGTTGTCGTGACCGCAGTTTCCGGTGAATTTCTCAACCAAACGTGAAGAACAAAAGGAGGTATTTTGGCTATAAAAATAATCTTTATGAGACAAAATGAACATTTGCTGTCTAACTGGGAGTCTCGTGAGTGAAAACATCCGAAACTCATCAAAGGTAAACGATTTAATTGACGTGACCAAGTTGCCGACTGCTAGATGGACATAATGCTATGCTAGGCTATCGATAAACTTACACAAATGTTTGTCTTGCTTTGGCTGTAAAGCATAATTTCAAAATCTGAGATGACAGGGTGATTAACAAAAGGCTAAGCTGTGTTTCACTATATTTCACTTTGATTTCATAAATATGAATATTTTCTAGTAATATTTTTTGTCCGTTGTGTTAAGCTAATTCGTGTCAGTTGATGACAATTCTCCCGGATCCGGGATGGGTAGTTCCAAGATTAAGTCATACCACAGATTCTCGATTGGATTGAGGTCGGTGCTTTGACGAGGCAATTCCAATGCATGTAAATGTTTCCCCATAAACCACTCAAGTGTTGCTTTAGCAGTATGCTTAGGATCATTGTCCTGCTGGAAGGTGAACCTCCGTCCCAGTTTCAAATCTCTGGAAGACTGAAGCAGGTTTCCCTCAAGAATTTCCCTGTATTTAGCGTCAGCTATCATTCCTTCAATTCTGACCAGTTTCCCAGTCCCTGCCGATGAAAAACATCCTCACAGCATGATGCTACCACCATGCTTCACTGTTGGGATGGTTTTCTCTGGGTGATGAGAAGTGTTGGGTTTGCACCAGACAGTATTCATCCTGATAGCCAAAAAGCTAAACTTTAGTCTCATCTGACCAGAGTACCTTCTTCCACATGCCTTTTGGCAAACACTTTAACCTTTCTTGGGCAGGGGTTCCCTCGACAACATTCCGCTGAAAAGGCAGTGAGCGAAAATCAAAAATATTTTTTAGAAATATGTAACTTTCACAGATTAACAAGTCCAATACAGCAAATGAAAAATAAACATATTGTTAACCTCTTAAGTCGACACGCATGCGTCCCATCTAGCCATCTGGAAATGCAAATGCACTACGCTAAATGCTAATAGCACTCGTTAAAACTCAAACGTTCATTAAAACACACATGCAGGGTACTAAATTAAAGCTGTACTCATTGTGAATCAAGCCAACAAGTCAGATTTTTTAAATGCTTTTTGGTGAAAGAGAATGAGAAGCTATTATTTGATAGCATGCAACACCCCGAAATACCTGAAGGGGACGTAAACAAAATAATTAGCATAGCCGGCGCTACACAAAACGCAGAAATAAAATATAAAACATTCATTACCTTTGACGATCTTCTTTGTTGGCACTCCTAGATGTCCCATAAACATCACTATTGGGTCTTTTTTTCGATTAAATCGGTCCATATATAGCCTCGATATCGATCTATGAAGACTGTGTGATCAACGAAAAAAACAGCGTTTTATAACGTAACGTCATTTTTTTTAATTAAAAAAGTCGACGATAAACTTTCACAAAACACTTCGAAATACTTTTGTAATGCAACTTTAGGTATTAGTAAACGTTAATAAGCGATCAAATTGATCACGAGGCGATGTATATTCTATAGTTGTACGTCTGGAAATAATGTCCGGGTAAATCTCAACCAAAATATCCGGTCGGAGACCGGAAGAACTGCGCTGCCTTGTGTCTGTTTGACCAAGAAACAAATCGTAGGCAAATGACAAGACTGTTGACATCGTGTGGAAGCTGTAGGTATTGCAACCTCGGCCCCATTTAATGTGGTTCACGTTTAACAATTGTTTGAAGTGGCGCATGGATATATTTTCCCAATTTCAGTGATCAGATTTTCCTCTACTTTTCGATGAAACGCACGTTCTGTTATAATCACAGCCGTGATTTAACCAGTTTTATAAATGTCTGAGTGTTTTCTATCCACACATACTAATCATATGCATATACTATATTCCTGGCATGAGTAGCAGGGCGCTGAAATGTTGCGCGATTTTTAACAGAATGTTCAAAAAAGTAGGGGGTAGGAGTAACAGGTTAAGTAAAGTCCATCTGTGTCACATGATCTGTCACATGATCGCAGTATATGTGTGATCTGAAGGGTCCCAGAGTCTGCAACACCATTAATCAAAGGACACCACCAAACAAGCAACAACATGAAGATCAGGGTTGGGTTATACAAAAATATTAGAAACTTTGAACATCCCACGGAGCACCATTACATTCATTATTAAAAAATTGAAAGAATATGGCACCACAACAAACCTGCCAAGAGAGGGCCGCCCACCAAAACTCATGGACCAGGCAAGGAGGGCATTAATCAGAGAGACAACAAGGAGACCAAAGATAACCCTGAAGGAGCTGCAAAGCTCCACAGCGGAGATTGGCGTTTCTGCCCATAGGACAACTTTAAGCAATACACTCCACAGAGCTGAGCTTTACAAAAGAGTGTCCAGAAAAAAAGTCATTGCTTAATTAAGGTGCTCCATAAAGTGCTCCATAAGAAAGTCCAGATTAGTAGAGATACAATGATTTAGACAACACACATGTTCTGGTCTTGCTCCAAACTTATAATCTTCTGGACTTCAATCTTTGAAACCTTTTCACAGGTCTAACCTATTCAACTTCAACCATCACCCAATGTTGCTATTTTTGGAGCTGAAGAAGACTCCCTTTTATATTGTGTAAACACTCTCATATTGCATTCACAACTCTTCTGGCTCATCACTGGATTCTGGAAATCCGCAGCCCCTCCCTCCCTAGCTGTGTGTCTCAAATACATATATGTTAAATGAGAAAATATCAAATTCACTTGAGAGGATCAACAGTCAGGTTCTGCTCCTTTTGGCAACCTTTTCTTTCACTCGCATCTACTACTTTTTCTTCTTCTTTCTTCTTTCTTTTTATTATTATAAACTTATGCAGTCTGTTTAATAAATATTTTTGCCTGCAGATGTGTATTTCTACTTATAGACGATATATTCACTCATTTATCACATGAAGATTATTTTTAAACCATGATCCAACATGTATGCACCTTAAATACATTTTTTTAAAGTATAGCATTATTCCTTGGAATGGAAAGGTGGGTGGGATTGGGCTGCGTGGGGTGGGGGGTTGGAGCTGTTCTTTGTGAGAGAAAAAAACTAACAATTCTGCAATTGTATATTTGAAATCTATAATAAAAATCTATATACTGTATATAGAAAAATCTGTGATTTGATATTGAGATAAAAACGGCTGCATTGGGACTTTAAATATTTGAAAATTCCTTTCAATTAAACCGAGAGGATCTTTGTCAGGCCATGGTTGCATGTAATTGCTCTCCTCTGAACGTAAATAAACTCAAGCACACTCCAACTCGAAAGTAGCCCTTGCGGCAAGCATTTCTAAAGCCCCCGTTAAAAAGCTCCTCACTTTAAGCAAATGAGTCAGGTTTACAAAAAAAAACGTTACTGATATGGCCTCGAAAAACATGGCCAATGTGGCCAAGTGACAATTTATGTATTCTGTAATTGGCTTCAAATTGTTTCATCATGAAGTTGATTGTTGCCTTCCCACTGTGACTAAAGTCTCTCCAAAATGCATAATGAGGTAGTTTAATGCAAAGTTAGCACCCTACAATCTCATGTTCCATTCTAAATGCATTACACCTAGATGTAACCAATTCTGAGGATGTTTTTTCCGATCCACCTATTAGTATAAATCCATTTAAGTTTGTTGGGCTAGTATAGTGAGATTTCAGTCTCAATAACAGTTACAACATTACATTGGGTGGATTATGAGAGCAGAGAATAGGTGAGGAGAGTGAGACAGTATCATGGCATACAGATCAATGGAAGCGTTTAACGACCACCAAGACACCCCGACAATTACAGAGACAGAACATTTGACGATGACAACAACATCAACAACACCATAATGCGTATCCAGACAAACAGTCTGACCATGCAAAAATAGACCTCAAATACCTCAAAGAGATGCTGGAATAAATGGATTGGAAACATCTGAATGTGAGACATACTTTCTAAGTGTGAGAACTCTGTCCGAAAGAATACACTTTTGAAAGCTTTTGAGAGTTGAGCACATATTTAAATTAGTCTTTTTCATTATTATGGTCTAAATTAATAAATTATGATTTGGGGGTAATCAATATGTTTAGGAATCATTGTCGCATGCACTCCTGGAGTGAGTGAAAGTACGGGTTGGTTTGATCAAGTGAGAAGATCACTTACACAGAATTTGGAGCGAAATGAAACACTGCACTCTAAAAGGTGACAAACAAACATGGCTTCAGAAGTAGCGGAGGACTACTTTCTTATATGGACATCATGTTTATGTGAGTGCAGAATAACAGCCAAAGGACTATAAAACATTCTGGTCAGTGTCTTGGTCTTCCATCTACTCAAACATCTAGAAAATGTCATAACTCAAAAATCGCAGACAGGGCAAGAACAAGAGTAGGAGTATGTCAAAGAAGGTCAAATTTCCTGTGGAAGAAAAACTGACTAGTTCAGGTCACTTGACAGCCTTTGCACACTATTACTTCACGTCTTGTGGTCGGCAATATTTGTGTTGGGGTAATTGAGGAGCGTCCAGCAGAGGGTCTATTATTTTTCTACATGAAGCAGCCACCCTGAAACAAACAACTGAATACCCCATATACTTCATGCCAGGCCTTGTCAATGACAGTCTCTTGTAATGACTGGTTTATACCCACCAAATATTCCAACAAAGAAAGATGCTTTCAATATCCTTATTTTTACAAATGGTATGGGAAACTATTTCACTCACATTCATTGAAATGCGTAAATACTGGGCAGTTACTTTGTGAACTAAACAATAATAATATAAATTTAAAAAACAAGCACTGGACACGGTTTCAATTCAACAATAAGCAAGGTAAGACACTGATGAATAAAACAAAAACAAGCAAAGTTGCAAATGAGTTGAACATTTTAAGTTCAACAACAGTGTATGCAGTATGATGGACTGACTGGTTTATTTCTTTATTTTATTTCACCTTTATTTAACCAGGTAGGCAGGTTGAGATCAAGTTCTCATTTACAATTGCAACCTGGCCAAGATAAAGCAAAGCAGGGCGACACCTAAAACAACACAGAGTTACACATGGAGTAAAACAAACATACAGTCAATAATACAGTAGAAAAATAAGTCTATATATAATGTGAGTTGAGATAATGGAGGTAAAGGCAAAAAAAGCCATGGTGACGAAGTAAATACAATATAGCAGCTAAAACATTGGAATGGTAGACTTGCAGTGGAAGAATGTGCAAAGTAGAGATAGAAATAATGGGGTGCAAAGGAGCTAAATAAATAGCTGTTTGGGCTAAATTATAGATGGGCTATGTACAGGTGCAATAATTTGTGAGCTACTCTGACAGCTGGTGCTTAAAGATAGTGAGGTAGATAAGTGTTTCCAGTTTCAGAGATTTTTGTAGTTCGTTCCGGTCATTGGCAGCAGAGAACTGGAAGGAGAGGCAGCCAAAGGAAGAATTGGTTTTGGGGGTGACCAGTGAAATATACCTGCTGGAGCGTGTGTTACGGGTGATTGTTGCTATGGTGACCAGTGAGCTGAGATACGGTGGGGCTTTACCTAGCGAAGACTTATAGATGAGCTGGATCCAGTGGGTTAGGCGACAAACATGTAGTTAGGGCCAGCCAACGAGAGCATATAGGTTGCAGCGGTGGGTAGTATATAGGGCTTTGGTGACAAAATGGATTGCACTGTGATAGATTACATCCAGTTTGCTGAGTAGAGTGTTGGAGGCTGTTTTGTAAATGACGAAGTCAAGGATCGGTAGGATAGACAGTTTTACGAGGGTGTGTTTGGCAGCATGAGTGAAGGAGGCTTTGTTGCGAAATAGGAAGCAGATTCTAGATTAAATTTTGTATTGGAGATGCTTAATGTGAGTCTGGAAAGAGAGTTTACAATCTAAACAGACACCTGGGTATTTGTAGTTGTCCACATATTCTAAGTCAGAACCGTCCAGAGTAATGATGCTAGTCGGGCGGGAGGGAGCGGCCAGCAATTGGTTGAAGAGCATGCACTTAGTTTTACTAGCATGGAGGTTTGTTAGCACATTTTCCAAAGAAGGGCCAGATGTATACATAATGGTGTCGTCTGCGTAGAGGTGGAGCAGAGAATCACCAGCAGCAAGAGCTATATCAATTATATATATACAGAGAAAATAGTCGACTCGAGAATTGAACCCTGTGGCATCCCCATAGAGACTGCCAGAGGTCCGGACAACAGGCCCTCCGATTTGACACTGAATTCTACCTGAAAAGTAGTTGGTGAACCAGGCGAGGCAGTCATTTGAGAAACCAAGGCTGTTGAGTTTGCTGATAAGAATGTGGTGATTGACAGAGTCGAAAGCCTTGGCCATATCGATTAATATGGCTGCACAGTATTGTCTTTTATCGATGGCGGTTATGATATCGTTTAGGACCTTGAGCATGACTGAGGTGCACCCATGACCAGCTCGGAAACCAGATTGCATAGTGGAGAAGGTACGGTGGGATTCAAAATGGTCGGTGGTTGGCTCACTCCGACTGGCCATTGGACTGCGGGTGGAATCCGGAGAACAGGCTGGGTGACGACCCATAGAGCGTGCAGAACGCCTTCCAGAACCGGGACAAGAACTGCGGACCCTGGTCAGAGACCATGTCCACCGGGAGTCCATGGATCCAGAAGATGTACTGGACCATAAGCTGGGCCTTCTCTTTGGCCAGTGGTAGTTTGGGGAAAGGATTGAAGTGGGTGGCTTTGGTGTTGCCCTCAGATGGGGGGAGACCCGTGATGACATCCAGGGATATATGGGACCAGGGATGGTGAGGGACAGGCAGTGTTTGGAGAAGACCAACCGGAGCTTTCTGGGGAGTCTTGTTCTGTGCAGGCGGCGACAAATGCGGCCACAGCTAGCACCATAGTGGGCCAACAAAAGCGTTGTTGCACGAAGGCCAGGGTCCAACGGGAGCTCGGGTGACAGGCAAGCCTGGAGGAATGGGCCCACTCCAGGACTGTGGAGCGAACAGCGTTGGCACAAACACCCAAACACCTTCATTAAAGCGTTCCGGGGGAGGTAAATGGGGCTCCCGGGAAATTGGAATGGCCGGTGGGGTGAGTTACTGAGGGGCAGTGGGGTTACCACCGTGGAAGGCTTCCCCCCAGACAACCAGCGGAATTGCTCCAGCAGCATTTCCAATGCCCGGTCATGGCGCTCAGCCAAAGTTTGGAATCCCTCCATAAGACCACGAAGCAGGGGCAGGAAGAGTGGGCAGGCAGGTGGGCTCAGAGTTAGAATAGGCAAGGGTCAAAACCAAGAGGGCAAGAAAAAGAGAGACTGGGAAAAACAGGAGCTGAGACAAAACCACTGGTTGACTGGACAAATAACACAAACTGGCAACAAAACAAACAGAGAACACAGGTATAAATACACAGGGGATAATGGGGAAGATGGGCGACACCTGGAGGAGGGTGGAGACAATCACAAAGACAGGTGAAACAGATCAGGGTGTGACAGGTTCATTCGTCAAGACAAAACAAAACAAAAGTTACAACCATTATTTCAAATTCACCGATAGTATAGTGGGTTGGATTCAATTAACCATGACACTGGGTACTCAGATAAGGAGATCAATGCAAACCTTTCTGAATATGACAAGATGCTTCTCATCTTGAGAGTCAGACACCTTGCCAGGTCTGTCGCAGCCTTTTGATGAAGGGAGGGATGAAATGGAGCAAGAGGAGGATAGAGAAGAGGTCACTCTCTCATCCTACTTAGCTAAATGTAATACAGTAGCACAATAGTTATGAAACTGCCAACGCAATCAAACATTTTTTCAATCAAGAGAGGATGCTGATAAGGGGATGCTGTTAGAAATGTTGAATTTAAAGGCCCTTCCTATCCATGAACCATAGAAATTCATTCAGCAACTCGCAGCATTTTCTCATCTTCAGTTGCTATTCAAATGTCCAGTGGTGGAAAAAGTACCCAATTGTCATACTTGAGTAACAGTAAAGATACCTTCATAGAAAATGACTCAAGTTAAAGTCACCAAGTAAAATACTACTTGAGTAAAAGTCTAAAAGTATTTGGTTTTAAATATACTTAATTAAGTATCAAAAGTAAATGCAATTGCTAAAACATACTTAAGTATCAAAAGTTGAAGTATATACGATTTCAAATTCCTTACATTAAGCAAACCAGATGGCACCATTTTTTTAAACATTTTTTTTTACAGCTAGGCAGGGGCATGCACCAACACTCAGACACCATTTACAAACGAAGCGTTTGTGTTTTCGTGAGTCAGAAGGGATGACCAGGGATGTTCTCTTGATTCATCCATGAATTGAACCATTTTCCTGTCCTGCACAGCATTCAAAATGTAAGGAGTACTTTTAGGTGTCAGGGAAAATGTATGGAGTAAAAAGTTATCCATTTTAAATTCAGGCTGTAACATAATAAAATGTGGAAAAAGTGTTGTGAATACTGTATGACCTTGAACCAATTATATTTATAATCGCACACAGAAGAAGTTATGAGGATAATTTAGTTGCTAATGGCAGCCTGCAATACCCCTGGTTGGTCTTCAACTTGAGTTACGCAATGAGAGGGGTCAGCACTGAGCTAACCTGCAATGTCACTTCCTGAAGTAGCTCAAACTGCGAATGTTATGTCTCCATGAGACGTCATCTTAACCGACTTCATTGGCTTCAATGTGCTATTGAGTCTTCACATAGGAATGAATGCTGTCACCTGATCAATTCATATATACAGTCACTGTGGCATAGCCATGGTAGCCAAAATAATGGCCTGCCAAGCATTTTTATACATGACCTTAAGCATGAGGTTAATTGCTTAATTAACTCAGAAACCAAACCTGTGTGGAATCACCTGCTTTCAGTAGACTTGTTTACATTATTTTGACAGTATGTTGTAATGACAAAAACTAAATATAAAAAATGCTCCTTTAGTGAAAATCACTCTCAAGGGTTTGGAAGTATAACCTGGTATTTCATGGCCCTTTAGCAAGTCTCTCATACTCACTTTTTGTGCTTCTACCGGGTTTCTACCCAAGATTGTGCTCCGTTACCCTGTAAACAATGACTACAGATGTTAGTAAAACAAAATTAACAAGGCATAGCCATTTTGGCTAAAAACAATTCATTTTAGTTTTGCTTTGTGCAACATCTGCATTGGTTAAAGTGGATAGCACTTCAAAGATCCTGTTCCACACAGTGCACAAATTTCCCCAGTCAGAACCAACAGCTCCCTCGGATTACAGCCATATAAAACGGACCCAGTTGCAACTTTGAGGCCAATGAAGTCCTGCTACTCCCACTCCCTCTCTCTCCATTTCTCATTCCCTTTCCATCATTCCAATCAGTGATGTTCTCCCCTCCCTCTCGCCACTCTTCCATCTCTCCCCCTCTTCCACCCATTGCTTTCTCTCTCTCTCTCTCTCTAAAACCGCCTAACTCTAGCCTTTCTTTTCTCTTACATTATTTCTTTTTTTCTCATCATCTCTCCATTTCCAATCTCCCACATCCTCTTGGACTCTTTGTGGTCCCAGTCGCAGTGTAACCTATGACTCACCATCCCACATGGAAACAGTTTCACTTCGGATGTGCAGGGGCTTTTTTATGATTAACAAAAATGTTGAAGGGGTGTGTCGTCTACCATGTTCACATCCCACCATTCACCCATCACTTTCTGAAGTTCTCAAAAAAAATCAGCGAACCCTTACTCACCTAATTTTGTTATAGCATCTTTGGTCCGACAGACTATTACTTGAAACCCAGAATGCATTGTATGTCAACAAACATGGCTCCACACATCGCTGGAATTAGCTTAGCTCATCATAATCAGTACAACCTTCAAAAAAGTATTTTACACACATAGTTACGTACCCATTACAATCTCTGCAAGAATCAGAATGGATGATTTATCACCGGTAATTGAAAAACGTGAATAAAACAGTAAACATATCAATAATTACCACATAAGACATGTTCTGATAGTGATTTATTGATACAAATGGTGCGTGCAGGCAGTCAATCACGTAACCTCTAACTCCCACTCTGCGCCATTCAGTGGTGTTGTTAGTATGTAGCTAGTGAGCTAAGCTGTAACATTAGCAATGTCTTTCAAAAGGAGACAACTCACAAATGCGGAAATTCTGGAGATTAAACAAATTCTGACAATGAATCTGAAAGTCAGGAATCAGATTCTGACAGTGACAGTGAGGAGCTTCCCCCCAGCCCGTGAGAACCCCGAATCTGAGGACCCCTTGTCTACAGACAAAGTCCCAGTTCCCTTTGAAGTAGCTGGTGGTGATGGAGGCAGACCGACAGTGGATGAAGTACAAAAGTTCTGGGGTAGCTGGAAGGCTGCCAGCCATTTCACCCCTCCTGGCCCTGCGGTTTGCTTTGATGAATCTCAGTCTGGAGTGCAATGCCCCTTGCCATTTCCATCTGAGGCAGAGTGCTTCAAGATGTTTCTGACAGAGGAGATGGTGGGAGACACAGTAGAGGAGACCAATCGCTATGCCTTGGAGCTACAGGAGAAGAGAGAGCCAGGAGTGAGGGGGACAACCACAATTAGTGAATTGTATACCTTCCTGGTGACAGTCCTTCTCATGGGGATAGTAAAGAAGAACTCCCTAAGAGAATACTGGAGCACAGATCCTATGTTTGCAACTCCCTTATTTTCCACCCTCATTTCTCAAGTCTGCTTCCTAGTTCTGCTGTGATGACTGCATTTCATCAACAATGCTACTGCCATCCTAAATGACCCGTTAAACAAAATAAGAAATGTCAACAGCTAAGAGTAAAGTGGCAGGACAAACGAGACATCCATGTCCTCTCCACTGTCCATACAGCAACCATGTCGGCCATAGGGAAGGTGGACCACTTGACGGGAGAAAGAAATATCAAACATGAGTAACGTTACCTCGCGTGTCCGCGGTTATAAGGAATATACACAAATATATTATGCTCCATACACACAAATATATTATGCTCCATACACACAAATATATTATGCTCCATACACACAAATATATTATTCTCCATACACACAGTGAGCTACGGTAGAAACAGTATAACACAACATACAGAAACTATTATAACATAATAAGGCACTTACTTTGATAGAAATGCAGTCTGGATTTGAACATGGGTGTCTGTAGTGACACCTCTAGCACGGAGACGCTGTGCCTTAGACAGCTGTGCCACTTGGGAGTCATAAGGTCATGGCAGCCTCAAAATATAACACATGCTAATACTTCTCTGACGCAATTAGCATTGTTTTCCAGAGCTAATAGAAGAATGTAGCTAGTTACCTAAGAATTGAGTATAACACCATAAAGGATATGAAATGAGTAACGTTACCTCGCGTGTCCGCAGTAAAAGGTATATACACAAAAATATTATGCTATAGTAGAAACAACATAACACGACATGCAGAAACTATTATAACGTAAAACGGAACTTACTTTGAAGAAACACACACATATCCTAAGTTATTATTGGTAACGAAAACAACTATGACTGCGATGAAGGCAACAGACGGAAATGTGGAACACATGTGTGTATTTGTAGGCATATCATTGGAAGATTGACCATAAGAGACTACATTTACCAGGTGCTCGCTTGGTGTCCTCTGTTGCAATTATTGCGTAATCTCCAGCTGCGTGCATTTTTCCATTTACTTCAGAAGAGAAACCCAACTGCCACGAATGACTTATCATCGAATAGATATGTGAAAAACACCTTGAGGACTGATTCTAAACAACGTTTGCCATGTTTCTGTCGATATTATGGAGTTAATTTGGAAAAAAGTTTGGCGTTGTAATGACTGAATTTTCGTTTTTTTTTCTTAGCCAAACGTGATGAACAAAACGGAGCGATTTCTCCCACACAAGTAATCTTTTTGGAAAAACTGAACATTTGCTATCTAACTGAGAGTCTCCTCATTGAAAACATCCGAAGTTCTTCAAAGGTAAATTATTTTATTTGAATGCTTTTCTTGTTTTTGTGAAAATGTTGCCTGCTGAATGCTAGGCTTAATGCTATGCTAGCTATCAATACTCTTACACAAATGCTTGTGTAGCTATGGTTGAAAAGCATATTTTGAAAATCTGAGATGACAGTGTTGTTAACAAAAGGCTAAGCTTGTGAGCCAATATATTTATTTAATTTGCGATTTTCATGAATAGTTAACATTACATTATGCTAATGAGCTTGAGGCTATGATTACGCTCCCGGATACGGGATTAATCGACGCAAGAAGTTAATATGGCTGCGATCCCCGTACAGGGATCAACATCAGGGGAAATTTCAGAGTGACAACTAAAAATACAACATGATAACATTAAACATTCTTGGAAATGCAAGTGTCTTACATCCTTCAAAAGATTAGGATCTTGGTAATCAAACTACTTTTTCTGATTTAAAATAGCTATAACAGAGAACAAATACCATGCTTTTGTTTGAGAAGAGCAATCAACAACAAAAACATTTTCGGCCATGACAGTTTTTACACATTCACTTCTGAAGGTAAAATTCTGATTTACATTCTGATATCTTGCTCTTATTTCTCTTTCTGAGGGTCCCAGTGATCAAATGAAGTGCCGTTTTCTTTGATAAAATAAATTTTTTATACCCTTAATCGAAACATTTTGTAACACGTTTGTGCCATGAATTCCATCTCTATCAATTTTTTTACGGAGCATTCGACGTAATTACACACTGTAAACCATCGTTTATCTAGTCATGGTTGGTTTCAGTGCATTCCTCCGGATGTTTGCAACACAGCCAAACGTCGTTTTTTTTGCGGGGAGTTTTGACCGAAGTGAACTGATTTGAAGACAACGACACATGACGACCTTGCGCACTAATAATTTTAGCGTTGATTGACTGTATTTCTGCCCAATGACCACTTATCTTCTTGAAATCTAGCTGGGTAGATAGCCAATGCGCTGAGGTAAACGCCAGTATGTCATGATTTTGGGTTGGACCACCATTCCTTGTTTGTAAATGCACGCATAAGGAACTCCACTCTCGTCTTGACTATCAGAGGAGTTGCTGTGACGCTTGTTACGCGCAGCAGTATTTCGGACAGTTGTATTTTCAACGATTTCATTGAAGACATTATGACGAATAAATCAGGAAAAGCAAAGTCAAAGTCTAAAGTGAAAGTGAAAAAGTGAAAGTGCGACAGATTTTAAGTTTGAGGAATCTGAGAGTGTTATGATTCAAACAGGAACTGAGGAGCTGTTTCTGCAAGGACAGGACATACTTCTGGACAGGTAAGTGCTAATGCCGTTTTATGAAATATAAATATACACTGCTCAAAAAAAATAAAGGGAACACTTAAACAACACAATGTAACTCCAAGTCAATCACACTTCTGTGAAATCAAACTGTCCACTGAGGAAGCAACACTGATTGACAATAAATTTCACATGCAAATGGAATAGACAACAGGTGGAAATTATAGGCAATTAGCAAGACACCCCCAATAAAGGAGTGGTTCTGCAGGTGGTGACCACAGACTACTTCTCAGTTCCTATGCTTCCTGACTGATGTTTTGGTCACTTTTGAATGCTGGCGGTGCTTTCACTCTAGTGGTAGCATGAGACGGAGTGTACAACCCACACAAGTGGCTCAGGTAGTGCAGCTCTCATCCAGGATGGCACAACAATGTGAGCTATGGCAAGGTTTGCTGTGTCTGTCAGCGTAGTGTCCAGAGCATGGAGGCGCTACCAGGAGACGTGGAGGAGGCCGTAGGAGGGCAACAACCCAGCAGCAGGACCGCTACCCCCACCTTTGAGCAAGGAGGAGCAGGAGGAACACTGCCAGAGCCCTGCAAAATGACCTCCAGCAGGCCACAAATGTGCATGTGTCTGCTCAAACGGTCAGAAACAGACTCCATGGGGGTGGTATGAGGGCCCGACGTCCACAGGTGGGGGTTGTGCTTACAGCCCAACATCGTGGAGGACGTTTGGCATTTGCCAGAGAACACCTAGATTGGCAAATTCGCCACTGGCGCCCTGTGCTCTTCACAGATGAACGCAGGTTCACACTGAGCACATGTGACAGACGTGACAGAGTCTGGAGACGCCATGGAGAACGTTCTGCTGCCTGCAACATCCTCCAGCTTGACCGGTTTGGCGGTGGGTCAGTCATGGTGTGGGGTGGCATTTATTTGGGGTCCGCACAGCCCT
The DNA here is from genome assembly GCF_021184085.1 of Oncorhynchus gorbuscha. Taxonomy (NCBI): domain Eukaryota; kingdom Metazoa; phylum Chordata; class Actinopteri; order Salmoniformes; family Salmonidae; genus Oncorhynchus; species Oncorhynchus gorbuscha. The sequence continues at coordinate 66,284,173 of NC_060173.1, read as the reverse complement.
CCATGTGCTCGCCAGAGGTAGCCTGACTGCCATTAGGTACCGAGATGAGATCCTCAGACCCCTTGTGAGACCATATGCTGGTGTGGTTGACCCTGGGTTCCTCCTAATGCAAGACAATGCTAGACCTCATGTGGCTGGAGAGTGTCAGCAGTTCCTGCAAGAGGAAGACATTGATGCTATGGACTGGTCCGCCCGTTCCCCAGACCTGAATCAAATTGAGCACATCTGGGACATCATGTCTCGCTCCATCCAGCAACGCCACGTTGCACCACAGACTGTCCAGGAGTTGGCGGATGCTTTAGTCCAGGTCTGGGAGGAAATCCCTCAGGAGACCATCCGCCACCTCATCAGGAACATGCCCAGGCATTGTAGGGAGGTCATACAGGCACATGGAGGCCACACACACTACAGAGCCTCATATTGCCTTGTTTTAAGGACATTACATCAAAGTTGGATCAGCATGTAGTGTGGTTTTCCACTTTAATTTTGAGTGGGACTCCAAATCCAGACCTCCATGGGTTGATGAATTTGATTTCCATTGATCATTTTTGTGTGATTTTGTTGTCAGCACATTCAACTATGTAAAGAAAAAGGATTTAATAAGAATATTTAATTCATTCAGATCTAGGATGTGTTATTTTAGTGTTCCCTTATTTTTTGGAGCAGTATATATATATATATGTGTGTGTGTGTGTGTGTCTCAAATACATATATCTTAAATTAGAAAATATAAAATTCACTTGAGAGGATCAACAGTCAGGTTCTGCTCCTTTTGGCAACCTTTTCTTTCACTCGCATCTAGTACTTTTTCTTCTTTCTTCTTTCTTTTTATTATTATATACTTTTGCAGTCTGTTTAATAAATATTTTTGCCTGCAGATGTGTATTTCTACTTATAGACCATATATTCACTCATTTATCACATGAATATTATTTTTAAACCATGATCCAACATGTATGCACTTTATATACATTTTAAAAAGTATAGCATTATTCTCTGGGATGGAAAGGTGGGTGGGATTGGGGTGGGGGGGTTGGAGCTATTCTTTGTGAGAGAAAAAAAACTAACAATTCTGCAATTGTATATTTGAAATCTATAATAAAAATATATATACTGTGTATAGACAAATCAGTGATTTGATATTGAGATAAAAACAACTGCATTGGGACTTTAAATATTTGAAAATTCCTTTCAATTAAACCGAGAGGATCTTTGTCAGGCCATGGTTGCATGTAATTGCTCTCCTCTGAACTTAAATTAACTCAAGCACACTCCAACTTGCGGCAAGCATTTCTAAAGCACCCGTTAAAAAGCTCCTCGCTTTAAGCAAATGAGTCAGGTTTACAAAAAAAACGTTACTCATATGGCCTCGAAAAAAAATGGCCAATGTGGCCTAGTGACGATTTATGTATTCTGTAGCACCCTACAACCTCATGTTCCATTCTAAATGCATTACACCTAGATGTAACCATTTCTGAGGATGTTTCTTCCGATCCACCTGTTACTATAATTCCATTTAAGTTTGTTGGGATAGTATAGTGAGATTTCAGTCTCAACAACAGTTATAACATTACATTCATGGTGGATTATGAGAGCAGAGAATAGGAGAGGAGTGTGAGACAGTATCATGGCATACAGATCAATGGAAGTATTTAATGACCACCCAAGACACCCCGACAATTACAGAGATAGAACATTTGACGATGACAACAACAACACCACAATGCGTATCCAGACAAACTGTCTGACCATGCAAACATAGACCTCAAATACCTCAAAGAGATGCTGGAATGAATGGATTGAGAACTCTGTGTGAGAAGTGTGAGAACTCTGTCCGAAAGAATACACTTTTGAAAGCTTTTGAGAGTTGAGCACATATTTAAATTTGTGTTTTTCGTTATGGTCTAAATTAATAAATTACGAGTTGGGGTAATGAGTATGTTTAGGAATCATTGTCACAGGCACTCCGGGAGTGAGTAAAAGTCCGGGTTGGTTTGATCACGTGAGAAAATCACTTACACAGAAATTGGAGCAAAATGAAACACTGCACTCTAAAAGGTGACAAACAAATATTCGCTGGCATCAGGGGAGGACTACTTTCTTACATGGACATCATGTTTATGTGAGTGCAGAATAACAGCCAAAGGACTAAAACATTCTGGTCAGTGTCTTGGTCTTCCAACTACTCAAACATCTAGAAAATGTCATAATTCAAAAATCGCAGACAGGGCAAGAACAAGAGTAGGACTATGTCAGTCCTGGCTTGTTTCAAGCAACAAGGAACTGTTTTGATTAACCCGGCAAGAATACTTATTTACCACCATAATTTGCAAATAAATTCATTAAAAATCCCGCAATGTGATTTTCTGGATTTTTTTTCTCATTTTGTCTGTCATAGTTGAAGTGTACCTATGATGAAAATTACAGGCCTCTCATCTTTTTAAGTGGGAGAACTTGCACAATTGGTGGCTGACTAAATACTATTTTGCCCCACTGTTCTTCATGCCACGCCTTCTCAAATACAGTCTCTTGTAATGACTGGTATATACCCACCCAATATTCCAACAAAGAATGATGCTTTCAATATCGTTATTTTTACAAATTGTAGGGGAAAATATTTTACTCACATTCATAGAAATCCGTAAATATTGGGCAGGTATTTCTAGTTGTCCACATATTATCAGTCAGAACCGTCCAGAGTAGTGATGCTAGTCGGGCGGGAGGGTGCGGCCAGCAATTGGTTGAAGAGCATGCACTTAGTTTTACTAGCATGGAGGTTTGTTAGCACATTTTCCAAAGAAGGGCCAGATGTATACATAATGGTGTCGTCTGCGTAGAGGTGGATCAGAGAATCACCAGCAGCAAGAGCGACATCAATGATATATACAGAGAAAAGAGTCGGCTCGAGAATTGAACCCTGTGGCACCCCCATAGAGACAACAGGCCCTCCGATTTGACACTGAATTCTATCTGAGAAGGAGTTGGTGAACCAGGCGAGGCCGTCATTTGAGAAACCAAGGCTGTTGAGTTTGCCGATAAGAATGTGGTGATTGACAGATTCGAAAGCCTTGGCCATATCGATGAATATGGCTGCACAGTATTGTCTTTCATCGATGGCGGTTATGATATCGTTTAGGACCTTGAGCATGACGGAGGTGCAACCATGATCAGCTTGTAAACCAGATTGCATAGTGGAGAAGGTACGGTGGGATTTGAAATGGTCGGTGATGTGTTTGTTAACTTGACTTTTGAAGGCCTTAGAAAGGCAGGGTAGGATAGATATAGGTCTGTAACCATTTGGTTCTAGAGTGTATCCCCCTTTGAAGAGGGAGATGACCGCGAGAGCTTTCCAATCTTTGGGGATCTCAGACGATACGAAAGAGAGGTTGAACAGGCTAGTGATAGGGGTTGCAACAATTTCAGCGGATGATTTTAGAAAGAGATGGTCCAGATTTTCTAGCCCAGCTGATTTGTAGGGATCCAGATTTTGCAGCTCTTTCAGAACATCAGCTATCTTCTGGATTTGGGTGAAGGAGAATCAAGGGGGGGGGGGGGGGCAAGTTGTTGCAGGGGGTGCTGCGATGTTGGCCTGGGTAGGAGTAGCCAGGTGGAAATCATGGCCAGTCATAGAAAAATGCTTATTGAAATTATTGATTATCGTCGATTTATTGGTGGTGACAGCGTTTCCTATCTTCAGTGCAGTGGGCAGCTGGGTGGAGGTGCTCTTATTCTCCATGGACTTAACAGTGTCCCAAAACTTTTGGTAATTAGTGCTACAGGATGCAAATGTTTGTTTGGAAAAGCTAGCCTTAGCTGACTGAGTATATTGGTTCCTTACTTCCCTGAAAAGTCGTGGGGGCTATTCGATGCTAATTCAGAACACCACAGGATGTATTTGTGCTGGTCAAGGGCAGTCAAGTCTGGGGTGAACCAAGGGCTATATCTGTTCTTAGTTCTACATTTTTTGAATGTGGAATGCTTATTTAAGATGGCGAGGAAAGCACTTTTAAAGACCATCATGCATTAAGCCTGAAAAAGTACCAAATACACAACAACAACCTATTTGACCACATTTCAGCTTAAGTTTTTTACCACGGCAATGTCCATGAATCAACTTGAGAGCTAGTGATAAGCAAGTTAGTACTCCCATGACTAGAATTGCAAATACATATTTGAACTCAATATTTCTGCTTTAGAGTATACATCTATCTCTAAGCTCTGCAACACATGGACTGTCCTTAACCTCTCAAAATGTATCTTGTACACAGTTGTCTGTATGAAAGTGTACATCCTGTGCAGCATCAGATTGTAAGAGGTCCCAAACACAAAGTGTTTCTTGAAGAGCTCATCAAAGGCACCAAGAGTGCTTGTAGAGTTGCATGGCAGAGCTTGCTTGTCCAGGATGATTAAGTAATTATGGATGCTGCTCCTTTTGGTCCCGACAGCAAGGATGTAGATTGCTTTGGACGATGGCAGAAAGGTGTTCCTGGATACTAGTTCTATCAGGTATCAACACTCAGGAGGTGTCTCAACGTGTCCGCTGGATGGACATTCATGACACAGCGAGCCATACCCTCTGCCAGAGCCGATAGCATGGAGCAGGAGTCCGGTGGCGATCCGCTTGTCGCCTATACCTGGAAGTGGTCTGCAAAAGAGCGGCCCAGGCTCTCTTCCAGGTACGGCGACAGCGGTGGATGAACATCTGTGCAGAGAGATTGCTGACTTCCTCCTCTTGCTCTGGGAAGAGTGGAGTCTGATATCCTATGGAACACTCAAAGGGCGAGAGACCCGAGGCAGAGCAAGGAAGGGTGTTGCGGGCGTACTCAACACATACCAGTTGCTGGGATGACAGATGACAGGCAAGCCTGGAGGAATGGGCCCACTCCAGGCTTGCAGAGCGTATAGCGTCAGGCACAAAGACCCGGTTTGCCTGGAGTTGAGGCGCTTGGTGGTGCGGAGATACTCTAGGTTTTTGTGGTCTGTCCACACAAAGAATGGATGTTCCGCCCTTCTAGATAGTGCCTCCATTCCTCCAATGCCCACATTGTAGTTCCTCTCCGTGGCATTGAGGCGCAGGGATGCAGCTTAACTTCACTAGGTAGGGGGCAGCATTTGGAATTTTGGATGAAAAGCATGCCCAAGTTAAAATGCCTGCTACTCAGTCCCAGAATATAGGATATGCATATAATTAATAGATTTGGATGGGAAACACTCCAGAGTTTCCAAAACTGTTAACATAATGTCTGTGAGTATAACAGAACTGATATGGCAAGTGAAAACCCGAGGAAAATCCAACCAGCAAGTACTATTATTTTGAAAGGCTGTTTTTACATTGAAAGCAACAATTTACAACGACTTAGGACCCAGTTCACGAGCTCTATGGCTCCCTCAACATGTGACCAGTCTTTAGGCATTGTTTCAGGCTTTTACTCTGTAAAATGAGGGAGATACAGCACTTTCAATCAGTGGCCAGTGGAAATGTCCATTCATCAGCCATGCACCCTGATCGTGAATTTCTCCTTTCTTATTGACAAAGCTTTTCTCCTTTTGAAATATTATTGATTATTTATGACAGAAGGCACTGGAGAACCTGTCTGACGTGGAGCACGTGTTCTTGGGGGAAGCGGGAGAAGATGAGGATGTCATCAATGTAGACGAAGACACACCGGTTCAACATGTCGTGGAGAACATCAGTCACTAGAGACTGGAACACGGCAGAGGCGTTGGTGAGGCCAAAGGGCATGACCAGATATTCATAGTGGCCACTGACCATGTTGAAGGCGGTCTTCCACACATCCCCCTCTCGTATCAGCACCAGGTGGTAGGCGTTTTGTTGATCCAGCTTGAAGAAATCAGTGGCCCCCTGGAGTGACTCGAAGGCAGAGGAAATGAGTAGTAGCGGATAACGTTTCTTCACAGTAATGTCATTGTCCCCGGTTGTTAATGCACAGGCGCAGGGTCTTGCCCTTTTTCTCCATGAAGAAGAACCCTGTTCCAAGCGAGAGAGAAGAAGAGATAGATAGATCCTGAAGCTAGGGAGTCCCTAGCCCTGGTCCCGACAGAGAGTACAGACGTCCCGAGGGTGGCGTGGTGCTAGGGAGAAGTTCAATCCCGCAGTCATAGGGGCGGTACGGCGGAAGTGAAGAGCCCGGGACTTGATGTAAACCTCCCGGAGGTCCTGGTACTCAGCGGAGAGGTCCAGAGCAACTTACAAGCCCCCAGGAAGATGTCCTGGGGCAGGTTGTGCCGACTTCAGACAATGGGCGTGGCAGAACGGACCCAAACCCATGATAGCACCCGTAGACCAGTTGATGAGGGGAATGTGTCGCTTGAGCCTTGAGAATCCCAAAACCACAGGAATCAGGCGGTACTTGATGAGCAGGAATTGAATGGTCTCCCTGTGATTCTCTGACACACGTAGGTTGATGGGAGTGCTGTTATGGGTGACCCAACCTATAGAACGCCTGTCCAACGCTCTAACATCCAATGGAATGGAGAGGGAATGAGTGGGGATGTTCAGCTAGGAAGCCAGTGTGGCGTCCAAAAAGCTCTCATCGGCCCCAGTCAATGAGGATCCAGAGAGATTTGGACTGGTTTCCCCACAGCAATGACATGAAAAGGGGTGTGAGTAATGGAAGCAGAACACTTCTCCATTTGGCCCACCAGAATACTCGCTCCTACCGGTGAGCCTGGTCTTATACCGGGCAAGAGGACACAAAATGTCTCGCAATTACAGACAGCTCCTTGTGTTGATCCTGTGTTGCCGTTCCACTGGCAACAGCCCAGCTCTGCCTAGTTGCATAGGCTTGGGAAACAGTGCCTCGGCTGTCTTGGGTAACTCTCGAGGAAGGTCAGGAAACCTTGGTCGCTCTTGACAACGGGACCGTCGGGGATGACTCAGAGGCGAGGTGGAATTGCTGGACGGGTGAACAAAATCGAATTTCCACTCCATCCGTCATTCCCGCAATCGCCCATCGATGCGGATGTTCAAAGCAATGAGGGAGTCAAGATTCGTTGGTAACTCCAGCTTCTCACCCAGAGAATGTGGCATCAAAAACCTTCCTCACCTCTCCCACGAACCCCTCCAGACTCACGCACATGGCCGGCTGTTGTTCCCATATGGCAGTAGCCCAGGTGAGAGCCATCCCAGACATCAGCATGATGAGGTAGGCTATCTTGTAGCGATCCGAGGGGAAGGAGGAGAGCTAAAGCTTGAAAATGACGGCACATAGCTAAAAAGAAACGCCCAACAGGTGCTTGGCTCTCCATTAAAACGTTCCGGGGGAGGTAAACGGGGCTCCTGGGAAGGTGGAATGGACGGTGGGGCGAGTTACTGAGGGGCGGTGGGGTTACCACCGTGGCAGGCTGCCCCCCAGACAACCAGCGGAATTGTTCCAGCTGCATTTCCAATGCCCGGTCATGGCGCTCAGCCAAAGTTTGGACTCCCTCCATAAGACCACGAAGCAGGGGCAGGAAGAGTGGGCAGGCAGGTGGGCTCAGAGTTAGAATAGGCAAGGGTCAAAACCAGGAGGGCAAGAAAAAGAGAGACTGGGAAAAACAGGAGCTGAGACAAAACCACTGGTTGACTGGACAAATAACACAAACTGGAACAAACAAACAGAGAACACAGGTATAAATACACAGGGGATAATGGGGAAGAGGGGGGTGGAGACAATCACAAAGACAGGTGAAACAGATCAGCGTGTGACAGGTTCATTCCAGACAAAAACAACAAAATAAACAACCATTATTTCAAATTCACCAATAGTAAAGTGGGTTGGATTCAATAAACCACGACACTGGGTAGTCAGATAAGGAGATCAATGCAAACCTTTCTGAATATGACAAGATGCTTCTCAACTTGAGTCAGACACCTTGCCAGGTCTTTTGCAGCCTTGTGATGAAGGGGGGGATGAAATGGAGCAAGAGGAGGATAGAGAAGAGGTCACTTTCCCATCTTAAACACAGAAAGATACTTAGCCAGATGTAATACAGTAGCACATTTTTTCATTCAAGATAGGATGCTGATAAGGGGATGCTGTTAGAAATGTTGAATTTGAAGAGCTGATCAGGCCCTTCATATCCATGAACCGTAGAAATTCAGTCAGCAACTCGCAGCTTTTACTCATCTTCAGTTGCTATTCAAATGTCTAGTGGTGGAAAAAGTACCCAATTGTCATACTTGAATAACAATAAAGATACCTTCAAAGAAAATGACTCAAGTGAAAGTCACCAAGTAAAACACTACTTGAGTAAAAGTCTAAAAGTATTTGGTTTTAAATATACTTAATTAAGTATCAAAAGTAAATGCAATTGCTAAAACATACTTAAGTATCAAAAGTTGAAGTATATATGATGTCAAATTGCTTAAATTAAGCAAACCAGAAAGCACAATTTTCTTGTTTTCTATTTTATTTATGGCTAGCCAGGGGCATGCACCAACACTGTTTTGTGAGTCAGTAGGGATGACCAGGGATATTCTCTTGATTCACCCATGAATTGGACTATTCCTGCGAAGTATTCAAAATGTAAGGAGTACTTTTAGGTGTCAGGGAAAATGTATGGAGTAAAAAGTTAGCAATTTTAAATTCAGGTTCTAACACAATAAAATGTGGAAAAAGTGCTGTGAATACTGTACGTCCTTGAACCGATTACATTTTTAATCGCACACAGAAGAAGCTATGAGGATAATTTAGTTGCTAATGGCAGCCTGCAATACCTGTGGTTGGTCTTCAACTTGAGTTACTCAATGAGAGGTGTCAGCACTGAGCAATGTCACTTCCTGAAGTAGCTCAAACTGCGAATGTTATGTCTCCATGAGACGCCATCCTAACCGACTTCATTGGCTTCAATGTGCTATTGAGTATTCACATAGGAATGAATGCTGTCACGTGATCAATTCATATATACAGTCACTGTGGCATAGCCATGGTAGCCAAAATAATGGCCTGCCAAGCATTTTTATACATGACCTTAAGCATGATGGGAGGTTAATTTCTTAATCAACTCAGAAACCAAACCTGTGTGGAATCACCTGCTTTCAGTAGACTTTGTTTACATTATTTTGACAGTTACTTGTATGTTGTAATGACAAAAACTATATATAAAAAAGCCCAGTAGTGAAAATCACTCTCAAGAGTTTGGAAGTATAACCTGGTATTTCAAGGCCCTTTAGAAAGTCCCCCATACTCACTTTTTGTGCTTCTACCGGGTTTCTACCCAAGATTATGCTCCGTTACCCTGTAAACAATGACTACAGATGTTAGTAAAACAAAATTAACAAGGCATAGCCGTTTTGGCTAAAAACTATTTATTTTAGTTTTGCTTTGTGCAACATCTGCACTGATTAAAGTGGAACACTTCAAAGATCCTGTTCCACACAGTGCACAAATTTCCCCAGCCAGAACCAACAGCTCCCTCGGATTACGGCCATATAAAACGGACCCAGTTGCAACTTTGAGGCCAATGAAGTCCTGCTACTCCCACTCCCTCTCTCTCCATTTCTCATTCCCTTTCCATCATTCCAATCAGTGATGTTCTCCCCTCCCTCTCGCCACTCATCCATCTCTCCCCCTCTTCCACCCACTGCTTTCTCTCTCTCTCTCCTAACTCTAGCCTTTCTTTTCTCTAACATTCTTTCTTTTTTCTCATCATCTGTCCATTTCCAATCTCCCACATCCTCTTGGACTCTTTTTTTAATGATTAACAAAAAATTCCACAAAACCTTCCACTCAGGCAGACCTGGGGGAAACACAAAACTGTGCTTTCAGAGGCTTGCTCCTCTTACAATGGGGTCTGAAATTGTTGACAGCGTTGATAAAGGTGCACAATAATGAATGCAGAAAATAAATCATTCAAAAACTGAGCTATGTTGTATGCAAAAAAGGGGGAAATTATTTTATACTAATACAATTGATCAGAGAAAGAGATTTGGTTTAACAAGTTACAAAAATTATTACATTGCTCGCTTTAACCTAGAAGCCAGCTGCACCCATGTGTCAGAGGAAACACTGTACCGGCTGGAGACCGAAGTTTGAGCTTTCAGGTGCTGGCCTGCCACAAGGAATAGCTAGAGTGGAATGGGACAAGGAAATCCCAGCCGGCCTAACCCTCCCCTGACGACTGTGCGCCAATTGTGTGTCGCCTCATGGGTCTACCAGTCACGGCCAGCTGTGACACAGCACTGGGATCGAACCCAGGTCTGTAGTGATGCTTTAAGCACTGCAATGCTTAGACAGCTGCGCCACTCGTTAGGCCCGACCCTCATTCAGGATTATCCGTAATCATGGTAGCATCCACACATTAGTGTAGAAACAAATTCTATTCTGTTTTACTTATCCCAAATGAACATCTGTTGTCATTGTTTACAGCACAATCTTGGGTAGAATCCCGGTAAAAGCAGAAAAGTGAGTATGAGGGACTTGCTAAATGCTTGAAATTAGCAGGTTTTACTCCCAAACATGAAAGCGTTTGAGAACAGAGGGTTTTCCTTAATAGCCTTTCTAATGCAAATTCTGACGAGTGTGTTGTACCCCAGGGTAGCCAGCTGGCTTGGACCATTGTTGTTTTTTGTGTTTACTAATGACCTTCCACTGACCTTGTATAAAACCTGTGTGTCCATGTACGCTGATAACTCAACAGTATACACATCGGCTACAAAAGTCAAATAAATTAAAGACACCCTTTATGCGGGGGTGGCAGGGTAGCCTAGTGGTTAGAGTGTTGGGCTAGTAACCGGAAGGTTGCAAGTTCAAATCCCCGAGCTGACAAGGTACAAATCTGTCGTTCTGCCCCTGAACAGGCAGTTAACCCACTGTTCCAAGGCAGTCATTGAAAATAAGAATTTGTTCTTAACTGACTAAATAAATGTATTTTAATTGTTTTTATTTTCTTCTGTGAAGCACATTGCGTTGCAATGTGGGGAGGGAGGAACGTCTTGGCCACCCTTCTTGTGGCATGTTGCTCTCACAGACAACTGACACTTGAGTCAACTTTTCTGGTTTGCAGGGACTGCACCCCAAAAACCACCAAGTTCAGAATTAGAAACAAACCATAGCATTTATTCACGACTCAAAACACAAACAGTAATTCAAAGGCAAAGTCTATAGATGGAAGGGTGTTGTTGGAGAGAAGGGCCTACATTTTCTAAATAACCTGGAGTCATCTCTTACCTGAAGAATTTCTATTGAGGGATAACTTAAGTGCTCAGGGAGTCTACATAAATAGGTCTATTTATATATTTGGTATTGGGTAAAATGCAGTTCCGTGTCTTACTATGATCAGGTTCACTCCACTCTTTTGAGAAACCTTATAAATGCATGTAGCGATAAGGTGCATACTCAAATAGTATACTGAGCAAAAATATCAATTTGCAACAAAGATTATACTGAGGTTCAAATAAATTCATTAGGTCCTAATCTATGGATTTCACGACTGAGCAGGGGCGCAACCATGTGTGGGCCTCGGAGGGAATATAGGCCCACCCACTGGGGAGTCAGGCCCACCCACTGGGGAGCCAGGCCCAGCCATTCAAAATGAGTTTTACCCCACAAAAGACATGACCACAATCATGAACAAGGGGGGTCAGTTTGAGGTCCTGCGTGTGTGTGTGTGTCCATCTAAGCTTGGGAAAAGGGGCGTTCTGGTGTTCTCCTCATGGCAGACAAACAGAGCTGAAGGAAATGTATCAGTTCTCAAGAAAAGCCACGTAGTCAGTGAGCCTGGCCAGCTGCTGCTCATTTGGAACCAGCGATACAGGGGGAGGATCTGTTGAAAGAGAGAGAGTGTGAGTAAGAGGGATTCCTCATAGAGCCAAGTCTTCTACCATGAAGCATCCTCCATACGTGTGTGTGTGTCAGAGTTTCCGTTATGAAAATGTGGTGCAGGACATTTGACCAGCAGCATTTCCATTTACCAGACATTTTAGAAATTTACGGGAACCATAGGCCTATGCATTGGGTGCGTAACCAGATTAAGGCATCCACCAACGATGATCGGAAGGACAAAAATCACATAATCACAGATTATAGTGAATTAATCTTAACAGAACGTGCAAATCGAGGATGCAATGACGTGTCTCTTACTTACTGCGCACTTTGTAGATAGAATAACTGTTGACATTTACTTTTCCTCAGCAAACAAGACGAGTAAACGAAAAGTACAATCATTTGCCTAGGCGGTGCGTGAGTTTGAAGTTTGGGGAAGCTAATTTTCACCATAAAAATGCAACTGTATTTGCAGACTTATCTAAAATAGCCTACTATTCGGAATCTAACGAGTAGAGTGTATAGTCATCATTTAGGCTAATAATATAACTCAAATTACTGTTCGCAAAAAGGATTGTCCAATGCATGACTGAGCGCATATAGCAGAGAGGCCTAGGCTATATCAGATGTGTTCTCTTTCTTTGCGTAGGAAAAATTAAGCTTTTTATTTAGATGTGTCATTCAATTCTACTACACTTTACAGTACTGCAGACTTTAGCAGAATCTTTTTTAATTACAGGGTAGCCCACTCTGCTGACACTGACAAACAGATCAATAAAAACGACGTTGTCCATATAACAGTTGAGACAAATAGAATATGACATTCATCTAAGCTGGAGGTGGAAATTATTGCCCAAAAACAAACTTAAGTGGCACTGACCCGACCATGATAGATTGAATATGTGCAGTGAGCACTCACCAAGGATATGGTCATTGCTCTCCGCTGGTGCCAAACAACATGAACATGACAGAAATGGGCAACAGGTTTCAATGGCATATGGAAGTCTTTATAAAAATAGGCTAATTGCCTCCACTGACATGGTCGGATTTTGCCTAAGCTACTTTGAAGCAAGGTAAAACATACCTCATAATATGTAGTGAAACTTTCAGGTTACAAACAATTAAGAAGCTATACATTTTCTAAATGCATACTGCCTCTCGCTCATTGCAAAGTGGTGTGTGATGCACTGATGAAGCCTGTCTTCATTTGCCTATGCATTTAAAAAGCAAATGGGAAGCGTGCTTCAATTTACAGTTGAGAAATAAAAACAATAGCTGTATGTATGACGTGGGACAAAAATATATTTTTAACACAAGATTGCATTTAGCATTGTTGCGCAATGATTGGGCTTATGAAACCGCTGTCTGACAGATTTTCTGCTCGAAGGCTCTGTATGCTGATTCAAAGTAAGAACAATTGAGGTGCGAGAGGATTAATTGAGGGGCTGATGGATCAAGTCAGATGAACATATGTGCCACAGATTCTCAGCATGATGGTCTGCTGATTACAGAAAGGGGCTGTTACAAGGTCCCGCAAAATGTTTCCATACAAAGTCGGAGGAAAAAGGCTCAGGCATGACAAATGGCCTACTGACGGGAGAAAAGAGAAGGGCAACAGCTCCACCTACCTGGCTTCTGGGGCATTACCATCCTGGTGGCAGGGTCTGCCTGCCAACCCTGGCTCACCACCCCTGTGGGAGCGAGAAAGTGATGAGAGAGGAGGGTTGGGTGGAGAAAAGTGCAAAATAAACAAAGAGATGAAAGGGGAAAAGTTAGACACACTATTTTTAGGTCTAAACTTGAAAAGTCACATGAAGAGATTAAGGATATACAAAACTATGGTATACGACTGTATTATTGATCCAGTAGCCAGATGGTAGTGAGTATAGATTAGGTTCTGCACTGCTTCTGCTTACCCTTCACAGCGTCCTCCACGGAGTAGCCCACAAAGGCGGCAAAGTCTTCTGCCATGATGGAGGTGTACGCCTGGGCCACCAGGCCATACGCCCTCCGACGAGTGGTCTCTGTGGAAATAAAGATGGGTACAGACGTGAGATGTCTGCATTTAAGAGATCTAATAACACCTCATGTAAACTGCACAACATGGAGCCCAGCCCCTTGGGCAAAAAGTTATATTATTGTACTACTTATGTAGCAGTGCTAATAACAATGTCTATACTTGGACTGAGCAATAGCAAGTCAAATAGGCTTACAGTGTAAGGCAGAGCACAAAGCACAGGAAAAGGAGAGCACAAAACATGGTCAGTGTATGATTTGGTCCCGAGTCAAGAGTGGGTCAACTGCTCCTTATGACGACATTGCAAAACAATTTAGCCTCACAGCTGACGGCAAACCAGACTTTGGCTTACACCTTTGATGGATTTGTATGTTTATTGATGCCCCGACAGCTTCAATGAACAAGCCCTAAGTTATCGCCTTCGCACTTTATAGCCTAGCAACAGTCTGTGTGTACTAACAACCCCCCATTTGCTACAACAGTGTTACCGGTGGTAACATAACAACTGGGACGAGTGGAGACAGCTGCGAGGACAGACGCAGTGACTGTCCGGGGTTTTTCCCCCTTTCTTCTCCCCAAAGAGCCCCCTGTTATCAATGTTACTTAATTTTCTAAACAAATGCCACATTTGGTTTTAACTACAGGCATTTGCCCAGAAAAATCAACCGATATCCTTCCAACCACATTATGTAGCCTACTGTATATGGCACAATTAAGAGCCAGAGCATTATCAACTGGTGTGCCCAAGTAATATAAATTAAAACTTCTGGTCCTGCCTTTTTAAGTAGACCTACAAAATGCCCAACCCACCTGAGGATGTCTTTCTCAGCCATCTACAGTGCATTCGGAAAGTATTCAGACCCCTTAACTTTTTCCACATTTTGTTACGTTACAGAATTGCCCCTCATCAATCCACACACACATACCCCATAATGACAAAGCAAAAACAAGTTTAGACATGTTTGGAAATGTAGAAAAAAATTCTAAACTGAAATATCACATAAGGATTCAGACCCTTTACTCAGTACTTTGTTGAAGCACCTTTGGCAGCGATTACAGTATCAAGTATTCTTAGGTATGGTTCTACAAGCTTGGCACACCTGTATTTGTGGATTTTCTCCCATTCTTCTTTGCATATTCTCTCAAGTTCTGTCAGGTTGGATGGGGAGCGTAGCTGCACCGCTATCGGGTTCAAGTCCAGGCTCTGGCTGGGACACTCAAGGACATTGAGACTTGTCCTGAAGCCACTACTGCGTTATCTTGGCTGTGTGCTTAGGGTCATTGTCCTATTGGAAGGTGAACCTTCACCCCAGTCTGAGGTTCTGAGTGCTCTGGAGCAGGTTTTCTTCAAGGATCTCTGCACTGTGCTCTGTTCATCTTTCCGTCAATCCTGACTAGTGTCCCAGTCCCTGCCTCTGAAAAACATCCCCACCACCATGCTTCACCGTAGTGAAGGTGCCAGGTTCCCTCCAGACGTGACGCTTGGCATTCAAGCCAAAGAGTTCAATTTCGGTTTCATCAGACCAGAGAATCTTGTTACTTTAGGTACCATTTGATACTTTCCGAATGCACTGTATTTCCTGTGCTTGAGGAGTATAAAATCAATCTCGCTGTATTGATTGCGTTCATTTTATTCTTGCTTGTGCCGGTCGTTTCTTCCCATTAATGTTACGACCACGGAAACGTTTGTAATGTTAAACACACCCTGGTAATAGCTGAAATGGACTCAAAGGAATAGATTGTCTTTCTGTTGAATCTATAAGAACGCTAAAGCTTTGTCAGGGATTTAACGCATAGTCTTGACACATACCACAAGAAATATAACTTTTTATGGGTGTTACATTTTTTAATAGAGTTGAAATGTTAAATTAGATTTTGTATAGATAGGTGTAGCCTCTGCAGAGACACCAACAACCAGATTTTTTTCAGTTTTTAGGGGAAATTAAAAGAGCCTGTGACAAAGACTTCCGCTTTTGGACGTATACGAGGCAAAACTCAATTTTAAATCCTACACATTTACTGGATTGGTTGAACAGTGCAGAAGAGAACCTTTGCCGACCGTTTTTTCCCCCATTCTCGTCAAGACCAGTATATAGGGGATCTAGTTACAGGCATTTCTATTAAGCCTGCTACCTTACGTTAAGATACAGTGCCTTCAGAAAATATTCACAACCATAGACTTAGTCCACATTTTGTTGTGTTAGAGCCTGATTTTAAATTGGATTAAATGTAGATTTGTGGGCATCGGCCGACACACAATACCCCATAATGTGAAAGTGGAATTAAGTTTAGAAATTTGTTCTAATTAATAAAAAAATTAAAGTTTAATTATCTTGAGTCAATAAGTATTCAACGTTCAGAAGTACAAATGTGCTTACATAGGTCACATAATAAGTTGCATGAACTAATAATAGTGTTTAACATTTTCTTATGACTACCTCATCGCTGTACCTCACACATACAGATAATTGTATGGTCCCCTCAGTCAAACACAGATTCAACCACAAAGACCAGGGAGGTTTTCCAATGCCTTGAAAAGGGCACCCATTGACATGAATATCCCTTTGAGTATGGTGAAGTTATTTCACTTTGGATGGTGTATCAATATACCCAGTCCCTACAAAGTTACAGGCATCCTTCCTAAATTAGTGGCCGGAGTAGAAGGAAACCGCTCAGAGATTTCACAATGTGGCCAATGGTGACTTTAAAACAGTTTAATGGCTGAGATAGGAGAAAATTGGAGGAGAAAATTGAGGATGGATCAACCTTGTAGTTACTCCACAATACTAACCTAATTGGCAGTGAAAATAAGTTAGCCTGTACAGAATAAAAATATTCCTAAACATGCATCCTGTTTGCAACAAGGCACTAAAAGTAATACTGCAAAAAATGTGGCAAAGCAATTAACTTTTTGTCTTGAATACAAAAAGTAGAATGTTTTGGGGTAAATTCAATACAACACATTACAGAGTACCACTCTCCATATTTTCAAGCACAGTGGTGGCTGCATCATGTCATGGGTATGCTTGTAATCATTAAGGACTGGAGTTTTTCAAAATAAAAAAATATAAACCAAATGGAGCTAAGTACAGGCAAAATCCTAGCTGAGTTAGTTGACTTAAAATCTATTTAAAAATCTATGACAAGACCTGAAAATGATTGTCTAGCAATGATAAAACAATTTGACAGAGCTTGAAAAATTTGAAAATAATAAAACATACCCTGAAAGACAGACAGCTGTAATTGCTGCCAAAGGTGCTTCTACAAAGTTGTGACTCAGGGATGTGAATACTTTTGTAAATGAGATTGTGTATTTCTGCATAAAAAAAATCTAAATGAGAAAAAAATCTGTTGCTAATGTTTTGACTTATGGGTATTGCGTGTAGATGGGTGAAAAAAAAATATAAATTCAAATTAGGCACAATTTTCTGTATTTTAATAAAAATAAAAAATAAAAAAAATTCTGATACCATTAGAAAAATGAATACAAATGCATTCTAAGAAAAAAGTGAATTGACAATAAATGTATAAATGGAATTCCCACCAAAATCCCTGAACTAAATATTTGTCCGCCCCAGTAAAATGTTTGTGCTCTAATTCAGTTAATAAAGTTCAGTGTCTTCATCCATTGTCTGTTGCATTTATTAGAATTGTTCTTAAAACCTTTTAACAATTTTGATGACCGTCGCTCACACCACTGATAAAATATTACAACTAATTCTAAAGGAATTTGGAGACTACAAGAACAGATGGCAGGAGCCATTGAACCAGCTGAGTGGCAGGGTACTATCCAAAAGATGACTAGTCATGTGGGCCGCCCCCTCCAAATGCCTCCGCTACAGCTCTTCAGAAAGGAGTTGGTCGTTGCTGAGCAAGCCGGTCTATGACATGAGGGGGATGGTACTTAATGGAGGAGAAACGGGACCCCCACCTGACCTTCACTGACACTCTATTCCAGGGCCTCTGTCATTTCTCAACATCTTAACTTTTAAAAATAGCCCCCCACTCCCCCCCAATCTTCACCAGCAAAGGCTTGCCACTGAGGACTTCGCAAGGGCTTTTATTTTTAAATGCTGGCACATGCCAAGTGAGAGCAACAACATATTAGGACAACACCCAAATTATAGTTATCTTTCAAAACTATTTTGTTTTGAACTTCAAACTGATTTGCTGGGTATGCATGTGTGTGTTTCTCTGTACCTTGAATAATCGGAATCTGATAAAAGCAAATAAATATCTGCTTGAGTCATTTGAAGCATTGTTTATTTCAGGTTGCGACGAAAACAGATCTGTCTAAATATTTTGTTGCCAGTTGAGGGCACGCAATCAATTCAAGCATTTATCCATTTGATACAACCGCAGGCATTCTAGATGCAGATGAGAAATCACAAATCAAAACTTTATTCCCATCTCAATCTCTACACCTGATAAAGTCTTCAAGTGTAAACAACCAGAGTGTATTCAACCTAAAGTACATAACAAATAGATCTGAATAAATCTGATATGGAAATACAAAAGTATAAAAAAACAATATAGTTTACCAAGTGGCAAAGTTTAAGAGTATAAAAACCTAAATATTGCACTCAAAACTGGGGTAAGCCATTGTGTATTAAAGTCAATCCACTCTTACGAAAACATTCGGACACAACCAACTTCTTCCATCCTTCCTTACTCTTAAATTATCTTAATATCTCTGAAACATTGAAACTAGAGTCCATGCAATGGACATTCAGGTTGAAGAGCCTTCAAAAGTAGTAAATTGTTCATTTGTTCTGTTCGTATATTTTCAAGTTTCATCACTCCTCCTCTTCGTCCCCTTCCGCATCCTCAAACTCGTCATCGTCGACCATTCCAAAGTCCATCTTGGCCAGGACGACCTCCACATGCTCTGTGGACAGTGTGAAGTGGTCCATCTTCTCGAAGCCTGGCTCGGGCCTCTCCTCGCCCAGGGAGCTCTTGGCGGTGTCCTTGGTCTGTGTAATCAGGCCCTTGGAGGCCAGCAGGAACTCGGCAGCACCGCTCTGCTCCAGGGCCTGAACCGCCGTGTCAGTCAGCTCTGAGCCTGCCTGCAGTCGTTCGCCATAGCGCTGGGCCAGCGCCCGCAATGCTGTCACCTTCTCGTCCTGCTCCTTGCCGATCTGTTCCAGCAGCATGCCCTTACGCTCCTCCAGCACAGCGTAGAGCAGGTCGAAGCGCTCACCCAAGCTTTGCTTGGCGCGCTGTGCATTGTCCTGCACCGCCCGGCAGGCGTCCTCCATCTGGTTGAGTAGGGCCTGAAGGCGACCATTGCCCGCCACCAGGGCGTCGATGGCGTTGCTAAGCTCGCCCTTCTGCACCTGGTAAACACTGGCAAGCGGCGACACCTCACAGTCCTTGTGCTGGCCAAACACTTTGCACATGGAGCAGGTGGGCATCTGGCAGGTAACGCAGTAGATGTTGATCTTCTCCTCCTCGTGCTCCTGGCACATGGGTTCCTTAGAGTCCTTGGGCTTCAGCGGAGTCTCTGTGCTGTCTCCGCTGCCACTACCCCCGCCACCCTCCTGCTGTTGCTTGTAGATGTCGATGATGTTCTCCACCAGCAGGTTGCGTTGAAGGCCGTGCACGCCGTGGCGGTCCAGGACCACCTCGAAGCGGCAGGTGGGGCAGCGGAAGACGCCACCCGAGAAGCGGTAGGGATTGCGTGAGTCGTAGAGGTCGCTGGCACAGCCACGGCACAAGTTGTGCTGGCAGGGCAGGATGACCACGGGCTTAGTGAACATCTCCAGGCAGATGGGGCAGCTCAGCTGCTTCTCCAGGCTCTCCATGGGGCTTGGTGGACGCACCACCGAGCCAGTCCTCTGGACATCCATGCTGAAATAGGCTTCTCCTTAATGTTGGGCTAGAAAAGCTGAGTCTCTTTTTCGACAAAGCCTTCTCAAACTTCACAGTGTCTTGGACGACTGCTTCTTCTCCTATAGGCTTTAACAAGCCAGTAACTATGGAGGCTGGGGGCTGAACCTTTCTCTTTGGTAGCTGCTTCAGAGTCCGCTGAAGTGCTGACATCTGTTCTGACTGGGGAATAGCAGCCCTGTCCTTTATACAAGCCTGCGACACCCGATATCTCCCACCAACCAGGGTACACATTCCTCCCTGCTTGTTTGCCAGACTCTTTTCTGAGAAAATACCCCCCACCCACTGGCTGCTGCATGTGTCATATGTTACACAAGGAGCGAGATCAACTCCCACAGTGACAGAAATCTGACAGGGCCAGGAGAACATTCAGCAGAGATAAAGGCCCCCGTGTGACTGTCCCAGAGCAGTCGCACCTGAGGAAGGTTTCCTTAAGGGTAAACAACATGCCTTGTCACGTCAACACACCCCTGACTTTGTTTACGACAAGCTAGTTTTCCAGGAGTATTACGACAAAGCCAACATAGGCTTCATAAAGCTGACCACCTTTCTCGCTGGCGTAGCCTACTTATAGACTCTGGTCATATCAGAGCACTTCAGTAGATTAAATATTTCTCACTACATACTTTTTCCCCCCCTTCTACATATGCCCAATGAATGGTGTTTTGAATCCAACATCTTACTCGATAAACTGCCCCAACAAAACAAGCAGAATAAAATACCTCCCAGTGACATTTCTTTGGATTGATTGCCGTTATATTACACAAGCGGTCAGCTATAGGTTAAACCCCATATCGTGGAAATTGTCTTGAGTAACTCTCCTGTGAATGTGTAGCACATTCCGTGACGTTGAAAAATTATAAAAAATAAAGAACAGTGAGCACCAGGGATGAGCTATTCTTAACCTTG
Source organism: Oncorhynchus gorbuscha (assembly GCF_021184085.1). Lineage (NCBI taxonomy): Eukaryota > Metazoa > Chordata > Actinopteri > Salmoniformes > Salmonidae > Oncorhynchus > Oncorhynchus gorbuscha. The sequence goes on along the minus strand of NC_060173.1, from coordinate 66,263,593 downwards.
CCACATGAGTGACTTCATGTATGGGTCTACCAGGGTCCAAAAGTTAGAGGTGGTTACACGTGGGGAGTGTGAGCAGTGAAGGTCATACGTGTTTCCATATGACACTCTTATCTGCAGAGGCAGGAGCTTACTGATGGATATTTTAGTGTAATTTAAGACACCATCTTATCTGTCCATTTCATAACCTTGTGACAATACCTTTGTAATATACTCATCTATATTGACTACTGTCATTTTGAGAATCAAGAAAACAGATCTGTTTTGAACAATTGTGGTAGGCTAAATGGTGTGATGCTGCTTATGGTTTAACCTCACTAGGGTAGGGGGCACTATTTTCACCTCCGGATGAAAAGCGTGCCCAAAGTAAACTTGGATAGAAAGATTTGGATAGAAAACACTAGTTTCCAAAACTGTTAAAATAATGTCTTTGAGTATAACAAAACTGATATGGCAGGCTTTGATGTATAACATACATTTTCAAGAATGTAAAATATTTTAATTTAGTATTTTTGGATTACGCGCTCTGCAGTTTCACTGGATGTTGGCCAAGTGGGACGCTACTGTCCCAGGTACCCATAAGTTAAAGGGCTAGATTAAACAAGGTGAACTGTATCATATCATGCTGTGCATCAATTTGTTTGTGTTCTTATAGAGCCTAATAAATTTCAATGAGGTATTACAAAACCTTTTAAAGATGGAATCCGCAGTACTGGAAAACAGCTCCACTGTCCGCATGACAAAGAGGAGCTGGGGAGCATCACATATGGTAAATATACATATGCTGCTGTTCTATCGTGTGTGCAATAATGGGAGAAAAAAAACTTGTTTACAGTAACTTTTTGTTGTTCTTATAGAGCAAATGGACATGGCAGTTGCACAATTCAGGATTCCAACTTTAAGCTCCCTTATGTTTGCCCCGTATTACCACTTCACAGCTGGGAAACAATGTAGGCCTATGTAGGATGTAAGTGGCACCCTCTTTTATTTATTTGACTAGGCAAGTGAGTTAAGAACAAATTCTTATTTACAATAGCGGCCTGCCTTGTTCAGGGATTCTTACCTTGTCAGCTCAGGGATTCAATCCAGTAACATTTCATTTACTGGCCCAACGCTCTAACCACTAGGTTACCTGCCACCCCTTTTGATTATCAAGAACCCTCAATAGGCAGCAGATTACAATGTCCAGTTGAAGTCGGAAGTTGACATACACTTAGGTTGGAGTCATTAAAACTTGTTTTTCAACCACTCCACTAATTTATTGTTAACTATAGTTTTGGCAAGTCGGTTAGGACATCTACTTTGTGCACGACACAAGTAACTTTACTTGTGAAGTCGGAAGCTTACATACACTAAGTTGACTGTGCCTTTAAACAGCTTGGAAAATTCCAGAAAATGATGTCAAGACTTTAGAAGCTTCTGATAAGCTAATTGACATAATTTGAGTCAATTGGAAGTGTACCTGTGGATGTATTTCAAGGCCTACCTTCAAACTCAGTGCCTCTTTGCTTGACATCATGTGAAAATCAAAAGAAATCAACCAAGACGTCAGAAAAATAAATAGAGACCTCCACAAGTCTGGTTCATCCTTGGGAGCAATTTCCAAACACCTGAAGGTACCACGTTCATCTGTACAAACAATAGTACGCAAGTATAAACACCATGGGACCACGCAGCCGTCATACCGCTCAGGAAGGACATGTGTTCTGTCTCCTAGAGATGAAGGTACTTTGGTACGAAAAGTGCAAATCAATCCCAGAACAGCAGCAAAGGACCATGTGAAGATGCTGGAGGAAACAGGTACAAAAGTATCTATATCCCCAGTAAAATAAGTCCTATATCGACATAACCTGAAAGGTCGCACAGCAAGGACGAAGCCACTGCTCAGAAACCGCCATCAAAAAGCCAGACTACGGTTTGCAACTGCACATGGGGACAAAGATCGTACATTTTGGAGAAATGTCCTCTGGTTTGAGTACAAAATAGAACAGTTTGGCAATAATGACCATCGTTATCTGACCCACTGGGAATGTGATGAAAGAAATAAAACATTCTACTATTATTCTGACATTTCACATTCTTAAAATAAGGTGGTTATCCTAACTGACCTAAAACAGGGAATTTTTACTAGGATTAAATGTCCGGAACTGTGAAAAACTTCCTACTTCAACTGTAAACATGGCAAAATGTGCTATATAACAAGTGTGGGGCCACTAGTTTCATAATTTAAGTAAGAATACAAATTCTTACATCAACTACCCAACATATTTAATCCTGCTACAAATTGTCCAAAGCTAATTCTAACATGAAAAACATGGAGCTGCTGATTGTGTGAACATCTAACAAATCTATCCTTATCCAATGTATTTCTTCTTGTCCAGGTTTAGGCTATGAATATACACTGCTCAAAAAAAATTAAGGGAACACTAAAATATAATCCTAGATGAATGAAATATTCTTATTAAATACTCTCTTTACATAGTTGAATGTGCTGACAACAAAATCACACAAAAATGATCAATGGAAATCAAATTTATCAACCCATGGAGGTCTGAATTTTGGAGTCACACTCAAAATTAAAGTGGAAAACCACACTACAGGCTGATCCAACTTTAAGGATGTAATCTCCTGGTAGCGCCTCTATGCTCTGGACACTACGCTGACAGACACAGCAAACCTTCTTGCCACAGCCCGCATTGATGTTTCATCCTGGATGAGCTGCACTACCTGAGCCACTTGTGTGGGTTGTAGTCTCAGTCTCATGCTACCACTAGAGTGAAAGCACCACCAGCATTCAAAAGTGACCAAAACATCAGCCAGGAAGCATAGGAACTGAGAAGTAGTCTGTGGTTATCACCTGCAGAACCACTCCTTTGTTAGGGGTGTCTTGCTTATTGCCTATAATTTCCACCTGTTGTCTATTCCATTTGCACAACAGCATGTGAAATTTATTGTCAATCAGTGTTGCTTCCTAAGTGGACAGTTTGATTTCACAGAAGTGTGATTGACTTGGAGTTACATTGTGTTGTTTAAGTGTTCCCTTTATTTTTTGGAGCAGTGTAGTAAATTGGTGAGAGTCAAAGCCTAAGCAAGAGTTCAGTCTGTCTCAACAGGACAATACAGTGAGCCTCAAACAAATCTACAGTCAATCAATCACTCACTCAATGTGAAGCATTACTCTCTGGAGTGTATTCAATAACACCCAGTAACAGTCTCCAGAATGTTTTTCTCATCAGAAGACATACAAAAACAAAACAGCATGCATATTCTAAGAGCCGTTGCAGAACTAATGTTATATTTGAAAACCTGGAAACTCAGTCACAAAACCATGTGATCAGTCACATTGTGTTAGCAATGCATTTTGAGCCACAGATGTATATAGGATGTTTTCATTCAGGTCAGGTGTGTGCAATTGGTAACAGAAAAGTGCACGGCCATGACAGTACCTCTCAGGGCCTCCATGACTGGCAGGATGTTCTCAGACCACTGGTGAGCTGCGATGGCCGAGTAGATCCCTGGGAAGTCTCGCTGCCATATACGCTGACCCACGGCCCATACGGCCGTCAGTTCTAGGTTTGCCTGCACACAGCACATGTTTCAACCCACTTCACTGACATTACCATACATTGGGGCCTAGACTATAATGAATGACATGCAGGCTAGGAGGCCTGTTGATAGTGAACACATTGGATACACTCATTCTCATGTGTTGAATTAATTCAGCGTGCAGGGCAGGTCCCACTGCTCTACCATCATTTTCAACGTGGGAAATGATATGATGAGTACCTATTCAATAGTTACGGAGTTCCCAGTGTAACTTTAACATTTTGTCTAACAACTATGGATGTTAACGGATAATCGTTTAAATCGTTTAGCCGCTGAAAATACATTTGATTGGTCATGCTCATCAGTCTATAGGTTAAATTGCATAATTTAGGAGTTAAATTGGCACTTGTGTATATTCATTAGTTGTCATGTAGATTATCCCACCTGCACAGCATAGAGCCTAGTTTTAGGAGTGGAATGGCCTATCACGGGTAGGCAACCCTGTTCCTGGAGTGCAGCAGGATTTTTAGTTCCAACACTAGGCACCACACCTGACCAACTGAATTAATTGATCAGTTCAGTGATTGCCTAAATTCAACACACCTGGTCTTCCTGCAGCACTCCAGGACCAGGGCTGCCTGGCCTATCACCTGTCAGACAGTGCAGCTCTTTAAAAATCTGGAGTGAAGAAGCATGTGCTTTTATAAGCCCAGTCATTGCACAACAAATGACAATTCTAAATGAGCTACTATTTTAAATTCTCAAACTCAACTCGTAATTAAAGAGTCCCACCCATTCGCCATTCAGTCCATAGGCTAGTCAACAATAGGCAGGCTATCATCACGTCACCCACCACTTTTCAATGTGAGCTTGAGGCAGTATAATTGTTTGAAATCTGAAAGTTTTACTTTGATTAAAATAATGAGGCATGTCTTACCTTGCTTCAAAACTTGGGAGGTAATTATTTCATACAGACTTAATGTCACGACCACCATTCTCCTGTTCTATTGGGTTTCATATCAACTTTCCTTCATTTTGGGGCGGCAGCGTAGCCTAGTGGTTAGAGCGTTGGACTAGTAACCGGAAGGTTGTGAGTTCAAACCCCCGAGCTGACAAGGTACAAATCTGTCGTTCTGCCCCTGAACAGGCAGTTAACCCACTGTTCCCAGGCCGTCATTGAAAATAAGAATGTGTTCCTAACTGACTTGCCTGGTTAAACAAAGGTAAAATTAAAAATTTTAATTAAAATGTCCAGAAGCCAAAGGCACAATCCTAGTCATATTATCAACCCATCCTAGTTGTTGCCATTAGCTATCTTTGAGATTCACCTGTCACATATGGAACCACTCGCATTTGGTGCACTGTTTAGAACAGTGTTTTCACGTTAATTGCATTTTGGAAAATGTTTGGAAATGAGGTTTTATTAACTGTTTCATCACAGAAGTTGCATGTTCAATAATAGGCTTTAGCCTTTTAACTAAGACAATAGGAAGGCTTGCTATTGTTCTATGTTTCCATTAAGCTCTTAAAATGTCATGTACATGCATTATATTTGGTTGGTCAGTCATTTGACTGTTTGGAGAGAGAACATCTATTTGTTGACCGGTTAATGAGGTTAATGCAGCAAAATTGACCCGAAATGTGCGTACCTACTAACAAAAAGACACTTATGACACCAAGACATTTACAGCTATCTAAGTATGAGAAATTCAAACCCTTCTCACCGATTTAATGGCTTGAGGAATTCGCTTCCACAAATACCTTGCGTTATTCCTGTAAAAAGAGAAAAAGTCATTGACAATTAATTCCAATCATGTCTCAGTGGGCAGAAAATCTTAACTTTAGAAGGGCTTTTGGAAAGGCATAGCCTGACTTGCATGTCATTGTGCAGTAGATAGAGCACCAACAGCTGGGCATACACTTGAGGGGTAGCAATGCCACCTGGAGCCTGGCAATAAAAAGAGCATGAATTAGTTAATGCCTATTTGGTAGCACCCTCATGACTTAGGATAGCCCAATAATGGAGTAAAGGAGCCTACGTTACTCCTTACAGTCCAAGGACCTTACGTGTTCTGTTTAAAGGCGAATTGGCTCGAAGTCAAAACAGCTACATACTCCATCTAATCCTGAATCGATTCTCAATTGCGGTACAGTTCTAGAATCAAATCCCTCTACTTTTCATATCAAATGTCACAAATGCAAAATACACACTTACTGTACATTGTTAAAACAGTTGCAGCCGACAATATATTTCAGTGACAACATGTTTGGGGCATCATTCTTCCATTTACACACAGGTGTTAGGAGACTCCACAAGTAGTCAACTGTCTTCAGTCTGTTTTCAGTAAACACGCACTGTAACATGGAGATATGGCCAAGTTGGAAACATGGAGATACGGCATTACCATGCAGTGCTAAAAAAAAATCATAAAAGTTCACATGGAAGGAACCATACGGAGGCCAAATTATCACTATTGTGTAGTTAGAGACGAGAAGACTCCCGCTGAACGACTGGAAATGTGTCTCCGGTAAGAATGACACTGGGACAATTCATCATTACTACATTTGGGTATTGCGCCCTAAACAGAATGGCTTGCAAAATGAATATGCACAGAACTGTTCTGTGCATCATTTTGCATGCCATCATGCAGGACCAGCTACTGATTTGAAATCAGTAATCTATATGGGAACAACCAGTTAAATGTATTGATGTTGCTAAAGATAGGAGACAGAAGAATAGGAACAAACTAGATTAATTGTTATAATGCGCCATTGTGTGAGTCAGGCTGTTGGTAGGTCTGCCCACCTATGAAACCAGTAGGTCGATAGGAAAATAACTTTTCTGTTCTGGTGAAGCTGTTTTCTGTTCTGTATAAGCTTTGGTCAAACAGGGAGAAAATGATCTTCTCCATGCAAACTCCCAAGTGACGCCCCCGAGTTGTGAAGCGGTCTAAGGCAGTGCTTGGGGCGTCACTAGAGACCCTGGTTCGATCACGGGCTGTATCACAACCGGCCGTGATCGGGAGTACCATATTGCGGCGCACAATTGGCCCAGCGTCATCCGGGTTAGGCCGCTATGGTAAAATAAGAATTTGTTATAAACTGACTTGCCTAGTTATATATATATATATATATATATATATATATATATATATATATATATATATATATATATATATATGAAGCAGATGTATCAAATAAGGAAAATGAGGGTAAAACATGTATCTGGTGGACATCTGGCATTAATGTTCCAGTGTCAAGCTAAGAATGTAGCCTTTAAAGCCACTAGTCTGTATTGTATATACCAAAGAGTAGCATACATTTAGAAGCTTAGTTTAAAACCTTGTCTGTGCATACCATCAGAGTAGGCCACCAACACAAAACGTACGGTTAAACAACAGACAAAATGTAAGCACTAGTCAACTGACGTACGGGTAACAAGATACTTTACGCACAACTCATTCAATGAATTGCGTTAGTCAATTTCATGTTATGAACTAGCTAGTTAGATGTGTTGTTTGCCAACTAACGCTAGTGTGTCTGTGTGTGGATGGAAAGCTAACGTACAACTGAACTTAGCAGCCAGCTACACCAAACGTAAACAACGGAGCAGATGCAAAAACACTAACGTTAGCAACATCCTAACTAGCTAAGTTAGCGAACTACGGTCGTGCAGCTAGCTACTTTCACTCACCGCGTTAGCTTTGTTCAACTTAACGGTAATGTTATGATCTAGCTAGCTCGACATGTTGTGTTCGCTGACGTTACCGAGTTAGCGTGTGTGGATGAGTAACTTAGCTAGCTACAACACAACCCAAAGCGACTATCTTCGAACAGCGACATTTAAATTATACAACTTTGAAGAAATACATACCTCAAGCTCCTGTGTTTCGCACTGCTCTAAAAGTTTATCATAATTTTCACCCATTATCACTGCGGCAGGCATTTTGTTGCTGCCCAGATCAGTCATTCGGCCAGATACTGGGTTTCCAATTGCACTAGTAGTTACCACAGCCACAAAGTCCAATTGGATTTGGTCTTTAAAACATTTATAGAAACACACATTTTCCTCTTGGTATTCATTTAAGGTTAAGGCCACGGTTTGCAGTGTGATTATGGTTAAAATCACATTTTAAGATGAAAAACAAAATGTAGAAATAGGCGGGGTTTACGACAGTGTGGCTGTGGTAACTAGTGAAGACCGAGGTACTGGGTCATTTCTTCTTTAAATATGTATTGATATATCGCAACCAAGTGAAAGCTGCATACACCGCAACCTACTGTATTGGAGTGCTAGGCACCTATTAACCTATATCTATTTCTCTTATCGAGCCGTGTTTACTGTTCTAGGAAATTTAAAAATATAAAAATTGCCCTACCACCTAACCCAACACAAATTTAAACCTCACCACTATTCTAGTACTGATGCTACACCAGGCCTGCAGCCTGGGAGGATTCAACATTCTCCCAAATCCATTCAGCTGATGTTCTGAAAAATCTGGACCCCTACAAATCAGACAATCTGGACCCTTTCTTTCTAAAATTATCTGCCAAAATTGTTGCCACCCCTATTACTAGCCTGTTCAACCTCTCTTTCGTGTCGCCTGAGATTCCCAAAGATTGGAAAGCAGCTGCGGTCATCCCCCTCTTCAAAGGGGGGACACTCTCGACCCAAAATGCTACAGACCTACATCTATCCTACCATGCCTTTCTAAGGTCTTCGAAAGCCAAGTCAACAAACAGATTACTGACCATTTTGAATCTCACCATACCTTCTCTGCTATGCAATCTGGTTTCAGAGCTGGTCATGGGTGCACCTCAGCCACGTTCAAGGTCCTAAACGATATCTACACCGCCATCGATAAGAAACATTACTGTGCAGCCGTATTCATTGATCTGGCCAAGGCTTTCGACTCTGTCAATCACCACATCCTCATCGGCAGACTCGACAGCCTTGGTTTCTCAAATGATTGCCTCGCCTGGTTCACCAACTACTTCTCTGATAGAGTTCAGTGTATCAAATCGGAGGGTCTGCTGTCCGGACCTCTGGCAGTCTCTATGGGGGTGCCACAGGGTTCAATTCTTGGACCGACTCTCTTCTCTGTATACATCAATGAGGTCGCTCTTGCTGCTGGTGAGTCTCTGATCCACCTCTACGCAGACGACACCATTCTGTATACTTCCGGCCCTTCTTTGGACACTGTGTTAACAACCCTCCAGGCAAGCTTCAATGCCATACAACAGTCCTTCCGTGGCCTCTAATTGCTCTTAAATACAAGTAAAACTAAATGCATGCTTGCTCTTCAACCGATCACTACCTGCACCTACCCGCCTGTCCAACATCACTACTCTGGACGGCTCTGACTTAGAATACGTGAACAACTACAAATACTTAGGTGTCTGGTTAGACTGTAAACTCTCCTTCCAGACCCATATCAAACATCTCCAATCCAAAGTTAAATCTAGAATTGGCTTCCTATTTCGCAACAAAGCATCCTTCACTCATGCTGCCAAACATACCCTTGTAAAACTGACCATCCTACCAATCCTCAACTTTGGCGATGTAATTTACAAAATAGCCTCCAATACCCTACTCAACAAATTGGATGCAGTCTATCACAGTGCAATCCGTTTTGTCACCAAAGCCCCATATACTACCCACCATTGCGACCTGTACGCTCTCGTTGGCTGGCCTTCGCTTCATACTCGTCGCCAAACCCACTGCTCCATGTCATCTACAAGACCCTGCTAGGTAAAGTCCCCCCTTATCTCAGCTCGCTGGTCACCATAGCATCTCCCACCTGTAGCACACGCTCCAGCAGGTATATCTCTCTAGTCACCCCCAAAACCAATTATTTCTTTGGCCGCCTCTCCTTCCAGTTCTCTGCTGCCAATGACTGGAACGAACTACAAAAATCTCTGAAACTGGAAACACTTATCTCCCTCACTAGCTTTAAGCACCAACTGTCAGAGCAGCTTACAGATTACTGCACCTGTACATAGCCCACCTATAATTTAGCCCAAACAACTACCTCTTTCCCAACTGTATTTCATTTATTTATTTATTTTGCTCCTTTGCACCCCATTATTTTTATTTCTACTTTGCACATTCTTCCATTGCAAAACTACCATTCCAGTGTTTTACTTGCTATATTGTATTTACTTTGCCACCATGGCCTTTTTTGCCTTTACCTCCCTTCTCACCTCATTTGCTCACATTGTATATAGACTTGTTTATACTGTATTATTGACTGTATGTTTGTTTTACTCCATGTGTAACTCTGTGTCGTTGTATCTGTCGAACTGCTTTGCTTTATCTTGGCCAGGTCGCAATTGTAAATGAGAACTTGTTCTCAACTTGCCTACCTGGTTAAATAAAGGTGAAATAAGAAAAATAAAAAAATAAAAACACACCTTGTTACTCTTCTTCAGTAAAATCTTGTACACCCAAGTACTTCTCTGCAACTACCACCACAACATTTATTTTCTGTATTTTATGTTCGATTTCTGCAGTACAGTTGATAACCATGGCTATGAATGCTTAGAAACCAACAGGATAACGGAAGCACATGTTATTCCTACTCACAGGTAGCCTCTTAGGATCCCTTGACCTACTCACAGGGAGCCTCTTTGGATCCTCGCCCTACATATGACACGTTCTGTACTACTCTGATCCTGGCAACCTCAACCTGCCTTTCTCTCACCGGACACTTCTTATCTCTGGCATCATGGGTAACCCTACAGTTAAAACAGAACTTTTCCCACCGATACTACACATTCCTTTGTCTCATGCCCTCCTGCACACTTCTCACATCTAGGAATCTCCCTCATACAAACTGCTGCAACATGACCAAAAGCTTGGCACCTAAAACACCGTAATGGGTTTGGGAAAAAATCACCGGATAACTGACGCATCTTACTTGACTTTGTCAGGTATTGATGCTGCATCAAAATTCAGCAAGACAAAGCACCTCACAAGTGGCACGGTCAAAGGCACTGCATCACGGTGCGTGAGGCATCACTACAGACCCGGGTTCGATCCCAGGCTGTGTAACAGCTGACTGTGACCGGGAGATTGGCCCAGCGGGTTAAGCGAGCAGTGTGTCAAGAAGTAGTGTGGCTTGGCAGGGTCGTGCTTCAGAGGACACATTGCTCTCAAACTTCACCTCTCCTGAGTTCGTAGGGGAGTTGCAGCGATGGGACAAGACTTTAACTACCAATTGGATATCACGAAATTCGGGAGAAAAGGGGTACCAGTACAAAACAAACACAATAAAATTAATCAGAACAGACTGTATCTTCTGTTTCTCCACCAGGTCTGCATCTCCACAAATGGGGTGCATCACAGATACCGGGAATCTTCCATTTCAATTGATCCTCCTCAACATAACGCCACCCCAGTTATCACTCCTTTCACTGGCACCCTGCTGCAGAGAGAGCAGTCACAGTTCTTTCCCTAGGTGGGTGGTGCGGGGTGCTCACTCCCTCTGGATGGAAGAAACGCAAAAGATCATCACAAGTCCACTTCAACAGTCACCAACCTCATCTCCACCCAACCCGATACCCACATATAGATCAGCCAGAATATAAGGATTCATTCTCTACAAAAACTTCACTCCCACTGGGCCAGAATCATATTTGTCATCATCGGGATGAGGCTCTAACTCGGCTGTCTTCACCGCATATGCCACCAGAGGTAATTAATCCTCTCTTGTCAGGTTCAATTTCTGAGCTATTTGAATAGTTTTTTTTGTACTTGATGCCAATCTTCCTCACCACACGCTTCCCTTTATGCCCAGCTCCTTTCCTTATTCTTCTCTGTCCATTTCTACATCTCCACACTCTTGCCGCTCCTTCATCTGCTGTAGTAGAAAACTGTTAAAATGGTTCTTGTATCTTGAATTTGGCGCAATGTCACATTGACTAAAAAAGCTCTACCAGCCACCGTTGCTCCTGTGCTACTACCGAACTGGGTCATGTCTAAATGGGATCCAGCTTTTGTCAAATTGACAGTGCCTCCAGAAAGTCTTCACACCCATGGACTTTTCCCACGTTTTGTTGTGTTACAGCCTGAATTTCAAATGGTTTAAATTGAGATTTTTGGTGGAATTATGTTTTTAGAAATGTTTGCAAATAAATGAAAAGTTGAAGTCCATAAGTATTTCATCTCTTAAGTTCTAGAGTAAAAATGTGCTTAAAAAGTCAATGTATTTGTATTTATTATGGATCCCCATTAGCAGCTGTTCAGTTGTGTGGTCAGGTGCCCACAAAAATTGGATCGGAACAGGGCAGCAAGGTAGTTTATACAATTTTAAAAACATTACAATGCATTCACAGATTTCACAACACATTGTGTGCCCTCAGGCCCCTACTCCACTACTACCACATATCTATAGTACTAAATCCATGTGTATGTGTGTGTATAGTGCGTATGTTATTGTGTGTGTGTGCATGTGTCTTTGCCTATGCTTGTATTGCTTCATAGTCCCCACTGTTCCATAAGGTGTTTTTTAAATCTGTTTTTAAATCTAATTTTACTGCTTGCATCAGTTACTTGATGTGGAATTGAGTTCCATGTTGTTATGGCTCTATATACTACTGTGCGCCTCCCATAGTCTGTTCTGGACTTGGGCACTGTGAAGATACCCCTTGTGGGGTATGCATGGGTGTCCGAGCTGTGTGCCAGTAGTTCAGACAGCTCGGTGCATTCAACATGTCAATACCTCTCATGAATACAAGTAGTGATGAAGTCAATCTCTCGTCCTTTGAGCCAGTAGATATTCAAATCAAATGTATTTATACAGCCCTTCTTACATCAGCTGATATATCAAAGTGCTGTACAGAAACCCAGCCTAAAACCCCAAACAGCAAGCAATGCTGAAGCAGGAAGAAACCTAGAGAGGAACCAGGCTATGAGGGGTGGCCAGTGCTCTTCTGGCTGAGATTATAACAGAACATGGCCAAGATGTTCAAATGTTCATAAATTACCAGCATGGTCAAATAATAGTAATCACAGTGAACAGGTCAGGGTTCCATAGCCGCAGGCAGAACAGTTGAAACTGGAGCAGCAGCACGGCCAGCTGGACTGGGGACAACAAGGAGTCATCATGCCAGGTAGTCCTGAGGCATGGTCCTCCGAGAGAGAGAGAGAAAGATAGAATTAGAGAGAGCATAATTAAATTTACACAGGACACCGGATAAGACAGGATAAATACTCCAGATATAACAGACTGACCCTAGCCCCACGACACATAAACTAATGCAGCATAAATACTGGCGCCTGAGACAGGAGGGGTCAGGAGACACTGTGGCCCCATCCGATGATACCCCCGGACACGGCCAAACAGGCAGGATAAAACCCCACCCACTTTTCCTAAGCACAGCCACCACACCACTAGAGAAATATCTTCAACCACCAACTTACCATCTTGAGACAAGGCCGAGTATAGCCCACAAAGATCTCCACCACGGCACAACCCAAGGGGGGGAGCCAACCCAAACAGGAAGACCACGTCAGTGACTCAACCCACTCAAGTGACGCACCCCTCCTAGGGACAGCATGGAAGAGCACCAGTAAGCCATTGACTCAGCCCCTGTAATAGGGTTAGAGGCAGAGAATCCCAGTGGAGAGAGGGGAACCGGCCAGGCAGAGACAGCAAGGGCGGTTCGTTGCTCCAGTGCCTTTCCGTTCACATTCACACTCCTGGGCCAGACTATACTCAATCATAGGACCTACCAAAGAGATGAGTCTTCAATAAAGACTTCAAGGTTGAATTCGAGTCTGCATCTCTCACATGGGTAGGCAGACCATTCCATTAAAATGGAGCTCTATAGGAGAAATCCCTGCCTCCAGCTGTATGCTTAGAAATTCTAGGGACAATTAGGAGGCCTGCGTCTTGTGACCGTAGCGTACGTGTAGGTATGTACGGCAGGACCAAATCAGAAAGATAGTTAGGAGCAAGCCCATATAATGCTTTGTAGGTTAGCAGTAAAACCATGAAATCAGCCCTTGACTTAACAGGAAGCCAGTGTAGGGAGGCTAGCACTGGAGTAATATGATCAAATCTTTTTTTCTAGTCAGGATTCCATCAGCCATATTTAGCACTAACTGAAGTTTATTTAGTGCTTTATCCGGGTAGCCGGAAAGTAGAGAATTGCATTAGTCTAACCTAGAAGTAACAAAAGCATGGATTCATTTATCTGCATCATTTTTGGACAGAACATTTCTGATTTTTGCATTGTTACGTAAATGAAAAAAAGCTGTCCTTGAAATAGTCTTGATATGTTCGTCAAAAGAGAGATCAGGGTCCAGAGTAACGCCGAGGTCCTTCACAGTTTTATTTGAGACGAATGTACAACCATCAAGATTAATTGTCAGAATCAACAGAAGATCTCTTTGTTTCTTGGGACCTAGAACAAGCATCTCTGTTTTGTCTGAGTTTAAAAGTAGAATGTTTGCAGCCATCCACTTCCTTATGTCTGAAGCACAGGCTTCCAGTGAGGGCAATTTTGGGGCTTCACCATGTTTCATTGAAATGTACAGCTGTGTGTCATACGCAAGCAGTGAAAGTTAACATTATGTTTACAAATGACATCCCCAAGAGGTAAAATATATAGTGAAAACAACAGTGGTCCTAAAACGGAATCTTGAGGAACACCGAAACTTACAGTTGATTTGTCAGAGGACAAACCATTCACAGCAACAAACTGATATCTTTCTGACAGATAAGATCTAAACCAGGCCAGAACTTGTCCATGTAGACCAATTTGGGTTTCCAATCTCTCCAAAATAATGTGGTGATCGACGGTATCTAAAGCAGCACTAAGGTCTAGGAGCACGAGGACAGATGCAGAGCCTCTGTCTGACGCCATTTAAAAGGTCATTTACCACCTTCATAAGTGCGGTCTCAGTGCTATGATGGGGTCTCAAACCAGACTGAAGCATTTCGTATACATTGTTTGTCTTCAGGAAGGCAGTGAGTTAACGCGCAACAGCTTTTCCAAAACATTTTGAGAGGAATAGGAGATTCGAAATAGGTCGATAGTTTTTTATATTTTCTGGGTCAAGGTTTGGCTTTTTCAAGAGAGGCTATATTACTGCCACTTTTAGTGAGTTTGGTACACATCCAGTGGATAGAGAGCCGTTTATTATGTTCAACATAGGAGAGCCAAGCACAGGAAGCAGCTCTTTCAGTAGTTTAGTTGGAATAGGGTCCAGTATGCAGCTTGACGGTTTAGAGGCCATGATTATTTTCGTCATTGTATCAAGAGATATAGAATTAAAACACTTGAGTGTCTCCCTTGAACCTAGGTCCTGGCAGAGTTGTGCAGACACAGGACAACTGAGCTTTGGAGGAATACGCAGATTTAAAGAGGAGTCTGTAATTTGCTTTCTAAGAAGAAGTTCATTAATTTATTACTGCTGAAGTGAAAGCCATCCTCTCTTGGGGAATGCTGGTTTTTAGTTAGCTTTGCGACAGTATCAAAAATAAATGTAGGATTGTTCTGATTTTCCTAAATTAAGTTGGAAAAATAGGATGATCGAGCAGCAGTGAGGGCTCTTCGATACTGCAGAGTACTGTCTTTCCAAGCTAGTCGGAAGACTTCCAGTTTGGTGTAGCGCCATTTCCGTTCCAATTTTCTAGAAGCTTGCTTCAGAGCCCAGGTATTATCTGTATACCAGGGAGCTAGTTTCTTCTGACAATTGTTTTTAGGGGTGCAACTGCATCTAGGGCATTGCACAAGGTTAAATTGAGTTGCTCAGTTAGGTGTTTAACTGATTTTTGTCCTCTGACCTCCTTGGGTAGGCAGAGGAAGTCTGGAAGGGCACCAAGGAATCTTTGGGTTGTCTGAGAATTTATAGGATGTCTTTTGATGCTCCTTGATTGGGGTCTGAGCAGATTATTTGTTGCAATTGCAAACGTAATAAATGGTTGTCAGATAGTCCAGGATAATGAGGAAAAACATTAAGATCCACAACATTTAGTCCATGGCACAAAACTAGGTTGAGAGTATGACTGTGGCAGTAAATAAGTCAGGAGACATGTTGGACAAAACCCACTGAGTCGATGATGGCTCCGAAAGCCTTTGGAGTGGGTTTGTGGACTTTTCCTTGTGAATATTAAAGTCACCAAAAATGTGAATATTATCTGCTATGACTACAAGGTCCGATAGGAATTCAGGGAACTCTGTGAGGAACGCTGTATATGGCCCAGGAGGCCTGTAAAAAGTGATCGAGTAGGCTGCATAGATTTCACGACTAGAAGCTCAAAAGACGAAAACGTCACTTTTTGTTGTAAATTGAAATTTGCTATCGTAAATGTTAGCAACACCTCCGTCTTTGCAGGATGCGCGGGGGTTATGTTCACTAGTGTAACCAGGATGTGAGGCCTCATTTAACACAGTAAATTCATCAGGCTTAAGCCATGTTTCAGTCAGGCCAATCACATCAAGATTATGATCAGTGATTAGTTCATTGACTCTAACTGCCTTGGAAGTGAGGGATCTAACATTAAGTAGCCCTATTTTAAGATGTGAGGCATCGCGATCTCTTTCAATAATGGCAGGAATGGAGGAGGTCGTTATTCTAGTGAGATTCCTAAGGTGAACACCACCATGTTTAGTTTTGCCCAACCTAGGCACAGACACGGACTCAATGGGGATAGCTGAGCTGACTACACTGACTGTGCTAGTGGCAGACTCCACTAAGCTGGCAGGCTGGCTAACAGCCTGCTGCCTGGCCTGCACCCTATTTCATTGTGGAGCTAGGGGAGTTAGATCCCTGTCTATGTTCGTAGATAAGATGAGAACACCCCTCTAGCTAGGATGGAGTCCGTCACACCTCAACAGGCCAGGCTTTGTCATGTTTTGTCTTAGATTGTCTTGTCATTTTGTTTTTCCCCCTGCTGGTCTTTTTAGGTTCGTTCCCCTTTTTCTCTCTCCCTTCCTCTCTCTCTTCTCTCTATCGTTCTGTTCCTGCTCCCAGCTGTTCCTATTCCCCTAATCAATCATTTAGTCTTCCCACACCTGTTCCCTATTCTTTTCCCTGATTAGAGTCCCTATTTCTCTCCTTGTTTTCCGTTCCTGCCCTGTCGGATCCTTGTCTATTGTTCACCGTGCTGTGTCTGTGTATCGCCCTGTCGTGTCGTGTTTCCCTCAGATGCTGCGTGGAGAGCAGGTGTCTGAGTCTGCTAGGTTCAAGTGCCTTCCCGAGGCAACCTGCAGTTCTTGATCGAGTCTCCAGTCTGTTCTCGTCATTACGAGTGGAATTATGTCTTATGTTTGTAGAATTACTTTTCTGGATTAAAGACTCTGTTTTCGCCAAGTCGCTTTTGGGTCCTCATTCACCTGCATGACAGAAGGATCCGACCAAAGAATGGACCCAGCGACTACAGACGTTCGTAACACTGCCGTCGAGATCCAAGGAGCCATGCTCGGCAGACACGAGCAGGAATTGTCTGCTGCTCGCCATGCCGTGGAGAACCTGTCCGCTCAGGTTTCCGACCTCTCTGGACAGTTCCAGAGTCTTCGTCTCGTGCCACCTGTTACTTCCTGGCCTGCCGAGCCTCCGGAACCTAGGGTTAATAACCCACCTTGCTACTCCGGGCAGCCCACGGAGTGCCGCTCCTTTCTCACCCAGTGTGATATTGTGTTCTCTCTCCAACCCAACACATACTCTAGCGAGAGAGCTCGGGTTGCTTACGTCATTTCACTCCTTACTGGCCGGGCTCGAGAGTGGGGCACAGCTATCTGGGAGGCAAGGGCTGATTGTTCAAACAATTACCAGAACTTTGAAGAGGAGATGATTCGGGTTTTTGACCGTTCAGTTTTTGGTAGGGAGGCTTCTAGGGCCCTGGCTTCCCTATGCCAAGGTGATCGATCCATAACGGATTACTCTATAGAGTTTCGCACTCTTGCTGCCTCTAGTGACTGGAACGAGCCGGCGCTGCTCGCTCGTTTTCTGGAGGGACTCCACGCAGTGGTCAAAGATGAGATTCTCTCTCGGGAGGTTCCCGCCAGTGTGGACTCTTTGATTGCTCTCGCCATCCGCATAGAACGACGGGTAGATCTTCGTCACCAAGCTCGTGGAAGAGAGCTCGCGTCAACAGTGTTTCCCTGCTCCGCATCGCAACCATCTCCCTCCTCTGGCTCAGAGACTGAGCCCATGCAGCTGGGAGGTATTCGCATCTCGACTAAGGAGAGGGAACGGAGGATCACCAACCGCCTGTGCCTCTATTGCGGATTTGATGGACATTTTGTCAATTCATGTCCAGTAAAGGCCAGAGCTCATCAGTAAGCGGAGGGCTACTGGTGAGCGCTACTACTCAGGTCTCTTCATCTAGATCCTGTACTACTATGTCGGTCCATCTACGCTGGACCGGTTCGGGTGCTACATGCAGTGCCTTGATTGACTCGGGGGCTGAGGGTTGTTTCATGGACGAAGCATGGGCTCGGAAACATGACATTCCTTTCAGACAGTTAGACAAGCCTACGCCCATGTTTGCCTTAGATGGTAGTCATCTTCCCAGTATCAGATTTGAGACACTACCTTTAACTCTCACAGTATCTGGTAACCACAGTGAGACTATTTCTTTTTTGATTTTTCGTTCACCTTTTACACCTGTTGTTTTGGGTCATCCCTGGCTAGTATGTCATAATCCTTCTATTAATTGGTCTAGTAATTCTATCCTATCCTGGAACGTTTCTTGTCATGTGAAGTGTTTAATGTCTGCCATCCCTCCCATTTCTTCTGTCCCCACTTCTCAGGAGGAACCTGGCGATTTGACAGGAGTGCCGGAGGAATATCATGATCTGCGCACGGTCTTCAGTCGGTCCCGAGCCAACTCCCTTCCTCCTCACCGGTCGTATGATTGTAGTATTGATCTCCTTCCGGGGACCACTCCCCCTCGGGGTAGACTATACTCTCTGTCGGCTCCCGAACGTAAGGCTCTCGAGGATTATTTATCTGTGTCTCTTGACGCCGGTACCATAGTGCCTTCTTCCTCTCCGGCCGGGGCGGGGTTCTTTTTTGTAAAGAAGAAGGACGGTACTCTGCGCCCCTGCGTGGATTATCGAGGGCTGAATGACATAACGGTTAAGAATCGTTATCCGCTTCCCCTTATGTCATCAGCCTTCGAGATTCTGCAGGGAGCCAGGTGCTTTACTAAGTTGGACCTTCGTAACGCTTACCATCTCGTGCGCATCAGAGAGGGGGACGAGTGGAAAACGGCGTTTAACACTCCGTTAGGGCATTTTGAGTACCGGGTTCTGCCGTTTGGTCTCGCCAATGCGCCAGCTGTTTTTCAGGCATTAGTTAATGATGTTCTGAGAGACATGCTGAACATCTTTGTTTTTGTCTATCTTGACGATATCCTGATTTTTTCACCGTCACTCGAGGTTCATGTTCAGCACGTTCGACGTGTTCTACAGCGCCTTTTAGAGAATTGTCTCTACGTGAAGGCTGAGAAGTGCTCTTTTCATGTCTCCTCCGTTACTTTTCTCGGTTCCGTTATTTCCGCTGAAGGCATTCAGATGGATTCCGCTAAGGTCCAAGCTGTCAGTGATTGGCCCGTTCCAAGGTCACGTGTCGAGTTGCAGCGCTTTTTAGGTTTCGCTAATTTCTATCGGCGTTTCATTCGTAATTTCGGTCAAGTTGCTGCCCCTCTCACAGCTCTTACTTCTGTCAAGACGTGTTTTAAGTGGTCCGGTTCCGCCCAGGAGCTTTTGATCTTCTAAAAGAACGTTTTACGTCCGCTCCTATCCTCGTTACTCCTGACGTCACTAGACAATTCATTGTCGAGGTTGACGCTTCAGAGGTAGGCGTGGGAGCCATTCTATCCCAGCGCTTCCAGTCTGACGATAAGGTTCATCCTTGCGCTTATTTTTCTCATCGCCTGTCGCCATCTGAACGCAACTATGATGTGGGTAACCATGAACTGCTCGCCATCCGCTTAGCCCTAGGCGAATGGCGACAGTGGTTGGAGGGGCGACCGTTCCTTTGTCGTTTGGACAGACCATAAGAACCTTGAGTACATCCGTTCTGCCAAACGACTTAATGCCCGTCAAGCTCGTTGGGCATTGTTTTTCGCTCGTTTCGAGTTTGTGATTTCTTACCGTCCGGGTAGCAAAAACACCAAGCCTGATGCCTTATCCCGTCTGTTTAGTTCTTCTGTGGCTTCTACTGATCCCGAGGGATTCTTCCTTATGGGCGTGTTGTCGGGTTGACAGTCTGGGGAATTGAAAGACAGGTTAAGCAAGCACTCACGCACACTGCGTCGCCGCGCGCTTGTCCTAGTAACCTCCTTTTCGTTCCTGTTTCCACTCGTCTGGCTGTTCTTCAGTGGGCTCACTCTGCCAAGTTAGCTGGTCATCCCGGTGTTCGAGGCACTCTTGTGTCTATTCGCCAGCGCTTTTGGTGGCCGACTCAGGAGCGTGACACGCGCCGTTTCGTGGCTGCTTGTTCGGACTGCGCGCAGACTAAGTCGGGTAACTCTCCTCCTGCCGGTCGTCTCAGACCGCTCCCCATTCCTTCTCGACCATGGTCTCACATCGCCCTAGACTTCATTACCGGTCTGCCTTTGTCTGCGGGGAAGACTGTGATTCTTACGGTTGTCGATAGGTTCTCTAAGGCGGCACATTTCATTCCCCTCGCTAAACTTCCTTCCGCTAAGGAGACGGCACAAATCATCATCGAGAATGTGTTCAGAATTCATGGCCTCCCGTTAGACGCCGTTTCAGACAGAGGCCCGCAATTCACGTCACAGTTTTGGAGGGAGTTCTGTCGTTTGATTGGTGCGTCCGTCAGTCTCTCTTCCGGGTTTCATCCCCAGTCTAACGGTCAAGCAGAGAGGGCCAATCAGACGATTGGTAGCATACTACGCAGCCTTTCTTTCAGAAACCCTGCGTCTTGGGCAGAACAGCTCCCCTGGGCAGAATACGCTCACAACTCGCTTCCTTCGTCTGCTACCGGGTTATCTCCGTTTCAGAGTAGTCTGGGTTACCAGCCTCCTCTGTTCTCATCCCAGCTTGCCGAGTCCAGCGTTCCCTCCGCTCAAGCGTTTGTCCAACGTTGTGAGCGCACCTGGAGGAGGGTGAGGTCTGCACTTTGCCGTTACAGGGCACAGACTGTGAGAGCCGCCAATAAACGCAGGATTAAGAGTCCTAGGTATTGTTGCGGCCAGAGAGTGTGGCTTTCCACTCGCAACCTTCCTCTTACGACAGCTTCTCGTAAGTTGACTCCGCGGTTCATTGGTCCGTTCCGTGTCTCCCAGGTCGTCAATCCTGTCGCTGTGCGACTGCTTCTTCCGCGACATCTTCGTCGCGTCCATCCTGTCTTCCATGTCTCCTGTGTCAAGCCCTTTCTTCGCACCCCCATTCGTCTTTCCCCTCCCCCTCCCGTCCTTGTCGAGAGCGCACCTATTTACAAGGTACGTAGGATCATGGACATGCGTTCTCGGGGACGGGGTCACCAATACTTAGTGGATTGGGAGGGTTACGGTCCTGAGGAGAGGAGTTGGGTTCCGTCTCGGGACGTGCTGGACCGTTCACTCATTGATGATTTCCTCCGTTGCCGCCAGGATTCCTCCTCGAGTGCGCCAGGAGGCGCTCGGTGAGTGGGGGGGTACTGTCATGTTTTGTCTTAGATTGTCTTGTCATTTTGTTTTTCCCCCTGCTGGTCTTTTTAGGTTCGTTCCCCTTTTTCTCTCTCCCTTCCTCTCTCTCTTCTCTCTATCGTTCCGTTCCTGCTCCCAGCTGTTCCTATTCCCCTAATCAATCATTTAGTCTTCCCACACCTGTTCCCTATTCTTTTCCCTGATTAGAGTCCCTATTTCTCTCCTTGTTTTCCGTTCCTGCCCTGTCGGATCCTTGTCTATTGTTCACCGTGCTGTGTCTGTGTATCGCCCTGTCGTGTCGTGTTTCCCCCAGATGCTGCGTGGAGAGCAGGTGTCTGAGTCTGCTAGGTTCAAGTGCCTTCCCGAGGCAACCTGCAGTTCTTGATCGAGTCTCCAGTCTGTTCTCGTCATTACGAGTGGAATTATGTCTTATGTTTGTAGAATTACTTTTCTGGATTAAAGACTCTGTTTTCGCCAAGTCGCTTTTGGGTCCTCATTCACCTGCATGACAGGCTTGGTCCTGTTTGTGGGTGAGTCCCAGAAACAGGGCCAATTATCTACAAATTCTATCTTTTGGGAGGGGCAGAAAACAGTTTTCATCCAGCGATTGATTTATGAATCACTCCCCCTAACTGGGAGGGGGCCAGAGACAATTACTCGATGCTGACACATCTAGCTGATTTATTCGCTGATGCTATGTTGTGCTTGGTGACCTCTGACTGTTTCATCCTAACATCGTTGGTGCCGACGTGGATAACAATATCCCTATACTCTCTACACTCGCCAGTTTTAGCTTTAGCCAGCACCATCTTCAGATTAGCATTAACGTCGGTAGCCCTGCCCCCTGGTAAACAGTGTATGATCGCTGGATCATTCGTTTTAAGTCTAATACTGCGGGTAATGGAGTCGCCAATGACTAGGGTTTTCAATTTGTCAGAGCTAATGGTGGGCGTCTCAGATCTCGTAACGGGAGGAGTAGATACCAGAGATGGCTCGGCCTCTGACTCCGACTCACTGCTTAATGGGGAGAACCGGTTGAAAGTTTCTGTCAGCTGAATGAGTGACACCAGTTGAGCATTCCTACAGCATTTCCCTCCAGAAGCCATGAGAAAGATTTCCGGCTGCGGGCACCGTGCGAGGGGATTTATACTACTATCTGTACTTACTGGTGACACAGACGCTGTTTCATCCTTTCCTACACTGAAATTACCCTTGCCTAACAATTGCGTCTGAAGCTGGGCTTGCAGCACAGCTATCCTCGCCGTAAGGCAATTGTTCTCCTGTATATTATGAGTACAGCGACTGCAATTAGAAGGCATCATATTAATGTTACTACTATCTTCGGCTGTTGGAGGTCCTGACGAACCATGTCCAGATAAAGCGTACTGTGTGAAAAAGTTGAATGAAAAACCAGGAGAAAACCGCGACCGGGAGGTCTGTGGGATGACGCACAATTGGCCTAGCGTCGTCCGGGTTATGGAGGGTTTGGCCGGTAGGGATATCCTTGCCTCATCGCGCACCAGCGACTCCAGCGACTAACCAAGATTGCCAGGTGCACGGTGTTTCCTCCGACACATTGGTGCGGCTGGCTTCCGGATTGGATGCGCGCTGAGTTAAGCAGCAGTGCGGCTTGGTTGGGTTGTGTATCGGAGGACGCATGACTTTCAACCTTCGTCTCTCCCAAGCCCGTACGCGAGTTGTAGCGATGAGAC
Organism: Oncorhynchus gorbuscha; assembly: GCF_021184085.1. Taxonomy (NCBI): domain Eukaryota; kingdom Metazoa; phylum Chordata; class Actinopteri; order Salmoniformes; family Salmonidae; genus Oncorhynchus; species Oncorhynchus gorbuscha. The sequence goes on along the minus strand of NC_060173.1, from coordinate 66,240,726 downwards.
AAGATAGTAGCTACTAACAATTGGATACCACGAAATTGGGGAGAAAGGGAGTAAAATGCAACAATAAATAAATAAATAAATAAAAACCGTAAAGTTGTCAGGTAGCAAAGTAAGGTTAGCAACTAAACGCACAGCAGCACGTAAACAAGTCTGCAAGTTGTGACTGGAAATGACACATTATTGACATATTGGCATATTATCTCTGTGTCCATACAAGGGGCCGTGCTGCCCTGTTCTGAGCCAATTGTAATTTTCCTTGTAAAAGTCCTTTCATAATTTGGTCTGATATACTTAAATATGTAGTGTCAGCATGTCATCCCTAAGTTTGCTTATCTTGCCAATGAAAAAGTAATCGAAGTAGTTGGCAATATCAGTGGGCTTTGTGATGAATGAGCCATCTGATTCAATGAATGATGGTGCCAAGTTACCTTTTGCCTCATCCCTCTCAACCATACAATTTATAAATTCCTCATCAATCCAAGGGAATTTAACTGTTTTTACAATCATTTTCTTAATGGGTGCATGCTTATTAATAACTGGAATAAGCAATTGTATAAATGTGTCAAGTGCAGCATCTGGTTGCTCCTCATTCCTCACTCCTCCTCATTCCTCAATACACACCAGCAAATATTCTTTACATCATCAACATATGAATCACTACAACACTTATACACTATATTAGGCCTAGCATTTGGGACTTTGGTTTTCCCAGATATGGCTATTATATTGTGATCATTACATCCTATGGATTTGGATACTGCTTTAAAGCTAATTTCTGCAGCATTAGTAAAGATGTGATCAATACATGTTGATGATTTATTTCCTGTGATGTTTATAACTTCCCTGGTAGGGTAACTGATAACCTGAACCAGGTTACAGGCACTGGTTACAGTTTGACATTTTTTCTTGAGTGGGCAGCTTGATGAGAGACAGTCAATATTTAAATCACCCAGAAAATATACTTCTCTGTTGATATCACATACATTAAAAAGCATTTCACACATATTATCCAGATACTGACTGTTAGCACTTGGTGGTATATAGCAGCTTCCCACATAAATGGGCTTTAGGTGAGGCAGATGAACCTGTAGCCATATTAATTTAACATTAGATCATCTCCAAGCTTTACAGGAACATGGTTCTGAAAATAGACCGCAACACCGCCCCCATTGGCATTTCTGTCTTTTCGGTAGATGTATTGCTACCACTGTGTCATCAAAGGTATTATCTAAGTGAGTTTCAGAGACAGTCAGATTATGAATGCCATCTGTTACAAGCAAGTTATTGACTTCATGGACCTTGTTTCTCAAGCTGTATATTTTAATATGAGCCATTTTTAGCACTTTCTGCGTTGCTTGATTGTTTTTAATGCTTATCAGAATAGACTTGCTCATGTTATTTATATTGGAGCTGATCATGCAGGGGTGAGCAGCACAAATAGGCCTTCCTACTAGGACACACCGCCTCAGTGCTAACAGTACATTTGGTTCATAGGCTCATGATTACTGCATACAATAGCTGTAGGATAAACAGAGGTATTTGGTGCAATTAGGGGCACATACATTAAGTTACATTGTTTTCCAATGCCCCTAGGATAATGTGCATTTGATGCAGCATTATGACAATTCGTTTTCACAATGGTCGGGATTAACTGAGTTGGTCTTGGATCATTAAAACGTAATTGTTTCAATGCAGCCTTGAGTCCAGGAGCCAAGATGATTTGGATGGACTCCGTCATTCCTGTAGAGCAGTGGTTCCCAAACTTTTTATAGTCCCCTACCCCTTCAAACATTCAACCTCCAGCTGCGTACTCCCTCTAGCACCAGGGTCAGCGCACTCTCAAATGTTGTTTTTCCCATCATTGTAAGCCTGACACACACACACTATATGATACATTTATTAAACATAAGAATGAGTGTTTTTGTCACAACCCGGCTCGTGGGAAGCGACAAAGAGCCATTAAAAAAAGTTTTAATGACTCCAACCTAAGTGTATGTAAACTTCCAGCTTCAACTGTATGTATGTGTGTGCGACCTAAAATGACATACCCAAATCTAACTGCCTGTAGCTCAGGACCTGAAGCAAGGATATGCATATTCTTGATACCATTTGAAAGGTAACACTTTGAAGTTTGTGTAAATGTGAAATTAATGTTGGAGAATATAACACATTAGATTTGGTAAAAGATAACAAAGTGGGGATTCAGACCAACACCTTTTCTCCGACCTGGTCTTCTCTGGGCTTGGGGCTTGGGGGTGCTGGGCCTTCTCCATGTGTTTCCTTACCACTGGCTATATGGCTGTCATCCACTCCCTCATCGTCTCCACGTGTTCTACCATGCAGTGAAGGTTCCTGGCAACATGGCATGGGCCGAACAAGGTGATAGAGAAGCTAGGACCCAGAACATCAAGCCCCAGGAGAGGAAGGTCCATGTGGTATGTGACTGGCCTGTTCCAAGGACCAAGACACAGGTCAAGTCCTTCCTGGGACTGGCAGGATGCTACAGCCGGTTTATGGCCAACTTTGTGGCTATAGCCTCCCTCCTTACCGGGCTAATCAGGGCTCACCTCACCTCCTGAAAACAGTGAAATGGACGGGCGAGACCGAAGCGGCGTTCAGACGCATGAAGGAAGCGCTGTGCTACCATCCGATTCTTGTAGCGCTCGATTAGCCATCGGGGGGGACTTTTCGAGGCCTGGTAGTCGTGCTCAGTACCAGAGATAATGGAGGGAGCTCGGTTTTGTTCCCGACAGGATACAGCAAGACTCTGGAGCCCAGGAGACAGTATACTGGAGGAGGGCTTCTGGAGGAGACCTATTCTTTTCTCTTTGTTATTTGTTAAACACCCTTGAAACCGAGCTAATACAATTGTGTCCCTGTCTGATCTGTGTAAACGTCTTGACCAAACCCCCTGGTCTGCCACATTATGTAAATGTACTAGTTCAGTTTCTTTTTTTCAATTGATGTTCCAAATTTCAAAAAACTGTTTTTGCTTTTTCATTACAGGTTATTTTGTGTCATTTGATGAGGGGATTTGTTTTTAGAATAATAAGGCTGTAAGGCTGTATCGTAACAAAGTGGAAAAAGTCAAGGGGTCTGAATACTTTCTGAATGCACTGTATACCATCTTTTTTTCCTGCAATCAGAAGAGGTTCGTCCATGGACGAAGAGGATGGTCTGTCTCATTTTTTGGGGGGTCAAAGATATTAATATGGATGTAGAATTTTGATCTGTTGAAGTCCACAAAACTGTTGTTATTAACAAGCTCTTACAACACAGAAGAAGGCCCTCCCACTTTTTGATTAAAGTATAATGCATTGGAGGCTGCTGAGGGGAGGACGGCTCATAATAATAGCTGTAATGGAGTCAATGAAATGGTACCAAACATATGGTTTTCATGTGGTTGATACCATTCCATTGACTCTATTACAGCAATTACTATTAGCTGTCATCCCCTCATCTGCCTCTGGTATACAGTGAATAATCTATTCTTTTAACTTACTGCATGGTTTGCTTTTTCCGTAAAGTTTGTTACATTAAGGAGAAGTATATCTTTAATTCTGTGAAAAATACTTGTATCGTTTATCAATGTTTATTATGAGTATTTCTGTAAATGTATGTGGCTCTCTGCAAAATCACCGGATGTTTTGGAACTACTGAACATAATGCGCCAATGTAAACTCAGATTTCTGGATATAAATATGAACTTTACTGAACAAAACATACATGTATTGTGTAACATGAAGTCTTATGAGTGTCATCTGATGAAGATCATCAAAGGTTAGCGATTAATTTTTATCTATATTTCTGCTTTTTGTGACTCCTCTCTGGAAAAAATGCCTGTGTTTTTCTGTGACTTGACTCTGACCTAACATAATCGTTTGGTTTGCTTTCGTTGTAAAGCCTTTTTGAAATCGGACACTGTGGTGGATTTATAACAAGTGTATCTTTAAAATGGTGTAAAATACATGTATGTTTGAGGAATTTTAATTATGGGATTTCTGTTGTTTTGAATTTGGCGCCCTGTAGTTTCACTGGCTGTTGACAGGAGGGACGCTACCGTCCCACGTACCCTAAAGAGGTTAAATAAATAAATACTGCAATGTATTACTGAAGCAATTCAAAGCGATAATCCAACACTACACCACCACTGAAATGCTGCCAGTGAAGCATTAAGCATCCTAATTAGAAATTACACAAATAAATGTCATTATTTTTCACACTTCATGCACCGTCTGTTGTACCCCTGTAGAATTTCACCCCACTGGTTTTACAGAGCACTTGACCCCTTCCAAAACAAGACAAATCCCCGTTGACCTTTACACTGATGTGCCAGGTTGCAACGTGTTCAATCTTATCCTGTAACCCCTGCCCTGACAGCTAGTGCAGCTCCGGGGTGCCACTTTCTTAATTACATTAGTTAGACATTACAGCGAGGTTGGCACACTGAATGCATGATTTCCTATAGGCTCTGAGGGTTGATGTTTTCCAATATGGTGTTAGTGAGGTTCAGGTATTGATTTATTCCTACACCCTTCCCAAATATACCACCAAATCTATAGGTAACATTTATGCCAGTTAATGGACGGACATTAATCTCTGTAGGCAAAATCATTGCTTTGAATAGGAAGATGGGGGCTGGTTGAGATAGATTTGTGTATTTTAGTGATAATAAACCGTACCAATGAATAATCTCAATTAATATGCAATGTCCATTCTTTCAGATCTGCATACGCTATCCCTGAAGCTGCAATTAAAATCAGATAAAATATACATTAAACCTTTGTTTGTTTGGTGTTCGGAGAATACCCAATGCTCTCTCATCAGAGTACTAGCCAAAAATACTCCCTGTGATTGGAATCCAAAATGCTTTAATTTCTATTCATGTGAAGTTGGAATTACCTTTGCAGCAATACCACCGTAATCAAGTCTCTGAAAAAAAAACACATAGAAGGGAGTACAAAACCCTACAAAGTCTAGGTGAAAGATGACCAAAAATATTGACTGCATTACAGATGCCACTGAAGTTCAGTTGATTGATGAAGTCTAAATTTACAGACACTGTCAATGTTTGAAGCCCTTCCTCCTCTAAATGTGATTAATGGGAAACCTCAGTGATGCTTTCAGAGGCAGAACACATACATTTTCAGAAGTGGTATATTTGCATCCAGTAACTGGCAGATGCAGAGGACTAAGATGATTAGGAGGAGGGGTGGAAGAGGTGGAAGAGTTGGAGGAGAGAAAGTGGTTAAAGAGAGGAAGACGAGGGGCAGAGGAAGAGAGGGAAAAGAAGAGAGGAAGAGGACAAGGAAGATTGGGTGGAATATTGTAGATTAATGTTAACAGTTAAAGTCAGGAAAAGTATGCATACTAATGGTATTTTCATACTATTCTGTCAACCCAAATCATACTATACTGGCTCTGATATTTTCTTAAAATAAAGATAGATACCCACATAATGTTGAATGCCCCCACTGTTTTATTGAGTGCATTGTTTATCTTCGGAAGCCTCTCAGCCTGACAAAGACGTTTGCAGAACACATTCATCCCAAACCAGGTCTTACTCCACACATAAGGCCCACTACCCAGAACAATGTCAGTCACTGGACGGTGGGCAATGTCGCTGAGAGTCAACAGTATGCAACAATACACACTTGCTCTCCTGACCTTTTAATGCTATTTGAGAGCCACATTGATCTGATATCATGAGGTCATTCAGCACCCAGTCCTTTGAAAGTAATGAATTGCCTGTATGAATTACCGTTTTAATAATGCAGACTCTGGTACACACATATGATCTACCTCAAATCACCATGTCTAAGAATAATGCATCAGGAAGGAGTTTTTTGGCTTGTGTTTGAAGTAATGAGGATAGAGGGATGAATTCATGTCTCTCTCACTGTTCCTTAACCACAATGCATTTTCCTAACAGATTTTTATCTCTAGGTTAGAAAATTCTGTTGCATGCATAATAAACATCATACCACCCAAAAAATATTTTGACAATAGAATCAAGTACTGGTGACCACTCAAAACATTTGTAACCCAACTTTGCTTGGTTGAGAGTGCCAAACAGCTGCTGATACTTACATCTTAATTTGTGTCCCTTCAGCAAATGCCGCCAAATTAGTTGTGAATCAGCAGCCAGCTGATAACTAATGTATCATGCTCATTTCCTTTCATGAATAGAGATGGAGAATAATGTGTTGTTGATGATAGTCATGTGTACAGGAAATGAAGTCGCTACTTATTGGGTTGGTTGCGTGCTGTGTTGGGTTGGGTTGGGTTGTGTTTCGGAGGACGCATGTCTCTCAACCTTCGTCTCTCCTGAGCCCGTACGGGAGTTGTAGTGATGAGACATGACAGTAACTACTGACAATTGGATACCACAAAATTTGGGAGAAAAAAGGGGGTTAAAAAAGTGCAACAATGTGTTGCATGCAGCTACAGTGTACGCTAAGAAAGTGTGGCACTAGGGAGACATTAATTTAAATGCAACCTATATTTTTGACTATACATATTATCATTACAGATGTGGGAGAGGAAGAGCGGGATATGTAAATGTTCCCTAATTGTATTGAGACAAGGAATCTCTCGGTCTTGAGACCACTGCAGCACAGAAATGCGCTCTTTGTCTCATCACAGTCTCAATCCACAGGGTCTGGTCTTGTTCTTGTCATGGCCTTGATACACTGGGTCTTGGTCTCAAGATCTTGGTTTTAAGGGTTCTGGTCTGGGTTGCAAGATCTGGTCTTGACCATAATGTCTGTCTTGCCACATCTCACTAGCTACCAACCTAAATGTCACATTATAAGAAAAGGTAGTGGAGCAATAACTCTCAAAGTTCGATACATCACATGAATCACAGGAGCATACTTTTACTTTTGAAGGCCACTAACTGTTCTCATGAAATCAGATTGGCTTATCACTTCTCTTGGATCTACTTCCCTTGGAGTAATAATAGTTAATAGAATTTTAACATTGGTTTGCGCCATTTTTCAAAATGTGTAGATTTTTGTAGATGACTTATTATTTGCGAGGGCTGACAAAATGTGAGTAAGGACCATTTGATGAGTCATTGCCAGATGAGATTAGTCAAAAGGGCTGTTCCCTCTAAAATCACATTTCTTTCAATATCACTTTATGTTTCCAGGATAAGTATTTTATGTTGAAAGGAACGTATCTATTGTGAAAAGTTTACGTGGCTGAAGGCTTGGAGTTCAAGTCCCATTAGCGGATTAGACTAAGTCGGGCGTAAGCAAATTGAGTGAATCCGTAGTGCAGTTGTTCCGACAATGGATTGAATTCAGGCTTAAAACTTCTACAGGATCGGTATCCCCCTGCAGGACGGTTGAACTAACTTGCGCTAATATGATTAGCATGAAGTTGTAAGTAACAAGAACATTTGCCAGGACATGGACATATCTGATATGGGCAAAAAGCTTAAATTATTGTTAATCTAACTGCACTGTTCAATTAACAGTAACTATTACAGTGAAAGAATACCATGCTATTGTTTGATGAGAGTGCACAGTTATGAACTTGAAAATGTATTAATTAACCAATTAGGCACAATTGGGCAGACTTGATACAACATTTTGAACATAAATACAATGGTTCATTGGATCAGTCTAAAACTTTGCACATACACAATCTAAATTGCACCTAACTTGGTATAATACATCGTGCCTTTCTCTTGCATTTAAAAAAAATGCATGTAAAAAACACAGTGCTTTGAAAGGTTGGTAATGGCTCACATCAACACCATTATCCCAGAAACCCTAGACCCATTCGAATTTGCATACCGCCCAAACAGATCCACAGATGATGCAATCTCTATTGCACTCCACACCGCCCTTTCCAACCTGCACAAAATAAACACTTATGTGAGAATACTATTCATTGACTACAGTTCAGCGTTCAACACCATAGTACCCTCAAAGCTTATCACTAAGCTTAAGGATCCTGGAACTAAACACCTCCCTCTGCAACTGGATCCTGGACTTCCTGATGGGCCGCGACCAGGTGGTGAGGGTAGGTAGCAACACATCTGTCACGCTGATCCTCATTACTGGAGCTCCCCAGGGATGCGTGCTCAGTCTCCTCCTGTACTCCCTGTTCACCCACGACTGCATGGCCAGGCACGACTCCAACACCATCATTAAGTTTGCCGACGACACAACAGTGGTAGGCCTGATCGCCGACAACGACGAGACAGACTATAGGGAGGAGGTCAGAGACCTGGCCGCGTGGTGCCAGAATAACAACCTATCCCTCAACATAACCAAGATTAAGGAGATTATTGTGGACTACAGGAAAAGGAGGTCCAAGCACACCCCCATTCTCATCAACGGGGCTGTAGTGGAGCAGGTTGAGAGCTTCACGTTACCATGGTGTCCACATCAACAACAAACTAGAATGGTTTAAAAACACCAAGACGGTCGTGAAGAGGGCACAACAAATTCTATTCCCCCTCAGGAAACTACAAAGATTTGGCATGGGTCCTGAGATCCTCAAAGGTTCTACAGCTGCAACATCGAGAACTGGTTGCATCATTGCCTGATACGGAAATTGCTCAGCCTCTGACCACAAGGCACTACAGAGGGTAGTGCATACAGCCCAGTACATCACTGGGCCAAGCTGCTTGTCATCCAGGACCTCTACACCAGGCGGTGTCAGAGGATGACCCTAAAAATGATTAAAGACCCCAGCCACCCTAGTCATAGACTGTTCTCTCTACTACCGCATGGCAAGTGGGACCGGAGTGCCAAGTCTAGGACAAAAAGGCTTCTCAACAGTTTTTACCCCCAAGCCATAAGACTCCTGAACAGGTAATCAAATGGCTACCCGGACTATTTAAATTGTGTGCCTCCCCGAACCCCTCTTTTACGCTACTGCTACTCTCTATTCATCATATATGATAGTCATCATAGTCACTTTAACCATATCTACATGTACAGACTACTTCAATCAGCCTGACTAACCAGTGTCTGTATGTAGCCTCGCTACTTTTATAGCCTCGCTACTGTATATAGCCTGTCTTTTTACTGTTGTTTTATTTCTTTACCTACCTATTGTTCACCTAATACCTTTTTTTGCACTATTGGTTAGAGCCTGTAAGTAAGCATTTCACTGTAAGGTGAAATACCTATTGTATTCGGCACGTGACAAATAAACTGTGATTTTATGTATTTTTCTGTGTTATGTGTTATATTCTCCTTCATTCATTTCACATTTCCACAAACTTCAAAGTGTTTACTTTGAAATGGTATCAATAATATGCATATCCTTGCTTCAGGTTCTGAGCAGGCAGTTAGATTTGGGTATGTCATTTTAGGAGATCATTGAAAAAAAGTGATCAATCCTTAAGAGTGTGTTTACACAGGCAGCCCAATTCTGAAATGTATTTTGACCAATCAGATCAGCTCTGAAAAAGATCTGATGTGAACAGATCTAATGTGATTGGTCAAAATACCAATTAAAAAATATCAGAATTAACACACCACTTGTAGTTTGGAGGAGTTGTTGCCAGAGGAAATGTCAAGATAACATTCACGTTCAGGTGTATTTACAAGGACATAGCAATATATCACAGAAGCCAACTGGATAGAAGGGAACCCTACAATCCACTCTCAAATAAATGGGATTCTGCTATCAGAATAGGAAACACATTCTCTGCAAGGAACAGAACACTCGTTGGATTAGAAATGTCATGCAGGTGAAAGAGGACCCAAAAGCGACTTGGCGAAAACAGAGTCTTTAATCCAGTAAAGTAAATACAAACAAAAACACAACTTTCACTCGAAATGACGAGGACAAACTGGAGACTCGATCTTGAACAGCAGGTGAACAGCAGGTTGCCTCGGGAAGGCACTTGAACCAGACAGACTCAGACACCTGCTCACCACGCAGCATCTGAGGAAAACACGACACGACAGGGCGATACACAAACACAGCACGGTGAATTCTAGACAAGGAACCGACAGGACAGGAACGGAACACAAAGGAAGAAATAGGGACTCTAATCAGGGGAAAGGATCGGGAACAGGTGTGGGAAGACTAAATGATTGATTAGGGGAATAGGAACAGCTGGGAGCAGGAACGGAACGATAGAGAGAAGAGAGAGCGAGAGAGTGAGAGAGGGAGGGGGAGAGAGAGGGATAGAAAGAGGGAAAGAACCTAATAAGACCAGCAGAGGGAAACGAATAGAATGGGAAGCACAGGGACAAGACAAGATAATAAATGACAAAACATGACAGTACCCCCCCACTCACCAAGCGCCTCCTGGCGCACTCGAGGAGGAATCCTGGCGGCAACGGAGGAAATCATCAATGAGTGAACGGTCCAGCACGTCCCGAGACGGAACCCAACTCCTCTCCTCAGGACCGTAACCCTCCCAATCCACTAAGTATTGGTGACCCCGTCCCGAGAACGCATGTCCATGATCTTATGTACCTTGTAAATAGGTGCGCTCTCGACAAGGACGGGAGGGGGGAGGGAAGACGAACGGGGGTGCGAAGAAAGGGCTTAACACAGGAGACATGGAAGACAGGATGGACGCGACGAAGATGTCGCGGAAGAAGCAGTCGCACAGCGACAGGATTGACGACCTGGGAGACACGGAACGGACCAATGAACCGCGGAGTCAACTTACGAGAAGCTGTCGTAAGAGGAAGGTTGCGAGTGGAAAGCCACACTCTCTGGCCGCAACAATACCTTGGACTCTTAATCCTGCGTTTATTGGCGGCTCTCACAGTCTGTGCCCTGTAACGGCAAAGTGCAGACCTCACCCTCCTCCAGGTGCGCTCACAACGTTGGACAAACGCTTGAGCGGAGGGAACGCTGGACTCGGCAAGCTGGGATGAGAACAGAGGAGGCTGGTAACCCAGACTACTCTGAAACGGAGATAACCCGGTAGCAGACGAAGGAAGCGAATTGTGAGCGTATTCTGCCCAGGGGAGCTGTTCTGCCCAAGACGCAGGGTTTCTGAAAGAAAGGCTGCGTAGTATGCGACCAATCGTCTGATTGGCCCTCTCTGCTTGACCGTTAGACTGGGGATGAAACCCGGAAGAGAGACTGACGGACGCACCAATCAAACGACAGAACTCCCTCCAAAACTGTGACGTGAATTGCGGGCCTCTGTCTGAAACGGCGTCTAACGGGAGGCCATGAATTCTGAATACATTCTCGATAATGATTTGTGCCGTCTCCTTAGCGGAAGGAAGTTTAGCGAGGGGAATGAAATGTGCCGCCTTAGAGAACCTATCGACAACCGTAAGAATCACAGTCTTCCCCGCAGACAAAGGCAGACCGGTAATGAAGTCTAGGGCGATGTGAGACCATGGTCGAGAAGGAATGGGGAGCGGTCTGAGACGACCGGCAGGAGGAGAGTTACCCGACTTAGTCTGCGCGCAGTCCGAACAAGCAGCCACGAAACGGCGCGTGTCACGCTCCTGAGTCGGCCACCAAAAGCGCTGGCGAATAGACGCAAGAGTGCCTCGAACACCGGGATGACCAGCTAACTTGGCAGAGTGAGCCCACTGAAGAACAGCCAGACGAGTGGAAACAGGAACGAAAAGGAGGTTACTAGGACAAGCGCGCGGCGACGCAGTGTGCGTGAGTGCTTGCTTAACCTGTCTTTCAATTCCCCAGACTGTTAACCCGACAACACGCCCATAAGGAAGAATCCCTCGGGATCAGTAGAAGCCACAGAAGAACTAAACAGACGGGATAAGGCATCAGGCTTGGTGTTCTTGCTACCCGGACGGTAAGAAATCACAAACTCGAAACGAGCGAAAAACAACGCCCAACGAGCTTGACGGGCATTAAGTCGTTTGGCAGAACGGATGTACTCAAGGTTCTTATGGTCTGTCCAAACGACAAAAGGAACGGTCGCCCCCTCCAACCACTGTCGCCATTCGCCTAGGGCTAAGCGGATGGCGAGCAGTTCACGGTTACCCACATCATAGTTGCGCTCAGATGGCGACAGGCGATGAGAAAAATAAGCGCAAGGATGAACCTTATCGTCAGACTGGAAGCGCTGGGATAGAATGGCTCCCACGCCTACCTCTGAAGCGTCAACCTCGACAATGAATTGTCTAGTGACGTCAGGAGTAACGAGGATAGGAGCGGACGTAAAACGTTCTTTTAGAAGATCAAAAGCTCCCTGGGCGGAACCGGACCACTTAAAACACGTCTTGACAGAAGTAAGAGCTGTGAGAGGGGCGGCAACTTGACCGAAATTACGAATGAAACGCCGATAGAAATTAGCGAAACCTAAAAAGCGCTGCAACTCGACACGTGACCTTGGAACGGGCCAATCACTGACAGCTTGGACCTTAGCGGAATCCATCTGAATGCCTTCAGCGGAAATAACGGAACCGAGAAAAGTAACGGAGGAGACATGAAAAGAGCACTTCTCAGACTTTACGTAGAGACAATTCTCTAAAAGGCGCTGTAGAACACGTCGAACGTGCTGAACATGAATCTCGAGTGACGGAGAAAAAATCAGGATATCGTCAAGATAGACAAAAACAAAGATGTTCAGCATGTCTCTCAGAACATCATTAACTAATGCCTGAAAAACAGCTGGCGCATTGGCGAGACCAAACGGCAGAACCCGGTACTCAAAATGCCCTAACGGAGTGTTAAACGCCGTTTTCCACTCGTCCCCCTCTCTGATGCGCACGAGATGGTAAGCGTTACGAAGGTCCAACTTAGTAAAGCACCTGGCTCCCTGCAGAATCTCGAAGGCTGATGACATAAGGGGAAGCGGATAACGATTCTTAACCGTTATGTCATTCAGCCCTCGATAATCCACGCAGGGGCGCAGAGTACCGTCCTTCTTCTTAACAAAAAAGAACCCCGCCCCGGCCGGAGAGGAAGAAGGCACTATGGTACCGGCGTCAAGAGACACAGACAAATAATCCTCGAGAGCCTTACGTTCGGGAGCCGACAGAGAGTATAGTCTACCCCGAGGAGGAGTGGTCCCCGGAAGGAGATCAATACTACAATCATACGACCGGTGAGGAGGAAGGGAGTTGGCTCGGGACCGACTGAAGACCGTGCGCAGATCATGATATTCCTCCGGCACTCCTGTCAAATCGCCAGGTTCCTCCTGAGAAGTAGGGACAGAAGAAACGGGAGGGATGGCAGACATTAAACACTTCACATGACAAGAAACGTTCCAGGATAGGATAGAATTACTAGACCAATTAATAGAAGGATTATGACATACTAGCCAGGGATGACCCAAAACAACAGGTGTAAACGGTGAACGAAAAATCAAAAAAGAAATAGTCTCACTGTGGTTACCAGATACTGTGAGGGTTAAAGGTAGTGTCTCAAATCAGATACTGGGAAGATGACTACCATCTAAGGCGAACATGGGCGTAGGCTTCTCTAACTCTCTGAAAGGAATGTCATGTTTCCGAACCCATGCTTCGTCCATGAAACAACCCTCAGCCCCAGAGTCTATCAAGGCACTACATGTAGCACCCGAACCGGTCCAGCGTAGATGGACCGACAAAGTAGTACAGGATCTTGATGGAGAGACTTGAGTAGTTGCGCTCACCTGTAGCCCTCCGCTTACAGATGAGCTCTGGCTTTTACTGGACATGAATTAACAAAATGTCCAGCAACTCCGCAATAGAGGCACAGGCGGTTGGTGATCCTCCGTTCCCTCTCCTTAGTCGAGATGCGAATCCCTCCCAGCTGCATGGGCTCAGACTCTGAGCCAGAGGAGGGAGATGGTTGCGATGCGGAGCAGGGAAACACCGTTGATGCGAGCTCTCTTCCACGAGCCCGGTGACGAAGATCTACCCGTCGTTCTATGCGGATGGCGAGAGCAATCAAAGAGTCCACATCTGAAGGAACCTCCCGGGAGAGAATCTCATCCTTAACCACTGCGTGGAGTCCCTCCAGAAAACGAGCGAGCAGCGCCGGCTCGTTCCACTCACTAGAGGCAGCAAGAGTGCGAAACTCAATAGAATAATCCGTTATGGACCGTTCACCTTGGCATAAGGAAGCCAGGGCCCTAGAAGCCTCCCCACCAAAAACTGAACGGTCAAAAACCCGAATCATCTCCTCTTTAAAGTTCTGGAACTTGTTAGAGCAATCAGCCCTTGCCTCCCAGATAGCTGTGCCCCATTCTCGAGCCCGGCCAGTAAGGAGTGAAATGACGTAAGCAACCCGAGCTCTCTCTCTAGAGTATGTGTTGGGTTGGAGAGAGAACACAATCTCACACTGCGTGAGAAAGGAGCGGCACTCAGTGGGCTGCCCGGAGTAGCAAGGTGGGTTATTAACCCTAGGTTCTGGAGGCTCGGCAGGCCAGGAAGTAACAGGTGGCACGAGACGTAGACTCTGGAACTGTCCAGAGAGGTCGGAAACCTGAGCGGCCAGGTTCTCCACGGCATGGCGAGCAGCAGACAATTCCTGCTCGTGTCTGCCGAGCATGGCTCCTTGGATCTCGACGGCAGTGTAACGAGCGTCTGAAGTCGCTGGGTCCATTCCTTGGTCGGTTCCTTCTGTCATGCAGGTGAAAGAGGACCCAAAAGCGACTTGGCGAAAACAGAGTCTTTAATCCAGTAAAGTAAATACAAACAAAAACACAACTTTCACTCGAAATGACGAGGACAAACTGGAGACTCGATCTTGAACAGCAGGTGAACAGCAGGTTGCCTCGGGAAGGCACTTGAACCAGACAGACTCAGACACCTGCTCACCACGCAGCATCTGAGGAAAACACGACACGACAGGGCGATACACAAACACAGCACGGTGAATTCTAGACAAGGAACCGACAGGACAGGAACGGAACACAAAGGAAGAAATAGGGACTCTAATCAGGGGAAAGGATCGGGAACAGGTGTGGGAAGACTAAATGATTGATTAGGGGAATAGGAACAGCTGGGAGCAGGAACGGAACGATAGAGAGAAGAGAGAGCGAGAGAGTGAGAGAGGGAGGGGGAGAGAGAGGGATAGAAAGAGGGAAAGAACCTAATAAGACCAGCAGAGGGAAACGAATAGAATGGGAAGCACAGGGACAAGACAAGATAATAAAAGACAAAACATGACAAGAAATCCGTTATTAACGTGACGTCAACTTTCCCTGTGCCATCATGAAATCTCATCACTACAAAGCAATAAGTTAGAATTCTACTTCTGCAGGTCAAGCTCGGTAAAATAAATTTGATAATTTTTTTGTGTACCCTTCTGTTCGAGAGGCATTGGTTTTATGCACTTTCAGACAGCAATATCATAGTTCTTTCATACATCAAACACTGTCCTTGCAGCCACAGTGCCAAAATACAAGCAGAAAAAACAATACATTGATAAAAACAAACCGATGCAGTATCTCAGGTGGTCCTCTGCTCAGTGTGTTTTTTATCAATGTTTATGAACTAAAGAAAAGTTGAAATCCTCCAAATATGATAATTTCTACATACAATATTTGGCTTGGTTGTAGACATAGTAGAAGTAGTGGTAGTGGTAATGGTGGTGGGGGCGGCTCCCGAGTGGCGCAGCGGTCTAAGGCACTGCATCTCATCCCTGGTTCGAATCCAGGCAGAATCACTTCCGGCAGTGATTGGGAGTCCCGTAGGGCGGCACACAATTGGCCCAGTGTCGTCCGGGTTTGGCTGGGGTAGGCTGTCATTGTAAATAAGAATTGGTTCTTAAATGACTTGCCTAGTTAAATAAAGATTAAATAAAAAAGTAGTAGTAGTACAACAATATTATAGGACCTTTATGATTCATATAATGATATACATCTATATTTTTGTACATTTATAGTAGTCAACTCACTCAGGGACATTGGTAAGCTGAAGAAAGTTATGTATAACAACCTTTATTTTCCAATGCTGCTATGGTGTCCATTTTGAATCTCACAGATTATAAATTTAAGTAACAATTCTGCATTGACACATGGAAACAATAAATGACTGGAGACCTTTCAATTCTATAACAATGTGCAAATATAAATGACCTAATGACCAAAAACATCCTATGGCGGACTGCAATAGCATCGAATAGCCCCCCGTGATATGCAACTGTTCAGGGAAGTCAGGAACCAATACACGCAGTCAGTCAGGAAAGCTAAGGCCAGCTTCTTCAGGCAGAAGTTTGCATCCTGTAGCTCCAACTCCAAAAAGTTCTGGGACACTGTGAAGTCCATGGAGAACAAGAGCACCTCCTCCCAGCTGCCCACTGCACTGAGGCTAGGAAACACGGTCTCCACCGATAAATCCATGATTATCGAAAACTTCAATAAGCACTTCTCAACGGCTGGCCATGCCTTCCGCCTGGCTACTCCAACCTCGGCCAACAGCTCCGCCCCCCCCGTAGCTCCTCACCCAAGCCTCTCCAGGTTCTCCTTTACCCAAATCCAGATAGCAGATGTTCTGAAAGAGCTGCAAAACCTGGACCCGTACAAATCAGCTGGGCTTGACAATCTGGACCCGCTATTTCTGAAACTATCTGCCGCCATTGTCGCAACCCCTATTACCAGCCTGTTCAACCTCTCTTTCATATCGTCTGAGATCCCCAAGGACTGGAAAGCTGCCGCAGTCATCCCCCTCTTCAAAGGGGGAGACACCCTGGACCCAAACTGTTACAGACCTATATCCATCCTGCCCTGCCTATCTAAGGTCTTCGAAAGCCAAGTCAACAAACAGGTCACTGACCATCTCGAATCCCACCGTACTTTCTCCGCTGTGCAATCTGGTTTCCGAGCCGGTCACGGGTGCACCTCAGCCACACTCAAGGTACTAAACGATATCATAACCGCCATCGATAAAAGACAGTACTGTGCAGCCGTCTTCATCGACCTCGCCAAGGCTTTCGACTCTGTCAATCACCATATTCTTATCGGCAGACTCAACAGCCTCGGTTTTTCGGATGACTGCCTTGCCTGGTTCACCAATTACTTTGCAGACAGAGTTCAGTGTGTCAAATCGGAGGGCATGCTGTCTGGTCCTCTGGCAGTCTCTATGGGGGTGCCACAGGGTTCAATTCTCGGGCCGACTCTTTTCTCTGTATATATCAATGATGTTGCTCTTGCTGCGGGCGATTCCCTGATCCACCTCTACACAGACGACACCATTCTATATACTTTCGGCCCGTCATTGGACACTGTGCTATCTAACCTCCAAACGAGCTTCAATGCCATACAGCACTCCTTCCATGGCCTCCAACTGCTCTTAAACGCGAGTAAAACCAAATGCATGCTTTTCAACCGATCGCTGCCTGCACCCGCTTGCCCGGCTAGCATCACCACACTGGATGGTTCCGACCTTGAATATGTGGACACCTATAAGTACCTAGGAGTCTGGCTAGACTGCAAACTCTCCTTCCAGACCCATATCAAACATCTCCAATCGAAAATCAAATCAAGAGTCGGCTTTCTATTCTGCAACAAAGCCTCCTTCACTCACCCTGCCAAGCTTACCCTAGTAAAACTGACTATCCTACCGATCCTCGACTTCGGCGATGTCATCTACAAAATGGCTTCCAACACTCTACTCAGCAAACTGGATGCAGTCTATCACAGTGCCATCCGTTTTGTCACTAAAGCACCTTATACCACCCACCACTGCGACTTGTATGCTCTAGTCGGCTGGCCCTCACTACATATTCGTCGCCAGACCCACTGGCTCCAGGTCATCTACAAGGCCATGCTAGGTAAAGGTCCGCCTTATCTCAGTTCACTGGTCACGATGGCAACACCCATCCGTAGCACGCGCTCCAGCAGGTGTATCTCACTGATCATCCCTAAAGCCAACACATCATTTGGCCGCCTTTCGTTCCAGTACTCTGCTGCCTGTGACTGGAACGAATTGCAAAAATCGCTGAAGTTGGAGACTTTTATCTCCCTCACCAACTTCAAACATCAGCTATCCGAGCAGCTAACCGATCGCTGTAGCTGTACATAGTCTATAGGAAAATAGCCCACCCATTTTCACCTACCTCATTCCCATACTGTTTTTATACTGTTTTTATTTATTTAGTTTTCTGCTCTTTTGCACACCAATATCTCCACCTGTACATGACCATCTGATCATTTATCACTCCAGTGTTAATCTGCAAAATTGTATTATTCGCCTACCTCCTCATGCCTTTTGCACACATTGTATATAGACTGCCCATTTTTTCTACTGTGTTATTGACTTGTTAATTGTTTATTCCATGTGTAACTCTGTGTTGTCTGTTCACACTGCTATGCTTTATCTTGGCCAGGTCGCAGTTGCAAATGAGAACTTGTTCTCAACTAGCCTACCTGGTTAAATAAAGGTGAAATAAATAAAAATAAAAAAATAAAATAAATAATGACAATAACACTTCAGACCGGGCCCAGTCCCAGAAAAACGGACACTTGGCCCATTCATTGAACATTATGACAACATTTTTACCTATTTTAGCATGTGGGATATCCCATACAAGCACAGATTGTATGAACCATACAAGATGTTGACTCACTGTTGACCAATAAAACACCAAATAAAATGAGGAGAAAGTCTACACAGATAAAAACTTCCTACCCAGCAGGCAAAAATTGACACAACGTCTTAAGAACTATTTTCTGGTTGTAAACTGATTTTCTGATTGAGAAGACGTCATGTTATCAGATGTCATATTTTGGTTGTTATCTGGTCAAATAACCAGATAAAGATGTATTTATATTGACTGCTAAAAATAATTTAATGAAACTTCCTTAAATAACCACTATACAACCTGACAATGACACCTTAATTACTTCATTGCAACCAACGTTTCCCCTGAGTAGCAACTAACTAAATTAAAAGACAGCATTAACGGGAATTGTACATGGCAGAAGGAAAGGGGGGAACATGATCTAGTACAGCCCAATACACAGTGTTAAGGTGTAGAATCGCAAGAGATGTCAAGTGAAAATAGTATTCTAAAAGAATTAGCCTTCACCTGAATATAAATGAAATGATAGTCTAGATGATAAAATGCCAGATTTGTCAATGTACAGTGAGGGAAATAAGTATTTGATCCCCTGCTGATTTTGTACATTTGCCCACTGAAAAGGAAATGATCAGTCTATAATTTTAATGGTTGGTTTATTTGAACAGTGGGAGACAGAATAACAACAAAATAATCCAGACAAACGCATGTCAAAAATGTTATAAATTGATTTGTATTTTAATGAGGGAAATAAGTATTTGACCCCTCTGCAAAACATGACTTACTACTTGGTGGCAAAACCCTTGTTGGCAATCACAGAGGTCAGACGTTTCTTGTAGTTGGCCACCAGGTTTGCACACGTCTCAGGAGGGATTTTGTCCCACTCCTCTTTGCAGATCTTCTCTACGTCATTAAGGTTTTGTGGCTGATGTTTGGCAACTCGAACCTTCAGCTCCCTCCACAGATTGTCTATGGGATTAAGGTCTGGAGACTGGCTAGGCCTCTCCAGGACCTTAATGTGCTTCTTCTTGAGCCACTCCTTTGTTGCCTTGGCAGTGTGTTTCTGGTCATTGTCATGCTGGAATACCCATCCACGACACATTTTCAATGCCCTGGCTGAGGGAAGGAGGTTCTGACCGAAGATTTGACGGTACTTGGCCCCGTCCATCGTCCTTAATGAGGTGCAGTTGTCCTGTCCCCTTAGCATAAAAACACCACCAAAGCATAATGTTTCTGGGGATGGTGTTCTTTGGGTCATAGGCAGCATTTGTCCTCCTCCAAACACGGCGAGTTGAGTTGATGCCAAAGAGCTCCATTTTGTCCTCATCTGGCCACAACACTTTCACCCAGTTGTCCTATGAAACATTCAGATGTTCATTGGCAAACTTCAGACGGGCATGTATATGTGCTTTCTTGAGCAGGGGGACCTTGTGAGCGCTGCAGGATTTCAGTCCTTCACAGCATAGTGTAGTTTGGAGATAGAGAGATGGGAATCTGATTGATTGATTGCTTCTGTGGTCAAATACTTAATTCCCTTATTAAAATGCAAATCAATTTATACAATTTTTCACGTGTTTTTCTGGATATTTTTAGGGTTATTCTGTCCCTCACTGTTCAAATAAAAATACCATTAAAATTATAGACTGATCATTTCTTTGTCAGTGGGCAAACCTACAAAATAAGCAGGGGATCAAATACTTTTTTCCCTCATTGTATGTCCTTTTTCTTAATTTGATCACTCTGTTGTCACACAAAATGTTCCTGTGCCGCAGTAAATGCAACTTTTAGTGTATTTGAGGTTTAAAAAGGCTTCTAAAGTTTGGAATTTCCACTTTAAAATGTCAGACTTGGTTTGCCATGACGAAAAACGTATCAACCCCTACAAAAAATTCTCATTATAATCCACAAAATAATTCACATTTCCTGTTGCGGAAAGATTATTTTCCTGCTGTGAGAAACTGGTCAAATTAAGATAGTTATCTGTGTCCATACAGAAAGACAGAGAGCAATTATAAATACTAAAGGTCCAGATGAAGTCCAGATCTATCGTCTCCTAAGGCCACCTAAAATAAATCCCAGCTCAAAAATCAAGAACACCATTCTCCCTATCACTCACTCACTCACTCACTCACTCACTCACTCACTCACTCACTCACTCACTCACTCACTCACTCACTCACTCACCACCACTCACTCACTCACTCACTCACACACTCTCTCAAATGTGTGCCACAGCGGGCCTGCTAGAGAACCGTGCTGATCGTGTCAAAGTCTTTGCTGATCTGCGAGCTGCTGGGCAGGGACTTGAGGTACTCCATGTGCCTCCTGGCATCCTCCTGGTTCTTCCGCACGTAGTAGATCACGTAGGCTATCACCATGGTGAACCAGCCGAACACAGTGACGAACATGGCCACATCAGTGGTCTTGTGGTGGAAGTTGCAGAAGTTGATGCCCGAGTCCAGGACCTGGATAACGGGTTTGCCGGTGTACTCCTCCTCCACAGCCGTGTGACAGCTCACCTCGTTGACCGTCTCTGGGTCCAGTCTCAGCTCCCTCAGGACCTCCTGCAAGCTGCACTCGCAGTGCCAGGGATTGTTGGAGAGGCTGATTTTGGCCTGAAGTTTGGCGAATGCCTCTTTGGGCACGCTGCTTATGCGGTTGTTGGACAGGTCCAGGACCCGAAGGACGTCGGAGACACCCTGGAAGGCCCCAGCGTCCACCGTCTCAATGGCGTTGTTGGACAGATCCAGTTCCTGTAGTCTGTTGAGGTCCTTAAAGGCCTGTTTGGGGATCTTGGTAATCCTATTTGAGGCCAGCAGCAGGACTACAGTGTCACGCGGCAGGTCAGCTGGGATGTTCTCCAGGTTGCGCGACATGCACTGCAGCACGGCAAGGCTGTTCTTCTCAATGCAGTGGCAGCTCTTGGGACAAGCGGTCACAAGTGCACTTCTGAACAATATTCCAAAGTGCAAGGCACACAAGAGAGCCGAGACAGCTGAGAGCAAGGGATTTCTGGGCCGATCATGACCCATACGGTTGGACATCTTCAGCAGTGTGCTCCTGCTGGTCCTGTCATGAAAGAGCAGTCATGGTTAAACCTTGTGTCATGTTGTTCTATCGTTGTGGCTTGAAAACCACAAGACAAGACCGTTTTAACTTCCTTACAAGCTGTCAAGGTTTTATCTGTAGTTAATCCATCAGATCCGTCGGTGAAGTATACTTTTCATGTCCTGCTGTTTCCAAAGGGCTTCAGTAGAGCCCAGTTTCACATGAGCTGCATTGAGAGTATTCCAGGTAGAATCCAAGAGGCTGCTTTCTGATTGGAAAGAGAAGAGAGTTACTCAAGAGGGAACGGTATCTTAGAGGGAGATGAAGGCAACTATAAAGTGGAGGTAGGCTGAATGTGTTTCCGGTACCCTCCTGCCATGTCGAGAACTGAAAGAAGAAAAATAGAATAGTGACAGTCCTAGTGAAAAAGGGAATTACTAGACATAGTTTCTTCTTAGAAGCAGTGACAGAGAAAAACATGAAGGCCATACTGTAAGAGTTTTAGGGTAGGCTTAAGTATTTTAGGGATACGGTTTTATATCAAGATTACTTTCCTAAAATATTTGAACAATTATCCTGAGTGCATCAGCCAAATTGGATTTGCTTGCACATTGGGCATGGTCAATTCAAGTGTCATACTGTTTATACATTTGTAAAATGATAATCAAGGACACTCCATTTCACTTAAAGGAAATCTCATAAAGCAGAGAGACAAATAGATTGATCTTCACTTACATTATCATATCATATTAGGATAGCCTAATTCATTTATATGGACTTACAACATTTGAATGAAATTAATTTCTCCTGCTTCTGCAGGATAGTGCCAGTTTAATAATGATTACACTCTCATGAGCTGTGCTTCTCTTCTCATAACGTAACATATTTCCACATAAAGGAAAACTGATGTCATACGTTTACACAACTAGAATGGATCCACTGTGCCAGTCTATTATATAATTTTCACTATAGGTGCACCCTCTTGTGGATTATGCTGACCATGCAGTTTATTGTTGTACTTGATGCCAACCTGTGATGGGACTGGGGGCACCAATGTGACATTTAGACATTTTATCAACCATTTTTGTGTACTGTACATCTCAATGTCTTCAACCCATGAGCACGCACACACACAAAATATAAACAAGATTTCTTACACAAGCCCTCACGTTCAAATTTGAGCTGGAGATCATATGGAGGTGTCGACAGGATTATTATGAAAGCACTGCCTTTGAAAGCACTGCCTTTGTTCCTTTACAAAACAGGCCATATTAATAGACCATGGCAGCCCTGCAGTTGAATTGAGTTTAATAGAATATATAAAATCATATGAGATTCATTTGGAGACGGAGCCAAAATATAACAACATGTAAACAATTAGAGGTACTAATTGGTTCTGTATTTTGTTAGGTAACCATTTTTATTCCAAGTCAAATAAGTGAATTACTGTAAATGCAGCAAAATGTTAATTTTAATGATATATTCCCTTGATTCTTGAAGGATATGACTTGTAAATGCCTTATGAGCTTCGTTCAACTGCCATACCCCATCAGAACCCAAAATATAAGTTTGTTTACTCCACTGTTTGTAAACAATTACTGTATAGCCTCAAAACATAGTTTAAACTATAATTTTGATATCATGGAGGGTCAGTCCTTGCATCCACAGCTCTTGGAATTTGAGAGATGTTACATTTCTTCAATCCCATCTCTAAGCTTTTTACCAAAACAGTGGTGGGTAAATGTGAAATAGTTTGAACTGCAGATTCCCCTGTTGTAGCGCTGAATGTATCACAGATCAAATTAGGAGAGTTACAATCTGCAATATGATCACTTATAATAATACGGTTTCAGGCCACAATCATGGTTTGCTATAAAGTTGAGGGGTGGGGCTAGATAAATGTAACCACTGTCAAATTCATAGGTGGAGCGTCATGAGTTGCAAACATATTTTGAAGCTATAAAAACCATCAAAACCATAAATAATGTAATAAAACAACCTTGTATAATGGGGGAAGACAGTTCTAAGCTTATAATGCATTTTACATGACATTCTTTACATTCAGAAGTTATATAAAACCATGCTATTTAATTGCAGTAGTAGCCTAACAAATTGTACCTCTACATAATTTTACTGATTTATCTTAATTTAAATTGTCCTATACTGAATTATTTGCTCTTACAAAAACCCACCCAGAATCAAAAAGAGTAATCCTATAGGCATTGGACATTAAATGTAGACAACTATGGCCTTTCAAAGTTTTTCGCCCCCAAAAATACAGAAACTTTTACAGTAGGCAGGATACAAATAAAACTTACTACAATCGTGGCCAATAATTGTGTTACCATTGCCATTATATAAAAAAATATTCCGCGTTATATCACAGTTATAAAAAGGAGCACACATCGGGTGTTTATCCAGCAGTCAATTTGCTCCAGAAGGCTTGCGTAAAAACTGGTGGACTCGTTTCCATTTTGAGAATATGTGCTTCTATATTTCAAATTTCCACCAAGATCCATACTTCTTCTTTAATGCTAATTACTGCAGACATTTCTTATGAATATAAAACAAAACATAATTCAGACAGCTGTGGTCTGTACAACATGTCTTGCTTTCAGCACAAGGCACTCTATTCATAGTCTAAAATGTCAGCGGTCAGCATAAAACCGAAGTTCCCGCATGGTCTGTACATGGTATTCCAAGTAACATCATCTCCAAAACAGGTACCCCACACCATAGATTACAGTTGTAATATCTAATAGCCTACCGTTTTTTAAAAGAGATGACAGCAGCCACACTTGTTGATGTTCCTGTTCAGTCGCAGGCCACATTCATCAGCACGTCCTGCGCCCATCAGTGGAGAGCATAGAAGAAGGTCGGTCGGGCTGTGTGTCTATTGGACTACTGTTAGTTTGGCAAGCCTCCACGTATTCCCTCACTTGAAAAAAACTAGTCGATCCTGTATAGTCAAACAATTAATTTAGGGCCTGGTGGTTGAATAAAATAGGCAACAAACATGGAAAGCATTACAGGTTAACAATTTGTAACATAAATGTAAGGGGGATATATTAGGTGTTGTAAGACCTAGACTATAACCTGGTGAGTCGGTTAAGTCAATACGCATGTATTGCTTACTGTCATCAGTAACATGCTGACTGGACAGCCAATGTTAGCTGCACTAATATTGCTAAATAAATACATACATGTAATTCAATCGTTTCATTTAAACTGCTTGCGCGCTTCAACGGGTGTCGGCGTAGCCAGGCGCATAGAACTTGGTAAATAAAAAAAGCATACAACTTGGTTCTATATTTGAGACACTTGACGCACTGTAAATTTTTCCTATCCCATCTACTGATTGGTTTTCACAAGCATACTAACCCAAGTGGGTGATTAAAAGATGAACAAGGAGAGATTCATCAAATTAAACGAACTAGGTTTCCACTAGGTTTCCACAATTTTGTATGACTCAAAATGTTTCAAAATTAAATTCTACAAAAAAGGACAATATGCATTTCAGGTCAAATAACCAACACACTATGACAGTTTATTGTGAAATAGACACAAATTAGTTATTCGAAATGTGTGACAGACACATGAAAAGTCCCCTTTTTGATTTTTCTTCATAATGCATCAGTATACAGTACACAAATCCAATCTGTGGTGGATAATGTTAGCTAGGCTAGCTAGGTGGCTAACGTTAGGGTTTGGTTTAGGGGTTACGGTTAGGGCTAGTTAACATGCTAGCTAAGTAGTTAAAGGGTTAGGTTTAGGAGTTAGGTTAAAGGGTTAGAGGAAAGGTTAGCAAATTTAATAAGTAGTTACAACGTAGCTCAAAAGTAGTAAGTAGTTGCAAAGTAGCTCATTAGCAAAAATGCTAAAGTTATCAAATCAAATTTATTTGTCACATACACATGGTTAGCAGATGTTACTGCGAGTGTAGCGAAGTGCTTGTGCTTCTAGTTCCGACAATGCAGTAATAACCAACGAGTAATCTAACAATTCCAAAACTACTACCTTATACACACAAATGCAAAGAGATAAAGAATATGTACATAAAGATACATGAATGAGTGATGGTACAGAACGGCATAGGCAAGATGCAGTAGATGGTATCGAGTACAGTACATACATACAGTGGGGCAAAAAAGTATTTAGTCAGCCACCAATTGTGCAGGTTCTCCCACTTAAAAAGATGAAAGAGGCCTGTAATTTTCATCATAGGTACACTTCAACTATGACAGACAAAATGAGAAATAAAATCCAGAAAATCACATTGTTTGATTTTTAATGAATTTATTTGCAAATTATGGTGGAAAATAAGTATTTGGTCACCTACAAACAAGCAAGATTTCTGGCTCTCACAGACCTGTAACTTCTTCTTTAAGAGGCTCCTCTGTCCTCCACCTGTATTAATGGCACCTGTTTGAACTTGTTATCAGTATAAAAGACACCTGTCCACAACCTCAAACAGTCACACTCCAAACTGGATTTTCTGGATTTTTTTTCTAATTTTGTCAGTCATAGTTGAAGTGTACCTATGATGATAATTACAGGCCTCTCTCATCTTTTTAAGTGGGAGAACTTGCACAATTGGTGGCTGACTAAATACTGTTTTGCCCCACTGTATGAGATGAGTAATGTAGGGTATGTAAACAAAGTGGCATAGTTTAAAGTGGCTAGTTATACATGTATTACATAAAGATGCAGTAGATGATATAGAGTACAGTATCTACATATACATATGAGATGAATAATGTAGAGTATGTAAACATTATATTAAGTAGCATTGTTTAAAGTGGCTGGTGATATATTTTACATCAATTTCCATCAATTCCCATTATTAAAGTGGCTGGAGTTGAGTCAGTGTGTTGGCAGCAGCCAATCAATGTTAGTGGTGGCTGTTTAACAGTCTGATGGCCTTGAGATAGAAGCTGTTTTTCAGTCTCTCGGTCCCTGCTTTAATGCACCTGTACTGACCTCGCCTTCTGGATGATAGTGGGGTGAACAGGCAGTGGCTCGTGGTTGTTGTCATTGATGATCTTTATGGCCTTCCTGTGACATCGGGTGGTGTAGGTCAAATCAAATCAAAATCAAATCAAATTTTATTTGTCACATACACATGGTTAGCAGATGTTAATGCGAGTGTAGCGAAATGCTTGTGCTTCGAGTTCCGACAATGCAGTAATAACCAACAAGTAATCTAACTAACAAT
Source organism: Oncorhynchus gorbuscha (assembly GCF_021184085.1). NCBI lineage: Eukaryota > Metazoa > Chordata > Actinopteri > Salmoniformes > Salmonidae > Oncorhynchus > Oncorhynchus gorbuscha. The sequence goes on along the minus strand of NC_060173.1, from coordinate 66,214,037 downwards.
TCCAAAACTACTGTCTTATACACAGTGTAAGGGGATAAAGAATATGTACATAAGGATATATGAATGAGTGATGGTACAGAGCAGCATAGGCAAGATACAGTAGATGGTATCGAGTACAGTATATACATATGAGATGATGAGTATGTAAACAAAGTGGCATAGTAAAAGTGGCTAGTGATACATGTATTACATAAGGATGCAGTAGATGATATAGAGTACAGTATATACGTATGCATATGAGATTAATAATGTAGGGTAAGTAACATTATATAATGTAGCATTGTTTAAAGTGGCTAGTGATATATTTACATCATTTCCCATCAATTCCCATTATTAAAGTGGCTGGAGTTGAGTCAGTGTCAGTGTGTTGGCAGCGGCCACTCAATGTTAGTGGTGGCTGTTTGACAGTCTGATGGCCTTGAGATAGAAGCTGTTTTTCAGTCTCTCGGTCCCAGCTTTGATGCACCTGTACTCTCCTCGCCTTCTGGATGATAGCGGGGTGAACAGGCAGTGGCTCGGGTGGTTGATGTCCTTGATGATCTTTATGGCCTTCCTGTAACATCGGGTGGTGTAGGTGTCCTGGAGGGCAGGTAGTTTGCCCCCGGTGATGCGTTGTGCCGACCTCACTACCCTCTGGAGAGCGTTACGGTTGAGGGCGGAGCAGTTGCCGTACCAGGCGGTGATACAGCCCGCCAGGATGCTCTCGATTGTGCATCTGTAGAAGTTTGTGAGTGCTTTTGGTGACAAGCCAAATTTCTTCAGCCTCCTGAGGTTGAAGAGGCGCTGCTGCGCCTTCTTCACGATGCTGTCTTTGTGAGTGGACCAATTCAATTTGTCTGTGATGTGTATGCCGATGCACTTAAAACTTGCTACCCTCTCCACTACTGTTCCATCGATGTGGATAGTGGGGTGTTCCCTCTGCTGTTTCCTTAAGTCCACAATCATCTCCTTAGTTTTGTTGACGTTGAGTGTGAGGTTATTTTCCTGACACCACACTCCGAGGGCCCTCAGCTCCTCCCTGTAGGCCGTCTCGTCGTTGTTGGTAATCAAGCCTACCACTGTTGTGTTGTCCGCAAACTTGATGATTGAGTTGGAGGCGTGCGTGGCCACGCAGTCGTGGGTGAACAGGGAGTACAGGAGAGGGCTCAGAACGCACCCTCGTGGGGCCCCAGTGTTGAGGATCAGCGGGGATGAGATGTTGTTGCCTACCCTCACCACCTGGGGGCGGCCCGTCAGGAAGTCCAGCACCCAGTTGCACAGGGCGGGGTCGAGATCCAGGGTCTCGAGCTTGATGACGAGCTTGGAGGGTACTATGGTGTTGAATGCCGAGCTGTAGTCGATGAACAGCATTCTCACATAGGTATTCCTCTTGTCCAGATGGGTTAGGGCAGTGTGCAGTGTGGTTGAGGATCAGTGGGGTGGAGATGTTGTTACCTACCCTCACCACCTCGTCCATGATGAGATTCAAACACGCATCCTTTGAGTAGGTAGATGTTCGCGTTATGGTGATTCAATAGATTGGAATAATCTATCACAGTATAACAACTCGTACTCTGTGATATATTGTTCCAATATATTGACTCACCGTGTCACCTAAAAAATAATTTACAACCTGTGTATGACATGTTAATTTCATAATCACCTGCAAGTTAATTATGTAAACATATGTGTTATTTTCAACCCAGTATCACAGATTGTGAAATAGACATGAATTGTTCATTGGAAATGTGTATTTTTTTGTGTGCAATATACAATTTTGTATACAGTGCATTTTAACTGATACCTTATACATTTATGCTACAAACATTCATTTACAAGGGCACAGTTATCAAAGTACCTCAATGCATTCACATATCAGGCAGCAGCCGTGTTTAAAATTTAAATGGAGTATATAACTGTAATTAACGCTATACTGTAGGTCAGAGAACATTTTTATATTCATTCTATGGGTGAATTGTTTTTACCATCAACCCCAAACAATATGAACAAAATATCCCTCAAAATGTACTAGCAGATGTTTACACATCCTCTGAGGATTGTGGTGGAGAGTATTATGCCTTTTAATGTAACACAACACTTTTTACGTGAGGAACTAAATAAAATGTGTCTTCTCATCTGAGAAAGCTTGATAGATTTATAGTTGGTTCATTGAATGGAGGTGACCAAGGCGCAGCGTAATATGAATACATGATTTTAATGAAGACCAAGAACACTTAACAAACCGACCGTGAAGCTATATAATACTAGTTCAGACACAGGCAACTAGACAGACAATAACCTTCAAAATACCCAAAGAAGATGGCTGCCTAAATATGGTTCCCAACCAGAGACAACGATAAACAGCTGCCTCTAATTGAGAAGGCAACCATAGACATACATAAACACCTAGATGGTAAACAAACCCATAAACCTACAAAACCCCTAGAGAGTACAACAACACATACATCACCCATGTCACACCCTGACCTAACCAAAACAATAAAGGAAACAAAGATTAAAAAGGTCAGGGCGTGACAGTCGGACGAACTGGACTGCGTACCGTCGCCGGACGCTCTGGACTGCGTCGCCGGACGCTCTGGACTACGTACCGTCGCCGGACGCTCTGGACTGCGTACCGTCGCCGGACGCTCTGGACTGCGTACTGTCGCTGGACGCTCTGGACTGGTGAGGCGCACTGTAGGCCTGGTGCATGGTGCCGGCACTGGTGGTACCGGGCTGAAGACACACACCTCAGGGCAAGTGCGAGAAGCAGGAACATTGAGTACTGGACCCTGGAGGCGCACTCGGGTGTGTGTGTTTGGCACTCGGGAAGACCGAAAGGTTGTAGCTGGGTGTTATGGTGGAATTGTTTAGGTAAGGGTGCTAGGTGGGACATCACTTGGATCTGCTGTATGGAGAACAATGGGGGACAGAGATGTTGAGAATGTGATAGAGACTAATAGAGAGAAAGTGAAGAGTTCACTCCTATAACCTGTATATGTCTTCAGATGCACATTTCAAATATGGACAGTCCAGGGATATTTTACCGCCGGTCTTGATAAGAAATGACCATGCCAGATACTTTTGGATGACATAAATAGGAAACTAATCAAATAATAACAATAGGCTACATCAATATTAGTTTCCATTCATACAAAGTGTTGGGTAAATACTTTTCTCTCTTGTACAGAATGCTTGTCAATCTGTACAATAGATTTAGCCCTTGGTCTGTGCAAAAATAACTATGTTGTTTCGACGACAACATGTACCAGAGTGCGAAATTACTGTATCTGTCATGCAGGTGAAAGAGGACCCAAAAGCGACTTGGCGAAAACAGAGTCTTTAATCCAGTAAAGTGAATACAATCAACAAAACACAACTTTCACTCGAAATGACGAGGACAAACTGGAGACTCGATCTTGAACAGCAGGTGAACAGCAGGTTGCCTCGGGAAGGCACTGGAACCAGACAGACTCAGACACCTGCTCACCACGCAGCATCTGAGGAAAACACGACACGACAGGGCGATACACAAACACAGCACGGTGAAATCTAGACAAGGAACCGACAGGACAGGAACGGAACACAAAGGAAGAAATAGGGACTCTAATCAGGGGAAAGGATCGGGAACAGGTGTGGGAAGACTAAATGATTGATTAGGGGAATAGGAACAGCTGGGAGCAGGAACGGAACGATAGAGAGAAGAGAGAGCGAGAGAGTGAGAGAGGGAGGGGGAGAGAGAGGGATAGAAAGAGGGAAAGAACCTAATAAGACCAGCAGAGGGAAACGAATAGAATGGGAAGCACAGGGACAAGACAAGATAATAAATGACAAAACATGACAGTACCCCCACTCACCGAGCGCCTCCTGGCGCACTCGAGGAGGAATCCTGGCGGCAACGGAGGAAATCATCAATGAGTGAACGGTCCAGCACGTCCCGAGACGGAACCCAACTCCTCTCCTCAGGACCGTAACCCTCCCAATCCACTAAGTATTGGTGACCCCGTCCCCGAGAACGCATGTCCATGATCTTATGTACCTTGTAAATAGGTGCGCTCTCGACAAGGACGGGAGGGGGAGGGAAGACGAACGGGGGTGCGAAGAAAGGGCTTAACACAGGAGACATGGAAGACAGGATGGACGCGACGAAGATGTCGCGGAAGAAGCAGTCGCACAGCGACAGGATTGACGACCTGGGAGACACGGAACGGACCAATGAACCGCGGAGTCAACTTACGAGAAGCTGTCGTAAGAGGAAGGTTGCGAGTGGAAAGCCACACTCTCTGGCCGCAACAATACCTTGGACTCTTAATCCTGCATTTATTGGCGGCTCTCACAGTCTGTGCCCTGTAACGGCAAAGTGCAGACCTCACCCTCCTCCAGGTGCGCTCACAACGTTGGACAAACGCTTGAGCGGAGGGAACGCTGGACTCGGCAAGCTGGGATGAGAACAGAGGAGGCTGGTAACCCAGACTACTCTGAAACGGAGATAACCCGGTAGCAGACGAAGGAAGCGAATTGTGAGCGTATTCTGCCCAGGGGAGCTGTTCTGCCCAAGACGCAGGGTTTCTGAAAGAAAGGCTGCGTAGTATGCGACCAATCGTCTGATTGGCCCTCTCTGCTTGACCGTTAGACTGGGGATGAAACCCGGAAGAGAGACTGACGGACGCACCAATCAAACGACAGAACTCCCTCCAAAACTGTGACGTGAATTGCGGGCCTCTGTCTGAAACGGCGTCTAACGGGAGGCCATGAATTCTGAATACATTCTCGATAATGATTTGTGCCGTCTCCTTAGCGGAAGGAAGTTTAGCGAGGGGAATGAAATGTGCCGCCTTAGAGAACCTATCGACAACCGTAAGAATCACAGTCTTCCCCGCAGACAAAGGCAGACCGGTAATGAAGTCTAGGGCGATGTGAGACCATGGTCGAGAAGGAATGGGGAGCGGTCTGAGACGACCGGCAGGAGAGAGTTACCCGACTTAGTCTGCGCGCAGTCCGAACAAGCAGCCACGAAACGGCGCGTGTCACGCTCCTGAGTCGGCCACCAAAAGCGCTGGCGAATAGACGCAAGAGTGCCTCGAACACCGGGATGACCAGCTAACTTGGCAGAGTGAGCCCACTGAAGAACAGCCAGACGAGTGGAAACAGGAACGAAAAGGAGGTTACTAGGACAAGCGCGCGGCGACGCAGTGTGCGTGAGTGCTTGCTTAACCTGTCTTTCAATTCCCCAGACTGTTAACCCGACAACACGCCCATAAGGAAGAATCCCCTCGGGATCAGTAGAAGCCACAGAAGAACTAAACAGACGGGATAAGGCATCAGGCTTGGTGTTCTTGCTACCCGGACGGTAAGAAATCACAAACTCGAAACGAGCGAAAAACAACGCCCAACGAGCTTGACGGGCATTAAGTCGTTTGGCAGAACGGATGTACTCAAGGTTCTTATGGTCTGTCCAAACGACAAAAGGAACGGTCGCCCCTCCAACCACTGTCGCCATTCGCCTAGGGCTAAGCGGATGGCGAGCAGTTCACGGTTACCCACATCATAGTTGCGCTCAGATGGCGACAGGCGATGAGAAAAATAAGCGCAAGGATGAACCTTATCGTCAGACTGGAAGCGCTGGGATAGAATGGCTCCCACGCCTACCTCTGAAGCGTCAACCTCGACAATGAATTGTCTAGTGACGTCAGGAGTAACGAGGATAGGAGCGGACGTAAAACGTTCTTTTAGAAGATCAAAAGCTCCCTGGGCGGAACCGGACCACTTAAAACACGTCTTGACAGAAGTAAGAGCTGTGAGAGGGGCGGCAACTTGACCGAAATTACGAATGAAACGCCGATAGAAATTAGCGAAACCTAAAAAGCGCTGCAACTCGACACGTGACCTTGGAACGGGCCAATCACTGACAGCTTGGACCTTAGCGGAATCCATCTGAATGCCTTCAGCGGAAATAACGGAACCGAGAAAAGTAACGGAGGAGACATGAAAAGAGCACTTCTCAGACTTTACGTAGAGACAATTCTCTAAAAGGCGCTGTAGAACACGTCGAACGTGCTGAACATGAATCTCGAGTGACGGAGAAAAAATCAGGATATCGTCAAGATAGACAAAAACAAAGATGTTCAGCATGTCTCTCAGAACATCATTAACTAATGCCTGAAAAACAGCTGGCGCATTGGCGAGACCAAACGGCAGAACCCGGTACTCAAAATGCCCTAACGGAGTGTTAAACGCCGTTTTCCACTCGTCCCCCTCTCTGATGCGCACGAGATGGTAAGCGTTACGAAGGTCCAACTTAGTAAAGCACCTGGCTCCCTGCAGAATCTCGAAGGCTGATGACATAAGGGGAAGCGGATAACGATTCTTAACCGTTATGTCATTCAGCCCTCGATAATCCACGCAGGGGCGCAGAGTACCGTCCTTCTTCTTAACAAAAAAGAACCCCGCCCCGGCCGGAGAGGAAGAAGGCACTATGGTACCGGCGTCAAGAGACACAGACAAATAATCCTCGAGAGCCTTACGTTCGGGAGCCGACAGAGAGTATAGTCTACCCCGAGGAGGAGTGGTCCCCGGAAGGAGATCAATACTACAATCATACGACCGGTGAGGAGGAAGGGAGTTGGCTCGGGACCGACTGAAGACCGTGCGCAGATCATGATATTCCTCCGGCACTCCTGTCAAATCGCCAGGTTCCTCCTGAGAAGTAGGGACAGAAGAAACGGGAGGGATGGCAGACATTAAACACTTCACATGACAAGAAACGTTCCAGGATAGGATAGAATTACTAGACCAATTAATAGAAGGATTATGACATACTAGCCAGGGATGACCCAAAACAACAGGTGTAAACGGTGAACGAAAAATCAAAAAAGAAATAGTCTCACTGTGGTTACCAGATACTGTGAGGGTTAAAGGTAGTGTCTCAAATCTGATACTGGGAAGATGACTACCATCTAAGGCGAACATGGGCGTAGGCTTCTCTAACTCTCTGAAAGGAATGTCATGTTTCCGAACCCATGCTTCGTCCATGAAACAACCCTCAGCCCCAGAGTCTATCAAGGCACTACATGTAGCACCCGAACCGGTCCAGCGTAGATGGACCGACAAAGTAGTACAGGATCTTGATGGAGAGACTTGAGTAGTTGCGCTCACCTGTAGCCCTCCGCTTACAGATGAGCTCTGGCTTTTACTGGACATGAATTAACAAAATGTCCAGCAACTCCGCAATAGAGGCACAGGCGGTTGGTGATCCTCCGTTCCCTCTCCTTAGTCGAGATGCGAATCCCTCCCAGCTGCATGGGCTCAGACTCTGAGCCAGAGGAGGGAGATGGTTGCGATGCGGAGCAGGGAAACACCGTTGATGCGAGCTCTCTTCCACGAGCCCGGTGACGAAGATCTACCCGTCGTTCTATGCGGATGGCGAGAGCAATCAAAGAGTCCACATCTGAAGGAACCTCCCGGGAGAGAATCTCATCCTTAACCACTGCGTGGAGTCCCTCCAGAAAACGAGCGAGCAGCGCCGGCTCGTTCCACTCACTAGAGGCAGCAAGAGTGCGAAACTCAATAGAATAATCCGTTATGGACCGTTCACCTTGGCATAAGGAAGCCAGGGCCCTAGAAGCCTCCCCACCAAAAACTGAACGGTCAAAAACCCGAATCATCTCCTCTTTAAAGTTCTGGAACTTGTTAGAGCAATCAGCCCTTGCCTCCCAGATAGCTGTGCCCCATTCTCGAGCCCGGCCAGTAAGGAGTGAAATGACGTAAGCAACCCGAGCTCTCTCTCTAGAGTATGTGTTGGGTTGGAGAGAGAACACAATCTCACACTGCGTGAGAAAGGAGCGGCACTCAGTGGGCTGCCCGGAGTAGCAAGGTGGGTTATTAACCCTAGGTTCTGGAGGCTCGGCAGGCCAGGAAGTAACAGGTGGCACGAGACGTAGACTCTGGAACTGTCCAGAGAGGTCGGAAACCTGAGCGGCCAGGTTCTCCACGGCATGGCGAGCAGCAGACAATTCCTGCTCGTGTCTGCCGAGCATGGCTCCTTGGATCTCGACGGCAGTGTAACGAGCGTCTGAAGTCGCTGGGTCCATTCCTTGGTCGGTTCCTTCTGTCATGCAGGTGAAAGAGGACCCAAAAGCGACTTGGCGAAAACAGAGTCTTTAATCCAGTAAAGTGAATACAATCAACAAAACACAACTTTCACTCGAAATGACGAGGACAAACTGGAGACTCGATCTTGAACAGCAGGTGAACAGCAGGTTGCCTCGGGAAGGCACTGGAACCAGACAGACTCAGACACCTGCTCACCACGCAGCATCTGAGGAAAACACGACACGACAGGGCGATACACAAACACAGCACGGTGAAATCTAGACAAGGAACCGACAGGACAGGAACGGAACACAAAGGAAGAAATAGGGACTCTAATCAGGGGAAAGGATCGGGAACAGGTGTGGGAAGACTAAATGATTGATTAGGGGAATAGGAACAGCTGGGAGCAGGAACGGAACGATAGAGAGAAGAGAGAGCGAGAGAGTGAGAGAGGGAGGGGGAGAGAGAGGGATAGAAAGAGGGAAAGAACCTAATAAGACCAGCAGAGGGAAACGAATAGAATGGGAAGCACAGGGACAAGACAAGATAATAAATGACAAAACATGACAGTATCTTGAAACATTTTGGTTGCAAGTGTATCACGCGGGCTATTAACCCGGGAGTCCCATGGGAGCAACCAACATCTTAGACCGTTTTCTACTGTTTTTGAAGTTAGCAGATGGGGCTACCTCATCACGTGACCATGAGCGACTCATGTCCGCTACACAAGCAGGACTACTAATTTAGTTTTGAGGATATAGCTACTGGTGTGAGGCATACAAATCCTAACACTGCTGTCAATGAGCTCCAGCAGGCTTTCCACATCACCTTATGATCACATCCTTCAATCTTTGTCAATTCAATTCACATCACCAGACAGAGGAGCTGGGGAATATAGAAAACATCAGATCAGCCTGGATGTGTGGTAGCAGTTTTATCTTCATTTTGATGTACCGTAACTTGTTTTGCTGCTGTGGGTTTCTTTTTCAATGGCATGTTTTTAAAAAGCAGCTAAGGTAATTGATATATATATATATTTTTAAATGCTTTTCCACAAAAAAACATTGTTTGACTGAGAGCAAATACCTACAGCATGTGGATGGCAAAGGTGTAGTAAGTACGCATCCCAGTCTCCCTCAATAAGATGCTGCTACCTTAAGCCCACGATACCAATGATGAGCTTTGGAGTAAGTGCACTTAATGGTCTTAATTGATTTACATTAAGTAGTTTGGCCCATAATTGCCATGTAGACCACCAACAGCAACATTAACTCCAAAACACATTCATCTAAAGCTGTGCTAATCCCCACAGGCGGTGGTCCTCTGATACAATTAGCTGATTAATGTCCGAAAATGTGTGTTTGGATGGGTAGTATCAGGCATGGAAGAGAACACAGCGGTCATTAACAATAGAACAGGCAGACTGCAACTGTTGATTTACCAAGGTTGCTCATTCACTTCTCTGTACACCTGTGTCTTAATTCATTCCCAGTGCTCCAAAGTCCTTAATAGACAAATTACATGTGTCAATTGCCAAGGGTGAATTCCGCTTCTATAGCCGACTTACTTATTCAAGCACAACAGTATGGTGTCATAGCAGATCCATCTTTTTTGATGGGCGAGATCCTGCCTTTTGTCCCAAATTAATCACAATTACCAGTACTCTTACTGCCTCTCTGACCAAGGAATGGAGTTGGAGTCCGCAAATTATATCAGTAGCTGGGTGATCGGGGTGTATCTCTTATTAGCACTCTTGTGTTCTAAGTGCAACTCCAGGACAACTGAGAGCCAACATCGGACAAACAGGGTAGACATGTACAGGAGCTATTAAGTTAAAGAGCCATTACGGCACCATGCCTGTGGATATGTATTTATTGTCTCATTACACACACCTGGTTCCCATTCCCCCTGATTAGTATGTGTATATATGTGCCCTCTGTTCCCCATTGTCCTTGTCGGTTATTGCCATGTCTGTTGGTCTTGTTGTATCGGCCATGCTACGTGTTGTACACTTGTTTTACGGGTCTCGTCCCGTGTATTATTTAGAGGTTTACACCTCACTCTTTTGTTTGGATGGAGAAAATAAAAACCCCTATTACGTATTCCTGCGCTTGTCTCCTATCATTATACAGCGTGACACCGACACATTAGGCCCTCCATTTCATTTCTACTCAGAGGCAATCAAATTAAAGCATTGAAAGCTAGATGCAAAACCCAATACTGAAGGTCTCCAGACATCCAAAAGTTTAGTTAATGAGATGAGGGCTCGATTCAATCAGGTCCGATTTAGCTAACTTCCGCATAGCGGTTGTTTTGGCAGTGTCGGAGTTGGAACTGCATTAGAGCTGTCAAATTCAGAAGCTGCTCCCAGCATTATACCTGTAGAAGACATTGCCATTGGCTGCACGGAGTCGCATTATGAGAAATCTAATGAAGCGTTCGAACACTGGATTGTGAGATGTAATCCACACCGCGATGAGACTGATATAACTCATTAAGTTTCATTATTTTCAATTTAAGCTTCACTATCTCTATATAGCCTGCACTACTCGTTCGTACTTTTAACACGAGTGGGACCGGTGTGGCTTGACAATAATCACAAGAGCAGCTGCTTACTGATTTCACAGCTCTAATGCAGTTACACCTAAGACACCGGCAAAACATGAACTATGCGTGTGTCAGCTATCGCCGGTTAACACTTGATTTGATTGAATCTAGGCCTAATACACAGTATATACGCTCAAATAATATTTGTGATCTCATTTTACAATAACTGTACCGAAGATATATTTACATGTTACATAAGCTGGTGCAGTGCACAGTAGGTACACATGGGTTCAGGGAACACATATGTGGTTCTGGATTTCACTCCAGCTGAGTGCCAGTTAAATTGTATCAGTACATATTATTTGTTTTAAGCATGAAAAACTGAAATAGTTTAAACAGTTGATCACCTTATGGGATAGTACTGAAAGTAGGTCTGCTGTTTAGAAATCGTTTCAGAAGGACTTTGCTCAGATAAGCACTGTGAGGAGTGAGCGCAAACAAGTGAATCTCTGTCCACAATGATTGAAAATATATACAAATATTTAACCTTTATTTAACTAGGCAAGTCAGTTAAGAACAAATTATTATTTACAATGATAGCCTACCAAAAGGCAAAAGGCCTCCTGCGGGAACAGGGGCTGGGATAAAAAAATAATTATTATACAACATTTTTTATGTGAGGAACTCTAATAAAATGTGTCTTCTCATCTGAGAAAGCTTGATAGATTTATAGTTGGTTGTAATAGCATTAAATTAAGCGGTGTCTGAGCTGGCTCTCGCATATTATATATATATATATATAGGACAAAACACACATCATGACAAGAGGGACAATACAACACTACATAAAGACCTAAGACAACAACATAGCAAGGCAGCAATACATGACAACACAGCATGGTAGCAACACAACATGACAACAACATGGTAGCAACCCAACATGGTAGCAGCACAAAACATGGTACAAACATTATTGGGCACAGATAACAGCACAAAGGGAAAGAAGGTAGAGACAATGACATCACGTAAAGCAGCCACAACTGTCATTAAGAGTGTCCATGATTGAGTCTTTGAATTAAGAGATTGAGATAAAACTGTCCAGTTTGAGTGTTTGTTGCAGCTCGTTCCAGTCGTTAGCTGCAGCAAACTGATAAGACGAGCGACCCAGGGATGTGTGTGCTTTGGGGACCTTTAACAGAATGTGACTGGCAGAACAGGTCTGCAGTAGATATCTCAGATAGGGGGGAGTGAAGCCTAAGAGGGTTTTATAAATAAGCATCAACCAGTGGGTCTTGCGATGGGTATAAAGAGATGACCAGTTTACAGAGGAGTATAGAGTGCAGTGATGTGTCCTATAAGGAACATTGGTGGCAAATCTGATGGCGGAATGGTAAAGAACATCTAGCGGCTCGAGAGCATCCTTACCTGCCAATCTATAAATTATGTCTCCGTAATCTAGCATGGTTCAGCATTAGTTTGGGTGAAAGAGGAGCGATTACGATAGAGGAAACCAAATCTAGATTTAACTTTAGCCTGCAGCTTTGATACGTGCTGAGAGAAGGACAGTGTATCATCTAGCCATACTCCCAAGTACTTGTATGAGGTGACTACCTCAAGCTCTAAACCCTCAGAGATAGTAATCACACATGTGGGGAGAGGTACATTCTTCTTACCAAACCACATGACCTTTGTTTTGGAGGTGTTCAGAACAAGGTTAAGGGTAGAGAACGCTAGTTGGACACTAAGAAAGCTTTGTTGTAGAGCATTTAACACAAAATCCCAGTTAAAGACTATCATCTGCATATAAATGGATGAGAGAACTTCCTACTGCATGAGCAATGTTGTTGATGTAAAGCGTGGGGCCTAGGATTGAGCCTTGGGGTACGTCCTTGGTGACAGGCACTGGGTGAGACATCAGATTTTCTGACTTTGTAAATGGCACCCTTTGAGAGAGGTAGTTAGCAAACCAGGCCAAAGCCCCCTCAGAGACACCAATACTCCTTAGCCAGCCCACAAGAATGGAATGGTCTACCGTATCAAAAGCTTTGGCCAAGTCAATAAAAATAGCAGCACAATATTGCTTAGAATCAAGGGCAATGGTGACATCGTTGAGGACCTGGTTGCAGTGACACATCCATAACCTGAGCAGAAACCAGATTCCATATCAGAGAGAATACCTTAGACATCAAGAAAGCCAGTCAGTTGATTATTGATAAACAGGGCAAAATAGAAAGAAGAAAGGGTCTAAACCATCTGAACCAGATGCTTTTTTGAGGTCAAGTTTCAGGAACTCCTCTAGTACCTCAGACTCAGTGACTGCCTGCAGGGAGAAACTTTGTAGTGGGGTAGGAGAAAAAGAGGGTGAAGCATCGGGGATAGTCTCATTAGAAGGGGAGGGAGATGAGGAAATGTTGGACGGGCAAGGAGGAACGGCTGAGTCAAATAGGAATGCTGACTTAACTTCTTGCGTTGAGCCATCCCGGATCCGGTATCGTGACTACAGCCTCAAGCTCATTACCAACGTTAACTATTCATGAAAATCGCAAATGAAATGAAATGAATCTATTTGCTCTCAAGCTTAGCCTTTTGTTAACAACACTGTCATCTCAGATTTTCAAAATATGCTTCTCAACCATTGCAAAACAAGCATTTGTGTAACAGTATTGATAGCTAGTGTAGCATTTAGCGTAGCATTTAGCGTAGCATTTAGCGTTCGCATTCAGCAGGCAACATTTTCACAAAAACCAGAAAAGGATTCAAATAAAATAATTTACCTTTGAAGAACTTCAGATGTTTTCAATGAGGAGACTCTCAGTTAGATAGCAAATGTTCCGTTTTTACAAAAAATATTATTTGTGTTGACAAATGTTTTCTTCATCATTCTTCATCACGTTTGGGTAAGAAAAAAAAACGAAAATTAAGTCATTAAAACGCAAACTTTTTTCCAAATTAACTCCATAATATCGACAGAAACATGGCAAACCGATGTTTAGAATCAATCCTCAAGTTGTTTTTCACATATCTATCGACGATAAAATCCTTCGTGGCAGTTGACTTTCTCTTCTGAAGAAATGGAACGCGCATGGACCTACAAATTACGCAATAATTTCGACACAGGACACCGGGCGGGACACCAGGTAAATGTAGTCTCTTATGGTCAATCTTCCAATGATATGCCTACAAACACGTCACAATGCTGCAGACACCTTGGAGAAACGACACAAAGGGCAGGCTCATTCCTGGCGCATTGACAGCCATATAAGGAGACATTGGAACACAGAATCTGGGGCATTTCCAGTATGAAACTTGGTTTCGCCTGTAGCATTAGTTCTGGGGCACTCACAGATAATATCTTTGCAGTTTTGGAAACGTCAGCATTTTGTCTTTCCAAGGCTGTCAATTCCATGCATAGTCGAGCATCTTTTCGTGACAAAATATTGCGCTTAAAATGGGCACGTCTTTTTATCCAATAATGACATAGCGCCCCCATAGGTTGAAGAGGTTAATGAAGTGGTGATTAATAAAGAGCTCAGCCATGTGCTTCTTGTCAGTAACAACCACATCATCAACTTTAAGGGACATGGGCAGCAGTGAGGAGGAGGATTTATTCTCCAGGTCTTAAATGTTGCCCATAACTTCTTGGGGTTTGACTTACAGAGAGAGAACTGCTCCTTATTAAAGTAACTAACTTTGGCTTTCCGTATAGCCTGAGTGCACTTATTTCTCATTTGCCTGAACGAGAGCCAGTCAGCCTGAGTATGTGTGCGTTGAGCCTTTCGCCAAATGCAATTCTTGAAGTAGAATAACTCTGCAAGATCACAGTCGAACCAGTGGCTAAACCTATTTTTAATTCTAATGTTCTTTATGGGGCGTGTTTGTCAACAATGCCACTGAAAATATCAAAAAGAAGGTCTAAGCGTCTTCGACAGAGGGGGATCTAGATGATTCTACACCGTTTTACAGAGGCCAGTTCATGAAGGAAGGCTTGCTCATTAAAGTTTTTTATCAAATGTCTATGACAAATCAGGACAGGTTGTTTCACTGAGCAGCCATTACGAACACAGGCTGTAAAACAGTGATCACTAAGGACATTACAGAAAACAACAGACTGATACCTATCAGGATTATTTGTGAGGATAACATCAAGAAGAGAAGCCTTTTCTGGGTGTTTGGAGTCATACCTTGTGGGATTGGTAATAATCTGAGAAAGATTATGAGTCCCATTGCTTAGGACTTGGTCGGGTGGTTTAAGAATCTCCCAGTTCAGGTCCCCTAGCAGGAAAAATTCAGACTTGGCGTAAGGGGCCAGGAGATAGCTTAGGGCAGTTAAGGTACAGGCCAGTGAGGATGATAGCACCCAGCAGCAGTCAATAGCTATTTGAAAGTTTAATATTTAAAACCTCCTCAGTCTCTTCCCCATAGCCACTACTTCTGTCTACGGGACGATTGGATAAGTGAAAGCAATATGACAACATTTCCATCCAGCCAGTCAGAAGGCAAGATGAAGCTATTACGATAATGCTACAGCGACCCAATCCTCTCAGAGCTACTGGAGTTCTTAGGTGCAAGTAAGCCTTTGGATGTAGGCTAGGAGTAAATTTGGAATTGTGCTTATGTCACTGTAACACAGGTTATGGAGAGCTTAGAATAACTTATAACACATATAACATGCAACTTACATTTTTTCTAACAATAAATATTTGAAGAAAGACCCTCAGCAAAAATATGTTTATGATTGGATGTTAAGCATTATGATAAAAACATGATATTTTATTATTAAAAAACACACACATAATAACAACCACCGTTCCAAATGAAAAAACGTAATTGAATTTATGTTAAAGTTTAAACTGATCTCGATAAATGTATCTAATATTGATCTGCAAGAAGCGAATTATCAACCATAAATATATGTCACGTTCTGACCTTAGTTCCTTTGTTTTGTCTTTTGTTTTAGTATGGTCAAGGCGTGAGTTGGGTGGGTTGTCTATGTTAGTTTGTCTATGATTTTCTTTTTCTGTGTTTGACCTGGTATGGTTCTCAATCAGAGGCAGCTGTCAATCATTGTCCCTGATTGAGAACCATATTTAGGTAGCCTGTTTTCCATTGTGTTTTGTGGATGGTTGTTTCCTGTTTAGTGTTTTTGTTTCACCTTTCAGGACTGTTTGTTTGTCGGGTTTGTTATTGTGTCATTAAATAATATGAACACTTACCACGCTGCACCTGGGTCCTCCTCTCCTTCCCCAGACGACAAGCATTACAGAACCACCCACCAAAAAAGGACTGTGGTATCGGGCAGCAGCGATCTCAGGACTCCTGGACATGGAAGGACGTTTTGGACGGCAAGGGTTGCTACACATGGGAGGAGATCCTGGCCGGAAGGGATCGCCTCCCATGGGAACAGGTGGAGGCAGCCAGGAGAGTGGAGGCAGCAGGTAATGGGAGCCAGGGCTTCGAGGGAACACGGCTGGCAAGGAAGCCCGAGAGGCAGCCCCAAACATTTATTGGGGATAGACAGATGGGGAGTGTGGCTAAGTCAGGTAGGAGACCTGAGCCAACTCCCCGTGCTTACCGGAGAGTGAGAGGGCCCGGGCAGGCACCGTGTTATGTCGTGAGGCGAACGCGCCTCGTATCGGCCGGGCTAGAGTGGGCATCGAGCCAGGTGCCATGAAGCCGGCTCAGCGCATCTGGTCTCCAGTGCGTCTCCTCGGGCCAGTGTACATGGCACCAGCCTTACGCATGGTGTCCCCGGTTCGCCAGCACTGACGAGTGCGGGCTATTCCACCTCGCCACACTGGCCTGGCTACGGGAAGCATTCAACCAGGTAAGGTTGGGCAGGCTCGGTGCTCAAGAGCTCCTGTGCACCTTCACGGTCCGGTCTATCCGGTGCCACCTCCACGCACCAGCCCTCCAGCACCAGGCTGTCTCTCCGTCTTTTCCCAACAGGTGCTCCCGCCTGTCCTGAGCTGCCAGAGTCTCCTGCCTGTTCTGCTGCCAGAGTCTCCCGCCTGTCCTGAGCTGCCAGAGTCTCCCGCCTGTCCTGAGCTGCCAGAGTCTCCCGCCTGTCCTGAGCTGCCAGAGCTGTCAGTCATCCAGGAGCTGCCAGAGCCGTCAGTCAGCCAGAAGCTGCCAGAGCCGCCAGTCAGCCAGGAGCTGCCGGAATCGCCCTTCACTCCGGAGCTGCCGGAGTCTCCCGCCTGTCCGGTACTGCCGGAGTCTCCCGCCTGTCCGGTGCTGCCGGAGTCTCCCGCCTGTCATGCGCTGCCGGAGTCATCCTTCACTCTGGCACTGCCGCAATCTCCCCCACAACATGATGCTGCCACCCCGTGCTTCACGGTTGGGATGGTGTTCTTCGGCTTGCAAGCCTCCCCCTTTTTCCTCCAAACATAACAATGGTCAATGTTGCCAAACAGTTCTATTTTTTTCATCAGACCAGAGGACATTTCTCCAAAAAGTACAATCTTTGTCCCATGTGCAGCTGCAAAACGTAGACTGGCTTTTTATGGCGGTTTTGGAGCAGTGGCTCCTTCCTTGCTGAGCGGCCTTTCAGGTTATGTCGATATAGGACTCGTTTTACTGTGGATATCGATACTTTTGTTCCTGTTTCCTCAAGCATCTTCACAAGGTCCTTTGCTGTTGGTCTGGGATTGATTTGCGTCCTCATTCTCATCGACGGGGCTGTCGTGGAGCAGGTTGAGAGCTTCAAATTCCTTGGTGTCCACATCAACAACAAACTAGAATGGTCCAAACACACCAGACAGTCGTGAAGAGGGCACGACAAATCCTATTCCCCCTCAGGAAACTAAAAAGATTTGGCATGGGTCCTGAGATCCTCAAAAGGATCTACAGCTGCAACATCAAGAGCATCCTGACCGGTTGCATCACTGCCTGGTATGGCAATTGTTCGGCCTCTGACCGCAAGGCACTTCAGAGGGTAGTGCGTACGGCCCAATACACCACTGGGGCAAAGCTGCCTGCCATCCAGGACCTCCACACCAGGCGGTGTCAGAGGAAGGCCCTAAAAATTGTCAAAGACCCCAGCCACCCCAGTCATAGACTGTTCTCTCTACTACGACATGGCAAGCAGGACCGAAGTGCCGAGTCTAGGACAAAAAGTATTCTCAACAGCTTTTACCCCCAAGCCATAAGACTTCTGAACAGGTAACCAATGGTTACCCGGACTATTTGCATTGTGTGCCTCCCCCAACCCCTCTTTTACACTGCTGCTACTCTCTGTTTATCTTATATGCATAGTCACTTTAACCATACATCCATGTGCATACTACCTCAATGGGCCCGACCAACCAGTGTTCTGCACATTGGCTAACTGGGCTATTTGCATTGTGTCCCACCTCCTGCCAACCCCTCCTTTTATGCTACTGCAACTCTCTGTTCATCATATATGCTACTCTTATTTTCAAATTTATTTTTACTGTTGTTTTATTTCTTTACTTACCTACCTACACACACACACACACACACACACACACACACACACACACACACACACACACACACACACACACACACACACACACACACACACACACACACACACACACACACACACACACACACACACACACACACACACACACACACACACACACACACACACAAACACACCTTTTTTTGCACTATTGGTTAGAGCCTGTAAGTAAGCATTTCACTGGAAGGTCTATCTATACCTGTTGTATTCGGCGCACTTGACAAATAAACTTTGATTTGATTTGATTTGAATAGCGGAGGCAGTGCTCCTGTGACTCCTGTGGTAAGTCTGTAGTTCTAAATCAGTTGTTGTTGTTGAGTAAACTGTCAAACATTAACTTGCTTGATCATGCTCTAGGTGATAATACTGTTAGTTACATGCAGTGGCAACCCATGTATTTTTATATTTTTTGTGTATTTGTTTTTTAGAGGGGGGTTGCCTGTTTTTAATTTTATTTTGATATTAATACAGTACGTGTTGCATACCAGTTTGCAAACAATATAATTAAAAATAATAATAATTGAGTTATTAATGACTCCCCATCCCGGGTCCGAGAGCGTAATCATCGACTGACACTAATTAGCATAACGCAACGGACATAAATATTCCTAGAAAATATTCCTATTCATGAAAATCACAAGTGAAATATATTGAGACACATCTTAGCCTTTTGTTAATCACCCTGCCATCTCAGATTTTCAAAATATGCTTTACACCCTAGACAAGAATTTGTGTAAGTTTATCGATAGCTTAGCATAACATTTTGTCCAGCTAGCAGCAGGTAACTTGGTCACGGAAATCAGAAAAGCAATCAAAATAAATCGTTTACCTTTGATGATCTTCGGATGTTTTCACTCACGAGACTCCCAATTAGATAGCCAATGTTCCTTTTTTCCAAAAATATTATTTTCGTAGGCGAAATAGTTGTTTATAATCAATCCTCAAGGTGTTTTTCAAATATCTATTCGATAATATATCCACCGGGACAATTGGTTTTTCAGTAGGACCGATTGGAATAATGGCTACCTCTGTATTTTACGCGAGAATCACTCAGAGAGCCATCAGGTGACCACTTTCGCAATGTAGCCGCTTATGGGTATTCTTCAACATAAATGCGTAAAACTATGTCACAATGCTGTAGACACCTTGGGGAATACGGAGAAAAAGTAATCTGGTTGATTGCCCATTCACTGCTCAATAGGGACGCATTGGAACGCAGAGCTTTCAAAAGATGAGTCACTTCCGGATTGGATTTTTCTCAGGCTTTCGCCTGAAATATCAGTTATGTTATACTCACAGACAATATATTTACAGTTTTGAAAACTTTAGAGTGTTGTCTATCCTAAGCTGTCAATTATATGCAAATTCTAGCATCTTGGCCTGACAAAATATCCCGTTTACTACAGGAATGTTATTTTTCCAAAAATGCAAATACTGCCCCCTAGTCACAAAAGCTTAAAGCCGCATACAAACTTGGCACAGCACAAAATATGGAGCGTAGGGTTTGGTAATGTTCTCTAGTTGCGTCGTGATTGGGTAATGTTCTCTAGTTGTGTTGTGATCCTGATACACTACGTCACCGCAAAATCTACGGTGAGTGCAAGCCCCTTGGGTGCTGCCATAGACTTACATTAGAATTGCCCAACAAAGAAGGCTCAAGGTCATTGGCCACAGATAAAATGACATTATATCTACAGTAGCTTTGATTGGACTGATCATGTCAACATCATGCTTTAATAAAATCTTATCCCGCAAGCTAGAAAGCGGTCATCTTCATTAATCAAGTCGACAATCTACTGGCAAATGCTTTTCAATTCTTGTCATATGAAGAGAAATTATAGATGAAACATACTCATCAGCCATTGGACATAAACATTACACAACAAGTTGGAAATCGCAATTTCAACAATGAGTGGTCTGGAAGGAATCAGTGACCAACTGCAAGAATTGCAAAGAAATCACTAGCCTGCTATTCAGTGGAGAGGTTGTGTGGTCCATGTCTGGGTTTAAGGGTCTCTTTTCCAAGCTTAAAAGGTTAAATATTCACTCGCAACACATCATGGGCCAGAAAACGTTGAATACATTGGCCATGCTGTCAATCCAGCATGACATCTGCCGCATTCAAAACAGCTGGAAACTTGGAACTGGGACATTTCAGTCTTCAGTGAGTTCAAGACAAATGGAAACTTGAGGAAAAAAATAGCTCCAACTGGTCTTCTAGATCGGAATTCCAAGGTCTCTTTCTAGAGCTTCAACCTGAAGATCACTGATGTCACGATTCAACCTTGTTGTCATGAAAGTGAACCTGTAGCATATAGCCTGTTTTATGAAAATGGCATTAATTATTGTAGGAGCTTTACTTGGCTGCTTATATGCCCCCTTTATTTATCCTACAGTTCTGAATTGGTGTACAGGGAGATCACTGAAATAACAGCCCATGTTCTGAATTCTGTCACGATACATTTAAAAAATGCTGAACAAAGAGTTATATTGACTTCGTCCATCCTAGCTCGGTTAATTGATGTCTTAATCGAAATTACGGATTGCCTCTTATCCGCTCGTCATTCCGTTATGCCATAGTTTGTATATCTCAATTGTCAGTAGAAACCACATTTGTTTAAGCAAGTCAGCCATATCAGATATGTTTTTTTAAGGAGTAAATGAGGCTGAATGAACTGTTTTGCTGCCAGACAAGGCTCCGCTGATAACCAGGTGTAGCAGTGGTAAGGATTCACTCCATGGTGCTGAAAAGAAAGCTCTGCTGTTGAGACAGCTTTATGTAGGCCCTAACAGTTTAGGAGTACAGTTTGTCACCCTATAGTGCAAGTAATGTATTGTTTAGTGTTGCGTAGTGGGTTTGCTGACATGCATCTAAATAAAAATTGTAGTTAGCCCCAGCAAGATTTACTGTGCACATATCACCCAACTTTAGCATGTAATTATTTATGCAAAATATATTCAGATATTATTCCAATGTGTGCATTTTTAGAGGCAAATACTCTGATGTGAATTCCTGGCTCAGTTGACTGTCCTAGCCTATTTCAATAGTACACTTATTAGCCTACTATTAAAGCATTGTGAATTACCTTGGTCCTAGACCCATGTTAGCAAATCAAAACATTAAAAACAAACACTTATTTTAATTTGGGACAGTTTATTTTCTTTTTGGGGAGTTTGAAATTGCACTTCGGGACAATTCTGGGATGGTTAGTCTCTCTCGAACCCTGCATATATCATGAGCATAGACACGATAGCTGTGTTTTATAATTATTAAATGAACTGAATTTACAGTAAAGCACATGATAATGGCAAAAACATAAAGTGTCCTTTGAATAGTCGGTTGAGGGCAAGTGAGGAGAATCATGTTAACAGTGTGGGTATCATGTTTACTTTACATATAATAAATTAGTTAGGATCACTTAAAGGCGCAGGACAGATAAATACAGAGAACAAAAATAAACGTGCAATGCCATTGGCACATGGGTCGTGTGATGCAGTGAAGAATGATGGGTAGAAATTAGTGTTCACATTCCAGTGACCTCAGACGTCAGCAGAGAATAGTTAAGGAAGAGGGGAGAAGGGAAGGGTGAAGGAAAAATATAGAAAAAAGAGATTGGACACTTTCACACAACAGTGAAACTCTGCAGCATTCTGGCTTTTTAGGTCTCCATGTTACATTTACTATTGTATATTGGTCATGCATATGGATTTTATGATGCACTTTGATAAAAACCAATCCAATCTAATTCTGGATTTTCCCTAATTGAAAAACCTGCACCTAAGTCTCTTGAACTACAAATAGTGTGAGTTCAAACGTAGTCCTTTATCACAATGGAAGTTGTTGACTTAATAATTTAAGTCTCCCTGCAAAAAGGAGAACCTCCGAAACCTCCTTACTATTTACATAAAAAGCACTTCCTTTTCATTCCAAATTTGACGCAACAATATTTTTTCACAAACGCATCACATCACTCGAGACTCATGGCCAATAGCATTGCTCAGTAGCAATCTGAATAGCAATATTTTTTTTGTTTTCCACTTTTTACTTGCCTGACAATTAACTACAGAAAAATAATGTAACAATTATCCTAAGCATTCAGCATGCTGAAACACTATACGTAACTCTTTACATTACATGAACAGAATTCAAGTCAAATTTTTTCACTTTGCTTTACAAATAGCCTCTTTAGCCTATTCAAAGCTGCTAAAGCTTAATTAAGTGTCAAGTGCTAAATGAATCAGGTAGCCATTAAGTTCTCTGGGAGTATACATGGGGTTATTGGGGAGACAGTTGCTGCTGTTAGCTTCTTGATAGTGGAACCAGATTTGGGCCTCAGGATGTTGTCATGGATGACGGGTCATTCCACATGGCAGCCACGTCCCTGAACCTGTCAGTGGAATTGTGGGAAAGCATAGCCATTAGTCTCTTTCCAACCGCTTCTCTGCAAACCAAACCCTAAAAGAAAGAAGTCACATAAAACAAAGCCACCATGTTGTAAATTGTGTGTATCAGTAAGGATTGAAGCATATGGATTGGGACTGTACCCCTGACACTGTCTCATTTCAGGGTTGTGTTCATAGGGAAGAAAACTGACTAAAACAGGGACAGACTACCTGGCCTTTGTTCTCTGTGCTCTTATGACCATGACCCAACTTTGAAGATAAATTATATGAACATTTCTGAAACTTTATGGGAAAAAGCTTTTCATTTTGTTTTGTGTTAATGAAATAGTGGTTTTAGAGGACAGTGAGAAGAAGGAGAGAGGTGAGAACATAAGGGAACTTTAAAATACAAATTTGATCTCCAATATTGTATAATACACTGCTCAGCTCCTGGCTATACTGCGTCTGGCTAATACAGGAGTAGATGCTACCAACAACCACCAGGGTCAGATTCCCTTCTATTTAAAAGGTTAATGGACTTTGTGCTAGGACAAAGTCTCGGTCCCAAATGGCACCCTATTCCCTAAATATATAGGAAGTAGACTGCCATTTGGGATGCACACCGGCTGAATCCTCTGTAATAGCCTACTTGATTTATCTATAAATAAAGAGCTTGATACAGAAAAGGAAACCTAGTCAGTTGTACAGCTGAATGCCTTCAACTGAAATGTGTCTTCTGCATTTAACCCAAATTCATCTGAATCAGAGAGGTGCAGGGGGCTGCCATAATCAACATCCACAGCACCCGGGAAACAGTGGGTTAACTGGCTTGCTCAGGGGCAGAACTACATATTTTTACTTTGTCAGCTCAGGGATTCGATGGAGCAACCTTTCGGTTACTGGCCCAATGCCCTAACCACTAGGTTATGTGTTACTTGTTACCTGTGTTGAGGTGGATGTGTTTTCTACTGGGCTCAGTCATAAGCCAGAGCAGTGACACTTAACCTAAAGCAGCCTGCCATGAAAGATTAATCACAATATTTATATAATCCTCGTCAATAATGACACAACATTTTCAAAATGTAATCAATTACTGACTAATCTCAATAAAACAAGTCATTGGGTTAGGTCTGTTGCCACCTAACTGCCATCACACGTTATGACTCATATTGATGCCAGAAATAGCCGTGGAGGCATTTGACAGAAGGCTTCTTTGCACAAAGGGACTCCTCCACAGACAACCATTTCCCACTGAAATGTACTGGAGGTCACTGATTCGGCCTCATGCTAACTACTTGCATTAGCATTATTAGTGTAGGCGCTCTGATGTTGGCGGTGGGTAAGAGGTTACCTTGCGTTGATGAGGTACTGGGCAAGGCTGATGTTGGCGGGGGTTCCTGTGATAGTGATCTGGCGCTCCGACGAGCCCTCCATGGCATTAGCGATTTTGATCTGTGCCCCAGACATCTGGCGGATCTCGTTGATTTTGGTTCCCTGGCGCCCGATTATGCAGCCTATTAGCTGGGAAGAAATGGCAGCGGTTCTTAACTGGGAAACCTGGAACAGAAGCCTTGGGCTGGCTTTCTTTGATTTGAGCTTTAAAAAGCTCAATCGTGAAAGCAGTGCGACATTATTGGCTCATTGCAGGGTCAGTTCCATTGAAACCCAGTAACTACAAGAAATGAATTTAAAGTAATTTGAGAAATGTTTCATTTTTCATGAGGTATTTTTCATGTCATTGAAAGTTGATGGTGTTACAAGGCAGCATTTTTAAGTCTGTGTATGTCTGTGTTAACTAATATTTGTCTTCACAGTAAAAGTTATCATGTGGGGAAGAGTTTAAATGAGTTGACCCTGATACCGGTTCATTAGTTGTTTATTCTACTGTTGTCCTTTACTCACATCATTTGGAATCGTGAGTTCATGAGTACTGGCCGGGGGGCTGGTATCCAAACCTGTGTTGGGGAACAGGGAATGAGAGAGCATGGCATAAATAGCATTTTTTATCAATTGGAGGATGTCTTGCTGTGAGTCAGGACCTTGGTCTCAGGATTGCAGTCCTAAGGCATCAATGAACCAAGGACCTTGGTTTGTTACCATAGCAGTCAACATGAGAGTCGTGCCCTTGGGGTGAGATCCAACATAATAGAGATCCCATTGAGTGGGATCCAAATGTATTGCCACCCTTGATAGAGATGAGCAAAAATACTGTATAAAATAAATAATAAAAATACTGAGCTATATTGTATGCTCAAATAACAGGAATGTTTTTTTTATTTAGGCCCTTATACAATTGCTCTGAGAAAAATATTTTGTTTAAAGCCCCTATGCTGTCATTTTAATTTAAATGTTTAAATCATCACTTTGTTCACTTATTATTATTTATTTTTATAACTTGTTATAATTTATTTCCCTGGGCCTCCTTTAGCCACTGAAATGCTCAGTCAGACTGTGTGGGCATGGGGATACAAATTTGAATATATGCTACATGACCAAAAGTATGTGGACCCCTGCTCGTCAAACATCTCATTCCAAAATAACGGCATTAATTTGGAGTTGGTCCCCCCTTTGCTGCTATAACGGCCTCAACACTTCTGGGAAGGCTTTCGACTAGATGTTGGAACATTGCTGCGATCTTGCTTCCATTCAGCCACCAGAGCATTAGTGAGGTCTGGCACTGATGTTGTGTGATTAGGCCTGGCTCGGTGTTCAGATCAGGGCTCTGTGGAGGCCAGTCAAGTTCTTCCACACCAATCTTGACAAAACATTTCTGTATGGACCTCACTTTGTGCACGGGGGCTGAAACAGGAAAGGGCCTTCCCCAAGCTGTTGCCACAAAGTTGGAAGCACAGAATCGTTCAACCAACATCAAAGCGGTGGCCCGTTCCTGTCGGTTCATGCTCTACAACATCCACAGAGTACGACCCTGCCTCACACAGGAAGCGGCGCAGGTCCAAATCCAGGCACTTGTCATCTCCCGTCTGGATTACTGCAACTCGCTGTTGGCTGGGCTCCCTGCCTGTGCCATTAAACCCCTTCAACTCATCCAGAACGCCGCAGCCCATCTGGTGTTCAACCTTCCCAAGTTCTCTCACGTCACCCCGCTCCTCCGTTCTCTCCACTGGCTTCCAGTTGAAGCTCGCATCCGCTACAAGACCATGGTGCTTGCCTACGGACCTGTGAGGGGAACGGCACCTCAGTACCTCCAGGCTCTGATCAGGCCCTACACCCAAACAAGGGCACTGCGTTCATCCACCTCTGGCCTGGTCGCCTCCCTACCACTGAGGAAGTACAGCTCCCGCTTAGCCCAGTCAAAACTGTTCGCTGCTTTGGCCCCCCCAATGGTGGAACAAACTCCCTCACGACGCCAGGACAGCGGAGTCAATCACCACCTTCCGGAGACACCTGAAACCCCACCTCTTTAAGGAATACCTAGGATAGGATAAGTATTCCCTCCCCCCCCCCCCCCCCCCTTTAAGATTTAGATGCACTATTGTAAAGTGACTGTTCCACTGGATGTCATAAGGTGAATGCACCAATTTGTAAGTCGCTCTGGATAAGAGCGTCTGCTAAATGACTTAAATGTAATGTAAATGTAATGTAAATGTTTAGAATGTCATTGTATGCTGTGGCATTACAATGTCCCTTCCATGGAACTAAAGGGCCAAGCCCGAACCATGAAAAACAGCAAGACAATGCCATTGGATGAATCCCGGAACATATTCCAGTCTGTGCTAAAAAACAGTCCTGTAGCGTAGCATCCATGAATCTAAAGTGTTGTTTTACGTTTTACGTGCCCCCAACCGGTTGTGTTTTTTTGCTTGTTTGTAACTTATTTTTTAACTATTTTTGTACATAATGTTGCTGCTAAATCCTTTTTCCGTTTCCTAATCCTAGCAGAATCCTTTTTCTTCTTTCACGACTCTGACAAGCCCGAGGCGGAGGATATACCTCCCTCAGGAACAGGCCCGACCCCAGTGAGCTGCATGAAGAGGAGATGGAGAAAGAGAGGCTGGAGGGCGGGCTGCCTTCTGAGGAGTAGGAAGCAATCGAATAAACCCCCACTCTCCTCAATTCTGCTCGCAAACATGCAACCTTTGGACAATAAAATGGAAGAGTTATTGGGAAGATTAAACTACCAACGGGACATGTAAAACTGTAATATCTTATGCTTCACGGAGTCATGACTGAACGATGACAATATCAACATACAGCCGACTGGTTAGACGATGTACCGGCAGGATAGAACAGTGGCGTCTGGTAAGATAAGGGGCGGTGGTCTATGTATTTTTGTAAACAACAGATGGTGCACGATATCTAAGGAAGTCTCGAGCTATTGCTCGAGCTATTGCTCGCCTGAGTTTCTAATGATATGCTGCAGACCACATAACCTACCGAGAGAGTTTTCATCTATATTCCTTGCAGCTGTTTACATACCACCAATGAGCTGTATTCCTCCATTAGCAAACAAGAAAACGCTCACCCAGAGGCGGCGCTGCTAGTAGTGAGGGACTTTATGTTATGCAGGTGAGTGAGGACCCAAAAGCGACTTAACAGAAACTGAGTTTATTAAAGTCCAAACAGAGATAACATAATCCTCAATCCTTTACAGGAAATGTCCAAACGGGGAAAACATAAATCCTCTAGTTGTTGAGGGGAATTGCAGGATAAGCGGCAACAGACTGCAGGTCCCTTCGGGTAGGCGCGGGCCGTAGCGGACAGAGACACCTGCTCACACGTAGCATCTGATGATAAGGCAAAACACGACAGGACGGAACAAGGACACAGCAAACAGCAAACAAGAATCTGACAAGGACAGAGGCAGAAACCGAGAGAGAAATAGAGACCTAATCAGAGGGCAAAATAGGGGACAGGTGTGAGAGAGTAAACAAGGTCGTTAGGAGAATGAGGAAAAGCTGGGAGCAGCAACGGAACGATAGAGAAAGAGGGATAGAGAGAGGGAAAGAAACCTAATAAGACCAGCAGGGGGAAACGAATAGAAGAGAAAGCACAAGGACAAGACATGACAATATATGACAATACATGACAGTACCCCCCCCACTCACCGAGCGCCTCCTGGCGCACTCGAGGAGGAAACCAGGCGGCAACGGAGGAAATCATCGATCAGCGAACGGTCCAGCACGTCCCGAGATGGAACCAAACTCCTCTCCTCAGGACCGTACCCCTCCCAATCCACTAAGTACTGGTGACCACGTCCCCGAGAACGCATGTCCATAATCTTCCGGACCCTGTAGATAGGTGCGCCCTCGACAAGGACGGGGGGGGGGGGGGAGGAAGACGAACGGGGGGCGCGAAGAAAAGGCTTGACACAGGAGACATGGAAGACTGGGTGGACACGACGAAGATGTCGCGGAAGAAGAAGTCGCACTGCGACAGGATTAACGACCTGAGAAATACGGAACGGACCAATGAACCGCGGGGTCAATTTGCGAGAAGCTGTCGTAAGGGGAAGGTTACGAGTGGAGAGCCATACTCTCTGACCGCGACAATACCTAGGACTCTTAGTCCTACGCTTATTAGTGGCTCTCACAGTCTGCGCCCTATAACGGCAAAGTGCAGACCTGACCCTCTTCCAGGTGCGCTCACAACGTTGGACAAAAGCCTGAGCGGAGGGAACGCTGGACTTGGCGAGCTGGGACGAGAACAGAGGGGGCTGGTACCCAAGACTACTCTGAAAAGGAGATAGCCCGGTCGCAGACGAAGGAAGCGAGTTGTGAGCGTATTCTGCCCAGGGGAGCTGTTCTGCCCAAGACGCAGGGTTTCGAAAGGAAAGACTGCGTAAGATGCGACCAATAGTCTGTTTGGCCCGTTCTGCTTGACCGTTAGACTGGGGATGAAAACCGGAAGAGAGACTGACGGAAGCCCCAATCAAACGACAAAACTCCCTCCAAAACTGAGACTTGCGGACCTCTGTCCGAAACGGCGTCTGACGGAAGGCCATGAATTCTGAACACATTCTCAGTGATGATTTGTGCCGTCTCTTTAGCGGAAGGAAGCTTAGCGAGGGGAATAAAATGAGCCGCCTTAGAGAACCTATGCAGACGACACACAATTAATCTTCTCCTTTCCCCCTTCTGATGACCAGGTGGTGAATCGCATCTCTGCATGTCTGGCAGACATATCAGTGTGGATGACGGATCACCACCTCAAGCTGAACTTCGGCAAGACGGAGCTGCTCTTCCTCCCGGGGAAGGACTGCCCGTTCCATGATCTCGCCATCACGGTTGACAACTCCATTGTGTCCTCCTCCCAGAGCGCTAAGAACCTTGGCGTGTTCCTGGACAACACCCTGTCGTTCTCAACTAACATCAAGGCGGTGGCCCGTTCCTGTAGGTTCATGCTCTACAACATCCGCAGAGTACGACCCTGCCTCACACAGGAAGCGGCACAGGTCCTAATCCAGGCACTTGTCATCTCCCGTCTGGATTACTGCAACTCGCTGTTGGCTGGGCTCCCTGCCTGTGCCATTAAACCCCTACAACTCATCCAGAACGCCGCAGCCCGTCTAGTGTTCAACCTTCCCAAGTTCTCTCACGTCACCCCGCTCCTCCGCTCTCTCCACTGGCTTCCAGTTGAAGCTCGCATCCGCTACAAGACCATGGTGCTTGCCTACGGAGCTGTGAGGGGAACGGCACCTCAGTACCTCCAGGCTCTGATCAGGCCCTACACCCAAATAAGGGCACTGCGTTCATCCACCTCTGGCCTGCTCGCCTCCCTACCACTGAGGAAGTACAGTTCCCGCTCAGCCCAGTCAAAACTGTTCGCTGCTCTGGCTCCCCAATGGTGGAACAAACTCCCTCACGACGCCAGGACAGCAGAGTCCATCACCACCTTCCGGAGACACCTGAAACCCCACCTCTTTAAGGAATACCTAGGATAGGATAAAGTAATCCTTCTCACCCCCCTCCCCTCCCCCCCTTAAAATATTTAGATGCACTATTGTAAAGTGGTTGTTCCACTGGATGTCATAAGGTGAATGCACCAATTTGTAAGTCGCTCTGGATAAGAGCGTCTGCTAAATGACTTAAATGTAATGTAAATGTCTATCGACAACCGTAAGAATAACAGTCTTCCCCGCTGACAAAGGCAGACCGGTAATAAAGTCTAAGGCGATGTGAGACCATGGTCGAGAGGGAATGGAAAGCGGTCTGAGACGACCGGCAGGAGGAGAGTTACCTGACTTAGTCTGCGCGCAGTCCGAACAAGCAGCCACCAAACGGCGCGTGTCACGCTCCTGAGTAGGCCACCAAAACCGCTGGCGAATAGAAGCAAGCGTACCCCGAACGCCGGGGTGGCCAGCAAACTTGGCAGAGTGAGCCCACTGAAGAACGGCCAGATGAGTAGAAACGGGAACGAAAAGAAAGTTACTAGGACAAGCGCGCAGCGACGGAGTGTGAGTGAGTGCTTGCTTTACCTGTCTCTCAATTCCCCAGACAGTCAACCCGACAACACGCCCCTCAGGGAGAATCCCCTCGGGGTCGGTAGAGGCTACAGAAGAACTGAAGAGACGGGATAAAGCATCAGGCTTGGTGTTCTTAGTGCCCGGACGATAAGAAATCACGAACTCGAAACGAACGAAAAACAACGCCCAACGAGCCTGACGCGCATTGAGTCGTTTGGCAGAACGGATGTACTCAAGGTTCTTATGGTCAGTCCAAACGACAAAAGGAACGGTCGCCCCCTCCAACCACTGTCGCCATTCGCCTAGGGCTAAGTGGATGGCGAGCAGTTCGCGGTTTCCCACATCATAGTTACGTTCCGACGGCGACAGGCGATGAGAAAAATACGCGCAAGGGTGGACCTTATCGTCAGAATGGGAGCGCTGGGACAGAATGGCTCCCACGCCCACCTCTGACGTGTCAACCTCGACAATGAATTGTTTAGTGACGTCAGGAGTAACAAGGATAGGAGCGGATGTAAGACGCTTCTTGAGGAGATCAAAAGCTCCCTGGGCGGAAACGGACCACTTAAAGCACGTCTTGACAGAAGTAAGGGCTGTGAGAGGGGCTGCCACTTGACCGAAATTACGAATGAAACGCCGATAGAAATTCGCGAAACCGAGAAAGCGCTGCAACTCGACACGTGACTTAGGGACGGGCCAATCGCTGACAGCATGGACCTTAGCGGGATCCATCTGAATGCCTTCAGCGGAAATAACAGAACCGAGAAATGTGACGGAGGAGACATGAAAAGAGCACTTCTCAGCCTTCACATAAAGACAATTCTCTAAAAGGCGCTGGAGAACACGTCGAACGTGCTGAACATGAATCTGGAGTGACGGTGAAAAAATCAGGATATCGTCAAGGTAAACGAAAACAAAGATGTTCAGCATGTCTCTCAGTACATCATTCACTAATGCCTGAAAGACAGCTGGAGCATTAGCGAGACCGAACGGCAGAACCCGGTATTCAAAATGCCCTAACGGAGTGTTAAACGCCGTTTTCCACTCGTCCCCCTCCCTGATGCGCACGAGATGGTAAGCGTTACGAAGGTCAACTTAGTAAAGAACCTGGCTCCCTGCAGAATCTCGAAGGCTGACGACATAAGGGGAAGCGGATAACGATTCTTAACCGTTATGTCATTCAGCCCTCGATAATCCACGCAGGGGCGCAGAGTACCGTCCTTTTTCTTAACAAAAAAAAACCCCGCTCCGGCGGGAGAGGAAGAAGGCACTACGGTACCGGCGTCGAGAGCAACAGACAGATAATCTTCGAGAGCCTTACGTTCGGGAGCCGACAGAGAGTATAGTCTACCCCGGGGGGGAGTGGTCCCCGGAAGGAGATCAATACTACAATCATACGACCGGTGAGGAGGAAGGGAGGTGGCCCTGGACTGACTGAAGACCGTGCGCAGATCATGATATTCCTCCGGCACCCCTGTCAAATCACCAGGCTCCTCCTGTGAAGAGGGGGCAGAAGAAACAGGAGGGATAGCAGACATTAAACATTTCACATGACAAGAAACGTTCCAGGATAGGATAGAATTACTAGACCAATTAATAGAAGGATTATGACACACTAGCCAGGGATGGCCCAAAACAACAGGTGTAAAAGGTGAACGAAAAATCAAAAAAGAAATGGTTTCACTATGGTTACCAGAAACTGTGAGGGTTAAAGGTAGTGTTTCACATAATATACTGGGGAGAGGACTACCATCCAAGGCGAACATGGCCGTGGGCTCCCCTAACTGTCTGAGAGGAATGTCATGTTCCCAAGCCCAGGCTTCGTCCATAAAACTACCCTCAGCCCCAGAGTCTATCAAGGCACTGCAGGAAGCTGCCGAACCGGTCCAGCGTAGATGGACCGACAAGGTAGTACAGGATCTTGACGGAGAGACCTGAGTAGTAGCGCTCACCAGTAGCCCTCCGCTTACTGATGAGCTCTGGCTTTTACTGGACATGAAATGACAAAATGTCCAGCGGAACCGCAATAGAGACAGAGGCGGTTGGTGATTCTCCGTTCCCTCTCCTTAGTCGAGATGCGAATACCCCCCAGCTGCATGGGCTCAACACCTGAGCCAGTGGGGGAAGATGGTAGTGATGCGGAGAGGGGGGACACTGTTAACGCGAGCTCTCTTCCACGAGCTCGGTGACGAAGATCTACCCGTCGTTCTATGCGGATGGCGAGTTCAATCAAAGAATCCACGCTGGAAGGAACCTCCCGGGAGAGAATCTCATCCTTAACCTCAGCGTGGAGACCCTCCAGAAAACGAGCGAGCAACGCCGGCTCGTTCCAGTCACTGGAGGCAGCAAGAGTGCGAAACTCTATAGAGTAATCCGTTATGGATCGATCACCTTGACATAGGGAAGCCAGGGCCCTGGAAGCCTCCTTCCCAAAAACTGAACGATCAAAAACCCGTATCATCTCCTCTTTAAAGATCTGATACTCGTTAGTACACTCAGCCCTTGCCTCCCAGATTGCCATGCCCCACTCACGAGCCCGTCCAGTAAGGAGAGATATGACGTAGGCGATACGAGCTCTACCCCTTGAGTATGTGTTGGGCTGGAGAGAGAACACAATATCACACTGGGTGAGAAACGAGCGGCATTCAGTGGGCTGCCCAGAGTAACACGGTGGGTTATTCATTCTGGGTTCCGGAGACTAAACATATTCCTTCTCAGGAGACTGAAAAGAGGGTAGTACGAATGGCCCAGTATATCACTGGGGCCAAGCTTCCTGCCATCCAGGACCTCTATACCAGGGTGTCAGAGGAAGGCCCTAAAAATTGTCAAAGACTCCAGCCACCCTAGTCATATACTGTTATCTCTGCTACCACACGGCAAGCGGTGCCAGATCACCAAGTCTAAGTCCAAAAGGCTTCTAAACAGCTTCTACCCCCAAGCCATAAGACTCCTGAACATCTAGTCAAATGGCTACCCAGACTATTCACATTGCCCTCCCCTCTCCACATCACTGCCACTATCTGTTGTCATCTATGCATAGTCTGTCACGTTCTGACCTTTATTTCCTTTCTTTTGTATTTATTTAGTATGGTCAGGGCGTGAGTTGGGTGGGCAGTCTATGTTTGTTTTTCTAGGTTTTGGGTATTTCTATGTTTCGGCCTAGTATGGTTCTCAATCAGAGGCAGGTGTCATTAGTTGTCTCTGATTGAGAATGATACTTAGGTAGCCTGGGTTTCACTGTGTGTTTGTGGGTGATTGTTCCTGTCTCTGTGTTTGCACCAGATAGGACTGTTTTTGGTTTTACACATTTATTGTTTTGCTAGTTATTTCATGTCTAGTTCCTTTATTAAAGAACATGAATAACCACCACGCTGCATTTTGGTCCGCTTGTCCTTCACCACAGGAAAACCCTTGCAGAATCACCCACCATAACAGGACCAAGCGGCGTGGTAACGAGCAGCAGCAGGAGCAGCAGCAGCAGTGGGAGAGGCTGCACTACTTGGAGAATATGGACTATACTACTTGGGAGGAAATAGACAGTCGACCCAGGGAGAGTGCCGGAGCCCGCCTGGGATTTGATGGAGCAGTGCGCGGAAGGTTAGATGAGAATGAGGTTGGCGAAGCAAGCACGGCGGCGCGGAAGGAAGCCCGAGAGTCAGCCCCAAAAATGTATTGGTGGGTGGCACAGGGGGAGTGTGGCAGAGTCAGGAGTCAGACCTGAGCCAACTCCCCCTGTTTATCGTGAGGAGCCAAGGAAGAGCTCAGAACCAGAGCTGGTGTTGGAGGTGAGCGAAGCAGAGACTGTGAAGGAGTTAATGGGGAAATTGGAGGAGAGAGATATGAGGGAGTTGCTGGTTTGGTGCATGAGGCATGACATTCGCCCGATGGAGCGTGTCAGGGATTTAATGGCACCTGGGTCAGCTCTCCATACTCATCCTGAGGTGCATGCTAGGGGTCTGGTGAAGACTGTGCCAGCCTCACGCACCAGGCCTCTTGTGCATCTCCCTAGCCTTGCACGTCCTGTGCCATCTCAGCACTACAGTGCTCCTAGCAGTGCTAACCGTGGCGGGCGTGGTGCTGGTCAGGCACCGTGTTATGCGGTGGTGTCCCCAGTATGCGTGCTTAGCCCGGTGCGCTACATCCCAGCTTCCCACATCGGCCGGGCTAGGGTGAAGATCCAGCCAGGGCGGTTGGTGCCAGCCCTGCTCTCAAGATCTCCTGTACGCCTTCACGGTCCGGTCCATCCAGTGCCACCTCCACACACAAGCCCTCCGGTGGCAGCTCCCCGCACCAGGCTTCCTGTGCGTGTCCTCGGCCCAGTACCACCAGTGCCAGCACCACGCATCATGCCTACAGTGCATTCCACCTGTCCGGCGCTGCTGCCGGAGTCTCCCGCCTGTCCGGCGCTGCTGCCGGAGTCTGAGGCGCCAGAGCCCCTCAGACCAGAGGCGCCAGAGCCCCTCAGCCCAGAGGCGCCAGAGCTTCCGCCCCTCTGTCCCGAGCAGCTGCACCTCTGTCCCGAGCTGCCCCACTGTCCAGTGGGGTCATTGAGAGGGGTTGCCATGGTTAGAGAGCCACGGAGGCGGACTAAGACAATGGTGAAGTGGGGTCCGCGTCCCGTGCCAGAGCCGCCACCGCGGACAAACGCCCACCCAGACCCTCCACTATAGGTCAAGGTTTTGCAGCCGGAGACCGCACCTTTGGGGGGGGGGGGTACTGTCACGTTCTGACCTTTATTTCCTTTCTTTTGTATTTATTTAGTATGGTCAGGGCGTGAGTTGGGTGGGCAGTCTAAGTTTGTTTTTCTAGGTTTTGGGTATTTCTATGTTTCGGCCTAGTATGGTTCTCAATCAGAGGCAGTTGTCATTAGTTGTCTCTGATTTGCGGCAGATAGGATTGTTTTTGGTTTTCCACATTTATTGTTTTGTTATTTCATGTCTAGTTCCTTTATTAAAGAACATGAATAACCACCACCTTACATTTTGGTCCGCTTCTCCTTCACCACAGGAAAACCCTTACATAGTCACTTTAATTAACTCTACTTACATGTACATACTACCTCAACAATCCAGTGCACCCGCACATTGACTCTGTACCTGCACCCTCTGTATATATTCTTTTTTTTACTGCTCCTCTTTAATTACTTACTTTTATCTCTTATTCTTATTCATATTTCTTTTAACTGCACTGTCGGTTAGGGGCTCGTACGTAAGCATTTTACTGTATCCTGTTGTTTTCGGCGAATGTTTTTAATACAATTTTATTTTATTTGATCTGACCACTTTCGTATAGAGCGAGTCACTGGTACTTCCTATTTTAGATTTTGTTTGTATGCAGGAATCAGGAGGATATAATTATGGTCAGATTTGCCAAATAGAGGGTGGAGGAGAGCTTTGTATGCATCTCTGTTTGTGGAGAAAAGGAGGTCGAGAGTTATTTTCCCTCTGGTTGCACATTTGACAAATCAAAACAAATTTATTTATATAGCCCTTCGTACATCAGCTGATATCTCAAAGTGCTGTACAAAAACCCAGCCTAAAACCCCAAACAGCAAGCAATGCAGGTGTTGAAGCACTTTGGCTAGGAAAAACTCCCAAGAAAGGCCAAAACCTAGGAAGAAACCTTGAGAGGAAACAGGCTATGAGGGGTGGCCAGTCCTGTTCTGGCTGTGTCGGGTGGAGATTATAACAGAACATGGCCAAGATGTTCAAATGTTCACAAATGACCAGCATGGTCAAATAATAGGTCTGGGACAGGTAGCACGTCCGGTGAACAGAACAGGATTCCAAAGCCGCAGGCAGAACAGTTGAAACTTTAGCAGCAGCACGGCCAGGTGGACTGGGGACATCAAGGAGTCATCATGCCAGGTAGTCCTGAGGCATGGTCCTAGGGCTCAGGTCCTCCTCCTCCGAGAGAGAAAGAATTAGAGAGAGCATACTTAAATTCACACAGGACACCGGAAAAGACAGGAGAAGTACTCCAGATATAACAAACTGACAATCACCCCCGACACAAACTACTGCAGCATAAATATTGGAGGCTGAGACAGGAGGGGTCAGGAGACACTGTGGCCCCATCCGATGATACCCCAGGACAGGGCCAAACAAGAAGGATATAACACCACCCACTTTGCCAAAGCACAGCCGCCACACCACTAGAGGGATATCTTCAACCACCAACTTACCATCCTGAGACAAGGCCGAGTATAGCCCACAAAGATCTCCGCCACGGCACAACCCAAGGGGGGAGCCAACCCAGACAGGAAGATTACATCAGTGACTCAACCCACTCAAGTGACTCACCCCTCCTAGGGACGGCATGAAAGAGCACCAGTAAGCCAGTAACTCAGCCCCTGTAATAAGGTTAGAGACAGAGAATCCCAGTGGAAAGAGGGGAACCGGCCAGGCAGAAACAGCAAGGGTTCATTGCTCCAGAGCCTTTCCGTTCACATTCACACTTCTGGGCCATACTACACTCAATCATAGGACCCACTGAAGAGATGAGTCTTCAGTAAAGACTTAAAGATTGAGACCGAGTTTGCGTCTCTCACATGGGTAGACAGACCATTTCATAAAAATGGAGCTCTATAGGAGAAAGCCCTGCCTCCAGCTGTTTGCTTAGAAATTCTAGGGACAATTAGGAGGCCTGCGTCTTGTGACCGTAGCGTATGTGTGGGTATGTACGGCAGGACCAAATCAGAGAGATAGGTAGGAGCAAGCCCATGTAATGCTTTGTAGGTTAGCAGTAAAACCTTGAAATCAGTCCTTGCCTTGACAGGAAGCCAGTGTAGGGAGGCTAGCACTGGAGTAATATGATCCAATTTTTTGATTCTAGTAAGGATTCTAGTAGCCGTATTTAGCACTAACTGAAGTTTATTTAGTGCTTTATCCGGGTTGCCGGAGAGTAGAGCATTGCAGTAGTCTAACCTAGAAGTAACAAAAGCATGGATTCATTTTTCTGCATCAGTTTTGGACAGAAAGTTTCTGATTTTTGAAATGTTACATAATTGGAAAAAAGCTGTCCTTGTCTTTATATGTTCGTTAATAGAGAGATCAGGGGCCAGAGTAACGCAGAGGTCCTTCACAGTTGTATTTGAGACGACTGTACAACCATTAAGATTAATTGTCAGATTCAACAGAA
Organism: Oncorhynchus gorbuscha; assembly: GCF_021184085.1. Classification (NCBI taxonomy): domain Eukaryota; kingdom Metazoa; phylum Chordata; class Actinopteri; order Salmoniformes; family Salmonidae; genus Oncorhynchus; species Oncorhynchus gorbuscha. Next base: position 66,176,985 of record NC_060173.1, on the reverse strand, counting down.
GATCTCTTTGTTTCTTGGAACCTAGAACAAGCATCTCTGTTTTGTCCGAGTTTAAAAGTAAAAAGTTTGCAGCCATCCACTTCCTTATGTCTGAAACACAGGCTTCTAGCGAGAGCAATTTTAGGACTTCACCATGTTTCATTGAAATCTACAGCTGTGTGTCATCCGCATCGCAGTGAAAGTTAACATTATGTTTTCGAATGACATCCCCAGGAGGTAAAATATATAGTGAAAATAATAGTGGTCCTCAAATGGAACCTTGAGGACCACCGAAATGTACAGTTGATTTGTCAGAGGACAAACCATTCACAGAGACAAACTGATATCTTTCCGACAGATAATATCTAAACTAGGCCAGAACATGTCCGTGTAGACCAATTTGGGTTTCCAATCTCTCCAAACGAATGTGCTGATCGGTGGTATCAAAAGCAGCACTAAGGTCTAGGAGCATGAGGACAGATGCAGAGCCTCGGTCTGATGCCATTTAAAAGGTTATTTACCACCTTCACAAGTGCAGTCCCAGTGCTATGATGGGGTCTAAAACCAGACTGAAGCATTTCGTATACATTGTTTGCTTTCAGGAAGGCAGTGAGTTACTGCGCAACAGCCTTTTCTAAAATGTTTGAGAGGGATGGAAGATTCGATATAGGCCGATAGTTTTTTATATTTTCTGGGTCAAGGTTTAGCTTTTTCAAGAGAGGATTTATTACTGCCACTAGTAGTGAGTTTGGTACACATCTGGTGGATAGAGAGCCATTTATTATGTTCAACATAGGAGGGCCAAGCACAGGAAGCAGCTCTTTCAGTAGTTTACTTGGAATAGGGTCCAGTATGCAGCTTGAAGTTTTAGAGGCCAGGATTATTTTCATCATTGTGTCAAGAGATATAGTACTAACACACTTGAGTGTCTCTCTTGATCCTAGGTCCTGGCAGAGTTGTGCAGACTCAAGAAAACTGAGCTTTGGAGGAATATGCAGATTTAAAGAGGAGTCTGTATTTTGCCTTCAAATGATCGTGATATTTTCCTCAAAGAAGTTAATGAATTCATTACTGCTGAAGTGAAAGCCATCCTCAGTTGGGTAATGCTGCTTTTTAGTTAGTTTGCGACAGTATCAAAAATAAATTTCGGATTGTTCTTATTTTCCTCAATTAAGTTGGAAAAATAGGATGATCGAGCAGCAGTAAGGGCTCTTCGATACTGCACGGTACTGTCTTTCTAAGCTAGTCGGAAGACTTCCAGTTTGGTGTGGCGCCAAACTAGTTAAAATGAGTTCCTCAGTTAGGTGGTAAACTGATTTTTTTCCCTCTGACATCCTTGGTTAGGCAGTCTGGAAGGGCATCAAGGAATCTTTGTGTTGTCTGTGAATTTATAGGACGACTTTTGATGCTCCTTGGTTGGGGTCTGAGCAGATTAGGTGTCAGGAAAATAACCTCACACTCAACGTCAACAAAACTAAGGAGATGATTGTGGACTTCAGGAAACCGCAGAGGGAACACCCCCCTATCCACATCGATGGAACAGTAGTGGAGAGGGTAGCAAGTTTTAAGTTCCTCGGCATACACATCACAGACAAACTGAATTGGTCCACCCACACAGACAGCATCGTGAAGAAGGCGCAGCAGTGCCTCTTCAACCTCAAGAGGCTGAAGAAATTTGGCTTGTCACCAAAAGCACTCACAAACTTTTACATGCACAATCGAGAGCATCCTGGCGGGCTGTATCACTGCCTGGTACGGCAACTGCTCCGCCCACAACCGTAAGGCTCTCCAGAGGGTAGTGAGGTCTGCACAACGCATCACCGGGGGCAAACTACCTGCCCTCCAGGACACCTACACCACCCGATGTTACAGGAAGGCCATAAAGATCATCAAGGACAACAACCACCCGAGCCAATGCCTGTTCACCCCGCTATCATCCAGAAGGCGAGGTCAGTACAGGTGTATCAAAGCTGGGACCGAGAGACTGAAAAACAGCTTCTATCTCAAGGCCATCAGACTGTTAAACAGCCACCACTAATATTGAGTGGCTGCTGCCAACACACTGACTCAACTCCAGCCACTTTAATAATGGGAATTGATGGGAAATGATGTAAAATATATCACTAGCCACTTTAAACAATGCTACCTAATATAATGTTTACATACCCTACATTATTCATCTCATATGTATACGTATATACTGTACTCTATATCATCTACTGCATCTTTATGTAATACATGTATCACTAGCCACTTTAACTATGCCACTTTGTTTACATACTCATCTCATATGTATATACTGTACTCGATACCATCTACTGTATCTTGCCTATGCCGCTCTGTACCATTACTCATTCATATATCTTTATGTACATATTCTTTATCCCCTTACACTTGTGTGTATAAGACAGTAGTTTTGGAATTGTTAGTTAGATTACTTGTTGGTTATTACTGCATTGTCGGAACTAGAAGCACAAGCATTTGGCTACACTCGCATTAACATCTGCTAACCATGTGTATGTGACAAATAACATTTGATTTGATTTGATTTGATTAGATTTATTTGTTGCAATTACAAACGTTAAAAAATCCGATAGTCCGATAGTCCAGGATTATGAGGGAAAAAAATCAGATAGTCCGATAGTCCAGGATTATGAGGAAAAACATTAAGATCCACAACATTTATTCCATGGGACAAAACTAGGTCCAGAGTATGACTGTGACAGGGAGTAGGTCCAGAGACATGTTGGACAAAACCCACTGAGCCGTTGATGGTTCCGAAAGCCTTTTGGAGTGGGTCTGTGGACTTTTCCATGTGAATATTAAAGTCACCAAAAATTTGAATATTATCTGCTATGACTACAAGGTCCGATAGGAATTCAGGGAAGTCAATGAGGAATCCTGTATATGGCCCAGGAGGCCTGTAAACAGTAGCTATAAAGAGTGATTGAGTAGGCTGCATAGATCTCATGACTAGAAGCTCAAAAGACGAAAACATATTTATTTATTTTTGAAAATTAGAAATTTACTATCGTAAAATTTAGCAACACCTCCGCCTTTGCGGGATGCAGGTGAGGTTTCCCTTCTTTCTTTTCTCTCCAAAACTCTTGAACGTGCCGTCCTTGGCCAGCTCTCCCGCTATCTCTCTCTGAATGACCTTCTTGATCCAAATCAGTCAGGTTTCAAGACTAGTCATTCAACTGAGACTGCTCTTCTCTGTATCACGGAGGCGCTCCGCACCGCTAAAGCTAACTCTCTCTCCTCTGCTCTCATCCTTCTAGACCTATCGGCTGCCTTCGATACTGTGAACCATCAGATCCTCCTCTCCACCCTCTCCGAGTTGGGCATCTCCGGCGCGGCCCACGCTTGGATTGCGTCCTACCTGACAGGTCGCTCCTACCAGGTGGCGTGGCGAGAATCTGTCTCCTCACCACGCGCTCTCACCACTGGTGTCCCCCAGGGCTCTGTTCTAGGCCCTCTCCTATTCTCGCTATACACCAAGTCACTTGGCTCTGTCATAACCTCACATGGTCTCTCCTATCATTGCTATGCAGACGACACACAATTAATCTTCTCCTTTCCCCCTTCTGATGACCAGGTGGCGAATCGCATCTCTGCATGTCTGGCAGACATACCAGTGTGGATGACGGATCACCACCTCAAGCTGAACCTCGACAAGACAGAGCTGCTCTTCCTCCTGGGGAAGGACTGCCCGTTCCATGATCTCGCCATCAAGGTTGACAACTCCATTGTGTCCTCCTCCCAGAGCGCGTGATCCTGGACAACACCCTGTCATTCTCAACTAACATCAAGGCGGTGGCCCGTTCCTGTAGGTTCATGCTCTACAACATCCGCAGAGTACGACCCTGCCTCACACAGGAAGCGGCGCAGGTCCTAATCCAGGCACTTGTCATCTCCCGTCTGGATTACTGCAACTCGCTGTTGGCTGGGCTCCCTGCCTGTGCCATTAAACCCATATAACTCATCCAGAACGCCGCAGCCCGTCTGGTGTTCAACCTTCCCAAGTTCTCGCACGTTACCCCGCTCCTCCGCTCTCTCCACTGGCTTCCAGTTGAAGCTTGCATCCGCTACAAGACCATGGTGCTTGCCTACGGAGCTGTGAGGGGAACGGCACCTCAGTACCTCCAGGCTCTGATCAGGCCCTACACCCAAACAAGGGCACTGTGTTCATCCACCCCTGGCCTGCTCGCCTCCCTACCACTGAGGAAGTACAGTTCCCGACTCGCTGCTTAATGGGGAAAACTGGTTGAAAGTTTCTATCGGCTGAATGAGCAACACCGGTTAAGCATTCCTACAGCATTTCCCTCCAGAAACCATGAGAAATTTGTTAGGCTACAGGGACCGTGTGAGGGGATTTATACTAACGTTACTATCTGTACTTACTGGTAGCACAGACGCTGTTTCATCCTTTCCTAAATTACCCTTGCCTAACGATTGCGTCTGAAGCTGGGCTTGCAACACAGCTATCTTCGCCGTAAGGCGATCGTTCTCCTCTATATTATGAGTACAGCGACTGCAATTAGAAGGCATCATGTTAATGCTACTACTTAGCTTCGGCTGTTGGAGGTCCTGACGAACCACGTCCAGATAAAGCTTCCGGAGTGATAAAGTTGAATGACAAAAAGTTGAGTGAGGGAAAAACCAAAAATATAAACGGTAATTAAAAAGTAAAAACCTTAAAGTTGTCAGGTAGCAAAGTAAGGTTGGCAACAAAATGCACAAAATGCACAGCAAAACGTAAACAAGTCTGCAAGTTGTGACCGGAAATGCCGTCAGCAATGCAGCAAAAAGCATACTGATAGAAATTAGGAAAAATTGAATTAACTTTGCCTGCATTAATGTCCCTGGCCTTATAGAGCTGGTTGAGTGCAGTCGTAGTGCCAGCATCAGTGTGTGGTGGTAAATAGACAGCTACGAATAATACAATTGACAACTCTCTTGGTAGACAGCTTGATCTACAGTTTACCATAAAATACTCAACCTCAGGTGAACAATACCTCAAGACTTCTTTAATATTAAACATCGCACACCAGCTGTTATTGACAAATAGACACACACCCCCATCCCTCGTCTTACCAGACGCAGCTTCTCTGTTCGGCCGGTGCATGGAAAATCCCGCCAGCTCTATATCGTCATTCAGCCACGACTCGGTGAAACATAAGATATTACAGTTTTTATTGTCCCGTTGGCAGGATAATCTTGATTTTCCAATGATTGCACGTTGGCAAATAGAACAGATGACAGTGGGAGTTTACTCACTTGCACAAATTCTCAGAAGGCAGCCCGAATGACAGGGATTTGGGCCTGATCCCAGAAAAACAGTATATTCTTCTCGTTAGACTCGTTAAAGGAAAAAGCTTCCTCCAGTTCGAGGTGAGTCATCGCTGTTCTGATGTTATTTTTTGTCATAAGAGATGGTAGCAGCCACATTATTTACATAATTAGTTAAAAAATAAGTTGTAAACAACAACAAAACCTAAGAAAATAGCACAGTTGGTTAAGAGCATGTAAAACATCACCCATCCTCTCTGGCTACTCTTCCCGTGGTCTAGAAACATTAAGGCAGTTATATACAGTTTAGAATATCACATGATATTACATTTCATAACACTTTTCACAACACAACAGTTTGTGCCCTCAGGCCACTACTCTACTACAACATATCTACAATACAAAATCCATGTGTACGTGTGTGTAGAGTGCGTGTCTTATCACACTCCCTGCTATTCCATAAGGTATATTTTAATATTTTTTATCTGATTCTACTGCTTGCATCAGTTACTTGATGTGCAATAGAGTTCCCTGTAGCCATGGCTCTATGTATTATTGTGCTTCTCACATAGTCTGTTCTTGACTTGGGGATTGTGAAGAGACCTGGCATGTTTTGTGGGGGAATGATGAAGTCAATATCTCCATGCTGCCTTGTTTTGAGCCGTTTGTAATTTCCTGAGGTCCCTCTTTGTGGCACCTGACCACCCGAGTGAACAGTAGTCCAGGTGAGACAAACTAGGGCCTGTAGGACCTGTTTTGTTGATAGTGTTGTTAAAAAGGCAGAGCAATGCTGGCTTTACTCAAAGCCAGTGGCATGTTATTAGTAAAGATTGAAAAAAGTTTGGGGCCTAGACAGCTGCCCTGGGGAATTCTACCTGTACCATGTTGGAGAGGCTTCCATTAAAGAACACCCTGTGTCTTCTGTTAGACAGGTAACTCTTTACACACAATATAGCAGGCGGCGTAAAGCCATAACATACATTTTTCTATCTGAAAGACAATGATCGATAATATCAAAAGCCCACTGAAGTCTAGCAAAACAGCTCCCACAATCTTTTTATCATCAGTTTCTCTCAGCCAATCACCAGTAATTGTGTAAGTGCCCTGCTTGTTGAATGTCCTTACCCACAAACGTTCTATTAGTATGTTGTCAATTTGCGTACGGTAAAATAGCATTGTATCTGGTCAAACAGTATTTTTTCAAAAGTTTACTAAGGGTTGGTAACAGGCTCAGGCAGTAAAAGGGGCTTTACTATTCTTGGGTAGGGGAATTACTTTTTTCTTCTCTCCAGGCCTGAGGGTACACACTATCTAGTAGGCTTAGATTGAAGATATGGCAAATAGGAAAGGCAATATCATCCGCTATTATCCTCAGGAATTTTCCATCCAAGTTATCGGATCCCAGGGGCTTGTCATAGTTGATAGACACAATCTTTTTTTTCACCTTTTCCAGACTCATTTTACGGAATTTAAAATTATAATGCTTGTCTTTAATAATTTATTAGTTATACTTGGATCTGTAGTTTCAGTATTTGTTGCTGGCATGTCATGCCTAAGTTTGCTAATTTTGCCAATGAAAAAATCATTGAAGTAATTGGTTTTGTGATGAATGAGCCAATATCATTGGGTTTTGTGATGAATGAGCCATCTGATTCAATGAATGATGGAGCTGAGTTGACCATTTTGCCCAAAATCTCATTTAAGGTACTCCAAAGCTTTTTACTATCATTATTTAAATCATTTATAAAGTTTCATAGTATAGTTTCTTCTTTTTATTCAGTTTAATCACATGATTTGTCAATTTGCATTACATTTGCCAATTGGTTATGCAGCAACACTTATTTGCTATTCCTTTTGCCTCATCCCTCCTGCTCTAGTTTTGTCTTATCTTGATTATTGTTCAGTTGTGTGGTCGAGTGCTGCAAGAAAAGACCTAGTTAAGCTGCAGCTGGCCCTGAACAGAGTGGCACGTCTTGCTTTTCATTGTAATCAAAGTGCTGATATACATATCCCATAACACACAGTATGACTTAAGTATGATCCCCAATTAGAGACAATGATAGCCAGCTGCCTCTAATTGGGAATCATACCAAAACATCAACATGTAAAAAAAACAACTAGAACCCCACATAAAATATAAACTAGACTAAACCCCTAGTCACGCCCTGACCTACTCATAGAAATAAAAGCTTTTTTTATTTTTTTATGGTCAGGACGTGACAGTACCCCCCACAAAGGTGCTGACTCTGACCGCAAAACTTGAAACAAAAAGGGCGGGTTAGGGGGAGTGTCTAGTGTTGGTGGCAGCTCTGGTGCGGTGCGGTGTGAAGTCGCTCTTCCCGCGGATCCACCAGCATCGGGGGCGGCTCTGGTGCGGGACGAAGAACCCGCTCATCCCGCTCATCCAACCATGGACCCAGGCTGAGCACTGTGCCTGGACTGGACCTAGGTGCAGAAGAAGACTCCTGCCATGGAGCGGGACTGGACGCTGTGCCTGGACTGAGCACCAACACAGAAAACAACTCTGGCCTTGGAGCTAAACTGGACGTCGTGCTCAGACTGGGCATCAGCGCAGGGGATGTCTCCGGTCATGAAGCTGGAGGTTCCGGACCGTTGACCGTCGCAGGAGGTTCCGGACCGTTGACAGTCTCAGGAGGTTCCGGGCTGTGGACCATCGTTGGAGGTTCCGGACTGTGGACCGTCGCCAGAAGCTCTGGACTGCATGGAGCCGGCACTGGTGGTACCGGGCTGGTGACACACACCTCAGGGCGAGCGCGAGGAGCAGGCACAGGACGTACCGGACTGGGAGGCGCACTGGAGGCCTGATGCATGGGGCCAGTACAGGTGGCACCGGACTGGTGACACACCTCAGGGCGTGTGTGGGGAGCAGGCACAGGATGCACCGGACTGGGAGGCGCACTGGAGGCCTGGTGCATGGAGCTGGCACAGGACGTACTGGGCTGTGGAGGCGTACTGGAGAAACTGGTGCGTATAGCCGGCATTAATTGGAACGTAAATTTAACACACTTTGCACGGCACATGCGAGGAGCTGGCACAGGACATACTGGGCTGTGAAGGTGCACTGGAGGGAGAGTGCGAGGAGCAGGCACAGGACGTACCGGACTGGGAGGCGCACTGGAGGCCTGATGCATGGGGCCAGTACAGGTGGCACCGGACTGGTGACACAGCTCAGGGCGTGTGTGGGGAGCAGGCACAGGATGCACCGGACTGGGAGGCGCACTGGAGGCCTGGTGCATGGAGCTGGCACAGGACGTACTGGGCTGTGGAGGCGTACTGGAGAAACTGGTACGTATAGCCGGCATTAATTGGAACGTAAATTTAACACACTTTGCACGGCACGTGCGAGGAGCTGGCACAGGACATACTGGGCTGTGAAGGTGCACTGGAGGGAGAGTGCGAGGAGCAGGAACAGGACGTACAGGACTGGGGACACACACTTCAGGGAGAGTGCGAGGAGCAGGCACAGGACATACCGGTCTGGAGACACGCACTTCAGGGAGAGTGCGAGGAGGAGACATATGACGTACCGGACTGGAGAGGTGCACTTGAGGCCAGAAACGTGCAACCGGCACAGGTTGCACCAGACTGCTAACCGGATCCTCTGGTTGGATGTTGAGCTGAACACACTTGCACAACATCTCATCTCACTTTCTCCCAACTTCGCCATTGCCTTCCTGACAGTCTCTGGTCCATCCTCTGCTCAGTTGCCATCGGACCAAGGCGCAGCGCATGTTGAGTTCCACATGAGTTTATGATAAAGTGAAACTGAACAAAGACAAAAACAAATAAACTAACATCGAACCGTGACAACAGCGATGCTACGTGCACTAACTCAAAACAATATACCTTAACACACAGGTGGAAAAAATGCTACTTAAGTATGATAGCCAGCTGCCTCTAATTGGGAATCATACCAAAACACCAACATAGAAAAACCAATGAGAACCCCGCATAGAAAATATAAACTAGACTAAACCCCTAGTCACGCCCGACCTACCCTACCAAATAAAATAAAAGCTTTCTATGGTCAGGGTGTGACAAGATGCAATAAATACATGTTGATGATTTCATTCCTGTGCTGTTTGTAACTATGCTGATAAGTCGAATGAGCCTGAAGCAGGTTGCTGTCACGATCGAAGCGGACCAAAGCGCAGCGTGGTGTGAATGCATCATTTAATAGCTTACGAAAAACACGAAGTAAACTGTACAAAAACAATAAACAAATAACGACCGTGAAGCTATCATAAGAACTGTGCTGACACAATCAACTAACATAGACAATCACCCACAAACAAACAGTGAAACCCAGGCTACCTAAGTATGATTCTCAATCAGAGACAACTAATGACACCTGCCTCTGATTGAGAACCATACTAGGCCGAAACATAGAAATCCCTAAATCATAGAAAAACAAACATAGACTGCCCACCCCAACTTGACCATACTAAATAACGACAAAACAAAGGAAATAAAGGTCAGAACGTGATAGTTGCAGGCATTGGTTACAGTTTGAAGCTTTTTCTTGATTGGGCGGCTTGATGAAAGCCAGTCAATATTTAAATCACCCAGAATAAAATACCTCTCTGTTAATATCACATACAATATCAAGCATTTCACACGTTATACAGATACTGACTGTTAGCACTTGGTGGTCTATAGCAGCTTCCCACAAGAACGGGCGTTATGTGAGGCAGATGAACCTGTAGCCATATTACTTCAACAATATTGGACATTAGATCGTCTCTAAGCTTTACTGGAATGTGGTTCTTAATATAACCATGTATTGCTACCACTGTATCATCAGAGGTATTATCTAAGTGAGTTTCAGAGATAGTCAGAATATGAATGTCATCTGTGACTAGAAAATTATTGATTTCATGAACCTTTAGCTACATTTTTTCTCAGGTTTTTGCCTGCAGTTCTGTTATACTCACAGACATCATTCAAACAGTTTTAGAAACTTCAGAGTGTTTTCTATCCAAATCCACTAATTATATGCATATTCAAGCTTTTAGGACTGAGTAGCAGGCAGTTTACCCTGGGAACCTTTTTATCCAAGCTACTCAATACTGCCCCTCTGTCCCAAATAAGTTAATGCGGGCTACATTTAGCACTTTTCTGGGATGCTTGATTGTTTTCATTGCTTTACTGGGAAGCTTAGCAGAAGTAAACATGCTCATGTTATTTGTGTTAAGTGTAGGGTGAGCTGCACACAGTGGAATTCCTACTAGGGCACACCGCCTCAGTGGTAACGGTATAACTCTGGTTCAAAAGCACATGATTACTGCATACAATAGCTGTCATATCAGCAGAGGCATTCAGGGCAGTTAGAGGGCCATAATTTAGGTAAATACCATTGTGTCTACCAACGCCCCTGGGATAATTTATATTTGCTGAAGCATTATGACAATTTAGCGACACAATGGTAGGGATTAACTGAGCTGGGCTTGGGTCATTGATAAGACATTGTCTCATCGCAGCCTTATAATCCTGTGAAAGGATCCAGGAACTAAAATGATTTTGGTGGATCCCATCCTCCTTATAAAACAAGCTTTTTTTCCAGAAGATATCAAAATTGTTATTAATGTTACACCCACAGAGCTGCAATTGTCAAGTAGACAGTTATGGAGGGCTACAAGTCTGCTGAAACATTCAATGCCCTGATTTAGGGAAGGCACAGGGCCAGATATTATGGGGTGTTTGTTGGTGTCATGCAGAGACCCAGTCAGTTCTTTAAAATCCATCTTCAGCTGTTCTGAGCTGCCCTTTATAATGTCATTGAATCCCACATGAACTATGATAGACTCAATTTCCCGATGCAGGTTTAACATGTTTGGGAAGTGTTTATTGATGTACTCTTGCTCCTGGATAGCATAATGTTTTTGCTCCAGGGACTAAGACAGTTCTCACCATTGAACTGCCCAATACATTGACCGGAGAAGGGGATGGAGAAATCCACCCACTCCTATCCCTCACACAACTCTTGGAACATTTCACGGGCCCACGAGAAGCAGAATAGCATACACTCGCAGCTCCTGGCGATAGGTCCAGACCTTCCACAGCATGCAGAGCCCTGTCAGATCCAGAGAGAGGGAAAGGAGCCGAACTCGATGACGAAGCCTCTATTGGAGTCAGTGTAGTTGGAATCAGCACAGCTGTTGCAGACACAGGCAGTCCCAGCGATGAAGGAGCAGGTGATCAGGCACCAGGGCGGCAAAGCTATTCTTCATGTCGATCTGCTCCAGACCTCTCGCAGACACTCTAGTCCATTTAACATGCCGCTGCCTTTGGTTTTCACAACTTGTGACATGGCACCAGCGCTGTTTGGAACAATCCTCTTGCTGTTCAAAGTCTATTCCACTACAATATTGAGGAGAAGCATATGGAGACGTCATCCTTGGCAGGCAAGTTCCTGGTAGCATAGGCCATTTGAATTGGGACAGATGACAAGGCGGGGATACATCTATCAAACCAGAGCGGTGTATAGCCACAGGAGTTGAGAATGAGAAATTTGCATTTTCCCCATAAGTTCGCGCAGAATTGAAATTTGGTTTCTAAGGATATCCACCTCATTCCTGAATCCTGAAATCCTCCGCATTGGTATTGTCAATATTGAGCATAATAACCACAGCTTCTACAGCGGTGGAAACGTTCATAAGCTATTCCAGGTGAAGGGGGCTCCATTGCAACCTAGCTAGCTGTCTAGTTGGTAAACATCTAGTCCAAACCAGCAGGTTTTGACACAAACATTTATGAACAAAATAAAACTTCGGAAACAACAGGCCAAAAGAACAGGTCGAGGTGCAGAAGGTATCTGAGTTCATAACAGTCATATTTTTTGGCCTACCACTTCGCGGTTGAGCCGTTGTTGCTCCTAGACGTTTCCACTTCACAATAATAGCTCTTACAGTTGACCGCAGCAACTCTAGTAGGGCAGAAATTTTAAGAACTGACTTGTTGGAAAGGTAGCCCCCTATGACGGTGCCACGTTGAAAGTCACTGAGCTCTTTAGTTAGGCCATTCTACTGCCAATGTTTGTCTTTGGAGATGGCTTTGTGGTCAAAAATAGCCAAATCCACTCATTTGAAGGGGGTGTCCACACACTTTTGTATAGATAGTGTATTTATATACAGCCCTGATTGGCTGATATAATTGTCTAGAGCCCACCGCTACCCCTTTTAAAAAAAATTAGTAACAAAGGCTCATGGTATTCAACCTGCCATTTGGGGCTGGAGTTGGACCCTGAAAGTGACAAACTTCCACAGGTGTGTAGGCTACGTTATTATTGAAATAAAAGGCATGCAGATCACACTTCTTCATTTGCTATATCATTCTTGTACTTTTTTCAATAGGTCACTAGAAGATGCAGGACCAAAACAGCCTGTTTGCTATTGTGGGCCATCCTGGCTTTTACTCTTCATTGCAGAAAGCCATGATTATCTACAGGGCAGACTCTAGGCCTCTGTGTCTCAGAGGTCAAACACAGTAAGTTATAGTTAGAACTGAGACACAGAGGCCCATGGTATAATCTTCAATATCATCACAAAGCCTAATTAATCATTCGAAATAGACATTCTGATGATACTATTTAAATTTGTCTAATGAGTAAATACTCTTGAGTTACACATTTTGGAATGTATCTGTGTTCGCAATAGATTGCAATAAAAGGTTGTTGTCATTCTTCATATATTTTTCTTATTTATTTGCATAACATACTAAACAGATCGTAAACCATGTTATAATGAAAGTCAAAATCATGGTATGTAAGCATTTTCAAGTTATTGTTTTACAACTCAAGCTCTTCAAAGTATAACTCATAGTAAATGTATTTAGATTATGATTCATGCAAAATAAGGAACACCTGTTTGTGACTAATGGTACTTGTATGGTAAATGTATGGAATTTTCCATAATCTGTTTCTTATCCAGATAGTAAATTAAACACACATTTGCACCAAAGCAAAGTCAAAGTCTTACATATGATAAGGAACGACATACACAAGTAATATAATATTAACAAAACAATGACTTTATTGAAAGAATAAGGTTAGGGGAATACATTGTCTCATTCAAACCTAGAAACAAAGTGCAAGTTGCATCACTATTAGAACCATAAAATAATACACAACTACCTGCCCTCGCATTGGGATACCACAAAAGCAATCCACATCATATTCCCCTTTCTATCTTTCCTGTAACAAAGACAACCATTTCTAGAGTAGTCCTCAAGTACATTTAAGTTTCACTCTTTCTGTTCTGACATTCAGCCAAATGTTAGCTTGGTCTTCGATCTGTTTGTGCTATATGTATATCCAACTGCTGTGGTAACATGGCATGCCAACTGTCATGCATTAGAAGTTAGCACGACAGCATAAACAGATCTGGGACCAGGCTAGAGCATTTTTACGACCTGCACCACCAGCTTGGTATGTACAGCAGCCACCTCCAACAGCAACAACCTAGGAGGATTGGGGGGAACCAGTTCAGCTGCTTCTCTGCCAGTCAATGTTTATCTGTCTGTCCTTTGTGTGTGTCATACTCTTCATCATCATCTTCATCAAGTAGCTTCTCATCAAAAGCATCTTCTTCCAAGAAGTCCATGACCTCATGGTCCTCCCTCAGTGATGACCCTTTAGCACATAAAAAGGGGACTATCAATGGAAGGCAATTGTGTCACAAGTTATCAACCTGTTTGCAAGGTGACAAAGTTCAATTATATAATCTTAAGGTTTTCACTTGAACAGTGGAGAAAACATGTAACAAAATTTAATATCTGATAATCCATAACTGAAATATGATCATGTATGCCTGTAGCGAATCCACCTTGACCTCCTGCCCGAGTATTCATAAATTATATGATCTATCTATACATCCATTCTTGCATTCAACAGCCAGAAGGCTTATTATTTTTTAGGAATCACATCACAAATAAACATCAACCTTATGAGATATCTAGCTAGCTAATAATAATAATAATAATATAACCTCCCTCTTTATTCTGTCTTGCAGGCCAGTTTGTTTTTAGCTCTAATGACAAATACTTTTCAAATTGTCAATTTTAGCTATTTATTTTGTATAGTCAAGGAAAACATTAACATAAAAATACAAGACAGAAGCTAAATCAAGTAGGCTACTTTGGTCTGTTGTGGGTGACTGACTGACTGCAGCTGAAACAACAGTCAAAAGCCTATCTAACGAGCATTAGTTAGCTCAAAGACTTTACTAGCTAGCAATCTAGACACTTTAGTGACCTGGAAATACAATGACATTGGTAAAGTAGGAAACAACCCTGCCATCATTATCATGTCGTCAAAGTTACTTTAGAGAGAGCCATAGCTAGAAAAGTGTATTAAAACTAGCTAGCAAGGCTAACTTTAGCTAGCTAAAATCCGGTCTGACTCCTGTTCCTCAATCTTAGCTAGGTAGCTAGCTTAAGATATACTCCATCTAAAGTAAAACTGGCAACATCACAGTGATGACAAAAAAATTATACAAATGATTTGCCTCCTTTAAAAATGTCATCTGTTTTCTAAGTCACAATATTGTGAAGAAGCATGCAACCCACGAATAGCATATGATTTACTTACTAAATAAAAATTACTATCTAACACTTACTTCAGGAATGGTTGCTACTGCTGTTGGTTTCAAGATCCATGTGACATAAAGATGGAGCTGCTGAAAAATCCAGATGTGTACCCACCCTGATTTGGAATGCAGTATGATGTGTGCTGTGCAGATGTGGAGGTTCAGACTGAACTTCTCTGACACTTGATTATAAAAAAAATAATTAACGCCAAAAAAGACAAATTGATTGTTCGGATGGAAGACTTTGCAGTATGGCTATCTTTGCACTGTCTCTCTTGCTTTTGGGCGGGACCAGCACTAGAACTAGGAGGATACAGTATATGCAAATGAACGATGAATGTTCATTAGTCTATTATAATCAGATCAGCTTACACAGAAAGGGCATTATCAGTGTTATTTCGACGTAGGATCTTAATTTGATCACCCTGTTGGAGGAACAAGGAAATCACATTTTGGCTGCACTGGGCCTTTAACAAGTAATGTTATTTTTTCTCTCAAAAAGACAAGGATCAACATTATTGGCACCTGTTTTGTATGCCTCACCTTGCAAAGATAAGCCTTTTTCTAAAATGCTATATGAGATTAGAGAGCACATTGGGAGGGATCTTGACCATTCCTCCATACATAATCTTTCCAGATCCTTGCTATCCTTTGCCTGCTGCTTATGGACTGCTCGCTTCAATTCAAACCACAGCACTGGGCAAAAACTGTGAATATTAGGGGATATATTTATATATTTCCGGATATCTGGCATTTTATTAGATATTAGGTGCTCCAGATACATATGTCCTTAAAACCCCTAGTCTAAGCCGGGGGTCATACCAAGATGGTCATACCAAAGATAATTTAGCTATTTGATTTAGAATTTTAGGACCTCTTTAGATATACATAAAAATATGAAAACATTATTTGATGAAACATTGAATTTGGCCTTACTGCCAGTAGCCCATAGAAACACATTGAATAACACATTCATACATGGAGCCACAGATAGTCACAAAATACAATAAAAAGGAAGCTTGTTCTGAAGTGTCTGTCCTATATCTGAGAGATATAAGAAAGATCAGGAAATAATAAAACAAAAATATTTGACACATATTTAACCTCCTTTTTCAGGAACTAAACTACTTCCATAGTGTATACTTCGATACTTAAAAAAAAAACTGGTACCAGGCTACCTTCAGATGAGTCTTGTGAGGCTTGCGGGCATCCTGGAGCAAACCGACATGTATGTGTTTGTGAGAGTCTCACCTTCCATAGTGGGGTCATAATACTGTAGTTTTGTAGGCCAAACCGTTCAGACACTACTGATGTTATCATGAGAAGACGGATTTTTCAGGATGTCTCATGGTCTGACAAACACAGCTGCAGCTCTGCTGCCTTTCACCACATATGTGGATGTGGTGTATTGAGACACAGCACATGCAAAAAAACATACCTGTGGCTTAAACAGAATGATTTTTATGGGGATTTTTTTATTTTGCTAATTCGATTTTCACAGAGGCGCGAACATCGAATCTAGGGAGTTTAATTTCATATACGGAGCTAGGGTATTCTCCGTAATGGGACAGTTTATACATACATTTAATCAAAATCTCCCTGCTGCCATTTGAGTCCAGGGAGATATCTGGGTTGAGATACGTTCAGGACATGCACCTGATGAGCATGCATATTTGTTGAATATTCAAACTCCGGAAAGGGTGTCAACATGCTGCCAAATCTAAGCCTTTATACTCAGGCATGAACGAATCCACGTTTTCAGAAATGTATCATATCTGTATCATTACCTGATCATTTATGTTTCTGTATTTCTCAAATAATTAATCTTTTCAATAGATATCATTAAAATATATATATATGATTTACAAATCATGCAATGTTTCATCCTTGTATGTCTCTGCTATTTCTGTTTCAGAAATGCAGCATAGCAAAACCACAGCTCCAATCGTAAGTTTTCTGGAAATATGCAAACGTGGGCCAATCTTTGCGGTAAGTTATTTATTTAACAAAAAATGTAAGTTGCACACCCTCAACACCCCTGCCTGCCCTTTCTGTTATTATGGACGATGAGATGGGTGCTGATTGGGTCGTCAGTGGCAGTCTCTTGGTAAACCAGACCCAACGTTAGGGTAGAGTGTTGGTCTGTGTCCAATCCAAACTGTCAATGCATAAATCTAAATTGTCGATATTGCAAGAAAATATTGTTACTATTACCTACTTCATTCATGACAAGAAAACTGTCTGGAACTAGCTAGCTAAAAAAAGGGAAGTCAATTGTATTATTTGTTAGCTAGACTACCAGTTAGCTTTTACATCCCTATTATTTTTGTATATATAGAAAATAAAGTAGCTGCGTAAAGCGCAAGATTGTGAAAACAGACGGAAAATGACACCTTTAAATATTTCTCTGTTATAATTAAGAGCCCAAACAAAACAATACAAATGTCTATGGAAAACGTGCAGGAAATCTAAAATGTGCGGAAGTTCAATTTGCTGGCTAAACACAGAACACAAAAATCGTATTGACTGCCCAAAGATCAAGTTGTCCTTACCGCAGACATGTTGAATTTCAAGGGGGAACTTCTGCAATATCAGATTCCAGTGAAGGAGCCGGTAATTTGTGGAACTAGTCCTTTGCAGGAAAACGAGAGGGGTTATGATCGGTATAGACCACTAGAGGGGTAGCTAGACGGGTAGAGGCCGACACATACAGTGACTTCAAGAACGATTCATACCCCTTGATTTATTCCACATTTTGTTGTGTTAAAGACAGAATTCAAAAAGGATTACATTTTTTTCTAAACCATCTACATACAATACCACATAATGAAAAAGTGAAAACATGTTTTTGTAAATGTTTGAAAATGTATTGAAATTAAGAAGTGTACACAGCCCGGAGCCAATACATGTTATAATCACCTTTTTCAGCAATTACAGCTGTGAATATTTCTGGGTAAGTCTCTAAGGGCTGTGCACATCTGGATTATACAATATTTACACATTGTTCTTTACAAAATTATTCAAGCTCTGTCAAGTTGGTTGTTGATCATTGCTAGACAACCATTTAAGTCTTGCCATGGATTTTCAATCCGATTTAAGTCAAAACTGTAACTAGGCCACACAGGAACATTCAATGTCGCCATGGTAAGCAAAACTGGTCTATATTTAGGGTTGTGGTTTAGGTCATTGTTCTGCTGAAGGTGAATTCATCTCGCCATGTCTGGTGGAAAGCAGACTGAACCAGGTTTTCCTCTAGGGTTTTGCATGTGCTTAGCTCCATTCCCTTTCTTTTTTATCCTGAAAAACTCCCCAGACCTTAACGATTACAAGTATACCCATAACATGGTGCAGCCACTAGTATGCTGGAAAATATGGAGTGTTACTCAGCAATGTGTTGTATTGGATTTACCCCCAAACATAAAACGTATTCAGGACAAAAAGTAAATTGCTTTGCCACATTTTCTGCAGTATTACTTTAATTCCTTGCCAACATTTTGGAATGTTTTTATTATGTACAGGCTGGCAGCTCTTCACTGTCAATTAGGTTAGTATTGTGGAGTAACTACAATGTTGATGATCCACCCTCATTTTTCTCATTTCACAGCCATTAAACTCTGTAACTGCTTTCTTCTTCTCCGGCAACTGAATTAGGAAGGATGCCCATATCTTTGTAGTGACTGGGTTTATTGATACACCATCCAAAGTGTAATTAAACACTATTTTTACACACAAAGTGAGTCCATGCAACTTATTATGTTATTATTCACATGTTTACACCTGAACTTATTTAGGTTTGCCATAACAAAGTGTTTGAATACTTATTGACTAAAGACATTTCAGCTTTTCATTTTTTTATTAATTTGTAAGAATTGAGGCTGTAACCAACACAATGTGGAAACATTCAAGGGGTGTGACTACTTTCTAAGGCACTGAAATCAAATCAAATGTTATTTGTGACATGTGCCGAATATAACAGGTGTAGGTAGACCTTACTGTGAAATGCTTACTTACAAGCCCTTAACCAACAATGCAGTAAAAAGTTTTTAAAAATAAAATAAAAATCTAATCAATCAAAAAGTACCACAATAATTTACATAACAATAACGAGGCTAAATACAGGGGATACCGGTACCGAGTCAATGTACAGTTTAGTCAAGCTAATTTGTAAAGTAACAATGCATAGATAATAAACAGAGAGTAGCAGCAGAGTAAAAACAAAGGGATAGTCCTGGTGACCATTTGATTAGTTGTTCAGCAATCTTATGGCTTGGGGGTGGATGCTGTTAAGAAGCCTTTTGGTCCTAGACTTGGTGCTCTGGTACCGCTTGCTGTGCAGTAGCAGTGACAACAGTCTATGACTTGGGTGATTGGAGTCTTTGACAATTTTTTGGCCCTTCCTCTGACCCCGCCTAGTATATAGGTCCTGGATGGTAGGAAGCTTGGCCTCAGTGATGTACTACCCTCTGTACACCTTACGGTCAGATGCCGAGCAGTTGCCATAACAGGTGAAGCAACAACCTGGGCAAAGTTCGATGCAATTCCTGGCGAGAAGACCGGTCTGACTTTTCCTTGGCCCTTTCCGAGATACACTGTTGTGCGATTTGCATGACACATTCAAATGTGGCGTTTCTTAAACTGAACAGACTGTTTCCATGTTGTGCAATGCTTGTGCAAGCATGAACTACATCTTGCTGCAGAGTTTCTCTCTCTTTTCAGGATTCACTTGATAGACGTGCTGTTTACGTCAATATCATGCTCTAGTAAATTTGTTTGAGTCAGCACATCTGAGAATAAACCTTGATATTCTAAAAGTAGTGCAGCAATGTTGCCTTTATCCCCTGTAGATAAGTGTACCAAAAAGCCATTATCACTGAGTTACTCAACCATACCACAGGCACCGGGTGAATCTGGCTTTCCTCATGCTCTCGATGAATGAGCAGGACCAACACAGTCCACCAGAACCCTGTCGGAAAGGTTTGTCAAAAGCATGTATAGGCTGAAAAGATGCAACCGGAACAGTTTGATTGAGTTAAGCTACAACATCATTTTTCAGACCAGGCCATAAGAAGTTATGCGTCCCTCAGTATCTCTTGTCGGACTGTAACTCCGTCAGTTGTCTTGCCCAGAAGTGGCATGAGACTGCCATTTCCTCATCAGAACATCATCTCTGTCAAAGTACCCCACAAACTTCATCAAATTCCTCTTCTGGACGTATTGTACCAGAAAGAGGGGTGAGAGAAGCATCTTTCTCTGTTTGGAAATCAGCTGCTTCCTAGACATCGAAGTGTCAACTGTAGGGACCCTCTCTTCTTTCAGATGTCCTTTTAACTCGCTCACCTTTGGGACTTTTCAAACTCTGGCGGGATTACCGAAGTCAGGACCACACCTAAATATCACAGACAGGACAAACATGGTGGGATCGGTAACATCCTTCTCAACAATAGACTTCCTTTCAGCAATCTTCTTAGTCACGGCACATGTAACAGCACATGCTGGGAAGACTGTAGGGTATTTATTTGATAACCCGTCATGGTTCACTACATGGATGGACTGCATGGAACTACCATGCAGCCCACCTTCACGCCTTGAACTAACACATTGTAACCAGTTGCAAAAGTTTCAAAGGCAAAAAACCCTCCACAATGAAGGACTAGGCTGACCCAGTGTTCCGCAGTATCTTTAAAGACTGCTTAACAGTATCACCACTCTACAGAGACACAAACCCGTCTGAAACAAAGGGTTCATTCAAGTCTGACCAAAATGCTTGTTTAGGAGATAAACCAGTCCCAACCAGAGACGTAATGGGCTCGAGGGCTCCCACAAGAAGAAACGGCTTTTTCTCATTTTCTGTTTTAACTTAGGACAGTGTGGCCTTTCTCATGGCAGTAATGACAAATTTGTGGATACAAGGAACCAGTTTTTTACCCACCCCTGTCTTTGGGCACTGGAGAAAAAGACTGAAGCTTTGTAGTGAGTGGTGACTTCTCTGGATAATTCTTTGTGTAGGGATAGGTACTTAGTGCCTTGCCTGTGAAAGTGGTTTTACGTCAACACAAATGTATTGTAACGATTTTCGTTGGTGGAAGGAGAGGAGGACCAAAGTGCGGCGTGGTACGTATCCATACTGCTTTTAATTAAGGATGAATACACGAACAAAAACAACAAAACGATAAACGAACAGTTCTGACAGGTGCAACAAACACTAACCAGGAAATAATCACCCACAACTCAAAATGGGAAAACAGGCTACCTAAGTATGGCTCTCAATCAGAGACAATGATAGACAGCTGCCTTGCTTTTTTTCCAGAGGTCCCAGTTGTTTTGAAAGCACCATAAACCCAGAGAATGTCACACTTTGATGACAGGCCCTAACAGTTTGTGGGCACCGCTGTAGTCCAATTAATGTATGTTTTAGTGTTGTGTTGTGTAGTGGCTTTGCTGGCATGCATCCCACTTATTTCGTGTTGCCTCACCAAGATTTACATGGTAAAATCGGCCCTGAACGTGTTAAGGAACTAGGTACACAAGCTAAAATGGAGAGAAAAACCAAAGCCTGTAACAATGTGTGTGGCCGAAGAGTTGAATTTTCATGTCATTATACCATAGCACTGATTCCAGTCTAAGTGCCAATGCCGTTTATCAAACTTCAGGTGTTTACAATTGTTGGATGACATGAAAATAGAGCTCTTTGGCCACGCACACAAGTGGTGGGTTTGGCGTCGAAATAAGGATGCATAAGCAGAAAAGAACCCCATACCTACTGTAAAATATGGTGCTCTACCTTTGATGTTATGGGGCTATTTTGCTTTCACTTGTCCTTGGACCCATGTTAAGGTGAATAGCATCCTGAACTTTACCCAGTACCAGGACATTTTAGCCAAAAACCTGGTTGCCTCTGCCAGGAAACTTGGCAGCAAGTGGATTTACCAGGGAGACAATAACCCCAAGCACACATAATCCACAAAGAAATTGTTAATTGACAACAAATTCAACATTTTCCAATGGTCAGTCCCCTGAACTTGAACACCATTGAAAACCTGTGGTTTGAAATGAAGAGGGCAGTCCATAAGCGCAGATGAAGGATATCAAGGATCTGGAAGGATTCTGTATGGGATGAATGGTCCCAATGTGTTCTCCAATCTCTTAAAACATTTTAGAAAAAGGCTCAGTGCCATTATCCTTGCAAGGTGAGGTATTGAAAAGTATTGAAAACTGGGGTGGCAATAATTTTGACCACTTTTTCGAGAAAAAAGATATCACTTGTTAATTAAACAAAACCTATTTCTCTGAGTAATTGTAACAGTATAAAATACCATAATTTCCCAAAAATTTTTTAGCATACAAATATTCTTTATTTTTACAGTCTTTTTTGCTCATCTTTATCAAGGGTGTAATTCAATCAATTACAATAATATTTACAATAATTTTGGACCCCACTGTACAGTCATGTACAGTTTGTCAGGTGTTTGTGACAGAGAGTACGAGGTTATGTAGGCCTATTGTTTGGTGCATTGCCTGCTCTGGAAAAAAAGTACAAAATAGTGATTTCACCATCAAATAAAGTGCAACCGACTTGCTTTTTTCAAATTCGAAGAACATTGACAGCTGGATGTTTTTGATGGTGTTCCTCCTCGTGATTCTCAGGATCTGATTTGAAAGGCATTTAGGAATCAGGAACTCTGAAATGTAGGGTCAATAAGACCCTTTGAAAGGCCTGAAAAGCTGGTTGTTGTTTTAATCAATCAATCCTGTCCTGAATAAAATGGTAATCGTCAAGTCCTTGTAGATGACACTGGTGGAAAGAGGAATCAAACGGTGCCATCTTTATTCATGAGACCTTGGTTGTGTCTTTTACAAATACCTGAGTTTTACATTATATGAGGACAATAATTTTAGTACTAAAGTCCAAGCCATATAATGCAGATGCAGGAGACTTGAGTTGTCCTCTGTCCATGTCTGTCCTTTTCATATTAACTGGGAACTAACTAAATCTCAAAAGAGACCATAGCTGAGATGTAGCAAATAGTTGTTGCCAGATGGTATTTCAAAATAGAGTCCTCATGCATGACAAAATGTCAACCAAATGAAGGCAGGGCCAAACAAAAAGCCTAGCTTAGGAGAAAAGCAACCTCCAGAGACATAGGGAAAAGGGACGAAAGAAAGAAAAAGAAGAAAGAGATGACAGTGTCTACAGATACAAAGAGAAGGAAGTGTTGAAAGAGGGCTTGTGGGTACGTACCAGGGAAAGCAGGGGTGGTCTGTCCGAGGGGGGTAAAGGGGGTTTGCTGCATAGCCAACTGGTGGAGCTTGGTCAACTGCTGAGGGGGGTAGGAGCGACAATAGAACTAAGAGGTTATTGTAAGGTCACACCGACAAGAAATCAAGAACTTAAAACTAGAACAGTGAGGAGAAACAGTGAGGAGAGGAGGCATGACACATGGTGGTGGGAGATGAGAGAGCAAAAGAGAGACAGAGAGAGAGAGAGAGAACTTGAGAAGGACTTAGCCCAATGTGGTTGAGTTGGGGTGTTATATTTGCTGCTGTATCCAGTTTGTAATAGCAGATGGATTGCATAATCAACAGAGATGCAGCTTTTTCGCAGGAAAGATCAACACAGACAACTTGTTGCATTATAATATTTTCCATTGATAATGAAGACATGAACTAACTACTTAACATTATAATTTAATGAATTTATCTGTGATGCAATGTATGTGTGAACACTTCAATCTGGTTAGTTTTCTGGTTAAAAGGTCCAGTAATTTTTGCAACATTTATCAAAAAATCTGACTCACATCTGAAATTGTCTGATTAAATAAATATACCCTTAATACATGGTTGTAGTCTCCATTGTTGTTGTACCTAGAGTTGGAGTCTAAGGGTTAACATACAGTAAATACTGCAATTGCAATCACAAACCTTGTGTGCTAGACTTAAGTTTATACAATTATACAAGCTAAGGAAAGAATGTTTCAAGGTTTTATTTAAGATTAGCCATGGGGCTTAAATTTAGAACACAGAACAACGTGGTCTGACAGAAATTGGCTAGTAACTTAAATCTATGTGAGATCCTAGTTTGTCATTTATTGTTGTTGCATCTAAAACATTGAACAACTCCTTGATTCAAAACTGTATTCCGGTAACTTTGGGGAAAATCGATGGTGCATAACCCTGATGGAACAATATGCTCATCTTACAACGTGGATGACACATTAGTCCGAAATTCACAAATCCTGTATTTATTCTTTACAATTAATAATCTAGTAACATACAGTATAACTCAAGATTGACCACTCAAACCATTTCTTACAGTAAACCAGAGATAGGCAACCTTGCCAAGACCAACAATACGACCTTCATGGGCCTGGCTTGTCAGTCCAACAACACTTGGCCCATATAAACCTTAGCAATTTACCATTTTCCCTCACTGTCTATCATTGCCATCAATAATGAGTGAGATGGATGCTTGAGAATCCCTCACCCTCTAAAGAGTAGCTTAACGAGGGTGGGGAGGATGTCAAGGCCCTATTTGAGTGATTGTAATGTCAACCAATGGTTCCCCTGCAATCAATCACTGCCTTCTCCGAATTAAAGGATCTGACACGCGATAGCTCTCGAGATGCTCTTGAGACAGAGACAGATGAAGTTAAATTATTAATGGACCCTATGTAGAATATGATTTATCCTCCAAAAAAAAGATATAAAATATTACAATAAATATTAGGGTTAAACTCAAATATACTGATTAATAAAAAAAACATTCTTTATTGATTTTCAATAAAAGTGGTATTATATTTCTTAATAACATTAGAAAAAGAAAAGAATTGCTGGAGATAAGTCACATATGCAGCTTTCAAAAATATATGTGAATGTCTGCTCAATCCCAATTTATAACCAACTGATTGCAGCATTACCACATAAACGGAGGAGCCAAGTAGAAGTTAGGGAACTTGTTTGTTGTCTGCCATATATTAAAGATACAAATTGGCTGAAAATAATTGGCATAAATAGAAAAAACAGTTTCATTTGAGGACAAAAATGTTGACAGCTGCGCCATACAGGTTGCAAAATAAATGAGAAGAGATTTCCGATGGTTTATGAACTGATACAAAAAACACTTGATTCAACACAAGTTTGTCCATTTAAATTACTGTACAATTTTTTTGCCACCAACGTAATGGTATATACAGTTTCAAGAAAATGTGAACCCTTTGGAAAAAACTGGATATTTTCATAAATTGGTCATAAAATTTGATCTGAACTTCATCTAGGTCACAACAATAGACAAAACACAGTCTGCTTAAACTAATAACACACAAACCATACATTCTCATGTCTTTATTGCACACCGTGTAAACATTCACAGTGCAGTCTGGAAAAAGTATGTGAACCCTTGGAGTTAATAACTGGTTGACCCTCCTTTGGCAGCAATAACCTCAACCAAACGTTTTCTGTAGTTGCAGATCAGACCTGCACAATGGTCAGGAGGATTTTGGACCATTCTTCAGTTTAGCAATATTATTGGGATGTCTGGTGTGAATTGCGTTCTTGAGGTCATGCCACAGCATCTTGATCGGGTTGAGGTCAGGACTTACTGGGCCACTATTTTATTTTGTCGAAGCCATTCTGTTGTTGGTTTACTTCTGTGTTTAGGGTCGTTGTCCTGTTGCATCACCCAACTTCGGTTGAGCTTCAATTGGCGGACAGACATCATCCTGCAAAATGTCTTGATAAACTTGGGAATTCATTTTTCTGTCAATGATAGCAAGCTGTCCAGGCCCCGAGGCAGCAAAGCAGCCCCAAACCATGATGCTCCCTCCACCATACTATACAGTTGGGATGAGATTTTGATGTTGGTGTGCTGTGCCTTTTTTTCTCCACACATAGTGTTGTGTGTTCCTTCCAAACAACTGAACTGTAGTTCCATCTGTCCACAGAATATTTGGCCAGTAGCGCTGTGGAACATCCAGGTGCACTTTTGCGAACTTCAGATGTGCAGCAAAGTTTTTTTGGACAGTAGTGGATTCTTCCGTGGTGTCCTCCCATGAACACCATTCTTATTTAATGTTTTACGTATCATAGACTCGCCAACTGAGATGTTAGTATGTTCCAGAGATTTATGTAAGTCTTTAGCTGACACTCTTGCAGGGCTCTTGCAGTCATCTTTGCAGGACAGCCACTCCTAAGGAGAGTAGCAACAGTGCTGAACTTTCTCCATTTATAGACAGTTTGTCTTACCGTGGACTGATGAACATTAAGGCTTTTAGAGATACTTTTGTAACCCTTTCCAGCTTTATGCAAGTGAACCATTTTTAATCTTAGGTCTTCTGAGATCTCTTTTGCTCGAAGCATGGTTCACATCAGGCAATGCTTCTTGTGAGTAGCAAACTCAAATTTTGTGAGTGTTTTTTATAGGGCAACTCAGCTCTAACCAACATCTCCAATCTTGTCTCATTGATTGAACTCCAGGTTAGCTGACTCCTGACTCCAATTAGCTTTTGGGGTTCACATACTTTTTCCAACATACACTGTGAATTTTTAAACAATGTATTCAATATAGACAATAATTTGTGTGTTGTTAGGTTAAGCACAGTATGTTTGTCTATTGTTGTGACTTTAATGAAGATCAGCTCAAATTTGATGACCAATTCATGGGTAAATCCAGGTAATTCCAAAGTTCACATACTTTTTCTTGCCACTGTATATGGGGCATACAACAATCTCTGCTCTGTAGATTTTCCTGAGAAGAGACAGAATCACTAGATAATTTATTCTGGTATTGCCCTTATGTATGTTTCTGGTCAGGAATGGTTAAAAATCACAACATTCACTTAAAATTAACCTTACAAATAACAATTTTGGGCAATTTGGATAGCCATAGTCAGTCAATAAATAATTTTATAATACTTGTAAGAAAGGTTTTCAACTTTAGCTCACAATCTATGTATACCATGGAATTAGAAAGGTTTAAAATGTATGTAAAACATCTCAGCACAATTGAAAAATATATGGCTCATGGAAACCAAACAAGGGTGGTCTATGGTGATAGGTGGAATGGTCAGAGAGTGGCTGAGGGGTGGGATTAAAGAGCTTATGTTCAGTAATATATTATTGTCATGTGATTGCTGTATATAAAAGTACCATGTATGTAATATGTATATGTAAAATGTATGTAAATGTAGCATAGAAGTTGTAAAAAAAACAAAAGATGTGTGTCCTCCGAAGATGGGCGGTGGTGGATGGGTTCATTTTTTAAAAACACACGAAAAAACATTGGAGACTTTGTATGGCCTTGTGGAATTTAGGAGGTGTCCACACCCAGACAACCAGTTCTATCATGTTCTATTTAAGTACTGTACTGTCATAAGTACTGCAAAAGAGCACGACATTAGTCAAAAGCAATTTCCTGGGTGTGGAGACTGTTGGGTGTTTGCGATTTTAAATCTGAAAAAAATCACTCTGAACCAAAAACTTTTTCCTTAAGTGCCTCAATTTAAAATTTTAACAGGCCAAGACCAGAGATTGGAGGTTTCGGAAGGCTTACACTGAGAACAATGTTGTATTAATATGACTGATTCATATTCATAGGTGTAAGTCTAAGAAATGTGCAGACTTTTAACAGCAGAGACTTGGAACTCACATCTGGGTGTGGGATGGCATATTGTCCCTGAATTGTGTAGGCCTGTATGGAGGAAGAAGAAACACAAACATGGAATATTATCATCTATCTTCACAGGCAATAGGGCTTATACATGTAATCTCAGAGACTACTCTGAAGTTCAATCATTATCTCAGATTTAAGTACTGTCTCATTCAATTGCCTAAATAGTCTTTGTTTCCCTCAAAGGCATTTTATACTAGACAATGTTGCATAAATGTCATCCTCAAAGTTTATTTAAAATATGAACACTGAATAATTTCAAACCACTGTGAATAAACTAACAAGACTTTCGAAAAACTTGCCTTATATGATATCCCTTTAATAGGTGATAGTCAACCACATGTTGTACTTTGATGCCTTGACTATATCTACTATTCATTACATGTAATATCTTTGACTAATTTACAGTAGTGGTAGTGGTTGAGTAGTTGTATTAGTAGCAGTAGCAGTAATCAGAAATGTTAAAGGTAGAATCAGTGAAAAGACGTTGCTACGAGCAGCACCGCAGATATAGAGATGAGCAAAATGTAAGACTTCACTTTCACACAGTCACACACACAGTATCTGCACATGGGCACAGTTAAGCTTCATGCTATCCACAGTGTGGTAGCCAGGGCACCAAAACAGATGAGGAGTTGAGCCTCTCGCGTCCTCGCATTTAGTTGTTGCGGAAAATGACTCACTATGCTGTTTACTTTCTGCATCTAGACTATATGTACAAAAGTATGTGGATGTTGTCAGTAGAATGGCCTTACTGAAGAGCTCAGTGACTTTCAACTTGGCACCGTCATACGATACCACCATTCCAAAAATTCAGTCCGTCAAATTTCTGCCCTGCTCGAGCTGCTCTGGTCAACTCTAAGTACTGTTATTGTGAAGTCAAAACATTTAGGAGCAACAACGTCAGTCCTCAGTTGCAACACTCACCTCCGAGTTCCAAACTGCCTCGGGGAGCAACTTCAGCACGAAAACTGTTAGTCGGGAGCTTCACGAAAACCCATGAAATGGGTTTCCAGGCCCAAGCAGCCACACACAACCCTAAGCACACCATGCACAATGACAATCGTCGGCTGGAGTGGTGTAAAAGCTCACTGCCATTGGACTCTGGAGCAGTGGAAACGTGTTCTCTGGAGTGATGAATCACCCATCTGGCAGTCCAACGGACAAATCTGAATTTGGTGGATGCTAGGAGAACGCTACCTGTTCCAATGCATAGTGCCAACTGTAAAGTTTGGTGTAATGGTCTGGGGATATTTTCCATGGTTTGGGCTAGGCCCCTTAGTTCCAATGAAGGGAAATCTTAACTCTAAGTTTGTATGATGGAAATTTGCATATACTCCAGAATGTCATGAATTAATTGCAAAATCCCAAATGAATGGAATCCCCCAAAAACATTTCCACTGCATTTCAGCCCTGCCACTAAAGGACCAGTTGACATCATGTCAGAGATTCTCTCCTTAACACAGGTGTAAGTGTTGACGAGGACAAGGCTGGAGATCACTCTGTCATGCTGATTGAGTTTGAATAACAGACTGGAAGCTTCAAAAGGAGGGTGGTGCTTGGAATCATTGTTCTTCCAATCATGGTTACCTGCAAGGAAACACGTGCCGTCATCATTGCTTTGCACAAAATGGGCTTCGCAGGCAAGGATATTGTTGCTAGTAAGAATGCACCTAAATCAACCATTTATCGGATCATCAAGAACTTCAAGGAGAGCGGTTCAATTGTTGTGAAGAAGACTTCAGTGCGCCCAAGAAAGTCCAGCAAACACCAGGACCGTCTCGTGTTGATTTAGCTGTGGGATCGGGGCGGGTGGACAAGCAAAAACCCACAAATTCTGACAAACTCCAAGCATTGATTATGCAAGAATGGGCTGCCATTAGTCAGGATGTGGCCCAGAAGTGAATTGACAGCATGCCAGGGCGGATTGCAGAGGTCTTGAAAAAGAAGGTTCAACACTGCAAATATTGACTCTTTACATCAACTTCATGTAATTGTCAATAAAAGCCTTTGTCACTTATGAAATGCTTGTAATTATACTTCAGTATTCCACAGTAACATTTGACAAAAATATCTAAAGACACTGAAGCAGCGAACGTTGTGGAAATTAATATTTGTGTCATTCTCAAAACTTTTGACCACGATTGTACAATGACATTCTAGACAATTGTTATTGTATGCCCAACATCAGTGCCCGACCTCACTAATGCTCTTGTGGTTGAACGGAAGCAAGTTCCCGCAGCAATGTTCCAACATCTAGTGGAAAGCCTTTCCCAGAAGAGTGGGGGCTGTTATAGCAGCAAAGGGGGGACCAACTCCATATTAATGCCCATGACTTTGGAATGAGATATTCACCGAGCAGGTGTCCACATACTTTGGTCATGTAGTGTTTGCAAGTTGCTACATTGTATTGACTTCAGCTTGGACACTTTTTCTGTACTTTGTTCTTGGTACTTGAATGACGAAGTCAACATTGGTAGACCCAAAATGTCCACATACTTTTGGCCATGTAGTTTATCTACCTCAATTACCCAGTACCCCTGGAAATCGACTTGGTACTGGTACCCCGTGTATATAGCCAAGTTATCGTTGCTCATTGTGTATTTCTTCCTTGTTTTTACTTTTGAATTGTTTCTATTTTTCTATTATTAAAAAAATGTATCTCTCTGCATTGTTGGGAAGGGCTTGTAAGTAATAATTCCACTGTTTTGATTTTGAACTCGATTATCTATAGGAACCTTTACGTTACTAAACAAATAGTTAGTAGCTGGCAGCTTAGTTGCACAGAATATGTCAATGATTCATTTTAGCTCTGTCCAAGCAACTTTGGTCAAGGCTATTATAGCAGCAAAGGGGAGACCAACTCCATTTTAATGCCCATAATTTTGGAATAAGATTTTCTTCGAGCAGGTGTCCACATACTTTTGGCCATGTAGTGTACGTCATATCGCTGAGTCTACCTTTAAAAAGATGTTTACAAGTCATCAGGAATGTTAAAAGGATATTATATGTTTTTGAAAGAGGAGGTGTGCACTGTACAATTACAGCTTGCATGCAAGTAATTAGTTAGGAGTGTTTTGAAACACAATCTGAACTAAAATGTTCTTTTTCGATGGTTAACCCACAAAGGTGTTAAAAGTCCAATAGCCATGCTGTCATTTCGGTCCTGACATCCTAAAGGACCCCTCATCGTGTTAGTAGTCCAATAGCCATGCTGTCCAATAGCCATGTTGTTAATTTCGGTCTTGACATCCTAAGGGGCCCCTCATTTTGAAGGTTTTTGTTCCAACCCCCCATCCCAACACCCGATTATCATTTTAATGCTACTGTCAAGAGGTGGACTTGAAATTAATAGAACAGAATTAAGTGAAAGTCGGAACAAAAACCTCTGTGAACAGGGGTCCTATAAAGCATCACAGTTACAAACTATAATGGCCCTCTATTGAGTAGTAACCTGCAACAAGGTCCGTCACTATATCCCTCCCTCCCTCTTGGCCTAGCTGTACCCTGCCTTACATTTAGGTTGCGACAAAGTTCACAGGCTGTGATAGTCTATACGACATATAGACGTCCACAACTAGATAAGAGCCTATCAAACAAGGCTTGTTAGAATGTAATATAAGGAGCCACGCTGACTCTTGTGGCTGCTCTGAACTTTGTACATTGGGCTTCACAAGAAGGGGGGGCGGAATGCGAGTGAGTGTGAACCTGAGTGCACTAACAGGCAGTGGCTGATGCTGGAATAAAAGGCTGATGTTGGCTGCGGTTGCCACCAGCAGCTCGGCTCTTACCTGGC
Organism: Oncorhynchus gorbuscha; assembly: GCF_021184085.1. Lineage (NCBI taxonomy): Eukaryota > Metazoa > Chordata > Actinopteri > Salmoniformes > Salmonidae > Oncorhynchus > Oncorhynchus gorbuscha. The sequence continues at coordinate 66,145,652 of NC_060173.1, read as the reverse complement.
CACCTGAAAAAATTACGGGGGTGGAGGCGGGCTTTGGGCGGTAGGGAATGGTGGCACCTTTCGGTGGGGACTAGGAGAAGAGGAAGAGGGAAGACACAGAAAGAGCGTTAGACCAGGACTGAGTGTGTGGCCGTGGATTTGACAAAAGAGACGAGGGAGACAAAGATTACATCAGATTACATGTCACCTAAGTCATGCATTATAGGGTGCCGTTTCAGACAGATGTACTTTCCGAGCCCAGTGTTTTTGTGAGGAGTTTGTCTGCATTCTATTCGCCAAATCTTGAAAAAGATGCAGCTGAATGTGTTAACAGCAAAAACCACATTGAATCTGATCTTTTGAGTTTTGTCTCATTCCACATGTTCGTATGTAGTTCTTAATCCTGATACAATTCCGATGTTCCATTAGCGACCTCAGATCAGATGTTTTTTTTGCACGTGACCTGCCGTTACCACAACAACCCCCCAAAATATTAAAGGAACACTGACAGGAAATGAGCATTGCATCTGTGTGATATTTGGCTACATCAGTGTGAATGTGCAAATCTGATATGGGTCACATAAAACTGAGTGTGGAAAGTCACAAAAAAGTATTGGATATGAAAAAATATTGGGCTCTTAGAATGGATGTATAAACACAGCCTTAGAGAGCTGCTTGAGTAAGACACATGATATATTAATGTGGCAGTACACATACACTTTGGGTGATGATTAACTCCATCAGATTGTATCACTAGCCTTTGCAAGACAAAAGCTACATGTCAGTTTAACTGGTTATAAGACAAGAAGAATCTGTAAATTAGTAAATAGACTATCAACCAGCAGTGCTTGACTTGGGCAGGAGCTCACCGGAGTTGAATACTGGTACCTCAAATTTTCTACTGCTTGAACTCCTCTTTATAGAATATGCTTCTGCACCTAAACAATATATAAACAATATAATCTGCACCCAAAATGAGTAACGGAACCTATTTCAGTTCAACCAGGAACAAGAAATAGTTGACTTCGATGGGGAAAATTGGGGCAATAATAACTACACTGCTCAAAAATAAAGGGAACACTAAAATAACACATCCTAGATCTGAATGAATGAAATACTCTTATTAAATACTTTTTTTCTTTACATAGTTGAATGTGCTGACAACAAAATCACACAAAAATGATCAATGGAAATCAAATTTATCAACCCATGGAGGTCTGGATTTGGAGTCACACACAAAATTAAAGTGGAAAACCACATTACAGGCTGATCCAACTTTGATGTAATGTCCTTAAAACAAGTAAAAATGAGGCTCAGTAGTGTGTGTGGCCTTCACGTGCCTGTATGACCTCCCTACAACGCCTGGGTATGCTCCTGATGAGGTGGCGGATGGTCTCCTGAGGGATCTCCTCCCAGACCTGGACTAAAGCGTCCGCCAACTCCTGGACAATCTGTGGTGCAACATGGCGTTGGTGGATGGAGCGAGACATGATGTCCCAGATGTGCTCAATTTGATTCAGGTCTGGGGAACGGGCGGGCCAGTCCATAGCATCAATGCCTTCCTCTTGCAGGAACTGCTGACACTCTCCAGCCACATGAGGTCTAGCATTGTCTTGCATTAGGAGGAACCCAGGGTCAACCACACCAGCATATGGTCTCACAAGGGGTCTGAGGATCTCATCTCGGTACCTAATGGCAGTCAGGCTACCTCTGGCGAGCACATGGAGGGCTGTGCGGCCCCCCAAAGAAATGCCACTCCACACCATGACTGACCCACCGCCAAACCGGTCATGCTGGAGGAAGTTGCAGGCAGCAGAACTGTCACATGTGCTCAGTGTGAACCTGCTTTCATCTGTGAAGAGCACAGGGCACCAGTGGCGAATTTGCCAATCTTGGTGTTCTCTGGCAAATGTCAAACGTCCTGCACTGTGTTGGGCTGTAAGCACAACCCCCCACCTGTGGACATCGGGCCCTCATACCACCCTCATGAAGTCTGTTTCTGACCGTTTGAGCAGACACATGCACATTTGTGATCTGCTGGAGGTAATTCTACAGGGCTCTGGCAGTGCTCGTCCTGCTCCTCCTTGAACAAAGGCAGAGGTAGCAGTCCTGCTGCTGGGTTGTTGCCCTCCTACAGCCTCCTCCACGTCTCCTTATGTACTGGCCTGTCTCCTGGTAGCGCCTCCATGCTCTGGACACTACGCTGACAGACACAGCAAACCTTCTTGCCACAGCTCGCATTGATGTGCCATCCTGGATGAGCTGCACTACCTGAGCCACTTTTGTGGGTTGTAGACTCCGTCTCCTGCTACCACTAAAGTGAAAGCATCGCCAGCATTCAAAAGTGACCAAAACATCAGCCAGGAAGCATAGGAACTGAGAAGTGGTCTGTGGTTATATCACCTGCAGAACCACTCCTTTATTGGGGGTGTCTTGCTAATTACCTATAGTTTCCACCTGTTGTCAATTCCATTTGCACAACAGCATGTGGAATGTATTGTCAATCAGTGTTGCTTCCTAAGTGGACAGTTTGATTTCACAGAAGTGTGATTGACTTGGAGTTACATTGTGTTGTTTAATTGTTCCCTTTATTTTTTTTGAGCAGTGTAGTTTACAGATTCAATCAGAAGCTGTGTCTAGACCACATTTCTGAGTTAATGGCAAAATAACACTCTTCCCATGTTGTGAGATAGGATATTTGAACTAAGGTTTTATTTCTAAATGTGATGTTAATTTAAAATGATTGAATTGATTCATCGAGTTCTCTCTCAGAGCACACAAGTTGGTTTTGTCTGACCCCTGTCTTACCTCTGAAGATTTTAGATTTTGTTCAGTCCATTATGTCAGATGTTTTTTTACCATCACAGCAGGAGTATCTTGGAAGAGGTCTAGGGACAGAGACCATTCAGAGTGCCAGCAGTAGCATGGCTCTCTCTGTATCTTTGTTCTGGCTATGTGGGTTTTGGTGGCTAGATTCCCATTGTATTGCACTGAAAATGTCCTCTACCTCCAACATACTTTACCTCAAGCATGACCACACAGATTTGTTTGACACACTGGATTATGGCTTCAGGGGTCCCAGAGATTGTCACAGCACGCTCTGTGGAGTTAGGCAGCATGTCCCCTGCCACCTGAACCTGTGCCCCTGTGGACTGGGGAGAGATAGACATGGCACAGTGAGACATAGTTCCAGTTCAATTCAATTCACTTACTGTAAATTGGCCTTATTTATCTTGCATCTTGAGCTCCTGAGTAAAGACAATCAACATGTATAGATCACATTGATATTGAAAATAACAACATAAGGTCACACTCACAAAGACACAGAGCCATTGACAACTCAAGTAATACGGTGAGCGTCATTGCCTAGTATGATACGTTTGTTGGGTTTATTTAGTATAGGCAACAGTCATAAGACAGAAATGAAGTATAGTAAATTGAGGAGTGAGCAAGTGCACACTTCTGGTAGAAGGTTAAAGAATCGGAATGCAAACAATCTTGGCATCATCTTGATTCCATGATTAATGTCTGATGTTCATGGTATAGCCTGCTACTGTACCTGTACTGTAACATACCTCTCTCATCTCCTTTATCTTGGAACCTCCCTTCCCAATGAGAGATCCACACTGGCTGGCTGGCACCACCAGACGTAGAGTGACAGGGGGCTTGCTGGTGGCTGGACTGTTGCTCATGGAATTGATTATATCCTGGAATGGGATATAATCTGGTCAAGCATAAGAAACAGTTGCCTGTGTAAGACATATTTTACTTTGATGTTTACTACACCTTCTTTCCATGCCCATTTATGTTTCTCCCTTTTGTTGGCAAATCGGATTTGTTGGACCACGGTTAAAGAAAGTAAAGGAGGTTATTCTTCATAATTATATATATTTTTTGCCTAAATGTGAAATGCTTTTATTAAATTGGCATACCCACAGGGATTAAACATATAAAAACCTGGCAAACGTTTTGGCTTCACAAACAAATTGTTTCATGTTTTTATTAATCCCTGTTACTATGCCAAACTAATTAAGACATTTTATATTTTCACAAGGTTGAAGAGTGCCTTGAATTCGTCTGAATATGAAGACAAAATCAACAACCCTCCCAAGGAAAGCACCATCCGAAGCTATTCTCTATTTGTCCTCACCCAAGCAGTGGTAGCACTCCTGCCTCTGTGTAAAGAAGTTACTTAGGACAAGAGAAATTAAGATACCTCCTCAAATTTATAGGCAATCATGGCAAAGGCCTTGAAGATGGCGTCGGTTGGGCCGGTGATGGTGACGATCCGCTCGGGGCAGTTGCCCTCAGAGATGTTGATTCGTGCTCCGCTCTGTGAATAATAACAGACGTCATTATGAACAGCCCTTGGATTAATTCTAACTCTCATGATAAAAGTGTATAATGGAAGAAAAGAGGGATTGACAACGCACCTCCTCGCGCATTTTCTTCACTGTTTCCCCTTTCTGGTATAAAAACATTAAATGTTTACAGTAATCTCAAGTAATTCTTTTTGTGATTGTGTTATGTACAAGTGCGTGATAAACAAAGTCTTGCATACCTTGCCAATAATACTTCCAACCTCCTAAAACAAATAAGGGAACATAAACATAAAATAGTAGTTGTAATTAACATTTTAGGTAATTAACATCTCAATGCTAACAATAAGGTTATTGGTATTGCTTTGGTAACACTTCATATTAAGGTCCCTTAATAAATAATTTATAAATATTTTGTGTTACTTATTAACATTTATTTATAATTAGTCAATTATTTATCTAATAAGGTATTTGATCATAGTATGTTCACAATTTGTAAAGGATTTATAATGAACTACGAATGTACTTAAACAGCTGCAGTTGAAGTTGGAAGTTTACATACATTTAGGTTGGAGTCATTAAACCTTGTTTTTCAAATACTCAACAAATGTCTTGTTAACAAACTATAGTTTTGGCAAGTCGGTTAGGACATCTACTTTGTGCATGACACAAGTAAGTTTTCCAACAATTGTTTACAGACAGATTATTTCACGTATAATTCTGTTTATCACAATTTCAGTGGGTAAGAAATGGACATACACGAAGTTCACTGTGCCTTTAAACAGCTTGGAAAATTCCAGAAAATTATGTCATGGCTTCAGAAGCTTATGATAGGCAAATTTACATAATTGGGTGTGTACCTGTGGATGTATTTCAAGGCCTACCTTCAAAATCAGTGCCTCGTTGTTTGACATCATGGGGAAATCAAATGAAATCAACCAAGACATCAGAAAAAAAATTGTAGCCCTCCACAAGTCTGCTTCATCCTTGGGAGCAATTTCCAAATGCCTGAAGGTACCACGTTCATCTGTACAAACAATAGTACGCAAGTATAAACATCATGGGACCATGCAGCCGTCATACCGCTCAGCAAGGAGACGCGTTCTGTCTCCTAGAAATGAATGTACTTTGGTGTGAAAAGTGCAAATCAATCCCAAACAACAGGAAAAGACCCTGTGAGATGCTGGAGGAAACAGGTACAAGTATCTATATCCACAGTAAAACGAGTCCTATATAACCTGAAGGACACTCAGCAAGGAAAAAGCCATTGCTCCAAAACTGCCATAAAAAAATCCAGACTACGGTTTGCAACTACACATGTGGACAAAGATTGTACTTTTTCGAGAAATATCCTCTGGTCTGAGGAAACAAAAATATAACTATTTGGCCATAATGACCATCATTATGTTTGGAGAAAAAAGTGGGATGCTTGCAAGCCGAAGAACCCCATTCCAACTGTGAAGCACGAGGGTGGCAGCATCATGTTGTGGAGGTGCTTTGCTGCAAGAGGGACTGGTGCACATAACAAAATAGATGGCAACATGAGGAGGTAAAATTATGTGGATATATTGAAGCAACATCTCAAGACATGAGTCAGGAAGTTAAAGCATGGTCACAAATGGGTCTTCCAAATGGACAATGACACCAAGCATACTTCCAAAGTTGTGACAAAATGGCAAAAAGGACAACACAGCTAAGGTATTGGAGTGGCCATCACAAAGCCCTGACATCAATCCTGTAGAAATTTTGTAGGCAGAACTGAAAAAGCGTGTGCGAGCAAGGAGGGCTACCAAGCTGACTCAGTTACACTAGCTCTGTCAGGATGAATGGGCCAAGATTCTGTAAGCGTTTGACCCAAGTTAAACCATTTAACTTCTGACTCCCGGGAATTTGATGAAAGAAATAAAAGCTGAAATATATAATTCTCTCTACTATTATTCTGACATTTCACATTCCTAAAATAAAGTGGTGATCCTAACTGACCTAAGACAGTGTCACATCCTTACCATAGAAAGCTTTTATTTTCTATGGTGGAGTAGGTCAGGGCGTGACTGGGTGGTGTTCTAGTTTTATTATTTCTATGTGTTGTCTAGTTTTTGTATTTCTATGTTGGCCTGGTATGGTTTCCAATCAGAGGTAGCTGTCTACCGTTGTCTCTGATTGGGAATTGTCACGCCCTGACCTGAGAGAGCCTTTTTATGTCTCTATTTTAGCTTGATCAGGGTGTGATTTGGGTGGGTTGTTTTGTTTTCTAGATTTTTGTGCTTCTATGTTTTGACTGGGTATGGTTCTCAATCAGGGATAGCTGTCTTTAAATGTCTCTGATTGGGAATCATACTTAGGTAGCCTTCTTTCCCTGTTGTATTTGTGGGTAGTTGACTTTGTTAGAGGAATTAGAGCCGGAGTTAAGCTTTGCGTTCGTGTCCTTGTTTTCTTGGCTACATTTTCTATAAATAAAAGGAATATGTACGCTCTCCACGCTGCACTTTGGTCCAGTTCTTACGACGCCTGTGACAGAACTACCCACCACCAAAGGAACAAGCAGCGTGGTAAGGGGGACGCATGGACGGTAAAGGACCCTGGAGGCAGGCTGGGGAATATCGCCGTCCCAAGGAGGAGCTGGAGGCAGTAAAGGCAGAACGGCAATGCTACGAGGAGTTGGCTCAACGAGGCGTGCACAAGAGGCAGCCCGCAAAACATTTTTTGGGGGGGCACACGGGGAGATTGGCGGAGTCAGGTTATGGACCGTGGGGAGAGAGTGACGACTCAGGTTCCAGTTTATGCGGCTTTGCGCCGTGTGTCTCCAGTGCACTCTCATAGCCCGGTGCGCTCTCTGCAAGCTCCCCGCAGTTGCCGTGCTAGAGTTGGCATTCAGCCAGGAGGGATTGTGCCGAATCAGTGCTCCTGGTCTCCGGTGCGTCTCTTCGGCCCAGGTTATCCTGCGCCAGCTCTACGCACGGTATCCCCAGTTGCCAGGAGAACCCAGTGCGGCCTGTTCCAGCTCCCTGCACGTGCCGGGCTAAAGTGGGCATGCAGCCAAGAGGAGCGGTGCAAGGACTAAGCACCAGAGCTCCAGTGCTCCTCCACAGACCGGTTTGACCTGTGCCTGCGCTCGGGAGGTGCCGGGATAAAGTGAGCATTCAGCCTGGAAGAGTGGTGCCAGGGATAAGCACCAGATATCCAGTGCTCCCCCACAGCCCGGTTCATCCTGTGCCTACTTCCAGAACCAGGCCTCCTGTAGGTCTCCTCAGCCTGGTGGGCCCTGTGACAGCCCCACGCACCAGGGTGCCTATACGTCTCCTCCCACCAGCGACGGTCCCCTTTTTGGAGCCTCCAGCGACGGTCCCCAGTCCAGAGCCTCCAGCGACGGCCTCCAGTCCGGAGCCTCCCGCGACGGCCTCCAGTCCGGGGCACGCAGCGAGGGTGCCCAGTCCGGGGCCCCCAGCGAGGGTCTCCAGTCCGGGGCATGCAACGAGGGTCACCAGTCCATGGCCACCAACGAGGGTCCCCACACCAGAGGCGCCACCAAAGCGGGGTGAGCCAGAGGTGGATCGGGGTCTACGTGCCACACCAGAGTCGCCACCACGGATATATGCCCACCCGGACCCTCCCCTAAAGGTTCAGGTTTTGCGGCCGGAGTCCCACCTTTGGGTGATGGGGTGGTACTGTCACGCCTTGACCTCAGAGAGCCTTTTTATGTCTCTATTTTGGTTTGTTCAGGGTGTGATTTGGTTGGGCATTCTATGTTTTGTTTTCTAGGTTTTTGTGCTTCTATGTTTTGGCCGGGTATGGTTCTCAATCAGGGACAGCCGTCTATCGTTGTCTCTGATTGGGAATCATACTTAGCCAGCCTTTTTTCCCTGTTGTATTTGTGGGTAGTATACTTTATTAGAGGCATTATTGTCATGCAGGTGAAAGAGGACCCAAAAGCGACTTAACAGAAACAGAGTTTATTTAAGTCCAAAACGGAATAACAGAAATCCTCTAGACTTGTAGAGGGGAAATAACTGGAGAAGCGGCCACAGACTGCAGGTAAGCCGGGTAGGCGCAGGCCGTAGTCGACAGAGACACCTGCTCACACGCAGCATCTGATGAAGGCAAAAAACACGACAGGACAGGGCGATACACAATCACAGCAAAAACACGACAGGACAGGGCGAAACGCAATCACAGCATGGTGAATACAATACAAGGAACCGACGGGACAGGAACGGATCACAAAGGAATAAATAGGGACTCTAATCAGGGGAAAGGATCGGGAACAGGTGTGGGAAGACTAAATGATGATTAGGGGAATAGGAACAGCTGGGAGCAGGAACGGAACGATAGAGAGAAGAGAGAGCGAGAGAGTGAGAGAGGGAGGGGAGAGAGAGGGATAGAAGGAGGAAAGAACCAAATAAGACCAGCAGAGGGAAACGAATAGCATGGGGAGCACAGGGACAAGACATGATAATAAATGACAAACATGACAGTACCCCCCACTCACCGAGCGCCTCCTGGCGCACTCGAGGAGGAATCCTGGCGGCAACGGAGGAAATCATCGATGAGTGAACGGTCCAGCACGTCCCGAGACGGAACCCAACTCCTCTCCTCAGGACCGTAACCCTCCCAATCCACTAGGTATTGGTGACCCCGTCCCCGAGAACGCATGTCCATGATCTTATGTACCTTGTAAATAGGTGCGCTCTCGACAAGGACGGGAGGGGGAGGGAAGACGAACGGGGGTGCGAAGAAAGGGCTTAACACAGGAGACATGGAAGACAGGATGGACGCGACGAAGATGTCGCGGAAGAAGCAGTCGCACAGCGACAGGATTGACGACCTGGGAGACACGGAACGGACCAATGAACCGCGGAGTCAACTTACGAGAAGCTGTCGTAAGAGGAAGGTTGCGAGTGGAAAGCCACACTCTCTGGCCGCAACAATACCTTGGACTCTTAATCCTGCGTTTATTGGCGGCTCTCACCGTCTGTGCCCTGTAACGGCAAAGTGCAGACCTCACCCTCCTCCAGGTGCGCTCACAACGTTGGACAAACGCTTGAGCGGAGGGAACGCTGGACTCGGCAAGCTGGGATGAGAACAGAGGAGGCTGGTAACCCAGACTACTCTGAAACGGAGATAACCCGGTAGCAGACGAAGGAAGCGAATTGTGAGCGTATTCTGCCCAGGGGAGCTGTTCTGCCCAAGACGCAGGGTTTCTGAAAGAAAGGCTGCGTAGTATGCGACCAATCGTCTGATTGGCCCTCTCTGCTTGACCGTTAGACTGGGGATGAAACCCGGAAGAGAGACTGACGGACGCACCAATCAAACGACAGAACTCCCTCCAAAACTGTGACGTGAATTGCGGGCCTCTGTCTGAAACGGCGTCTAACGGGAGGCCATGAATTCTGAATACATTCTCAATAATGATTTGTGCCGTCTCCTTAGCGGAAGGAAGTTTAGCGAGGGGAATGAAATGTGCCGCCTTAGAGAACCTATCGACAACCGTCAAAATCACAGTCTTCCCCGCAGACAAAGGCAGACCGGTAATGAAGTCTAAGGCAATGTGAGACCATGGTCGAGAAGGAATGGGGAGCGGTCTGAGACGACCGGCAGGAGGAGAGTTACCCGACTTAGTCTGCGCGCAGTCCGAACAAGCAGCCACGAAACGGCGCGTGTCACGCTCCTGAGTCGGCCACCAAAAGCGCTGGCGAATAGACGCAAGAGTGCCTCGAACACCGGGATGACCAGCTAACTTGGCAGAGTGAGCCCACTGAAGAACAGCCAGACGAGTGGAAACAGGAACGAAAAGGAGGTTACTAGGACAAGCGCGCGGCGACGCAGTGTGCGTGAGTGCTTGCTTAACCTGTCTTTCAATTCCCCAGACTGTTAACCCGACAACACGCCCATAAGGAAGAATCCCCTCGGGATCAGTAGAAGCCACAGAAGAACTAAACAGACGGGATAAGGCATCAGGCTTGGTGTTCTTGCTACCCGGACGGTAAGAAATCACAAACTCGAAACGAGCGAAAAACAACGCCCAACGAGCTTGACGGGCATTAAGTCGTTTGGCAGAACGGATGTACTCAAGGTTCTTATGGTCTGTCCAAACGACAAAGGAACGGTCGCCCCCTCCAACCACTGTCGCCATTCGCCTAGGGCTAAGCGGATGGCGAGCAGTTCACGGTTACCCACATCATAGTTGCGCTCAGATGGCGACAGGCGATGAGAAAAATAAGCGCAAGGATGAACCTTATCGTCAGACTGGAAGCGCTGGGATAGAATGGCTCCCACGCCTACCTCTGAAGCGTCAACCTCGACAATGAATTGTCTAGTGACGTCAGGAGTAACGAGGATAGGAGCGGACGTAAAACGTTCTTTTAGAAGATCAAAAGCTCCCTGGGCGGAACCGGACCACTTAAAACACGTCTTGACAGAAGTAAGAGCTGTGAGAGGGGCAGCAACTTGACCGAAATTACGAATGAAACGCCGATAGAAATTAGCGAAACCTAAAAAGCGCTGCAACTCGACACGTGACCTTGGAACGGGCCAATCACTGACAGCTTGGACCTTAGCGGAATCCATCTGAATGCCTTCAGCGGAAATAACGGAACCGAGAAAAGTAACGGAGGAGACATGAAAAGAGCACTTCTCAGCCTTTACGTAGAGACAATTCTCTAAAAGGCGCTGTAGAACACGTCGAACGTGCTGAACATGAATCTCGAGTGACGGAGAAAAAATCAGGATATCGTCAAGATAGACAAAAACAAAAATGTTCAGCATGTCTCTCAGAACATCATTAACTAATGCCTGAAAAACAGCTGGCGCATTGGCGAGACCAAACGGCAGAACCCGGTACTCAAAATGCCCTAACGGAGTGTTAAACGCCGTTTTCCACTCGTCCCCCTCTCTGATGCGCACGAGATGGTAAGCGTTACGAAGGTCCAACTTAGTAAAGCACCTGGCTCCCTGCAGAATCTCGAAGGCTGATGACATAAGGGGAAGCGGATAACGATTCTTAACCGTTATGTCATTCAGCCCTCGATAATCCACGCAGGGCGCAGAGTACCGTCCTTCTTCTTAACAAAAAAGAACCCCGCCCCGGCCGGAGAAGAAGAAGGCACTATGGTACCGGCGTCAAGAGACACAGACAAATAATCCTCGAGAGCCTTACGTTCGGGAGCCGACAGAGAGTATAGTCTACCTCGAGGAGGAGTGGTCCCCGGAAGGAGATCAATACTACAATCATACGACCGGTGAGGAGGAAGGGAGTTGGCTCGGGACCGACTGAAGACCGTGCGCAGATCATGATATTCCTCCGGCACTCCTGTCAAATCGCCAGGTTCCTCCTGAGAAGTAGGGACAGAAGAAACGGGAGGGATGGCAGACATTAAACACTTCACATGACAAGAAACGTTCCAGGATAGGATAGAATTACTAGACCAATTAATAAAAGGATTATGACATACTAGCCAGGGATGACCCAAAACAACAGGTGTAAACGGTGAACGGAAAATCAAAAAAGAAATAGTCTCACTGTGGTTACCAGATACTGTGAGGGTTAAAGGTAGTGTCTCAAATCTGATACTGGGAAGATGACTACCATCTAAGGCGAACATGGGCGTAGGCTTATCTAACTCTCTGAAAGGAATGTCATGTTTCCGAACCCATGCTTCGTCCATGAAACAACCCTCAGCCCCAGAGTCTATCAAGGCACTACATGTAGCACCCGAACCGGTCCAGCGTAGGTGGACCGACAAAGTAGTACAGGACCTTGATGGAGAGACTTGAGTAGTTGCGCTCACCTGTAGCCCTCCGCTTACAGATGAGCTCTGGCTTTTACTGGACATGAATTAACAAAATGTCCAGCAACTCCGCAATAGAGGCACAGGCGGTTGGTGATCCTCCGTTCCCTCTCCTTATTCGAGATGCGAATCCCTCCCAGCTGCATGGGCTCAGTCTCAAAGCCAGAGGAGGGAGATGGTTGCGATGCGGAGCAGGGAAACACCGTTGATGCGAGCTCTCTTCCACGAGCCCGGTGACGAAGATCTACCCGTCGTTCTATGCGGATGGCGAGAGCAATCAAAGAGTCCACATCTGAAGGAACCTCCCGGGAGAGAATCTCATCCTTAACCACTGCGTGGAGTCCCTCCAGAAAACGAGCGAGCAGCGCCGGCTCGTTCCACTCACTAGAGGCAGCAAGAGTGCGAAACTCAATGGAATAATCCGTTATGGACCGTTCACCTTGGCATAAGGAAGCCAGGGCCCTAGAAGCCTCCCCACCAAAAACTGAACGGTCAAAAACCCGAATCATCTCCTCTTTAAAGTTCTGGAATTTGTTAGAGCAATCAGCCCTTGCCTCCCAGATAGCTGTGCCCCATTCTCGAGCCCGGCCAGTAAGGAGTGAAATGACGTAAGCAACCCGAGCTCTCTCTCTAGAGTATGTGTTGGGTTGGAGAGAGAACACAATCTCACACTGCGTGAGAAAGGAGCGGCACTCAGTGGGCTGCCCGGAGTAGCAAGGTGGGTTATTAACCCTAGGTTCTGGAGGCTCGGCAGGCCAGGAAGTAACAGGTGGCACGAGACGTAGACTCTGGAACTGTCCAGAGAGGTCGGAAACCTGAGCGGCCAGGTTCTCCACGGCATGGCGAGCAGCGGACAATTCCTGCTCGTGTCTGCCGAGCATGGCTCCTTGGATCTCGACGGCAGTGTAACGAGCGTCTGAAGTCGCTGGGTCCATTCCTTGGTCGGTTCCTTCTGTCATGCAGGTGAAAGAGGACCCAAAAGCGACTTAACAGAAACAGAGTTTATTTAAGTCCAAAACGGAATAACAGAAATCCTCTAGACTTGTAGAGGGAAATAACTGGAGAAGCGGCCACAGACTGCAGGTCGCCGGGTAGGCGCAGGCCGTAGTCGACAGAGACACCTGCTCACACGCAGCATCTGATGAAGGCAAAAAACACGACAGGACAGGGCGATACACAATCACAGCAAAAACACGACAGGACAGGGCGAAACGCAATCACAGCATGGTGAATACAATACAAGGAACCGACGGGACAGGAACGGATCACAAAGGAATAAATAGGGACTCTAATCAGGGGAAAGGATCGGGAACAGGTGTGGGAAGACTAAATGATGATTAGGGGAATAGGAACAGCTGGGAGCAGGAACGGAACGATAGAGAGAAGAGAGAGCGAGAGAGTGAGAGAGGGAGGGGGAGAGAGAGGGATAGAAGGAGGGAAAGAACCAAATAAGACCAGCAGAGGGAAACGAATAGCATGGGGAGCACAGGGACAAGACATGATAATAAATGACAAACATGACAATTATAGCCGAAGTAAAGCTTCACGGTCGTTTCCTTGTTTTGTTGGCTACATTTTCTATAAATGTATTTTTATTTATTTCATTTTTTATTTACCTGTTATTTTACCAGGTAAGTTGACTGAGAACACATTCTCATTTGCAGCAACGACCTGGGGAATAGTTACAGGGGAGAGGAGGGGGATGAAATAGCCAATTGTAAACTAGGTGACCGTGATGGTTTGAGGGTCAGATTGGGAATTTAGCCAGGACACGGAGGTTAACACCCCTACTCTTACGATAAGTGCCATGGGATTTTTAATGACCTCAGAGAGTCAGGACACCCGTTTAACGTCCCATCCGAAAGACGGCACACAACACAGGGCAATGTCCCCAATCACTGCCCTGGGGCATTGGGATATTTTTTTAGACCAGAGGAAAGAGTGCCTCCTACTGGCCCTCCAACACCACTTCCAGCAGCATCTGGTCTCTCATCCAGGGACTGACCAGGACCAACCCTGCTTAGCTTCAGAAGCAAGCCAGCAGTGGTATGCAGGGTGGAATGCTGCTGGCATATATAAAAGGAATATGTACGCTCACCACGCTGTATTTTGGTCCACTTCTTACGACGCCCGTGACAGGGATCATATTTAGGTAAACTTTTCCCTACTGTTGTTTGTGGGATCTTGTTTATATATTGTTGCTTTTGAGCCCCACAAGGCTGTACATTCGTTTGTTTGTTTCTCTTTATTGTTTTGTTGCTGGTTCACATTTAAATAAAATATGATGAACCCAAATCAAGCTACGCCTTGGTCTACCCATTTCGCCGAGCGTTAGACATGGGAATTTTTACTGGGATTAAATGTCAGGAATTGTGAGTTTAAATGTATTTGGCTAAGGTGTATGTAAACTTCCGACTTCAACTGTATGTAAGGGATACATGCTGCCATACTGTAGATTACCTTGAAAGTAATGGACAATGCAGTGGGATGAGGTGGAGTCAAGTCCCTTTGCAGAGTTAATTATTCCAAGGTCATGTACAGATCATTGGCGTTTATCTCACTTATATCACAGTTGCCAGAGAAAACAATAGGAAAGCACACATTTACCGGTATAAATACTTTTTTCCCGTTGATGTTAACATTTGTATCTTTTTTTAAATAATTCATACTTTCTCATCTTCTGGTTGCTAGAGACGCGACCCAGTTGTTCATTTGATTAGTTTGATATTTACGGACGTGACACTGCCGTTGGTTCTTTATGTTCCGTTGCCATGCTCAGTGGCAACATTCTTATTCCTTGCTTGCTGCTAGCTAGCCAACTAGCTATGGCTACACAGTCACAACCTCCGCAGCTGAATAACAGCTAAGTTTATTCCGTTGCGTTTGTTTAAGCTGTTTAGCCTGCTTATACCACAGTTGCCAAAGAAAACAATTCGAAGCACACATTTACCTGTAGAAATGATATTTTCTCGTTGATTTTTTTCATTTATACATAGTACCAGTCAAAAGTTTGGACACACCTACTCATTCAAACGGGTTTCTTTATTTTATCTATTTCTACATTGTAAAATAACGAACACGAACTATGAAGAAACATGTGTGGAATTATTTAGTGACCCCAAAAATATATTTTATATTTGAGATTATTCAGAGTAGCCACCCTTCGCCTTGATGACAGCTTTGCACACTCTTGGCATTCTCTCAACCAGCTTCATGAGGAATGCTTTTCCAACAGTTTTGAAGGAGTTCCCACATACAATTGAAGTTGGAAGTTTACATACACCTTAGCCAAATACATTTAAACTCGGTTTTTCACAATTCCTGACATTTAATCCCAGTAAAAAGTCCCTGTCATATGTCAGTTAGGATAACCACTTTATTTAAGAATGTGAAATGTCAGAATAATAGAAGAGAGAATGATGTATTTCAGCTTTATTTTTTTCATCACATTCCCAGTGGGTCAGAAGTTTACATACACTCAATTAGTATTTGGTAGCATTGTCTTTAAATTGTTTAACTTGGGTCAAACGTTTTGGGTAGCCTTCCACAAGCTTCCCACAATAAGTTGCAGGAATTTTGGCCCATTCATCCTCAGCGTGTGCTGAGCGGCCTTTCAGGTTATGTTGATATAAGACTCGTTTTACTGTGGATATAGAACTTTTGTACCTGTTTCCTCCAGCTGTAACGGTTTTCTAGGTGTGGTGAAGGAGAGTCGGACCAAAACGCAGCGTGTAGATTGCGATCCATGTTTAATCAACAAACGTAAACACGAATGAACACAAACAGTACAAAACAATAAACGTAACGAAAACCGAAACAGCCTATACTTGTCAACTAACACAGCGACAGGAACAAAGACACTAAGGACAATCACCCACGACAAACTCAAAGAATATGGCTGCCTAAATATGGTTCCCAATCAGAGACAACGATAAACACCTGCCTCTGATTGAAAACCACTCCAGACAGCCATAGACTTTTCTAGATACCCCACTAAGCTACAATCCCAATACCAACACCAAAACCCCAAGACAAACACACCACAATACAAAAACCCCATGCCACACCCTGGCCTGACCCAATACATGAAGATAAATACAAAATACTTTGACCAGGGCGTGACAGAACCCCCCCCTAAGGTGCGGACTCCCGAACGCACCTCAAAACAATAGGGAGGGTCCGGGTGGGCGTCTGTCCATGGTGGCGGCTCCGGCGCGGGACGTGGACCCCACTCAGTCAATGTCTTAGTCCCCTCTCCTCGCGTCCCTGGATAGTCCACCCTCGCCGCCGACCATGGCCTAGTAGTCCTCACCCAGAACCCGACTGGACTGAGGAGCAGATCGGGACTGAGGCAGCTCGGGACTGAGGGAAAGCTCGGGAGTGAGAGAAAGCTCGGGAGTGAGAGAAAGCTCGGGAGTGAGAGAAAGCTCGGGAGTGAGAGAAAGCTCATGAGTGAGAGAAAGCTCGGGAGTGAGAGAAAGCTCAGGAGTGAGAGGAAGCTCAGGAGTGAGAAGAAGCTCAGGCAGGTAGATAGATCTACCAAATCCTGGCTGGCTGGTGGTTTCAGCAGATCCTGGCTGACTGGCAGATCCTGGCTGACTGGCAGATCCTGGCCGACTGGCAGTTCTGGCAGATCCCGGCTGACTGGCGGATCTGGAAGAGTCTGGTTGACTGGCGGATCCTGGCAGACTGAAAGATCTGGCTGCTCCATGCTGCCTGGCGGCTCTGACTGCTCCACGCTGACTGGCGGCTCTGGCTGCTCCCTGTAGGCTGACAGCTCTGGCGGCTTCTTACAGACTAGCAGATCTGGCGGCTTCGTGCAGACTGGCAGCTCCTTGCAGACTGACAGCTCCTTACAGACTGACAGCTCCTTGCAGACTGGCAGCTCCTTGCAGACTGGCAGCTCCTTGCAGACTGACAGCTCTGAGCTGCTTCATGCAGACTGACATCTCTGGCTGCTTCATGCAGACTGACAGCTCTGACTGCTCCATGCAGGCTGGCAGCTCTGGCTGCTCCATGCAGGCTGGCAGCACCTTGCAGACTGGCAGCTCCTTGCAGACTGGCAGCTCCTTGCAGACTGACAGCTCTGGCTGCTCCATGCAGACTGACAGCTCTGGCTGCTCCAAGTAGACTGGCAGCTCTGGCTGCTCCATGCAGGCTGGCAGCTCTGGCTGCTCCATGCAGGCTGGCAGCTCTGGCTGCTCCATGCAGGCTGACAGCTCTGGCTGCGCTGAACAGACAGGAGACTCCAGCAGCGCTGTAGAGGAAGAAGGCTCTAGCTGCACTGTAAAGGCGGGAGACTCCGGTAGCGCAGGAGAGGAGAAAGGCTCTGATAGCGCTAGACAGGCGGGAGACTCCGACAGCACTGGAGAGGCGAGGCACACTGTAGGCCTGATGCGTGGTGCTGGCACTGGTGGAACTGAACCGAGGACACGCACAGGAAGCCTGGTGTGGGGAGCTGCTACCGGAGGGCTGGGGTGTGGAGGTGGCACAGGATGGGCTAGACCGTGAAGGCGTACTGGAGATCTTGAGGGCAGTGCTGGCACAGGACGTGCATGGCTAGGGATGTGCACAGGAGGCCTGGTGCGTGAGGCTGGCACCAACTTCACCAGCCGAATAACACGCACCTCAGGACAATTATGGAGCGCTAACTCAGGTGCCATCAAATCCCCGACACGTTCCGTCGGGCGAATTCCATGCTTAAAGCACCAACACAGCAACTCCCTCATTTCTCTCTCCTCCAATTTCCCCATTAACCTCTTCACAGTGTCTGCTTCGCTCACCTTCAACACCGGCTCTGGTTCTGGTCTCCTCTTTGGCTCCTCACGATAAACAGGGAGAGTGGGCTCAGGTCTGACTCCTGACTCTGCCACACTCTCCCTGAGCCACCCCCCAAGACATTTTTGGGGCTGACTCTCAGGCTTCCATCCGCGTCGCCGTGCTGCCTCCTCATACCAGCGCCTCTCCGCTTTTTTCGCCTCCAGTTATTCCTTGGGGCGGCGATATTCTCCAGGCTGAGCCCAGGGTCCTTTACTGTCCAGTTCGTCCTCCCATGTCCATCTCTCCTGTGGCTCCTGCCTGTTGACACACTGCTTGGTCCGTTGGTGGTGGGTGATTCTGTAACGGTTTTCTAGGTGTGGTGAAGGAGAGTCGGACCAAAACGCAGCGTGTAGATTGCGATCCATGTTTAATCAACAAACGTAAACACGAATTAACACAAACACTACAAAACAATAAACGTAACGAAAACCGAAACAGCCTATACTTGTCAACTAACACAGCGACAGGAACAAAGACACTAGCATCTTTGCACAAAATCCTTTGGGAACTCCTTTGCTGCTGTTCTGGGATTGATTTGCACTTTTCGCAACAAATTTTGCACTTTTCGTACGTTCATATCATGGAGACAGAATGCATCTCCTTCCTGAGCGGTATGACGGCTGCGTGGTCCCATTGTCTTTATACTTGCGTACTATTGTTTGTACAGATGAACGTGGTACTTTCAGGTGTTTGGAAATTTCTCCCAAGGATGAACCAGACTTGTGGAGGTCTACAATTTGTTTTAGTACTTTGCAGATTTCTTTTGATTTTCCCATGATGTCAAGCAAAGATGCACTGACTTTGAAGGTAGGCCTTAAAATACATCCACAGGTACACCTCCAATTGACTCAAATGATGTAATTTAGCCTATCAGTAGCTTCTAAAGCCATGACATAATTTTCTGGAATAACAATAATTTCCAAGCTGTTTAAAGGCACAGTCAATTTAGTGTATGTAAACTTCTGACCCACTGGAATTGTGATACAGTGAATTATAGTGAAATAATCTGTCTGTAAACTATTGTTGAAAAATTTACTTGTGTCATGCACAAAGTAGATGTCCTAACCGACTTGCCAAAACTGTAGTTTGTTAACAAGCAATTTGTGGAGTGGTTGAACAACGAGTTTTAATGACTCCAACATAGTGTATTTAAACTTCTGACTTCAACTTTAGTGTTGAACAGTTGTTGGCTGATTTTCCTTTACTCTGTGATCCAACTCATCCCAAACCATCTCAACTGGGTTCAGGTTATGTGATTGTGGAGGACAGGTCATCAGAAGCAGCAACCCATCACTCTCCTTGGTCAAGTAGCCCTTACACAGCCTGGTTGTGTGATTTGCTTCATTGTCCTGTTAAAAAACAAATGATAGTCCCACTAAACACAAACCAGATGGGATGGCATATCGCTGTAGAATACTGTGATAGTTATACTGGTTATGTGTGCCTTGAATTTTGAATAAATCACTGACAGTGTCACCAGAAAAGCATCCCCAAACCATCACACCTCCTCCTCCTAGCTTCACGGTGGGAACCACACATGCTAAGATCATCTATTCACCTACTCTGCATCTCACAAAGACACGGAGGGGTTGGAACTGAATATCTAAAATTGGGAATCATCAGACC